>NC_064642.1:784297537-784954037 GCF_023864345.2 Schistocerca serialis cubense
CACACGAAAGGTGGAAGTACTCACCTTTTTATTGAATGAAATGCAGCCGGCCAACCTTTAAGTATCGGTGCGTTCGCTGCATACCAAGAGATCCCTAGTATCTCAAATACGTTTTTACTGAGTCCAGCTACACTCCTGGAAATTGAAACAAGAACACCGTGAATTCATTGTCCCAGGAAGGGGAAACTTTATTGACACATTCCTGGGGTCAGATACATCACATGATCACACTAACAGAACCACAGGCACATAGACACAGGCAACAGAGCATGCACAATGTCGGCACTAGTACAGTGTATATCCACCTTTCGCAGCAATGCAGGCTACTATTCTCCCATGGAGACGATCGTAGAGATGCTGGATGTAGTCCTGTGGAACGGCTTGCCATGCCATTTCCACCTGGCGCCTCAGTTGGACCAGCGTTCGTGCTGGACGTGCAGACCGCGTGAGACGACGCTTCATCCAGTCCCAAACATGCTCAATGGGGGACAGATCCGGAGATCTTCCTGGCCAGGGTAGTTGACTTACACCTTCTAGAGCACGTTGGGTGGCAAGGGATACATGCGGACGTGCATTGTCCTGTTGGAACAGCAAGTTCCCTTGCCGGTCTAGGAATGGTAGAACGGTGGGTTCGATGACGGTTTCGATGTACCGTGCACTATTCAGTGTCCCCTCGACGATCACCAGTGGTGTACGGCCAGTGTAGGAGATCGCTCCCCACACCATGATGCCGGGTGTTGGCCCTGTGTGACTCGGTCGTATGCAGTCCTGATTGTGGCGCTCACCTGCACGGCGCCAAACACGCATACGACCATCATTGGCACCAAGGCAGAGCGGAAGACGGCCTAACGGTGTGCGGGACCGTAGCCCAGCTTCATGGAGACGGTTGCGAATGGTCCTCGCCGATACCCCAGGAGCAACAGTGTCCCTAATTTGCTGGGAAGTGGCGGTCCGGTCCCCTACGGCACTGCGTAGGATCCTACGGTCTTGGCGTGCATCCGTGCGTCGCTGCGGTCCGGTCCCAGGTCGACGGGCACGTGCACCTTCCGCCGACCACTGGCGACAACATTGATGTACTGTGGAGACCTCACGCCCCACGTGTTGAGCAATTCGGCGGTACGTCCACCCGGCCTCCCGCATGCCCACTATACGCCCTCGCTCAAAGTCCGTCAACTGCACATACGGTTCACGTCCACGCTGTCGCGGCATGCTACCAGTGTTAAAGACTGTGATGGAGCTCCGTATGCCACGGCAAACTGGCTGACACTGACGGCGGCGGTGCACAAATGCTGCGCAGCTAGCGCCATTCGACGGCCAACACCGCGGTTCCTGGTGTGTCCGCTGTGCCGTGCGTGTGATCATTGCTTGTACAGCCCTCTCGCAGTGTCCGGAGCAAGTATGGTGGGTCTGACACACCGGTGTCAATGTGTTCTTTTTTCCATTTCCAGGAGTGTACATCATGGCGATGCCCAAGACTCACATAGCCACACACCAATCAGTGTACAAATATTTGATCACAGTGCATCCCAAAAACGATATGGATGTTAAGGTTGGAACACCATATGGAAGCGTCCAACAAAGAGCGCGAGGACCTTGTTGTATTATGTGGTCAATAGGAAACTCCCCACGAATTCCTGATTGCTTGCGATATATTTGGCGGACTCTCCGCTCTGTGCAACCTGTCACGTGAGAGATACTGATGAACGCCAATTTGTATGTGGACATGAAATATGGAAAGCAGTTAGAAAGCTCCTGGCGTTTCCCCAATACACTACATCGCACAACATTACCGTTTATAGTCTGTTACTTCCGGAAGGCGATGTTTACTCCAACGAGAAAAGAAAGGTCGTCAATTGCCTGATAGGAAAAGCGGTATATTACATTCCTTCCATTGAGGAACATAGAACTGGGGACTTTTGGACATACCTTGGAACACAATTGACTTTAACGAACGCCACGTTAATGGACTACATACGCAAAATTCCTCATATAGGCAGTTACAGGTCCCCAGCGAAATTGAGAGTGTAAAGTTACCAACGACGACTGGGGAAAGGATGGGAAGGAAAACGACAGAGTAAAACGATGGAAATACAGCGCAATGAATCTTAAAATTTCGCCAGCCGTCGTGGAAAAATACGATCAGAAAGATCAAATACGGAAAAGACAAAAAGTTATCAGGCCGCCAGTCGGATTGTTTCGTTCAGAGAGGTGGCAGTAATGCAGTGATCCCACTCGCTCTCCCACCCTCCGTATTTATCATAGCCTATATTACATTAGACATTTCGTCTACGATACCGCACACAAAGATAAATAAATAAAAAAATTATAAAAAGCACTGCAAATTTGAGCGTATAGATAGGCTGTGATGGAAAATAGTGTAGTAGCCACGGGAGTTGTGAGTTCGAAACATCACGAAGGGAAACTTACGAGACCAGAGATTCTTGTCACCTAGGCGTGTCTACAGCCAGACCGTGGAGGGAAGTTACAAAAGTCAGACGCTGATAAACCCGTTGGGGAAAGTGCTGTGCAAAGGCGCCAGGTTGGCGATAGTCGCGTATAGCGATAACACTGTAAGCTGATATAACTGCTGAGAAGGAGCGAGGGTGAGAGTTGAATAAAGAGTGAGAGCCTTTCGAAGGGAAACCTACACGTCATGAGGAGCCCCAAACAAGCCTAAGACATTATAACACAACAAATCTGTGGGCTACCAAATTTTTTCCATGCAATTTTACTTCTCGACGTGCTTTTATTTTATGAACCGAAGTTCGTACGTGAGTGTACTAATGTCTGTGTGATGGAATTGAATGTTTTTTCATTGTACAGTTAAGCAAATTTCAGTTGTAAGCTGGTTGTAAGTAGATACCCTAGCTTTATCAGAGAATATAAGGAACTGCAAGCGCACCAGCAGTTGAGTTCAGTGCAGAGCAGAACGAAAGAGAGCGCGGCTTTTTCTTGTAATGAAACGGTCGTAAAGCAGTGGTTCCAAAGTATGTAATGGCTCGGTGTAGAATTGGTGTGGACGGGCGGAGAATATGGCATTAAACGGGTACAGTCTAATTACCGCAAGGGGATGCGAATTAACGCGGTGAGTACCGTGGGCCAGATTTCATTTGTTACGGAGCTGCAACAAGAAGCGCCTGGGCCACAAATTGTCAACGAACAAAGCGCTAAGTTTTCATATTTATGCAACAGCAATCCCAAAAAGAGTAGTAATTGCACAAAATGGTTAGCAATAAGGAACAGTAATAAAAGTTAAAAGAACCGAATGAGTCAGTAAAATCACATCACGAACTTTGTCATTCTTCTGCGATCGAAATTACGCAACTGTAACTGACAGAAAAATTGTTGTTGAATGACGCTATATGATTAAGATAAATATTTAACCAAACGATGGCATTTAGTAATGAATTAACATAAATAACTTGTTGAGTTAAGACAATAAACAATACAGTAAGTGACTTCACGAATTTTGCATTTACGTAACTGTTTAATAGTGATTTGATCTTGTTCTTCTTTGATTATTAGTAATTCATTTCCATAAGCTACTACCCAACTAAAAGGTGTTTGTTCACTTGATATATCCATCTGAAATCACCGCTAGAGCAATATTTATCAATTTTGTGCTGTTTTCGCTTTGCAACAAAAGCAAGCATTTATGTAAGTTTTTCACCATTAATAGACTGTGACTGTAATGAAACTAATTTTGCTCACGTAGTGAGATGGCGACTGTTAATATTCTTCAATTAATTAATAAAAATCGTAACACTTCCTAATTTCACTAACAACTGTAATTCCATCCGCCCAAATTTTATATTCATTTAACCTTAACCGAGTTTTTATTTCTTGTCGCCATTGCTGCAACTACAGAACATTGCCGATTTGGTTGTAACTGCGCCTACATTTCACGAATTTCACTTATTCTTAAGAGAAGATGGCTTTCCGGCGCTACAGGGAACACTACGTTACGGCCCGTTTGCTTCATGACGAGCCGGAAGTACAGTGGGTGGTTATACCATGATTTAAAGACAGACGCCTCACTCCCTATAGCCAGCCTCCGAAGAATAGTGCATAACTATACCAAAAGATATGATGAGAGCCATTCAACACCACGCCATATCTGGGGCTGGCGGGGATGAAGGAGAAAATGAATAAAACTCTAAACGACACTCCATGACGTGTATTGCAGTCAGAATAGTACTTTGATATTAGTTGGTGGTAACTACAGAGGCAGCCGAAGACAGTAACTAGGCAGGGCTAAGTAGAGTTATCTGCAGTAGTTTCAGCGCAGTTGTTTAGCTAGGAACTTCTGTATGTAGTGTCGTGAATGTGTGAAATAATACCAATTGGTCGTAAAATTAAAACTTGTGCTTCTGGGTGATCAAAGAATGACTCACAGACTCGTGTGACTAGGGCTGAAATGATGATGATTACGACTACAAAACATCCAGTCCCTAAGCGGAGAAAATCTCCGGCCCAGCCGGGAATCGAACCCGGGCCCTTAGAGTTGACATTCTGTCGCGCTAACAACTTTTTTTTTACGACACTTTTTTTTTTATTCACTAGAAACAGTAACAAAAATGGCTACAATGAAATGACATAAATAAGGTGACAGATAATTGCAGTCATGAATTACAACATTCAAAAAATGAGTCTTTAGTAGTAGCACAATTTAGCACCTTCACTGTCACCTTCAACTGGTGGCAGTTCAGCACGCACATTTTCTTCTTCTGCAGCCGGTTCCTCATCATCATTTCCCAGACCCAAATTAATCATTCAGTAAATCCTTGATATGTGTTCTTTCCAGGGTAAATTACATGGACAGAAGAGAAGTCCCGAACAGCGACATCGCAAAATATTTCACTGCCTTGTTATTTTTGTCAGTTCCAGCCTTCTAAACGCATCTATAGGGAGTTCAAGATCTTCCTTTATATCTGACACCAGATGTTTCTCGCCATATTCTTGTATCTGCTGTACTGCTGATTTATTTTTCATGTGTGACTTGCAGGTGAGGTTAGGGTCGGGAAGGTGACCCAATCCATTCCCTCTCTACTAGGAATCCAGTTCCTAACCTATACCCATTCGGTTGAAGACAATTCGGAGCATGTTACCATATTTCTTATTGTGATTCTGATATTTGAGTATTTTCTCGAATTCATTTTCCATATACATCTTGTATTCAATATGTTCATCGCTCCCAATATTGTTAAAAACATAACTTGTATATTTGCCCATTAACCAAATCACTGCGTTATTTTTTGCCTGAGGGTAGTAACTTTCCTCTGGTCTGAAGAAAATGTTAGTCGGTACATTGTTTGCTGAAGTTCTTGTTATTTGAGCAATTTTCTCCCTGGTCCACCTCCAGTTGATAATCCGATCTCCACAAGTGTAACGATGAGGGACACTATCAACGAGGTTGCATTTGCTGCAGAGGTTTGTGTCACTTAAACCGACGGCAAAGAGGCGCTCATTAGTGCTGATGATGTTATTGACTACCTTGTACCACGCTGTTCTCACGTCAGACGAAAGAACATTACTACTGATGTTTTTCCAGACCACATTCCATGCTATTCCAGCATATTTGGTTTCTATGTTATTTTTCCTTTCATGTTTCCGTCTTTCAGCTAAAATCGCCTTTGCTGTAACGTTTTTGGAGTTTAAAATCTTTTTGCTGAGGTAACTTAGTTCAAGATAATACTCCCTAATGTGTTTCAGCTTAAAACTTATTTTTTGTATATTTGTCGGCGGCTCTACACTTTCTGGCCTAACAATATCGTATAGTTTTGCTGTAATGCACCCTGGATCATTACACATTATGCTCCATGTTCGTTTGACATACAATGCCATCGCTTTAGACTTGATGTCGGTTAGACCCATTCCTCCATTGCTTGGATCCAAAACTGCTGTCTTCACCGGCACTCGAAACAATTCCCCTTTCCACAAGAACTTTGCTAAGGTGGACATGATCGTCTTCGCCACCATTGATGGAATGGGGAGAACCTGTGCTATGTAGTAGGCCTTGGATAAAATATACGTGTTGATAAACAATATTCTCTGGAACTGGTCTATGCTACGTTGACAGTTTTCAATCAAAGCTCCCTTGATTTTTCTTGCCACCTCCCGCCAATTTATTGCTATCATTTTTAAAAGGGACGTTGTCAATGCCATTCCAAGAGCTTTGTGTTCATTAACATGGTTCGCCCACTCAATGCGTAAGTTAGCAAGCCGCTTTATATTTAGAAATTTACTTTTATTTTCATTTACCCTCGCACCTGATGCAGAACAGTATTTTGCAAGTGTCATCTCTAGTTGTGTCACATCTGTTTGGTCTCTGATGATTACGCCTACATCGTCCGCGTAAGCACCTACCACGGTCTTTGTTCCTTGAATGGTAATGCCTGTCAGCCTGTGCCGTAGCTGTCTCAAGAAAGGTTCCAGCGATATAACGAACAGGAGCATGGATAAGGGGCTTCCTTGGGTAACACCCCTTTTTATTTCAATTTTTTTTGTCAGTTGACAGTTAACGGAGATTTGTGCAGTAACACCCACTGCCATGTTCTTGATGATGTCGATGGTTTTTGGCAGGAAGTCCATTCGGCGCATTATCTCTATCAGGTATTTGTGATTAATTTGATCAAATGCCTTATGGAAGTCTATGAAAAGCAGTCCACATTTTATGTTACTTGCCTGCGCTAGCGCAATGACATCGCGATACAAAGCCGCAGTTTGTAAAATCGTTCTTCTAAAAGCACAAGTCTGCTGTTGGCCTATGATGTCAGCAGTGCATGGTGTAAAGCGCTTGTTAATTACTCGAGCTATAATTTTATAATCTGAATTTAAAAGCGAAATCGGCCGTAGGTTGTTTATTTTTTTGCAGCCTCTGTTCTTCGGGATCAACACGATTTTGCATTGTTTGAACTCTGGAGGCACTGGCTTTCCTTGTAAGACTTCATTGACAATTTCGGTGAACTTTTCTCCTATTAGGGTCCAAAATCGTTTATAGAATTCAATGGGCAGTCCGTCAGGTCCTGGAGATTTTCTAGCAGGGGAGCTGCACATGATTTCTAATACATCTTCTATGGTGATGTCCGAAGAAATGTTCTCATCACCATCTCGCGATATTCGTGGAAGATATGTCCCAAAGAGGTCATCGTATTCTTCTTCGTTTGTTTCCCCTGACGCATACATACGTTCATAGTACGCTGAGATCTCTTTAATTATTTCCTTCTGGGTGGTGATTATGGTACCATCATCTATTTGAAGTTCATCCATGAAACTTCTTCTTCTATTTTTGGCGTGTCTGACAAGGTGGTACAATGCAGCAGTCTCCTCTTCAGTGACTGACTTTGCTTTGGATTTAATTTTTAAGCCCCTCCAGTTCCTTACGTTTCAGACTTATTAACTTTCCTTCTATTTTCTTGATGTCTTTTAATCTTGTAGGAATTGCATCTGTCTGATCGTAGAGGTCCCTGAGCACGCTGTAGTAGAATTCTACAGTCTGTTTCCTTTCTCTGGCCATATCTATACTAAAAGATATTAAAACTTTCCTTAGCTTCGGTTTCGCTCGTTGGGTCCACCATTCTATCACACTTGGAAAGTTGATCAGTGAACGGAGACACATTTCCCAAGCTCTGGTTAGGGCATCTTCTAAGTCTTCTTCTGATAATAACGATATATTTAGATTCCACTGGCTTCTTACTCTTCGGGTAGGTTGTGGTGTTAAATTTACGCAGGTCAGCAACGCACTGTGATCGGAACAACTAACAGGAACAGTTTCTGTTTTCAGTACTTTATCTGCTAAATTTTCCGATACGTAAATTCTGTCAATTCTACTACAGGAATTCGCAACAATATGAGTGAAGTTCACCATTGTTGGGTATTTTATTTCCCACGCATCTTTTAATTTTAAATCAACAACAAGACGTCTCAAGTCAGTTGAGTAATTGAAGTTGGGGGTTTGATCCTTTCGACTCAATACACAATTAAAATCTCCCCCTATTATAAGTTGGAGGGGGTTTTTCCTCAGTAAATAAATTACGCTTTCATTAAAGAATGTGGATCTTGCAGCTCTATTACTGCTGCCAGAAGGAGCATATAAATTGACTATAGTAACTCCTGCTACATTTATTCCAATACCTCGCCCCGATTCTAATTTACCAACGTCATGTACGGGGATGCCTTCTCTAACTAAAATGGCCGTGCCAACATTCGTTTCAGTGGAAATATTGTAAAAATCAACGTAATTGGAAAAATTTAATTGTGGGAATACCACTTCCTGTAGGAGAGCAATATCCGTCGCTGACTCATACAGAAACTGTTTCAGAACAGCTGTTTTAACATCCGACTGTATTCTATTAATGTTTAACGTGGTAATCGTATATGACTGTAACATAGGGGAGTGACCTTTTTCCCGCTAGTCTATCATTTCATGCCACTCCATGCCGGATACTTCCTGAGAATCTGACTGGAGACCACCGTCACGGTTTGCATTAGAACCTTTCTTTTTACTTTTCTTGCGGTTTGCATTAACACTAGCCTCCACCGAATGTCTGCTCCGCCCACCCCCTGAACAGTTTTCCACCGAGAGCGGTGTCGGTGGATCTGAGGGGCAGTCGTGTGCCACCATCTCATCTGCCAAAGGCGGCGCAGAAGCAGTTTGCAAACACTCTTCCAATGCCCCATCACTTCTATGAACACTTTCGTTTACTGTTTGTGTGTTATTGTTGTAAAACTCCGCTTCTTCGTCTTGGGATTTGGGCTGTGACGTCGCCTGTTGTTGACAATCACTCGCTACCTCGTCATGTTTGCTTTCAGTTGCATCTGCGAGTGAATCTGTCTGCATTGATTGACGTACGGGTACTGCAGCGCGGGGTTGTGGCGTCACCAAGAGCAGCGCATTGCCATCTACTGGCGCGTCCAGCGCTACAGAATGGGACTCTGATGTCACTTCGACCTGTTCAGGTGATGGTAGCATATTCGATCTGTCTACTGATGTACTGGACTCAGAGTTCGAATCTATGCTGACAATATTGTCTGAAACAGTTTCCAGTACTGTTTTCTGAATGTCACCTACAACTTTCAGCGATAGGTTGATATCTTCTTCATCTGTGCTACTGCCGTCACAAGTTCGACGTCTTTTGTTAGTGGCTATACTACTTTTTCCAGCCGGATTGTCTACAGTGTCTTTCCAGAGTAAAGGTGGAAATGCTTCAAGAGTATTTTGTGGCCTGTCGTCTACATTCCCCGAAATGCTGGAAACTTCACCACCCGTCATCTGATTTTCAGTCACAAGATCAGCCAGTGTTAACCTTTTACGCTGTTGTAAATTATTCTGCAATACAAACACCTTTTTTGGACAGTTTTGCCGGAGATGCCCACTTTCATTACATATACGACAAGTCAAAGTCTGTCCATTGTATATAACGTGCGCTTTGTAGCCACAAACCAAAATATGAGATGGAATGTTTTGCTTGACATGCATATCGACAGAACGAACGCCACTAAAGCATTGCAATCTATGCTGGCTTGACCATCGTTCATTACGAATTTGTCTGACGTCACCGTATTTAGATAATGCGTCTTTTAAGTAGCAGTTTTCTACCTCAGGAGGCAAATTAAATACTCAGACTTGTTTATAATCAACATCAGCATTTAAAATAGTAACTGTACTCACCGAATTATCGCGATGGCGGAATTCAGCTTTTCCTTCAAATTTCTGCAAAATCCGTTCCAACACCAACGGGGAAAGCAGCTTCACAAAAAAGCAGTATTGCTCCAAGTCATAATAAGCAGTGTGCGTCTGATCCGAAGTAATGCCAATAACGTCAACGATCCAGTCATGAATTTCTAGTGAACTTGGCTGAACATTACGGGTTGCTTTGTCAAATCCAAATCTTAGGGTAAGCTTTCTGGGAAACATTGTTGCCATGTCAGCAGTTAACAGTTCGCGAATACAAGGAAACTAAAATGCTGCATCACCACAATCACAATTTTACACAACACTGTTACGCAGAGTCATGAAATCCAAACAGAAGCGCCACAGCGCGTCCGCTCAGGACGGCCGGAAAAGCCGATATTCTGGTTCCAGATAAGCGAAACTTCTGCGTAATTGCTTGTCAGAAGGCTATGAACGATAATGGACACCGCTCAAAGTGTAACTGTTTGTAATACAACTATATTTTTAAATTATTTCACAATGCGAACCAAACTGCGATCTCTGTTTACGTTGCTAAGCAGAGATAATACCACTCAGCTACCGGGTGCGGACGTCAAAGAATAACAATACGTCTCTATACAGAAAAATGGCTCAGTTAGCTCTTACAGTTTACGTAAACAGAGAGATGCTAGTTAGACCCCGTCTCTGTGTAAAGACTTGGTCTTGTCTTGTGTAAAGTTCCTTTAGAGAAAGTGTATCAGGAGTTGATGCGTTTTCTGAATAAAGTCAGAACATGTGATACACCCAACAGTGACCACAGTTCGGTCACTGAGTGTTCCTAAGCAATATTGGTACTGATCACGAGTTATGGTGCCTCTATATTAACTCCTTAAGAAGATATTAACGGCTGAACCCTAAGAAAATACATGCACTCGAGCGAAGACCAATACGAACATAGTATTTTGCATCTGGTGCCTCAGAGAGTTTTAGGAACAGGAACGTAGTTGCTAATAATACTCAGATGCACCGATTGCAAACTATATAAAATTTAACAATTGATTTCTTTTTCTGCCTTATGTTTTTCTGTCGTAAGCTTACTGAAAACTAAGAGGCTCATTAACCAGGTGGGGTTCATGTTGTGTCGGTAGCTGGGCCGACACCGTGAAGTTGAGATGGCTGAAAAGGCAAGCTAGACTAACGCAGACGGGCGTGAAGTACTGGAACAGGCTACGTAATTAATGTTAGGAAGAAAAGTACGGAGCAGGTTTAATACTTAACTTTAATATCATTGTGGTACATCGATCTTGACGATACACAGGAGACTTTAATTACAATCACTGTAAGGCTAATGGCGCCTTGCTAGTTCGTAGCCATTAACTTAGCTGATGGCTATTCTGTCTCTCGGCTAATGAGAGAGAAAGGCTTCGTACATCTGGTCGGTAGCTAGGTTCTCGTACAACTGGGGCGAGTGCTCTCTCGTATCACGAGACCTGCCTTGGTGGTGGCGCTAGGTCTGCGATTACACAGTGGCGACACGCGGGTCCGACATGTACTAAATGGACCGCGGCCGATTTAAGCTACCACCTAGCAAGTGTGGTGTCTGGCGGTGACACCACAGTTCACATCTTTGGAGTTTTCCAGTGGTTATACTGTAAGCGTTATGTGTAAGCGACACATCTTTCGATCACTATAGGCTTTAAAAATATTTGTCTGAAGAACGCTGTCATTGACAATGTCCCCAAAACTGAGGAAGGAACATAGAAAGTTAACGACACTGTGCTGACTCCATTATGCTCATGGAGAGTTAAAATAGTGTAATGGTAGTTTAGCTTCATGAATCAGCAGGTATGGATATCCTCTGCAAATTCTAGAAACATCTGACCATTCGTGCCGTTGCATTCTGTCTTTCCTCCTTCTTCATCAGCCATTTCCAAAGATTTCCTTAGCGATCTTTTCTTGGATCCAGGTTTTCCCCGCACGTAGTTGGATGCCGGCCCTCCATCTCGCCAGACGACGAACGACACTACTCTTTGATTCCTTCGGACGTAATGCCATCCGTGTTGTGGTCCAGTTGAATTTGTTCGTATCCACGTGTCCTGCACAAAGCTACATCGATTTTGCTTAACTGCACGACAACGTTGTAGTCCCCAGTTTTTCTCATTATCTCTTCATTCTTGATCCAGGACCTTAGACTCACTTAAAGCATCACTCTCTTTATTGCCCTTTGACAGACCCGAAGACGTTGTGTCACAGTTTCGAGCTAGTATGTTGCTAAATTTTTAGGTCTAGCTGTTTTATGAAGAATGTAAGCAAATTATCCAAATGCCGTCAATTCGAGATCAAGTCACCTGATGGTGACTGCTATTTGTTTATGTTTCCCAAATCACGTTTTATGCCCCAGAAAAACATACAACATAATTCTGATAAGGGCATTAGTACTGCCAGGGTTCACGAACTTCGTATTTTGAAGAGTAATTTTGAGGCCTGTAGCTTGGGAAGCATCTATGAATTCTCGGATCACTGTTGGCAATGCGTTTGTTTCACTGCTAAAGAGACTAATATCATTCGGAAACAAAAGTTGACTGAGGAGTTTCTCACGATGATACCTCTCATTCTCCAAGACGAGTATTTGAACACATCCTCTAAATTCAGTATAAACGACTTAGATGAAATTGTGTTTCTTTTGACGACTCTTCTCATTGGAACCTTTCCATATATCCTCCCATATAAACACAGTAGTAAGACATGCTCTTTTATCTGTCAATTATTTATACTGTTTACCTCCTTCCACCAAGTACTATGTATAAATGCATTTACTAACAGACTCCAGCTACGTAAACTGCAATTTGTTTAGCCAGTGTACATTAGGATTTCAGAAGCAAAATTTGACACATCGGATCATCATTCAGTTCACTACACACAAGTAGGATGATTCATTGCAAAAGTATCATTTCATGGTATTATATGTAATTTATCGAAAACATCAAAGAATTCACAACATTGTTTCAAAGTAGCTTAAATTTAATGTCGAAAACTCAAGATGAATAAAAATCTTCTTTATACAGTTATTTAATACTAACAAACTATAAGTTTCAACACTTTTACCCTTGCAATATGTGGTCATCTATTAAACCAATGACTTGAAAATACGTAGTAATGACATTTCAGCAAAACTTTTCTGATAAACATACTCGTTCTATAAAATAGTGGTATATGAAGACTGTATCATTTACCTCATAATTTTGTTGTTATTGTGTTGTGTTGTTATTGGAGAAATAAACGTATTCATTATTTTTTGGTATCTGAACAACCATATTTATTTCAAATTTATTTTAGTTACATGATTGTATTGTAAGGATGGCTATCTGGATTACATACATGTGTTTGTACCTGATGATGAATTTAGTTTTTTTCTGATGTCTTATAAACATCATTCTGTACTACCAACATTATGGTACAAATGTTATTCGGCTTTGCAGAGCACTAAGATCTAGTCACATCTAGATATAGGATGAAAAGGTCTGTGTAAATTTGTATAATAAATTCTGTAACGTAACATTGGTATTAGTTGCTTGAAACATGTTTCTAAAGTATTCATCTACGTTTTGATAACTTCTTTTGGGTACAGGTCAGAAGCTTTAACATTTTTTTATACTGTCGTGTAAAATTGATTTATAGAATTGTTCTGTCACTGCTATTGATTAAGTTACTTGATGGTACTTGTATGGAAATTGAACTGTGACATTATCAATGTAGATTATGTAACAGATAACATTCTGTCACACACTGCTGTTGAAATCATATTTCTGTGTTTCTTCCTCTGGCTTCTCTCGTCATTATCTTCATGCAAAACAAACCATGGACCTTGCCGTTGGTGGGGACGCTTGCGTGCCTCAGCAATACAGGTGGCCTTACCGTAGGTGCAACCACAGCGGAGGGGTATCTGTTGAGAGGCGAAGTACTTGAGGACAACATTATGGAAATATTCAGGCAGCTTCAAGCTGTGTTCGCATCAGTCACACTGCTTGAGGCTGTTGCCAATGGGCATCACTGTGGGGGTCCGGATGGGGGTTTCTCGGGGCCGGCCAGCTCGTCCCACGCACTCCCCGATCGGACTACGACTGTGGCTGCCCGGGATACTGCCCGCATTGCGGCTGATCCCTCACCTGTGGTAGAGTGGGACGTAGTCTCGAGGTGTGGCAGGGGGCGAAAGACATTCTGGAGGGCTGAACGGAAGGCCTCTCCAGTTTATCTGACGAACCGGTTTCAGGTTCTGTCTCAGGCTGATACTGATCTTCGGCCAGACACGATGCTCGTCCTGTTCCAGAGGTTGCCCCTCAGTCTGCAAGATCCGGGCGGTCGCAGAGGGTTGGCTTACTGGTAGCTGGGAGCTCCAACGTCAGGCGTGTAATGGGGCCCCTTAGGGATATGGCAGCAAGAGAGGGGAAGAAAACCAATGTGCACTCCGTGTGCATACCGGGGGGAGTCATTCCAGATGTGGAAAGGGTCCTTCCAGATGCCATGAATGGTACAGGGTGCACCCATCTGCATGTGGTCGCTCATGTCGGCACCAATGATGTGTGTCGCTATGGATCGGAGGAAATCCTCTCTGGCTTCCGGCGGCTATCTGATTTGGTGAAGACTGCAAATCTCGCTAGCGGGATGAAAGCAGAGCTCACCGTCTGCAGCATCGTCGACAGGACTGACTGCGGACCTTTGGTACAGAGCCGAGTGGTGGGTCTGAATCAGAGGCTGAGACGGTTCTGCGACCGTGTGGGCTGCAGATTCCTCGACTTGCGCCATAGGGTGGTGGGGTTTCAGGTTCCGCTGGATAGGTCAGGAGTCCACTATACGCAGCAAGCGGCTACACGGGTAGCAGGGGTTGTGTGGTGTGGACTGGGCGGTTTTTTAGGTTAGATGGCCTCGGACAAGTACAGAAAGGGCAACAGCCTCAAAGGGTGCGGGGCAAAGTCAGGACATGCGGGGACCAAGCAGCAATCGGTATTGTAATTGTTAACTGTCGAAGCTGCATTGGTAAAGTACCGGAACTTCAAGCGCTGATAGAAAACACCGAAGCTGAAATCGTTATAGGTACAGAAAGCTGGCTAAAGCCAGAGATAAATTCTGCCGAAATTTTTACAAAGGCACAGCCGGTGTTTAGAAAGGATAGATTGCATGAAAGCGGTGGTGGCGTGTTTGTCGCTGTTAGTAGTAGTTTATCCTGTGGTGAAATAGAAGTGGATAGTTCCTGTGAATTATTATGGGTGGAGGTTACACTCAACAACCGAGCTAGGCTAATAGTTGGCTCCTTTTACCGACCTCCCGACTCAGCAGCATTAGTAACAGAACAACTGAGAGAAAATTTGGAATACATTTCACATAAATTTTCTCAGCTTGTTATAGTCTTAGGTGGAGATTTCAATTTACCAGATATAGACTGGGACACTCAGATGTTTAGGACGGGTGGTAGGGACAGAGCATCGAGTGACATTATACTGAGTGCACTATCCGAAAACTACCTCGAGCAATTAAACAGAGAACCGACTCGTGGAGATAGCATCTTGGACCTACTGATAACAAACAGACCCGAACTTTTCGAGTCGGTAAGCGCAGAGCAGGGAATCAGTGATCATAAGGCCGTTGCAGCATCCCTGAATATGGAAGTTAATAGGAATATAAAAGAAGGGATGAAGGTTTATCTGTTTAGCAAGAGTAATAGAAGGCAGATTTCAGACTACCTAACAGATCAAAATGAAAATTTCTGTTCCGGCACTGACAATGTTGAGTGTTTATGGAAAAAGTTCAAGACAATCGTAAAATGCGTTTTAGACAGGTACATGCCGAGTAAAACCGTGACGGACGGGAAAAACCCACCGTGGTTCAACAACAAAGTTAGGAAACTACTGCGAAAGCAAAGAAAGCTTCACTCTAAGTTTAAACGCAGCCAAAACCTCTCAGACAAACAGAAGCTAAACGATGTCAAAGTTAGCGTAAGGAGGGCTATGCGTGAAGCGTTCATTGAATTCGAAAGTAAAATTCTATGTACCGACTTGACAGAAATCCTAGGAAGTTCTGGTCTTACGTTTAATCAGTAAGTGGCTCGAAACAGCATATCCAGACACTCCGGGATGATGATGGCATTGAAACAGAGGATGACACGCGTAAAGCTGAAATACTAAACACCTTTTTCCAAAGCTGTTTCACAGAGAAAGACCACACTGCAGTTCCTTCTCTAAATCCTCGAACAAACGAAAAAGTGGCTGACATCGAAATAAGTGTCCAAGTAATAAAAAAGCAACTGGAATCACTCAACAGAGGAAAGTCCACTGGACCTGACGGGATACCAATTCGATTCTACACAGGGTACGCGAAAGAACTTGCCCGCTTTCTAACAGCCGTGTACCGCAAGTCTCTAGAGGAAGGTTCCAAATGATTGGAAAAGAGCACAGGTAGTCCCAGCCTTCAAGACGGGTCATCGAGCAGATGCGCAAAACTATAGACCTATATCTCTGACGTGGATTTGTTGTAGAATTTTAGAACATGTTTTTTGCTCGCCTATCACGTCGTTTTTGGAAACCCAGAATCTACTCTGTAGAAATCAACATGGATTCAGGAAACAGCGATCGTATGAGACCCAACTCGCCTTATCTGTTCATGAGACCCAGAAAATATTAGATACAGGCTCCCAGGTAGATGCTATTTTCCTTGACTTCCGGAAGGCATTCGATACAGCTCCGCACTGTCGCCTGATAAACAAAGTAAGAGCCTACGGAATATCAGACCAACTGTGTGGCTGGATTGAAGAGTTTTTAGCAAACAGAACACAGCATGTTGTTATCAATGGAGAGACGTCTACAGACGTTAAGGTATCCTCTGGCGTGCCACAGGGGAGTGTTATGGGACCATTGCTTTTCACAATATATATAAATGACCTAGTAGATAGTGTCGAAAGTTCCATGCGGCTTTTCGCGGATGATGCTGTAGTATACAGAGATGTTGCAGCATTAGAAAATTGTAGCGAAATGCAGGAGGATCTGCAGCGGATAGGGACTTGGTGCAGGGAGTGGCAACTGACCCTTAACATAGATAAATGTAATGTATTGCGAATACATAGAAAGAAGGTTCCTTTATTGTATGATTATATGTTAGTGGAACAAACACTGGTAGCAGTTACTTCTGTAAAATATCTGGGAGTATGCGTGCGGAACGATTGGAAGTGGAATGATCACATAAAATTAATTGTTGGTAAGGCGGGTACCAGGTTGAGATTCATTGGGAGAGTCCTTAGAAAATGTAGTCCATCAACAAAGGAGGTGGCTTACAAAACACTCGTTCGACCTATACTTGAGTATTGCTCATCAGTGTGGGATCCATACCAGATCGGGTTGACGGAGGAGATAGAGAAGATCCAAAGAAGAGCGGCGCGTTTCGTCACAGGGATATTTGGTAAACGTGATAGAGTTACGGAGATGTTTAGCAAACTCAAGTGGCAGACTCTGCAAGAGAGGCGCTCTGCATCGCGGTGTAGCTTGCTCGCCAGGTTTCGAGAGGGTGCGTTTCTGGATGAGGTATGGAATATATTGTTTCCCCATACTTATATCTCCCGAGGAGATCACGAATGTAAAATTAGAGAGATTCGAACGCGCACGGATGCTTTCCGGCAGTTGTTCTTCCCGCGAATCATACGCGACTGGAACAGGAAAGGGAGTTAATGACAGTGGCACTTAAAGTGCCCTCCGCCACACACCGTTGGGTGGCTTGCGGAGTATAAATGTAGATGTAGATGTAGATGTAGAAGAGGATGTAGATGACGATGAAATGGGAGATACGATACTGCGTGAAGAGTTTGACAGAGCACTGAAAGACCTGAGTCGAAACAAGATCCCGGGAGTAGACAACATTCCATTGGAACTACTGACGGCCTTGGGAGAGCCAGTCCCGACGAAACTCTACCATCTGGTGAGCAAGATGTATGACACAGGCGAAATACCTTCCGACTTCAAGAAGAATATAACAATTCCAATCCGAAAGAAAGCAGGTGTTGACAGATGTCAAAATTACCGAACTATCAGTTTAATAAATCACAGCTGCAAAATACTAACGCGAATTCTTTACAGACGAATGGAAAAACTGGTAGAAGCCGACCTCGGTGAAGATCAGTTTAGATTCCGCAGAAATGTTGGAACACGTGAGGGAATACTGACCCTAAGACTTATCTTAGAAAACGGATTAAGGAAAGGCAAACCTACCTTACTAGCATTTGTGGACTTAGAGAAAGCTTTTGACAATGTTGACTGGAATACTCTGTTTCAAATTCTAAAGGTGGCAGGGGTAAAATACAGGGAGCGAAAGGCTATTTACAATTTGTACAGTATCCAGATGGCAGTTATAAGAGTCGAGGCGCATGAAAGGGAAGCAGCGGTTGGGAAGGGAGTGAGACAGGGTTGTAGCCTCTCCCCGATGTTATTCAATCTGTATATTGAGCAAGCAGTAAAGGAAACAAAAGAAAAATTCGGAGTAGGTATCAAAGTCCGTAGAGAAGAAATAAAAACGTTGAGGTTCGCCGATGACATTTTAATTCTGTCAGAGACAGCAAAAGACTTGGAAGAGCAGTTGAACGGAATGGACAGTGTCTTGAAAGGAGGATATATGATGAACATCAACAAAAGCAAAACGAGGATAATGGAATGTAGTCGAATTAAGTCGGGTGATGCTGAGGGAATTAGATTAAGAAATGAGACACTTAAAGTAGTAAAGTAGTTTTGCTATTTGGGGAGCAAAATAACTGATGATGCTCGAAATAGAGAGAATATAAAATGTAAACTGGCAATGGCAAGGAAAGCGTTTCTGAAAAAGAGAAATTTGTTAACATCGAGTATGGATTTAAGTGTCAGGAAGTCGTTTCTGAAAGTATTTGTATGGAACGTAGCCATGTATGGAAGTGAAACATGGACGATAAATAGTTTGGACAAGAAGAGAATACAAGCTTTCGAAATGTGGTGCTACAGAAGAATGCTGAAGATTAGATAGGTAGATCACATAACTAATGAGGAGGTATTGAATAGAATAGGGGAGAAGAGGAGTTTGTGGCACAACTTGACAAGAAGAAGGGACCGGTTGGTAGGACATGTTCTGAGGCATCAAGGGATCACAAATTTAGCATTGGAGGGCAGCGTAGAGAGTAAAAATCGTAGAGGGAGACCAAGAGATGAATACACTAAGCAGATTCAGAAGGACGTAGGTTGCAGTAAGTACTGGGAGATGAAGAAACTTGCACAGAATAGAGTAACATGGAGAGCTGCATCAAACCAGTCTCAAGACTGAAGACAACGACAGCAACAACAGACACATCCATTATACTCACCTATATTTTATACATTCACATACTTGTACAGCACAGCTCTCATAAGGTACCAGCAAGGAATGGGGCCATTCTGGACGGCGAAAGGATAGTCAGCAGCGTAACCTACGATTAAGAGTCTGGTCAATCATATCGTATGACCTCACTTAACTGGTGATAACTGTACAGGAATGAAAACGAGACCCACATCATAGACTGTTATACAAAGCAGAGATTAAACATTGCTGAGATTAGATTTGTTTTTGGAGAGGATCTGCCTCGACCAAACATAATTTCTATTTTTAGTTTCGTTCCACAGAGATGTTTCGCAGAAGTTTCAGTATCATCAGTGGATTTTTCATTGTCTTCTTGTTACCACATGATGTGGATTTCCCGGATTTCATGTTAATTAATGTAGTTGTTTTCTTTGGCAAGTTGTCATTAAATAAGATAAAATCTAGGAAATACACAACAAGTAGTAATAAAAAGATAATAAGAAAACCACTGATGCTACTGAAACTTCAGCGAAACATGTTTGAGGAATAAAAATAAAAATTGTCTTGCACAAGGTGGACTCTCTCCAGAACTAATCTATTTGTAAGCAAGCATGGAGTGAAGAGCTTCAATCTCAAGATGATTACTCATAAGACTAGATTATGAATTGCGAATGAAAGCCATATTTTTGCACAATGGTTGATGTTAATGGCATGGGACCTGGGTAAGCTATTGGAACAAGGGGGAATAGGGGATGGGAACACAATGGAAGATGAATCGATTATTTTGAAAAATGAAACAGCGGAAGCAGCTGGTGATCAAATAGCCAAAATGAAAGGTCCAGTGGAAATACTTTGTGACACCCTGAACATGTACTAAATAAAGTAAGCCAAAAGAAATTCTGGCGTCAAAAATATTTGACTGATAGAAGATAGCTGTCCAACAGACTGATCACCACCCACTGTGTCACAAGTCTTCACTTCATGAAACGCTCTAAATAGGTTTGGAATTTAAAGAGGAAACTGACGCAAAGACTGGTGATCTGGGAATTTACACCACCACCCCTTCTCCCCTTGTCAGCTAAATACAGGCAGTGCAACTTTCATCCATCTCCAGGCTTATGATCAGCTTACCTCTGAGTCGAGCGCCACAACACAGGGGCGCGTTAACGACCTTGGCTGAGGAGATGGGTGCCGAACAAAGTAAATCAACTTCATGGCTGTAGTTGCATTATGGCTGTGTGGCATTAAAATTGTTGTTAAAAATATGTGACTTTTTAAAAAAATGGCGTTGGACTTCTGCATACTGACAGTTTCAAGATATTTGTGTTGTAATGTTACTGAAGTGATTATACTTCTTTTATTCTCATGTCATTTCAAATCTAATGTATTTTTGTTTTTGTAAGTATAACCTCTTTATTTAGTACAGGCATGATTTTAAAGTTGATGGTATGTAGCTCTGTCGATGGTTTACATTTGAAATTTTTGCTAAAAGGTGAATCTGATGGATGAGGTACTACATACAAAACACTATGGTTTAACGAAGATGTTAAGAAATTAGCTACTCACAAGAAGAAAGCATTCCTGAAATGTAAAGCCAGTCAAAGTCAAGACGGTTATACGGAGTATACGTTCAATTGTAATGCGGTGAACTCGGATATTCGGAAAATAATAGAGGATTATGGGGAGTGATGTACCAATGCTATGGAATGAAATCTTTATACATCACAAAAGAAAGTGTGGTGGACGCTCCGAAAGCAAAAGAAGGATGTTAATGAACACATTTAAATACACAATGTAACCAAAATTCAGTAGGAAAAATATTTTAAGATATAAGGACGTAGCAGAGATAGAATTTGAAATTAGTTATCAAACGTAGAAAATGACAACCAAATAGACTCCTTATTGGACTAAATACGGACTGCAGTAAAATGAGTTAAAAATAGAAAATCTCCAGAGCCAGACGGCATATTTAAAGAACAAATAAAAAAAAGGGTTGCAGGCGTTATTTCAACAGCTTCGTACTATGTTTAATAGTATAATGAAGGAAGGCAACATACTAAGAGGACGAAAGGAATGTGTTACAACACGTGAATAAAAAGGACATCAGGAAGAATTAAGGAATTACTGGGGAATTATATTGCTTGATACCGCTGTAAAATAGTTAAAATCAGTAACTACAGACAGAATGCAGAGTTATACAGAAATAACGGAAGAACAGCAAGGATTCAGGGAAAATAAGAGCACTATAGATGCTATTATCGCTCTAAGACAGATTGTGGAAAAATTCACAGAGCTTAATAACCCAGTCTACCTGTCTTCGTTGCCGTGGCAGAGCCCTTTCACAGAATTAGGGAAAAGGGTATAATTCAAAACGTAATTGATGGGAGAGTACCAATAGGTTTAGTAAAAGTCATTGAAGATATATAGGAGACTTAAAGAAGGATCCACAGATGAAATTATACTAGATAAAAAGACTAAACAAGAAGACTCGTGAGCACTACTCCTGTTCAACTTAATTATGTATTACACCGTTACGATGCAAGAAATAAACTGGACTAAAAATGGGAAGTAAAATGGTGAATATTATATGTTATGCAGATGACGCCGTACTGACAGTAAATGATTAGGATGATTTCCAAAGTTACTTCACCAGTTTAATAAAACTGCTAAGCAATCTAACATGGAAATCCCATCTAAAAATCTAACCAAAATCAAAAGCAATTGTATAATACATATAAGAAGTAGATGGTGTTTCAATAGAATAAATGGCTCTGAGCATTGTGGGACTTAACTTCTGAGGTCATCAGTCCCTTAGAACTTAGAACTACTTAAACCTAACTAACCTAATGGCATCACACACATCCATGCCCGAGGCAGGATTCGAACCTGCGACGTAGCGGTCGCGCGGTTCCAGACTGTAGCGCCTAGAACCGCTCGGCCACCCCGGCCGGCTCAATAGAATGAGGGGCTTTAATTATCTAGGAACTGTTATCGCCAGCTATAGAGACTTACCATGGAAGCGAGAAATCAAGTGGCAGAGGCAGTAAGGGTAGCCAGATTCCTGCAATATACAGTTTCGAGTAACACATTTATGACAACTGAGGGTGAAAAGAGAAATATATAAAACAATGGTTCCTCCTGCTTTGACATATACAGCAGAAACTAGAGCAGAAACAGATAAAATATAACAAAAGTTTACAGCGGTGGAAATGAAGGTACTAAGACGTATCTAAAGAACAAATGTGTCAAGAAGGGAACACTGTGGACTACCAAATATAAATAAAGGGATTAACACAAGATAAAAGGAACTGATAGTATCATGTGGAAAGGACGGACCGTTCAGGCTAGCTACAATTTCCGATTCTTGAAGTTTTCCCGGCGTATTCAATGATCGATGAGGTTTCGGGGTTGCAGCCGGATCATGTTGACTTCTTGCCTCGATATTTCGGCTGGGAATCGTCCAGCCATCTTCAGGTGAGTGTCCGTCACTGGAGACTGCAAGGTCCCGGAGTCAGCTTTATAGCAAAAAACTGTCGCGAAAACGCATGCGCATTGGTCGCCGTCACAGGAGCGTCCTCTATCGAAATCCGCGCCCTCTGGAGCTACTATTCTACCTGTGGCGCGCAAGCGCATGCGTAAAGGTGAAAACTACATGTCCATCCTACGTCGGAATGAGCGCCCGCGTCGCTAAAAACAGACGTCTGATGTCACCAAACGTGTCATTATAAATAAACCGTCTTCTCTCACAGGAAATGAGAGAGATCACCGGGTCCCAAGCCTTATCCAGTTGAAAACCACCATCACGATTTATAAGATTTTGCGCTAGGCATATCTCCACAGATTCTTTAATTACTGAATCCCAGAAAGTTTTCGCTGGGGCCAAGATATTGGTAGCAGAAAAATCCATAGCGTGTCCTGTGGTAATACAGTGCTCAGCTACGGCCGACTTACTGGGCTACGAAAGGCGAGTGTGGCGTTCGTGTTCAACGCACCTTTCATGTACTGTGCGTGTCGTCTGACCGCTGCAAGCTTTGCGCACTGGCAAGGAGTTTTATAGATCCCGGCCTTCCGCAGACCCAGATCGTCCTTTACTGAACCGAGAAGGGCACTAATCTTCGCCGGCGGCTGGAAGATGTTTCCATAGAATCCTGTCTATTTTAGATGAAAGGTTGCGACGTATGGAAGGAACGCCCTAGTCTTGGATAGCTCCTTATCTTCTTGATTTTGTAGGTGGTCACGTTTCTTCCTTCTTAGTGCTGTTCTAATCTGATGTGGAGATAACCATTACCCCTGAACACCGACTCTAAATTTTCCAGCTCCTTTGTAAGGCTGTCTCCATCAGAAACAACATAAGCACGGTGCACCAACGTTCTAAGGACGCCGGTGGTTTGTGCAGAATGATGGCAACTCAACGCTTGCAGGAAAAGGTCCGTATGTGTTGGCTCACGGTAGACCCATCCACTTTCTTAGTAACCAAGACGTCCAAAGGCGGCAAGCAACCATCCTTCTCAACTTCCACCGTAAACTAGATGTTATTGTGGACTGCATTCAGATGTTGCAAGAACCGTGACAGTTCTTCTTCACCATGGGGCCACACTACATAAGTGTCATCTACATATCGCCAGAAAACTTTCGGTTTTAGTTCTGCCGAGACTAGTGCCCTTTCCTCAAAGCCTTCCATAACAAAGTTTGCTACCAAAGGCGAGAGAGGACTGCCCATGACGGCACCGTCAATCTGCTCAAAATATTCGTTGTTAAATAAAAATTAGGTTGAGGAAAGGACGTGATGGAAAAACGCTGTTATGTCAGCCGTGAACTTATTGCTGATGAGCGATAAAGAATCCATAAGAGAAACCTTAGTAAAAAGTGAGATGACATCAAAGCTGACTAGTAAGTCAGTTTCACTGAGTTGAAGTGACTTCAGTCTATTGATAAAGTCAGCCGAGTTGCGAACATGATGCACGCACTTCCCCACAAATGGTCTCAGTAGAGAGGCGAGATGTATCGCATAATCATATGTGGGGGCGTCAATATTACTGACGTTCGGCCGTAACGCAAAGTCTTTTTTAGGGATCTTCGGAAGACCGTATAACCTGGGTGGCACAGAACTGTGAGGTCTTAGTCTTTTGGCCACTTCTTGCGGAATAGAATAAGAATTCAGCAGGGCTGATGTTTTCCTCTCCACTTTCGCTGTGGGGTCTTTGTCAATCATCCGATACATTGATTCACTCAGCAAGATGTAGATCATCTGATTACAAACCTCACGCGGCAACAGCACTGTAGAGTTTCCCTTATCCGCTGGTAAGACCACCGTGTGAGGATCTTCTCGTAGCTTTCGTAGTGCGGCCCTTTCCATGGCAGAAACGTTCCTCTTCTGACGTGGAGCTTTCGTGAGTGCACGGCAAGTTTCACGTCTTATTTCTTCTGCAGCATCACTAGGAAGAGGTCTAACAGCTTCCTCAACAGCACTAATAAAATCAGTCAGAGGCAGGGTTCTCGGCGTAGGAGCGAAGCTTTTCCCAAGCACAGGCAGTGTTACCTCGTCTAAAACGTTATCCGTTAAATTGACCACGGAACGTCGAAAAGTATCTTCTTGCTGCAACGTTGCTGACAGCCGTGCAAACTTCGAAACCTCTCTTGATGTAGACTCTTTATGGACCCAGACCGCTATTGCCCAGGTCACGCAGCCGGCCAGAGTGGCCGTGCGGTTCTAGGCGCTACAGTCTGGAACCACGTGACCGCTACGGTCGCAGGTTCGAATCCTGCCTCGGGCATGGATGTGTGTGATGTCCTTAGGTTAGTTAGGTTTAAGTAGTTCTAAGTTCTAGGGGACTGATGACCACAGCCGTTAAGTCCCATGGTGCTCAGAGCCATTTGAACCATTTTTGAACCCAGGTCACGCCATCGACCCATGCCCAGGCAAGTGATGGCAGGCTGGATGCAATCTCCATATGCAGATGAAACAGCTGTTTCGATATGACGTCCAGTTTACGGCGAGTAAACCGGATCCTCTCTTTCACTAGTGCTAAGCTCGCCTTTCGTATAATGAATTTTGCAGCGGCGGTCTCGATAAAATGTCCCACTCTGTCAAACTTTGGGATAAGGCCATTGTCCCGACACTTCAGTAAAAAACACAGAGAACTTAACAATCTCGCTCGATTATTGCGTAGCTTGTCCAACCTCTGGATTTGTAATGCTATCTCCTCCCCGAAGATGTATCTGATGTGATTCTTGAAGTTTTCCCGGCGTATTGAATGATCGATGACATTTCGGAATTGCAGCCGGATCATGTTGACTTCTTGACACGATATTTCGGCTGGCAATCGTCCAGCCATCTTCAGGTGAGTGTCCGTCCAAATTTGTGTACAAGGTCGATTTCAAGGGAAACGACTACCCAGATGACCACCCAAGAGATGGGACAGTATTTGGACCAGCATACCCACGAAATGTGGCAGACAAACATGGGAAACCCTAGTCAGCAGCAGCAGAATAGGACGGAGAAGAAGAAGACCTTTGTTAATTACAGACAGATTATTAGGCAAAGCTAAATGAGACAGTTAATAAGTCCCCTCCAGTATACGTGTGAGATCTGATGTGGTGGAGCACTGGGACTGCCGTGATCAACATTATTTTTAGTGAAAGCTCATGCATTATGTATTGTGCCTACAGGCAGTCTTGCACTCTTCATTGCTTTGAAAATTGTCAACATGTTCGCACAAGAGTATAGTGTAGAGAAAACGATTTCTATTTCAAGATGGCACAGTTGCTCAGGTCTCTTAAGGGAATATTTCACTTCAGACTGTATCTTATTGCCAAACAAGTTCAATTGAAGAACACAGTGCTGCAGATAATTTCAAGAGAAGATGTCTTTAGCAATTTTGCTGCTGATCGTCATACATTTTCGATATTAACTGCTTTCCTTACTTCGAAATGTTTAAACTTCGTATTCTTAAAAAAAAATGTGGTTCTATTAAGCAATGTACCCCAGCTGGAAAGGTTAAAATCGGCTGGAAAAATGCTTATTAATAATGTAATATCTCTGTGAACAGCTACCAGTACAATTTATTCGTAAAGCTACAGACTTATGTCATTGCTAATACTGTCTGAACGCCTGTTTACGAGACTCACTTTGTTGTAGCTGCACATAAAGCACGTTTAAGACTGTTCCTGTGTTTGGTAGTTACTCCAGTATTTGCAGCAGTCGTCAGTAGGTGGAAAGCCCGTTAATCCTGCAAAAGTTGCTGGGTTGCTACACGAGAATTAGCTTTGATACTACACACTGAGTAACGAATGTAAAACCAGAGTGGAGGACGGACTCTGTACGCATATTAAATGGTATCAGAACGTAAAAATACTAGGGGAGTTTAATACAAGGAAGTATGGACACGCTGGAAGGTAGTGATGAGTGTGAGTCTGACGCTAGAGAAGAACCAGCACGTGAGTACGAGAACTACAGCTGTGCGGTGACGTGCAAAAGCCGATAGAGGTCACTTGAAGGGAGACAAACCATCAAAATTAAATGCTGCAGAAAGTCTTTAAGAACATAGTTTGGCATAGCCAGTGTCGTTAGACCAGTAATCACTAATCGCACATTCAGTTATAGACTCTGGACAGTTCTAAATCTTTTTTGCATTTCGTCAGTACCTCCAAGAAGAATTACACATTTCGTACAAGCATGTCATTATGATCATCACTCGCAAAGAAATTGAAGAACTATGCAGGCACCTTCCTGGAAAATGTGGAAATTGATGAAGTATAAGCAAGGAATACGTGTGGAGTAGAACCCAGAGGAATTTTTTGTGAACTATGGCACTCTTCAACACGTCGACACATACTGGAAGCAGCAGCTTACGTCATTCAGTTTGCTGATACATCAACTCTCAGTTACGCGGTACTTGTGGTTCTATGACTGGTAGATTAACGTACAAGCTTCACATTTGTCTGCAGGAAACATAGGTGACGCCTTGTCTGCAGGTTGCAAGGAAAATACCGCCAAAG
The DNA here is from genome assembly GCF_023864345.2 of Schistocerca serialis cubense. Taxonomy (NCBI): domain Eukaryota; kingdom Metazoa; phylum Arthropoda; class Insecta; order Orthoptera; family Acrididae; genus Schistocerca; species Schistocerca serialis. The sequence continues at coordinate 784,324,524 of NC_064642.1, forward strand.
TCACCACAGGCCATTCATGTTGAACTGAGTAAAACGTTAAAACTGCCTAATGAGCACATGCAAAATTTTTACTTTAGTCCATCGGGGAATATGTTGGTCCGCTAGGGCCACTAATTGGCGACTCCAGTTCAGGAACCCAGGATACAGTGAGGTTGGAAAATATGTTACAAGCAACAATATTCCCTTGAAGATGCTGTCATCAGTGACAACCAACCTCTGCCATTCCCTGGCTGTATATATTTCTTACACTGCACAATCTCTATGCCTGACGTCTTTTTGATTTTTACGTTTGCAAGTTGATAAACCTCAGGTCATATTGCGTGACTAAAATTTCATCAAACGGCTATACTCTGTTATCAACAATCAACATTCTGCCCCGAGATGTATATCATATGAGGAACACAGGAAAACGAACAAGTCGCGCACCGCGAGGAAACGGCTGTTATGGAGTTTTTGTCCCATTTACTTTTTTTACACGGAACTTTTGGTTCCATGACAACATTGGGGTGAGGATGACCTCAGACGGATAAGCGATTTTGTTTTTTACACCAGCTGATGGAATTTTAACTGTGCCGAATGCTGTCGTGTACCCAATAAAAGACTGCGGATTTAGCAATTGTCCTGCTGCTTTCTTCATTTTTCAAAATGATACGAATAACGTAATCACTACAGAATTTCGTGTTGAACTACCGCAGTGCGAACACACCGAAAATCATGTTGAGTGTCATCAGGTGGCCCACGTCAAGCTGGGGCACTGCCCCACACCGCTGCCTATAATCACATTCCTTTAAATTAAACAGTTGCTCTTAAGCGGCGACTGACGAAAACGGGAAGAAAATACTATAACAACTTCAGCTTGTAGAACTATGTCTGTGTAAGTACTGCATGTGATAATATACATTGCTTCACGCAATGAATCTCCTGGTCGTAATTATATGGGTGGTTTTTCGGGGATTTGCGCTTCAGTTTTGATCACCTTCAAATTTCAAATAAACACAAATAAATCTGTAGAAAAATTACATTGATAGGTGGAAGAATGGGCCAAATTCGAATTTAAATCGTTTTTATTCAGTTTTAGCAGCTAGAGCTGGAACAGATTCATCGTAGTTTACAATGACGAAAATAGTTTTTTCACAAGTTGAAGTGTCAAAGTATATGGCTGTCTTTACAAGATAATATAAATAACAACTACCATCTATGTCCCTGATCTGCACAGAATGCGTAGAATACGACAGTCTTTATGTGATTTCTCATTAATACTTGATCAGCAGCAGTGGTTAAAATACATTCTACAATAAATAATTCACATCATGTGATGTTTATATGAAGATTTAAGTGACGAATGAAAATTCTCACCGAGGCCAGGATTCGATCCTGGCTCTCCTGCTCACAGTCACATGTACTAACCACTGCCCCACCCTGGCACAATGGCTACACACCACTTCATGGACTATCCCAGCAAGCCTACCTTCTCAGTCTTAATTTGGATGACCCCGTCTGAAACATAGGCATGAAACTATGTGATTCCTGAGACCTTTCTTAGTCTGAAACATCTGTGATGTACTACACGCAGACTGAAGCCTTGGATGAAAGTTTGTACCACGGGCGGGATTCTAGCCCACGTCTCCTACTCACTAGGCAGATGCACTAGCCACTACACCACCAGGGCACTGCGGCTACGCACAACTGCATGGTTCACCCTAGTACACGTCCTTTCTCGATCCACATCCCCATGCATGTGTCAGCTCGCATGTGTTCTCTATCAATGAAGTAATGTCACAGGCTTCTGTTCTTTCGGTTGTTTCCGCAAACACAAAAAGAAAAAGATGCGAAGTTGAGGAAGACCAGTGGCTTTATACTGTAAAAGGAAATGTTCGGACATTTATCGGATTTTACTTAGGGAAAACATAAAGAACCTGGTCCTGGACGGCTCGACAGGCATCTGGACACCAGTATATGAATCTAATGCCTTCCCACTGCACCACCTCGCTCAGTAACACAACATAAGGAGCAACTCTATCTGAAAGACAACAGCACAGTGGAGTAAGTGATGACTACAGAGAAGTATACAACAAAGAGCCCCAGGTTCAGGGTGAGGAAACCAAAGAGGGAGGCCGTGGGCCTCCTAGACGCCATCTGGTGCCTCAGCAGCTTCAGTTCTCTGTGGACACCCACGCTGCTAGCGCTCCCCTTCTGCAGAAACATACAGTCCAGGCGAGTCACATGGCGCGCCTTTGACGTCACAGAGTGGGCAGTCACGATTACCAGTGACACTGGGACTATTTGTGCCATAAACGATGCCCAAAGTACGAGTGTAAAATTATTTTTGGTTCTAAAAATATTTTCCTTTGTAACAGAGAAACACACTGTTGTTACTGTATTGAAGAAAGCAATAATCAGAAAGGGAAGTAGAAATATCTCGTGAGTGCAACTTATTGCTACGGATAAATCGCAGATTGCTTGATACCCTCGCCTGATGGACCGTACCCCAGAGGAAGTAAGAAGACCGTGCTGATTCATGTTGCAGAATTTCTCACCGTGTGCACTTCGTTGACAAAAATTAATATTTCTCTGTCCATCAGTACACCACGTAGACATACGAGAGTTGATATTATTTAATCTCTGCTGTACAAGAAACTGCAGATTAGCGAATCTTGAAACTGCTGTGTAAACAATGGCTTGGTCCTTAGAATAGGTAAAAGACATTAAAATCCACCTTATGTTTTGTCCTGCTGTAGTTGCAATAAAGCCATTTACAATAATCTGTAAAAGCAAAGGTACGAACTGCAACTTCATAAGCTTAGCATACGATCTAGGAACTGATGCATTACTGCCTGTGAGGTTACTGTCGCAGATCCAAATTAGCTGTAGCATCCTTTCATATTCGTCCCTGCTGTATAAAACATCATGCACAATAGCAATGATTGCCAGGACGTCAAAGCTAATGCAACAAACAAATGAAACAATTTGAATTGGTGATTCTCTTGGTAGGAAATCAATGTAGAAAAATATTAGTACACAACTTGAAATGATATGCAGACTTGAGAGAACTACATAAATAAAAAATTCTGTCCTTGTTCTCTGAAGAGAGATATTTGCCACATCAACTGAAAAGGGCATCAAACCAAGGATCTTACAAATAAACAGAAATGGTTTAATATCCAGCAAAAGACGCTCTGTAGCAGCAGGTGGCAAAGGTCTTCTTTCTTGAGCTGACTGCATCTGAAACACAAACACAGTGATATAATAGAATAGACTTTCGTATATACGGTGGAACGGTTATTCGGAGATGTGAGCATTCCCAGACTAAGGTTTCGTAAAAGATCAACGCATTTACGATTAATTCTAGTACTTCCCGAGTAGCTGAAAGGTCACCTCAAATTGTTGTAAATTATCGAAATAAAATGGCTCTGAGCACTATGGGACTTAACAGCTGTGGTCATCAGTCCCCTAGAACTTAGAACTACTTAAACCTAACTAACCTAAGGACATCACACACATCCATGCCCGAGGCAGGATTCGAACCTGCGACCGTAGCAGTCGCACGGTTCCGGATTGCGCGCCTAGAACCGCGAGACCACCGCGGCCGGCTAAATTATCTCAAAAAAATTTCGTAGTAGAGAAATTTTCAAGTTGAACACATTTAATGGCGTATTTGATTTTTACCATTTAACTGGATAAAACTTTAGAAAGTGTGAACGTTTGTTTTAAAAGATGCAAAAGAGAGACTTTAAAAGTTTTGGTTGAACATGTTGATGGGATTAAATAAATGAAAGGAGTTGGTATCATTAAGTTATTCAGTTGACATTGTCAATGATGCTATGAAGAGCTACATTTTCTACAAATAACCAAAATTTGAGATCAAATTGTAGTTATATTTAATTCAAGTACAACACGTACCCAACCAGACTGCATTAAAATACAATATCAAAAAGTCCTTATGGCTAATTGGTTTACCGCTTCGGTTCACATTAATTGAATTACATGAATGATATTCACAATGTGTGCAGGTTTCATAATGCTGTAATAGGAATGCTGATAAATATTTGGTGTTTTTTTGAGTTATGAGTAGTATAATTACCAAAGAAAATAACGTGTTTTTAATAAAAACGCATGTGTATTAAGGAAACAACCCTTTTCTTTGCTTGAGTTTTATATTTCCTGGTAAAACGTTTACAGTGGCACTATGATATCGCTGTGAAGTCCTGATTCAGAAAACTATGAGTTTCTGTGGATGTTAAGACAACTTGTACATTTCCTAAAATCTATAATCAATCTGAAATGTTATCTAAATATGTTTCTACATAGATTCATCACGCGATCACTAACGCAAGTAAATAATGTATTGGTCCAGGTTTGTTTGAAGTGAGCTATGGACGACATAGAAATTCCAAGATGTAAAACTCTTTTCAAAATAACGAAATGCACCTAACTATTCCTTTAAAAGTCTTAGCGATTTTTCCAACTGACGTATCAGACGCGGCAGTGACTAGGAATTTGATAAGGGTAAGTGTGGAATATCTGAAGTGAATGTTTATTTACATTAGCTGTCCACTGAAAAATTAACCAAAAATTTTATACACAGTAATACCTCCAACATTTTTATAACTGTAAGATGAATCACAGCACAGTTTTTAAACACAGACGTTCTTAATTCTTAATTTTTGTGGTGTGCCCTCCTTGTGTCTTGGGCCCCCTGTCGTAAAAGCAGCTATGGCTGTGACGTCTTTTAAGCGGGAGACCTGTTAGCAACTAAAAGCTCCGCCTGTGTCACATGTATAACGCAGCCTAGTTTTACACAGGAAGTAACCTATTTGTACTGAAGGCATGTACACAACGTAAGTTAGCGACAGGAAGGTCACACACTAAATTCTTATCCTTGTAGTAATGTAACCAGCACTTAGACGTTTGCAACGCATTTATGTTTACAACACACTCCCCGTGTTCTAAGTGCCAAGAAGACAAATATGTAAGATGAATCGGAACACCTACATACTTTAAGGGTCATGGAGCTCATATCTTACAATAACCTTACACCTTTAGTCATAACCAAAATACCTGATGGCTCGTTGAGGTTGTCTTTTGATTGTAAATAAACAAAAAACACATAGTCAGTTTAGACTCCTAGTGTACATTTCACTCAGAAAAGATCCTATCTAAATGATCAGAAACAAAATCTTTCTCAAACTGAATTCGAGAGATGGATACTTCCAATTATTTCTTGATGAAAAATACGTACAATTGTTGGCGATAAATACACCCTATAGACAGTAGACTCCAGTTCCAATTTAGAGATATTTGAAATGTCTTACAGGTGCCACATCCTTCTCCGCAAATTATCTTGATAAAATTGTTGTCATTGGTGACAGCAAAGACAACCACAAGTGCATTTTACAAACCATATTTTCAAGTTTACATGAAGCGGGCCAATAGTACAATCTCAACAACTGCAAATTTTTTTTCGAAGAGAAAGTAGAGTTATTGGTGCGTGTATTGAGTTTGAAGGGAATTATGACTACAGAGAAGCATTTCTCCACGAATAGCACTCTTCCCTGGAAATGCAAATGCTTTTGTCAAAGAAATTACTATTCAGCACAAGACTCTGTTTTACATGATTCTGAACAAGCGTTTCAGACGCTAAAGCGATACTTGTGGCTGGAAACCTCTGTAGCTGCCTATCTACTGCGTTTTTCCCCCGTGGTGGTAGTTGATATTTAGCGGTATGGTGTGGATGCATTTCTCGCACACAGCACTGCTCATGGTTTTGAGTAACTAGTAGATAACCATCAAAGACCGTCCTAAATTTAGGACAGTATAACCCATCTACAAGAGTACGCAGAAATTCTTAATTTTAAATGTACTGGCGAAAGCCTTATTTTTATCTGCGAATAAGCTTCAGGAGGTCATCAACCACAAAATGCTGATTGTGTTATTTAGAACCCACTTGAACATCTCCAACAATCTCCAACAGTATGGTTCAGAATGCGAAAATTTCGGCTTTATTCCTGAGTGCAGATCTATATGCCATCCAATACAAGCCCACTCAAAAATATTTAAATGCAGATGTACTGTCCCACGTACCAAATGTTGCAAATCCAGGAATCGATAAACAAACATAATGATTTTTCAGCTACTTAAAAACGTGAATGTCACTTTTGACAGCTTATAAATTGCCACTCGGACTGTATCACAAGCCTCTTACACCAGTGACTCCATATTGTCTGGGTGGGTAAAGGAATAAAGATGCTCTGTTTTGGGAATTTTTTACAGTACAGCCCCAGCTTTTTCCAAGGTCTGGTGTTTTGGTCATCGGCATCGGTAGTGAGCAACACAGCGTGGTCATTCCCCCGAGCCTTGCTTCTAAAGTTTCTCATATTGTTGTATGACCTCGGTGAGGAACCTTTCCCAGGAACAAGTGTACTGGCTAGGTATGGCCACAGATACTGAGTGGGTATTCCCCATCCAACCGACTGCACAGAACATGCCAACACAGGGGACAACATTCTGAACATGGATGATTTTACACCATCATTGGAATGAATTCATTTACATTTCAGAAGAACCTTAATGAAACCCGTATCGTAGGTGGTGGTGGACGTGTTGTACACTTCCCCATGTGTTAGTAGTGTCCTCTCCACGTCCATCGAAGCACATTATTGTGGCTTTGCGGAAGGTGATGTCTATTGAAGGATGCCTCAGCATTTCGTTATTAAACATGGACCACAACCAACAGCTAAGACTTTCAGTATTTCTGTACGATAAAAAGCATGAAGTATTTCGTATCCAAACTTTTCGACCCTCTAACTAATACCGATATGGAGTAAATGATATTGACTTTGAAGCAGCAGCAATGGGGAAGACGACCCACGATTCAGTTTTAACGCTGCTTCTACGAACCATCTGGAAACGGAAACACCCCGCCAAACCTCCACTATCGTTTTGGCTCTTTCAGCCTAGTATGGAAATTGAATCGCAAGAAAGCTATCTGCTGTACGTACACCACAACGGCCTCATGTTATCTACGTGGTAGCTAATCACCATACTAGCTTGACGACTCACTCCAGTCACAGTGCAGATAACCCCTAGCAAGGGAATCACACACCTCAACAGTGCAGGTGAAGCCTCTACCAATTCTGAACCACAGCTGGATCCACATCCGTCAGGACTGCAGGTAAGCATAATCATATAGTGACCACACCTGCACCTTGTTTCTGGCTGAAGCGCTCTGTGAAACTCTGGGACGGCATGAAGGGACACTGAGACAAGCACCACCGGCGAGGTAGGTCCCTCGCCAAGTATCTGCATACTTGTCGTCCACGATGCCCAGGAGACGTTGATACCGACCCCTCCAATGGGGCAGCTGGCGCCAGCTAGTTGGATACCCTGCTACACCCCACCGTCTTACGCACTGCACCAGTCGGCACCATATTTGGACCTTGGTTTCGAACTGTGCGGAGGACTGGGTACCTCTCAGAAATATTGATAGCAGCCAGTGGTCAGAGATGGCTTTGAAGACAGGAGGCGATCTCTCGCTAGGGGTCAATGGAGAGCAGGCCAGTCTTCGACTACCAATCACGCAGTGCCCGACGAGTCATCTAACAAAGCTTTTCCTGAGACTCAGAAGGTAAATCGCCTGTCACGGAGCATCACTGGCAGTCTTTTGCATCCAGTGTAGAACTCTTGCTCCTGTCGTTTTCTGAAGCTCTGCTACGACGACTCGCGCACGAAAAAAGAGCTATCTGGCAGAGTACTTGCTTGTATCTTGAATAAAAACCGATTGTTTTCGTCAGGGGTTTTTGTATCACTGCCAAACATTCCACAGTCATATCAGTACTCTACTTTCCACTTGAAATTCCTGTAAGTCATCTTTTTTTATACGCTTTTTAAAAATTTGAAGTCTTAGAGTCCGTTCAAGTTACACTTGTAGTTTCACTTTTGAATTTCACCTTCATTCACTCTCTAAATTTGCTTCTCAACACTGAAATTAAATAACAATGAGGATGACGATCGATTCCAATTTACACTTCACATACATAAAGTTATCTCTCCCAGTATTCGATTTTATTAACCCAAATACTTTATTATTATTCGTACTGTAGTTAACGGCTACGTTAGTTGGTTAGTTACACATTCTATTGATCATTTGAACAACTATTCCATAAAAACAATATGGAATGAGTCACTTTACGAGATATGCATTTGCGATCAGATTTAACATTAACGAGTAAATTGTTTTTTAGACCTACTCATAAAATTCTCTTTAGAAACATGGTACTTTTTCCAGGCTACCAGCTTCGTTCATGGAATAGAAGGAACAGCCCAGGAGAAATAATTTTAGGTTGGATTTAAAACTTGCTATGCTACCTATGAGATATTTTAAGTTATTGGGCAAATACTAAAAATTTGGTTCCTGCGCCCTAGGAATTCTCTTGAATTGGATAATAAAGGTTATTTTTCGCTCTAGTGTTGTAGGAATGGGAATCATTGCTCTTCACAAACCATGATGCATTATTCATGACGCATCTGACTAGCGCAATGTGTATTGTGACGACGCAGGTCCTTGAGTAGGTACATACATAATGTCTGTGGTTGAACATCACGTATTATTCTTTCTGTTGGCTTTTCTTGCAATCATTACCTTTTCCAAGTATTGAGTTAAAACAGAAAATTATTCCACAATTATTTCATGAGGATAATTCGTTTGATCGAAAGACAGTAAATAGTAAGATAAGAAAAATTAGCTCAACTTAATTGTTTGAGGAGATTACTCATATACTCCTTCCAGATCATGTTTTCAGTCAGTATGTACACAAAAAGTGATAGCGGTCCCATCCTATTTACTGAATTCTCATGTACAACACAAATTGTTGATATGAATATGTCTCAGAGGAAAATACAGCGTTTTTCCTTCCAAAATTTAGGGAGAATCGATTTGCAGAGAACCACTGCATAATTCTCTGCAAACGGCTCTTCCGTTTCGTGCATTACCAGTGGTATCCGTTAGTGACTCGCCGTTATCCCGTCCAACATCTAGTCGCTTTATCTTTTGAATACAACAAGCAATGAATTACGTAAATGTTGCTACTTACGTGAAATGAGCACTGGTCTGTGAGTTGCTTGTGCAGTCTGCTGATTTTCATACTAAAGCATAAACTGTTCTGCTGGTGCCATAGACCAACAGACGGTTTTTAGCTGCCCAATCAATAAGCCGATATGCCATTAGCTGATTAAAGCACCCTGAATGTTCTTCATACACGATGAGATCGCCGCCGTAAGTAGTTGCCATAACGTATAGCATTCTTTTCCTGCTCACTCTAAAAGTTTGCGGCACACAGCTGTGTAAAGGTAAAAACTAGTCATATGTTTGTGACTTCTTTAACTTAACGTAGCGAAATAAATTCTAATGTCAAGTACTGTAACCGAATTATGTTCAAGAGACAACTTGCAGTGATGAATTGTGTTACTGCAGTTAATGATTAGCTGGGGAATGTACACTTATCAATCTTCTTGATAAGTGCCACTAGTGTAGTTAGTTCAGCCTGAAAAATCTTCTCTAATAGCGACTTAAAATAAGTATTTATATTCTCATATAAACCATATAACAGTGACTCTAATACTACAGACGTACCAAAACTGGTGCACGTTCTTGCATGAATAATAATAATAATAATAATAGTAATAATTCATTGTGGAAGCCCGTGCCACCAGGCTGGTAGCAGTGCTCAAAGAGTGCGCAGAAAAAGAGGAGCTACAGATCTCCTTCCAAAAAACAGAGTTCTTCTGCACGTAATTCAACATACTGAATTTAAACACGAAATATGGCAACATCAACACAGTAACACATTTTAAATACCTTGGGGAAGTGCTCGACCCACAGGAAAGGAGAGAATAACGCAGAATACCAGGTTACTGAAGATGAAGAGAGACTTATAGAAAACACAGGGTATCTACAACAAAAAATGTCTGTCCACTTTCATCAAAATTCGTCTCTATAATGTTGTAATCAAACCTGAGGTGCTATAACGCTGCGAGACACTGACACTACACACCATGAGCGATCTATAGAAGATCCTCACAGAAGAAAAATTATCACGAATATTATTGGCCCAAAACTCACAGACGTAGGACACAGGCTTCACTCCAGAGACACCACAGAGAAGTTGTCCAACGTGGCAGCGGGCATCAGAAAAAGACAATTAAACTCTTACGGCCATATCAGCAGACTCCCACAGACCAGACTCACCAACAGAATAGATACATACAGAGGCTCAAAACTACTACACATTGGATGCCGCAAGTCAAAATTGATTTGGAAACTGTACAGGTAGATTCAGCGGACATTACAGACAAAAGCGTTTATAGACACAAAATACACATGTGGGAAGTAATGTCAGAGAAGACAGCACCTAAAGCTCAAAGACCAAAGTGGACTGAAGAAAGGAAGACGGTCGTTAGCGAATGAATGCGACAGTACTGGAAGAACAAGTAGTTATAAATGCTTCGCGTGGTCTGATAAAGGCCTATCAAGTGTGTACTAATAGTAATAATAATAACAATTCATTGTGCCTCATTGGTCTGGTGCTAGTTTTTCAACTGAAGTTCACTGTGTCTGCTTCCGTTTTCTACTGGGAAAAGGCGATCTACAGTTTAACGTGGAATCCGAATCACGCTATGTTTCTGGCGAATCTTCACTTCACTAAAAGGCCAAACTGAAATATTCAGTAGTCATTTCCGAACTCGATCTCACGACCTTTCGATATCCAGGCATGCACTTTGCCAGTAGACCACAGTCCTGATTTGATTGTGAAGATTGTTACTTTAGCGCACAACTTCAAGGATTTGATCTCCCATATACGATCTAATAAGAGCGATTAATTTATTCTGTGCAGACAAATATAAACGTATACGCAAACACAAATACACGCACACATACACCCAATGAATATTTTTACTACGACGGTTCATGAAAAAATTTACTTGAAATAGAGTCTGAGTTCAATAAGGAGGTGATCAAGCACTGAGGCAGATGCATGTGGCTGGCTGATCACTTGACCGAAATAGGATGAGTCATCCAAGAAAGCCTCCAGGTTGTTAATTTAGCGTGGAGCCCAGAAAATCCACAGACGTTATAAATCAGTCCTGCAGTCGTCTCTTGGTCAGCTAAAAGAGAGGGCAAATCCCCTTTTACAGGGGAAGTACGAGAGCTACAACGTCTAAGACAGACTAACAACTGTTGTGATATGAGAAGATGTGTCTGTCTTATCATCCATCCAGCTCAGTTATCTCTTTGTCGATGTTTGGAGGCCAACGAATATGAAACCTAGTGAAGCACAAGCCGCTGAGAGAGAAAACTGTTTAACGAAAATTGTGACCAGTAAACTGACAAGAGTCATCAGTGAGCGATTATTTGGCAGAGAGTTGGAGATTTCTTTGCAGTAACAAGTTTTCTCAATATTTTCCACTATAGGCGTAACTGTGTTGTTGTACGCTCTTCCCTTACACGTCACGGAAGTGCGAATGTGAAAATATTAAAACGGAGCGGAACGGAACACAGAACACAATGTACTTGGGCATACCATTTCGTTGGCAGCGTGCCCTCGCTGATGCAGTGCAGGATCAAAACCCACAGTGATTACATTATTCCTTTTCCTGTTCAGTTCCTCTTTCAGTACGTCCATCGTATCCCAGTGTGTTCCTTAATTCGTGATACTGTTCTTCAGCTCTGTATCAACAGCGTATTCCGGTGGGCCGTTGAATTCTAACAGTCTTGTTGTTTCCTAAGGAGTGAAAATTTGTACGAGAGATGTGGCTAGGCTCAGGCGTAGGAGATTACACTCTTCGAACATGTCTTTTCTCTTTACGATTATATATTATAGAGAAGTAGGGTGTATTCTGTTGCCATATTTACACACTGTTTAATAATTTTTTTTCTCATGAGTACTTATTATATGAGTTCTGTTACTGTATTAGGTGTTGTAACAAACCAATGGTACTCCGATGCCGTTCGCAGTTCGATGCTTTGGTCTCTGTCCCGCAAGTACCAATGGAAGCGAAGGCCCACCCAGACAGATTCTCCTCTGCCTCGTAAGGCTCTGAAGCGAAGTATGCCTACAGCACACATGGAGCACATACTACGATCCCCACGGTTTCAGGGACACCGCATCTGCTTTACCACACTAGCAGGGGGAATATCAACCATTTACATCCTGGTCTGCCACAGGTTGATTGTCTGGCAGAGAATTTCACAACAGTGAGCAGTTTTGGTTAGTAATTAATTAAAATGGCAATATACCAGAAACTGACGAAGACTGAAAACACGACAGAACTAACACTCCAGTGACTGGTAACTAAGGAAAAGCAATTGCTCGAGCCAGCGCACAACGATAAAGTAACAGTTTTTCATCTGATATAGTAGATCGATAAATAAACAAATGTTTGTTTTTTGCTACGGATGAAGTTAACCTTAGTTATAAAATTGCAAAATAATCATTGAAACTTTAACTCGTTCGGCATCGGGTCCCGTCAATCGACGTTAATGTTCGAAAATTTGCGTCACATTCCGTCTACAACAAACAACTCTGTAAATCATAATCAATTACACGTTTAAAAAAACTTAAAAATGTGTGTCAGCACCGCTGTCGTTCATTTCGTGTATTAATGATATGACACACAACATAACAGTAAACTCAAACCCTTCGCAGATGGTGCAGATATCTCGCGTGAAATACTATAACTCAAAACTTTTTGCAGTTTGAGCAGTTATTTCTACTAAAATACGAAGACAGATAAGCTGCTCAGATATCGAGCTACACTCCTGGAAATTGAAATAAGAACACCGTGAATTCATTGTCCCAGGAAGGGGAAACTTTATTGACACATTCCTGGGGTCAGATACATCACATGATCACACTGACAGAACCACAGGCACATAGACACAGGCAACAGAGCATGCACAATGTCGGCACTAGTACAGTGTATATCCACCTTTCGCAGCAATGTAGGCTACTATTCTCCCATGGAGACGATCGTAGAGATGCTGGATGTAGTCCTGTGGAACGGCTTGCCATGCCATTTCCACCTGGCGCCTCAGTTGGACCAGCGTTCGTGCTGGACGTGCAGACCGCGTGAGACGACGCTTCATCCAGTCCCAAACATGCTCAATGGGGGACAGATCCGGAGATCTTCCTGGCCAGGGTAGTTGACTTACACCTTCTAGAGCACGTTGGGTGGCAAGGGATACATGCGGACGTGCATTGTCCTGTTGGAACAGCAAGTTCCCTTGCCGGTCTAGGAATGGTAGAACGGTGGGTTCGATGACGGTTTGGATGTACCGTGCACTATTCAGTGTCCCCTCGACGATCACCAGTGGTGTACGGCCAGTGTAGGAGATCGCTCCCCACACCATGATGCCGGGTGTTGGCCCTGTGTGCCTCGGTCGTATGCAGTCCTGATTGTGGCGCTCACCTGCACGGCGCCAAACACGCATACGACCATCATTGGCACCAAGGCAGAAGCGACTCTCATCGCTGAAGACGACACGTCTCCATTCGTCCCTCCATTCACGCCTGTCGCGACACCACTGGAGGCGGGCTGCACGATGCTGGGGCGTGAGCCGAAGACGGCCTAACGGTGTGCGGGACCGTAGCCCAGCTTCATGGAGACGGTTGCGAATGGTCCTCGCCGATACCCCAGGAGCAACAGTGTCCCTAATTTGCTGGGAAGTGGCGGTGCGGTCCCCTACGGCACTGCGTAGGATCCTACGGTCTTAGCGTGCATCCGTGCGTCGCTGTGGTCCGCTCCCAGGTCGACGGGCACGTGCACCTTCCGCCGACCACTGGCGACAACATCGATGTACTGTGGAGACCTCACGCCACACGTGTTGAGCAATTCGGCGGTATGTCGACCCGGCCTCCCGCATGCCCACTGTACGCCCTCGCTCAAAGTCCGTCAACTGCACATACGGTTCACGTCCACGCTGTCGCGGCATGCTACCAGTGTTAAAGACTGCGATGGAGCTCCGTATGCCACGGCAAACTGGCTGACACTGACGGCGGCGGTGCACAAATGCTGCGCAGCTAGCGCCATTCGACGGCCAACACCGCGGTTCCTGGTGTGTCCGCTGTGCCGTGCGTGTGATCATTGCTTGTACAGCCCTCTCGCAGTGTCCGGAGCAAGTATGGTGGGTCTGACACACCGGTGTCAATGTGTTCTTTTTTCCATTTCCAGGAGTGTACATCTCGATAAGATTGCTTGCTTTAAATGTCCAGAGATGTACAATGATAGAGCACTCTACAAGACGCAGTGAAACAAGTATGGCTAATACATCTTTGAAGGAAATTAAATTAATGCAACCCATTTCGTGACGCTTTTCTTGGGAACTGTTTGCTATGTTAGAGAAAACATCACGTTTTCATGTCAATCCACTGGGTTGTGTACAGATGTCCAGTAAGTATTTCGCAAACATTTTAATGCCTTCAATTTCCTTTTCATTTACTAGTCTTGTACCTTCACCACAAGTATTTACACACTGGCTTTACAATCTTGATGTGTCCATAGAAATGTTATCAGCTTTTAGTTCTGCTCGTTTCTGAAATTTGATGGGACAGAGTTAGATTATGTGAAACGACAAGTTTTCCAGCAGAGCAGATATGCCCCAGAATTTAAACTAAAACGTCGTGTTGATATTATCTCATTCTCTTTAGCTATAATGCATCTAGTTGTTTCACACATATCTCAAAATCATCAGTTATATCCCAATCTTTTGTGACTTCTCAGTAACTATTACTTGAGCAGCATCCACGTCAATATGATAATCACTGCCAATCTAAGTGTATCTCTTCTTCTAGCATTGTGTAAGTTCATACTGTTAGTTACAACTTCGCCTTTAACTTAACTTTGCAGACTGGTTGGTTCTCCCTGAACAACTGTGAATTCAAGTGGAGAGGCCTTACTTCAATAAAACTGGTGAACGCAACAACAACTGATGATTAATAGAAATCAAAAGTAAATACGAAGAAGTCTACGACGGACTGAAGTTGTATGTTGACGACTAAAGGTCGGGTCTTACTTGAAGAAAAGTCTTATCGTCTGAGGGATTCATAGACGTCTCATGCCTTCTCTCTGAACTTCTTTTTACAAGTGTTTTCCTTCAATTCTGCAAACTCCAGAGGTACTGTCCTATGCAGCTTCCCGCACTTGCCTGTCTGATAGAAGACGGGCGGCAACTGATGTAGCAGTACGCTAATTATTCATTTAAAACCGAATTCAATGAATGCGAGAATGAATTTTTTTTGTACACTCACTTTTCATACTCATAACTCCAATGAACTCTGCTGCTGTAGAATCTTTTATATTAGTACGGTCCCTGCGACTCGTGTTGTATCTTTTCTACTGTAAAGTTTTCTTCTTACTAAGATACAAAGGAATTAAAGTCACTAGCCGTCAGCTGGAATTGAATTATATCAACAGGACTAGTCGAAAATGTGTGCCAGACTGGAATTCTTTCTTGGGTCTACTGCTTACTAGGCAGATGCACTGACCGCTACGCCATCCGGGTGCAGCTGTCACCACAACCGCACAGACCACCCCCGCATGTCTCCCGTCAGACCCAAATTCTCAGTTTATACCACACAGCAGTGATGCAGTGCCTCTGCTTATTAGCCTGATTACTCGCTGCATCTCGCCGACTCCCGTAAGAATTTGATCTTGCTGTGTGTCTATTCAAAAGATCAGACACCACACATAAAATAAAGAGAATGACGGCCAATGATCCCCTCAGAGCATACACGCACACGGAGCTAATGGGCAGGGACACTACAACAGTGGAGTGTGGTATCACTTGAAAATATGGAGCTGACGGAAGGCGGTCTAAGATAGTCCGTGTAATCGTGATGAACACTCTGTCTGGATGGCGTAGTGGTCGACGCAGCTGCTTACAAGGGAACGTCCCCATCGCACCCCCCTCAGATTTAGTTATAAGTTGGCACAGTGGATACGCTTTGAAATACTGAACACACGTCAATCGAGACAACAGGAAGAAGTTGTGTGGAACTATGAAAAAAATAATCAAAATATACAAACTGAGTAGTCCATGAGCAAGATAGGCAACATCAAGGAGAGTCTGAGCTCAGCTGCGGCGTGGTCCCGTGGTTAGCGTGAGCAGCTGCGGAACGAGAGGTCCTTGGTTCATGTCTTCCCTCGAGTGAAAAGTTTACTTTCCTTATTTTCGCAAAGTTATGATTTGTCCGTTCGTTCATTGAGATATCTGTTCACTGTAATATGTTTAGTGTCTGTGTTTTGCGACGGCACCGCAAAAAAGTGCGATTAGTAGACGAAAGGACGTGCCTCTCCAATGGGAACCGAAAACATTTGACCGCAAGGTCATAGGTCAACCGATTCCTCCACAGGAAATCACGTCTGATATATTCTATACGACACTGGTGACAGCATGTGCGTCACATGACAGGAATATGTTGTCGACCCACCTAACCTGTACACTTGGCGAACGGGTAAAAAGAATCTTCTACGTTGCCCGATTTAGGTTTTCTTGTGGATATGATAATCACTCCCAAAAAAATGATGAAAACGTAAGAGTTTGTCACATAAACGGCAACAAATGAATGCAACAGTTTCACAGTCACAGAGTTTTCCCTGTGCTCTGTCAAAACATATGTTTTTAACGTTTTCAAATTTTTCCGTGTGTAGATCGTCAAATCCTGCATATGTTCAAGCAAATCTGAACAGGTCCCGGAATTTTGGAGAGCGAAGTTGATTATGTGTGAGTGCCTGAACTTTGATAATTGACACAAGATCGCGTAAACAAATTGCTCTGTGTACCTGTGCAGCTTCGCAAAATAATTGTCTGAAAATAAAAATTAAACTTTTCACTCACGCTAACCACGGGCCCACGGCGCTCCTGAACGCACACTATCCTTGATGTTGCCTATCTTGCTCATGGACTACTCAGTTTGTATATTTTGCTTATTTTTTTCATAGTTCCTGTTTTCTCGAGTGATCTGTGTTCATTTTTTCAAGGCCTATCCACTGTGCCAACTTATAACTAAATCTGAGGGGGGTGCGATGGGGAGGTTCCCTTGTAAGAAGCAGTTAGATTAGTTCCAATATCGTCATTATTATTGATAGTGAGATTGAAACAGGAAACTCGTTCGTTAATAAGCTGGAGATCTGGAATAGCATCTCGGTCCAGCACAAATCTCACCTCGCCGTATTGATGTAATTCAGCGCCCACTGGCAGCTAATGTCATTATGTACTTTGTATGTTAATCCATAGTGTCTGCAGGATCAAAATGGTACAAGATTCAGGCAGCTGTCCAGCAAACACAGTGTAAGGCAAAGTACAATTGTGAACACGTACATCCTGCATGCCTAACCCTACTGTCTCTGTCACCTGAAACGATTGAAAGGATTATCAGCAGCAGATTTCCCTCTACTGGAAGGATCTTGTCGATGGTTTTTGCACCAGACCACCATAATTATGAGATTTCTATAATTAGTTACCTTTACCGACGAAGCGACGTTTACTAGAACTGGCATTATCAATAAACATAATCGTAATCTTTGGGCAACAGACAGTCCTTGGGGAATGGTTCTGATATCTCAAGAGCATAGGTTCATTATCATTCTGTGGATCCTTGGCGACCACGTATTGGGTCGGTTAGTATTCCACAACGCCTCGACGGAGGAACGTCTGTGTGCTTCCAGCGGAGTGCTCTGCCTGGTCTGTCTGAGAATATGACTGTGGCAACACGGTGGGTGTGGTCTCTACTTGACGGAGTACTACCTCACTTCTTCATTACATTTCGCCGACACGTCAACAAAATCTTCCCAGGACGTTGGATAGGACACGGAGGCCCTGTCGCATGGCCTGCTAGATCGCCGGGCTTTAACCCTCTTGATTTTTTATCTCTGTGGGCCTCTGAAAGACGTACCAGTTCCTGGTGTGCAAAACCTTCAACAGCGTGTTCACGACACATTCAGTGAGAGGCTGGAACGGGCGGGAGAGTTGGGCAATCCGGGATGTGGTGCGAGAACGCGTGCATTGCATCCCACGGAGGCCACTTTGAACGTCTTTTGTGATGTGGATGCGATGGAGCTGTGTACTGTGCCTCGGGGTGATTTATTGATTACCGTTGCACGCAGACCGTCCATTTCCACAAAAATGTTGATAGGCCCTTTTCTCTTCTATTTCCGTTCAGGAATCCGTTCCTGCAGTTTGTCGGTTTTATTAATGTTCGTCCTTTATTGCAACTTCTTAGTGAGCATCTGAATACCTTACTGTACAGTAGATGAAACATTCGGCTTGTACTTACTGTACTATTACTAGTTGCTGATAGCTTAATGTAGTGCCGGTTTCATGTGGCCCACTACTACTTCATCTCTTACGCCAACTCTTTCATGGCAGAGCAGTGCTTTATACCATACTTATTCAATTATTTCTACACCTACATACTTTTTTTTTTTTTTTCAAATCACTGCGAAGTTCACAACAAAGCCTACTTAGCATGGCACTACGTGGTCTGGTTACTTTCTATTCCAGTTGCGCATGAAAGTCGGGAAGATTGGCCACTTTAATGCCCCCGTGCTTGCTGTAGTTATTGGAAACTTGTCTTCGCGATCGCTACGGAAGCGATATGTTGGGGTGCTGACAAAAATCTCTAGATCCTTCGTTTGATAATGGTTTCTGAAATTCACTAAGTAAAGTTACCCAACGTAATTTGCATCTGTCTTTAAGACACTGCCAGTTAAGGTTGTTCTATCTTTCTGTTACGCTCTGTAGTTACTCAAAGATTCGTTTGACCCTTCGCACCACTCTTCTTTGTTATTGCCGTTGTGGTCTGTAGCCCGAAGACTGACCTGATGAAGCTTTCCACGATAACCTATCATGTGTAAGCCTTTTCATATCGGCATTGCTACTCTTATACCTATTTCAACCTGCCTTATGTATTCAAGGCCTTGGTCTTCCAGTTATGACCCTTTAAACTTGCTTCGATTGTAAAAATGACGAACCTTGTTGTCACGAGGTCCGTCTTACCAACTGATTACTTCTTTTAGTCAAATTTTCGCCATAAATTTCTTATTTCCACCATTCGATTCAGTATCTACTCTTTAAGCTTTCTATGAACCCATCTATTTTACAATATTCTTCTGTAGCAGCACATTTCAAAATGTTGTAATCTCTCCTTCTTTGAACTGCTTATTATCAACGTTTCGCTTGTGTACAAGGTTACGCTTTTCATAAATATCTTCAGGAAATGCTTCCTAGCAGTTAAATTTGAATTCGAAGTTTGTAAATTCTCTTTTCTTCAGAAACTTTTTTTTTTTTTTTTTTTTTTTTTTGCTAATGCCAGTGCGTAATTTGTTTCCTCTCTACTTTATCCAACATCAGGAACTCTGCTGCACAAATAGCAAAATTCATGAACTACTCTTCGTGTTATGTTTCAGAAACTAATTTATTCAGAATCACCTGATTTAGTTCGACTACACTGCATTACGGTTGCTTTACATTTGTCAATATTCATCTTATAAACTTTCAAGACAGTGGTTCAGCTGCTCTTGCAAATTCATTGACATCTGACAGATGTATCACACAGTTTTCTTCTTCTCCCTGAACTGTAATTCCCTTTCGAATTTTTTCTTGGTTTCCTTTACTGTCTCTCTCCGTTCAGTCTATCTCATTCTTGCTATGGGTTGTACGCACTTCGTTTTCTGAGTGAATTCTTTTGTAGACTGAATTTCCCAAGTACACTAGCAATGAACCTTAGTCTTCTTAGGCCGGCCGGGGTGGCCGAGCGGTTCTAGGCACTACAGTCTGGAACCGCGCGACCGCTACGGTCGCAGGTTCGAGTCCTGCCTCGGGCATGGATGTGTTTGATTTTCTTAGGTTAGTTAGGTTTAATTCTAAGTTCTAGGGGACTGATGACCTCAGATGTTAAGTCCCATAGTGCTCAGAGCCATTTGATCCATTTTGTGTTCCGTAGAACAGTTTTTATTATTGTGACTTGCTGTTGGAAAGGTCAGATAGTTGCTGTGAGATAAACGCCGTGGGTAGGTGGGTCGCCGTGACGTAATCAAAGCAGGACCGAGACCCAGGAGAAAGGTACGCCAGGAAGATACGTAAGTAGGCCGTTTAGGTTTTTATGTTGGTAGCGCCAGGTAGCGCTCTGTATCAAAATCGCTGACTGTGCTGTGAGCAATCTGTGGCTGGTTGGCTTGTTGGAATACTCTGTATTGTAGTGTTGGGCAATTGGACGTGAACGGCGCGTAGGGTTGCGCAGTTGGAGGTGAGTTGCCAGCAGTGGTGGATGCGGGGAGAGAGATGGCTGAATTTTGAGAGCGGACGATCTGGACGTGTGTCCGCCAGAAAAAGGAAATTTGTAAGACTGGAAGTGATGAAGTGATATATATATATATATATATATATATATATATATATATATATATATATATATATATATGCCTATCAGTAGTCAGTGCCTTGGGTATTTAGAATCTTTTATTTAACTGGCAGTATTGGCACTCACTGTATTGCAGTAGTTTGAGTAACGAAGATTTTTGTGAGGTAAGTGATTCATGAAAGGTATAGGTTATTGTTAGTCAGGGTCATTCTTTTGTAGGGATTATTGAAAGCCAAATTGCGATCCGCCACGTTAGCCGAGAGCGCTAATGCACTGCTTCGTGGACTCGGGTAGGGGCGCCGGCTCCCGGATTAGTGACGACGGTCGGTGTGCCAGCCAGCCTGGATGTGGTTTTTAGGCGGTTTTCCACAACCCCCTAGGTGAATACCGGGGTGTTCCGCACGTCCCGTCTCAGTTACATGGTATGCAGACATCTGGACACTTTCGCATTATTCCGTGGATTACACTTCTCGCAGACATTTGGGGTACACTAAATCCGTCCTGAGGGGTACGGGTGGTGGCAGGAAGGGCATCCGGCCACACCTTAATCTAACAAGTCCAAATCCGATTAACCCCGTGGACCCTGCGTACCTGCGGGAAAGAGGCACGAGCAAAAGAAAGAAAGAAAGATTGAAGGTCAGGCAGCGTTGCGCTAAAAAAAATGTTGTGTGTCAGTTTAGTGTTGATCAGAATAAGTAAAGAGAGAAATGTCTGAGTACGTTCAGTTTTGCTCAGCTGTTTGAAAATCAAATAACGTAGAAGTTACCCAGCACAGTAATTTATAATTTTCCAAAGGGGACGTTTCAGGTAGACCGCCTCGCTCGCTTGGTCAGCAGACAAACTACGCTATTGCACCTGTTAACTGGTAATTACGTGTTTATGTACAAATGAGAATTGCATCTTCTACTGTAATTCGCTGTTATGCAGTCTCACTCTTTATTAGTCCTACAACGATCGAAATTCCTTATGCCTACTTATAATTTGCTACGGCTGTACTGAGTACAATAAAATTTTATCGGTTGGATGAGGCACTACGTTGTGTATAAAATGAGGACTATTAATCAGTAGAGACTAAATACTATAAAAGAGCTGTTATGCCATTTATGAGGAGCAGAGATCTTAAATTGTAGCTAGTGCACAGTTGTACATCCTGTTGTAGTGCTAGTAATCAATAAGACTCTCTAAAAACAGATTTTAGTAGAATATGCAACTACAGTTAGTACGTAAACACCTAGTTACGAGTCGATACGATCAGAAACGCATTTCGTCTGCTGAGCTGAGCAGGCGAGCTAGCTCATCCCTACCCTCGTGACGTACGCGCCGCGGACTGTGTTTCTCGTAGGCCTCAGGCAGGATGGCTGTCGGACGGTCACAGACGCCAGTGCTACATGTAGCGTTGCTTCGTCGGCAGGATCGCTCGGTTGATTTCTACCACCACGTCGAATTACCGCTTATTGGGGTTGGTTAAATGCAGCAGTTGAACAGCAGTATTAGCACAGAAAGAAAATTGAGGACGTGTTAGCTGACGATCAATTAAGGTTTAGGAAAGGTAAAGGCAGCGAAGGAGCATTTGTGACGGTAAAACTAAAGAAAAATTAAGACGGATTCATAGGATTGTCGACCTGGAGAAAGCGTTCGACAATGTAAAAAGGTGCAAGACGTTCGAAATTATGAGAAAAATGCGGGTAAGTTATAGGGAGGGACAGGTAATATACAACGTGTACAAGGGCCAAAAGAGAATAACAAGAGTGGAAGACCTAGAACCAAGTGCTCAGATTAAAACTGTTCAGTCCATACATCGAAAAAGCAATAATAGAAACAAAAGAAACGTTCGGGCTTGTTATTAAAGTTCAAGGTGAAAGGATATGTTTCGCTGAAGACATTACTAAGTGAACAACAGTTATATTTGCTGGAATGAACAGTCTAATGGGTGCGGAATATGGCCTGAGAGCAAATTGAAGAAAGACGAAAGTAATGAGAAGTACGAGAAATTAGAACAGCGGTGGTCACCAAGTAGATGAAGCAAAGTAACCCATGACGGACGGAGCTAGGACGACATCTAAAGCAAAGGGCGTTCCTGGCCAGGAGAACCTCACCAGTATCAAATAAAGGCCTTAATTTTAGGAAGAAATTTCTTAAAATGTACGTTTGGAGCAGAGCATGGACTGAGGGAAAACTGGGAAGGGTATGGAAGCATTTGAGGTACTAAACACGAATCTTGACAATTAAGTGCACTGATAAGGTATGGAATCGAGAGATTCTGCGCAGAATCGGAGAGGAATGGAATACGTGGAAAATATTCAGAAGGGCGAGGGACAGGATGATAGGTCATCTGTTACGAAATCAGGGAATGACTTCCATGGTACTAGGCAGAGCTGTAGAGGGCAGAAACTGTAGAGGGAGAGAGAGATTGGAGTGAATCCAGGACATAATTTTGGTCGTAGGTCGCAAGTGCTACTCTGAGATAAAGAGGTTGATGCAGGAGACGTCTGTACTTTCATTTGAATGGAAAAGAAAATTGAGAATGCGCTAGGTGACGATCAGTTTGGCTTTAGGAAAAGTAAAGGGACGAGAGAGGCAATTCTGACGTTACGGCTAATAATGGAAGCAAGGCTAAAGAAAAATCAAGACACTTTCATAGGATTTGTCGACCTGGAAAAAGTGCTCGACAATATAAAATGGTGCAAACTGTTCGAGATTCTGAAAAAAGTAGGGGTAAGCTATAGGGAGAGACGGGTCATATACAGTATGTACAACAACCAAGAGGGAATAATAAGAGTGGACGATCAAGAACGAAGTGCTCGTATTAAGAAGGGTGTAAGACAAGGCTGTAGCCTTTCACCCCTACTCTGCAATCTGTACATCGAGGAAGCAATGATGGAAATAAAAGAAAGGTTCAGGAGTGGAATTAAAATACAAGGTGAAAGGATATCAATGATACGATTCCTTGATGACATTGCTATCCTGAGTGAAAGTGAAGAAGAATTAAATGATCTGCTGAACGGAATGAACAGTCTAATGAGTACACAGTATGGTTTGAGAGTAAATCGGAGAAAGACGAAGGTAATGAGAAGTAGTAGAAATGAGAACAGCGTGAAACTTAACATCAGGATTGATGGTCACGAAGTCAATGAAGTTAAGGAATTCTGCTACCTAGGCAGTAAAATAACCAATGACAGACGGAGCAAGGAGGACATCAAAAGCAGACACGCTATGGCAAAAAAGGCATTTCTGGCCAAGAGAAGTCTACTAATATCAAATACCGGCCTTAATTTGAGGAAGAAATTTCTGAGGATGTGCGTCTGGGGTACAGCATTGAATGATAGTGAAACATGGACTGTGGGAAAACCGGAACAGAAGAGAATCTAAGCATTTGAGATGTGGTGCTATAGACGAATGTTGAAAATTAGGTGGACTGATAAGGTAAGGAATGAAGAGGTTCTACGCAGAATCGGAGAGGATAGGAATATGTGGAAAACACTGATAAGGAGAAGGGACAGGATGATAGGACATCTGCTAAGACATGAGGGAATGACTTCCATGGTACTAGAGGGAGCTGTAGAGGGCAAAAACTGTAGAGGAAGACAGAGATTGGAATACGTCAAGCAAATAATTGAGGATGTCGGTTGCAAGTGCTACTCTGAGATGAAGAGGTTAGCACGGGAAAAGAATTCGTGGCGGGCCGCAACAAACCAGTCAGTAGACTGATGACCAAAAAAAAAAAAAAAAAGAACAGGAGAGAAATTCGTGGCGGGTCGCAACAAATCAGTCAGAAGGCGAATGAAAAAAAAAGTCCGTTCTCTACAGCATTTGTTTTGTCTAGTGTACACAAACGAAATAATGTCAATACATCCATTTTTTATATTACCATTGTTTAGGATGGTTATTTTTAACGTCTCTATTTTCATTTATTCGACCTGCGTTGGCTATTGGGGATCTCAGTTATTAATTATTGTAATGGATTTGTCTCATATTAATAAGTTACTTATTTTAGAATAAAATATACACATGTGGAATCGTAAACTAAAGAAAAGTCCAGAGAACGCATGAGGTGTCCATAGTTTTCGCATATTTTATGTCAAACTTGCTTTGTTTGGACAAAGGTATTTTATGATATATTTAAATGTAAACATTTTATGTGTTACATATGAACTGTGTACTTCTACTTTCTTTCCAAATTCGACTGTGAAATATGAAAAGCAGCAACAGCTCCGTCAATATTGGTTTGCGTGAAAAATTGTAAGGTACCTATCATTCTGGCGGGTATCACCATTGTACGTTATGACTTGATTTTGAAACACACTATAAGGTTGTCGTGTATGTATATACTGAGTGGTCGTCAGATGCATTTTCTCTGGTGCTTTGGCAGATATTTACAATTTCGATTCCGCAATGTGCAGCTGGTGAAAACCCAAGCAAATACTGCTCATCCCATCTATCTTGCGATGCCCAGTGTAGAGAGACAACGTCTGTTTTCTTGCCAGTACGAACAAAATTGGACACAATGGTCGTAAATTAGTCTAGTCCGATATTTGTTTTACAGACATGTGTTAACAGTGACATTAAGACGTGAAGAATAACCAGTACTCCAGTAACGACTAACCAGCTCTGCTGCAGGGCGGCAGCATCAAAGTGCAGGACAAGGAGCTGCTGTGGCTGGTAGAGTATTGGTTAGTGTCCCTGTTAATACACATAGGTAAGATGAATACCGCACAAGACCAGTTTAGGATAATTCTGTCGAATCGGTACGTAAAACTCACCCATAAAAAAAATAAGTTTGCCTGTAGTGCGAAAGACAGTGCGGCTGTCCATGGACAAAAAGCATCGCATCAATGACGTTATGAGCAGTATACACTACACACCGCAAAACCGAAATTGCAAATATGTTTCGAAAATCCAGAGAAAATGCGCTTGACGTCTCCTAGGAGGGGCACCAGGGATTTGTGTACAAGGACCTCTCACTTATCTCGACCACCCCAAAAAGCTTTCTGCACAGAGGCGAAATAAAAAATATATCAAGCGAACCTCCTAAGCTTTTGAAGTCCTATCGTCTTCAATATAACCTTACAATACATAGATAATTATTACTCTGGGACAAACTAACAACAAAACACAGTTTTTGTACCGTTCGCATTTCGCCTGTATTCTTCAAAGTGCATTTTCTGTGGCCTGAAATATATAAATATTTTTGCTTGTACTGTTTATTTTATATTTAGGTTATGATGTTTGGTTTGTGGGGCGCACAACTGCACGGTCATCAGAGCCCGTACCAAGTCCCAATTTTTTGCACAGTCCAATTTCTTTTTTACACAGTCCAATCCAGCCACTGCCACGAATGATAATAATGATGATGATGATGAAATGGTGACGATAACACAAATACCCAATCTCCGAACAGAGAAAAATCCCCAATCCGGCTGGGAATCAAACCCTGGACCCCGTGATGCCGAGGCAGAAACGCTAGCCACTAGATTATGTATAGGGCGTTGTATATACAAGCTGTAAACAGTTGCAGCACTGCATCATGGAGGAACAAAAAGTGGCAGAAATATTTAAACCTCATATACAGAACGTCATAAATGTAAACTATACTATAAATAAAAATACGAACATGTTCCAGGCCACCTAGGTTTCCCTGCAGAGAATAATGGTCAATCACGTATGACACCAAAATTTTCCTTTATTCTGTTGCGATTAGACGATACCAGGTAATAATTATCAACATTCCGTAGAAGTATCAAAAATGGTGTTTAGCTTCTATGGAAAAAAAAACAGATTTATTACCGTTCTTGTAACATTGTTCTTTATTTGGATATGAAGAGCAGTACTTCTATTTTAAAAAACATCTACTATTTCTTATTTTTAATAATTCACTTCCTCTTCTCATGACCTGTTCAGAAACAGATGGGTACGCATAGTACAGTGCTGTAGTAACGTTCTGTTAAACAATATGTTGTATAAAATAATGCCAGACTTTGATTGATAATTGTATCATCATTACTTTTCTTCTATTGTGATTGTAAAAGATGAAAAGTATTGCAATTAGTGTCCTGTTGACTTACATTACACATGGACATCGCATATCTTTTGCCCTCAGCACTGCTGCTGCCTGCTAACAAGGGAACCCCCCCCATCACATCCCCCTCAAATTTAGTTATAAGTTGGCACAGTGGATACGCCTCGAAATACTGAACACAGATCAATCGAGAAAACAGAAAGAAGTTGTGTGGAACTATGAAAAAAATAAGCAAAATATACGAACTGAGTAGGCCATGTGCGAGATAGGCAACATCAAAGGTAGCAGGAACTCAAGAGCGCCGTGGTCCCGTGGTTAGCGTGAGCAGCTGCGGAACGAGAGGTCCTTGGTTCAAGTCTTCCCTCGAGCGAAAAGTTTACTTTCCTTATTTTCGCGAAGTTATGATCTGTCCGCTCGTTCATTGACGTCTGTGTTCACTGTAATATGTTTAGCGTCTGTGTTTTACGACCGCACCGCAAAACCGTGCGATTAGTAGACGGAAGGACGTGCCTCTCCAATGGGAAACGAAAACACTTGATCGCAAGGTCATAGGCCAACAGATTCCTCCACAGGAAAACACGTCTGATATATTCTATACGTGCGTCACATGACAGGACCCATCTAACTTGTACACTTGGTGAATGGGTAAAAAGATTATTCTACCTTGCCCGATTTAGTTTTTCTTGTGGATGTGATAATCACTCCCAAAAAAGTGATGAAACACAGCAGTTTGTCACATAAACTGCAACAAATGAATGCAACACTTTCACAGTCCACATTTTTCCCTGTGCTCTGTGAAAACGTATGTTTTTAACGTTTTCAAATTCTTCCGTGTGTAGACCGTCAAATCCTGTATGTGTCCAAGCAAATCTGAACGTGTCCTGGAATTTTGGAGAGCGAAGTTGTGTGAGTGCCTAAACTTTGATAATTGTCTGAAAATAAATAATTAAACTTTTCACTCGACAGTAGCCTTGAACCAAGGACCTCTCGTTCCGCAGCTGCTCACGCTAACCACGGGACCACGGCGCTCCTGAGTTCATACTATCCTTGATGTTGCTTACCTTGGACATGGCCTACTCAGTTTGTATATTTTGCTTATTTTGTTTCGTAGTTCCCCACAACTTCTTCCTGTTTTCTCGATTGATCTGTATTCAATTTTTCAAGGCGTATCCACTGTGCCAACTTATAACTAAGTCTGAGGGGGGTGCGATGTGGAGGTTCCCTTGTAAGAAGCAGTTAGATTAGTGCCAATATCGTCATTATTATTGATAGTGAGATTGAAACAGGAAATTTGTTCGTTATTTTTTTTTAAAACAAATTTCCTGATTTACAGTTGTCTAACGTATGGTAAATCATTGCTATCATTCTAGCTATTGCACGCATTCACAAAGCAGTACTTTATTTAAAATATCAGTCTTCAAACAGCATCTCCATGGACAAAAATTAAGTTCCTTCTTACTTCTTTCGCTGTGTGAACTATTAACACTGACTTTGCATCCAATCGGGAAAAGTGGCCCAGGTGCTAACTTTTCCTATCAATTCATTTTTAATCTGTTTACCACTTGAAACACCATAGCTCTAATGTTGTACTGATTTATTTCGCTTTTGTTTCATTTAATGTTACATCACTGAGCTTCTGTGAATGTGTGTGATTGAATCGATAACATAAAATTGTATACTCCTTTCTTTGTACAAACTTTGATGTCATGGTTTGGTTCTATGCAAAGTAGTGTATCTGTCATTCTTTGTCCCATTTGGAGGGAACAAAACTTACTGTATGTAATTGTAACTTCTGTGTGAATAATTTTTTTGTGGAAATGTCAATATGTGCAAAGTTCTGTTTTATTTAATGTATTTGGTTACTGTTATGTAAACTGCTGATCCTCACTTAGGGTTCTTAATTAGTTTGCATGTAAAAGGTAGTGTGGTTCCCCTCGGCAACGGAACTGTGTAGCGCGCGCAAATGGTGGTTGACCTAGGTAGAAAAGGTGGAACTGATAGTCGGTCGGAGACGAGCTACGAGTCGGGGACGAGCTACGAGTCGGGGACGAGCTACCAAACTGTGCACTGTCTTGTAAATGTTGCAAATCGTGCTGGTTCCGAGAGAGGCTTTTACTGCTACTTTCCAATGCCTCGGATGGATGGATAAATAGCTGGAACTATTCTGGAATTTGTATCTATCATCGCCACCAAGAAATGACAGAGTCCAGCAATTCTGCCTGCAATTCCACCTACCAACATGCAGTTGCCACCACATTGCGCAATCATTGCATCGGAATGCTATAATGATGTACAGTGAAGGATCAGCTTAATGGATGTGTTAGTGTATTCAAATGTAAGGTAATTTATATCTGAATTTATATACCAACCTTGATTTTTCTCCTCATCATAACACCTATCAAGTTCCTCTCCGTTTGAACTAAAGTGATTTCCGAGTGTCCTTACTGAAAGAAATTAAAGCCTAGAGTTTTGCTAATTGATGCCTCTTGAACACAGTAAAAAGAAAGTTAGAGTTAATGTGGCAAGAGAGTGGGTTAAAGTTAATGATGCTTGCTGAAAATAATTTTCCTAGTAAAACTTCTTATTAATATGTTGTTGCCTACTTCAATATTAAAAGTTCTTAAGATTGAGGCTTATAAAGTTTTGCTTAGTGAATGATCACATTACTGCCTGTTGTAAATCGCAGAAGGTGAGTCAGTATCTTACGTATATGTTAATTTTGTGTTTCACTGTAGTAAAAATGGAAAACTGCATTTGTGAAATGTTATATACTTATGTTTGCTAAGTGTATGTTTCTCTTGTGTATAGGAAGTGCATGTTAATAAAATAACAGGATCCACAGTTTGTCTATTGTATTAATGCTGGGTAATTAGTAATGGAAAGATCACTAATTATAAAAAACCGTAATTTCTTTAAAGCCTGAAAGTAATAGGGTGTTTCGGTATCTATTATAATTTTGCAAATAGTTTCTGCTGCTCTAACTGTTAGTTTCAATCTTACTGTAAACATCTGTATGTGTCAAAGTTCATTGCACTCGCGTGTGACAAAGTATAGGTTGTGTTTATTCTTTAAAATTACTAATAACTATTTGCTTAAACGAGAATGTTAATCATTCTCGCCTAGTTAGGCTGGCGACCGTTTTCTTTATGAGTTGAACGGTACAGATAGGCAAAATTTTGGTCGTGCTGTTCAAATATTTACGTAATTTTGACTTTCATTTTCGATAAGCCATTCCCGTTAGGTACAGCACGGTCAACCTAGCAAAATTCCTCTCAGAGGGTAACACTGCTCTGTTGCTTTATACCATAATTGTTTTTACTAGATAATTATATTTCACGACCTGCCTCCTACTTTAAGGTTATGGTATAGCAGCAGCGGACAGGAGTGTTATACACTAAGTTAGTTACTTTCATGTATCACGCATAATACAACAAACTGAGTTTCGAAATATCTTTACATACAAAGCTGTTATCCGTCATACGATCCCCGATCACATACGCGACGTTTCTCAATTAACTAAAAAACTTTGTTGAAAACCATATCTACTCCATTTATCCTAACACCAAATTTCGATTAAAAACTATCAGCTGCAAGGGCTTGGCATTTTTACTAGGGCATCGATGTATCTAGAATACGTGCCCAGAAAGCAAAGGAAAAGCATAGGATTTTTTTTTGAGACGCTGAAAGATGTCTTTCCCTAAGGCAGCAAAGGAATTTAACTTTTTTACCGAACACGATATAATGAGGAGGTCTAGGAATCAATAGATGCAGTATGTACTAAAAATATTTTGAGAAGATTCAGAAATGGGTTCATTGAATAATAGGGGTAAAAAAGATCAGTTTCATTTTTGAAACGGAAAAGTGATATTATGAATTACAGTAAGTGACATGCGGAGATTAATACTCCAGTTCGCAGGCCGCAACGAAGTACACTATTTTATACTAATAACTGGGCTAGTATTTTCCAGATGGGCCATGTATTTTCGGTAAGCCTTACATGTTTCTTAAACACATACAAAAGCTTGTTATGAAAAAATTAAGTTAATTCGTTAAGTCTTATTAATGCATATATGGGCATTTCTCTCTGACACAGCACATTGTAGTTAACAAGTGGTCTAGTTTGTTATACCTTCACACTCGATAACCAAAGAAGTTTCCTCATGCTATTTCTTTCTTCTGTGCTACATTTCCCAAGATTGTGTATATCATTTTGTCTCATGGACAATGGCAAATATGTATTTTCCTTTTCTATTTCGTTTGATCTCAAAATATGGACTTCCCCTTTCCGCAAAAGTGAGTTTGTGTAACCTATTGTATCCCTATGAACAGTTTCTTGCTTAAGCCATTCTGAACCCTGGATAGAGGACAAGGGTGCCATCGTGTTATTCAATACTTTTCCAGTTGGAAGTTTGCGCAGCATAATTAAAAGAAAGTACCTAAAGTGAAACAAAGTCTTCAAATAAAATTTGCAACATAGCGTGTCTCAGTTGGTAGAAGAAGTATTTCCGACTGATAGTAAAATGTTATATTGTAAAGTGTGCAACGTAAGAGTAACTAAAGAAAAGTCTTTTACCCGAGGGGTCTAAGGCGCTGCAGTCGTGGACTGTGCGGCTGGTCCCGGCTGAGGTTCGAGTCCTCCCTCGGAAATGGGTGTGTGTCTTAGTCCCTAGGATAATTTAGATTAAGTAGTGTGTAAACTTAGGGACTAATGACCTTAGCAGTTAAGCCCCATAAGATTTCACACACACTAAAGTCTTTTAACATTCAGTAGTACGTGGCAGCAAAAAAACATAACTGAGAAGTACAACGGATAGAAACCGGAAAAACAATACAGTAAATATTCCTAGTGATATTCCGCCAATTTCATTACAATTCTATGAAAAACTTCGTAAAACTTTCCTTTACAAAACCATCCACCATCCGGAGAATTGTTACAAAGATACGCATGAAAATTTCTTTCTGATTCTTCAACATTAATGAAGGTCTACGTTAGCCCGAGTTACGGAACACCAATACAACAAATCAGAAAATAAAAAATTGGTTATCAAATAATGAAATCACCGACTGTGGAATGATATATTGTAGATGTCATTGTGGGAATGTTTGAAGAAGATGGTCGAAATGAAAATTTTCTAATAAACTTTGATCATTTAGAGATACTTAGTTTTTCCACTATAAGTAAATTGTTCAATAGGTCTATAGGTGCCATATGGTTCGAAACCGCTAATCATGACAATATGTAGCTCACATCTTACACAGAATTTCAGATGAGTGTTCTAGTAAGTTCAGTGGTGCTGACATACTTATTTGGTGCGTCGAAAAGGTGTTTTAGAAAGCCCCTACAAGTGATGCACCACTTAAGTTTTTAGATCCCGACATTTCCTTACCATTATGTCACTATTTGACAATATGGCAGTCCTGGATTGTTGTCTGCAACTATTATCACCAGAACTTCGCCGCTGTGAGAAGCATCATTAATTCATTCTACATCAGTGAAGCCGCTTCAGCTGGACTAGTCCAAGACTTAATGTCTAACGGTGAAATATCAGGCTACCTGTCGTATATTACATCAAATTTTTAATTTGTTCCTGCTCCGTTAACTGCTTCGAAGCTCAGATGTGCCAAAAATGTAGCAAAGAGAACAGGGAAATTACATTGTGAAGAAATTAGAAGCTGTTTGTGGTAAAGTGGGAAGAGAAATGCAGAGAAAATGGAAACGTTGCTAGAAAACTAAACTGAGAGTATCATACACTGTGTTCCATTTCTGTGACGTCATTGGGTGAAAAACTGTGTCTTCATCACTTATATTTACATAAACGGTATTGTTCGTTTTAACAATGCTCCTTATTGTCAGATATAGTAGAAAGAAGTTCTTCGAAGTACAGTAATTTGTTAGCTGACAAAACGATATCTTTTTTATTTTAAAGTTTGCAAAAGGTATACATTTACTCAGACCTCACAAACTCGAGTAAAAAAAGAATGAACAGAAACAAAATAAATAAAATATAAATAAAGTAGAAAAAATACACCATGTTCTGATAACATTTACAAAAGGCATACTAAAATACCTAATTCCTTATATTATTTTAATACTGTTATGCATTTTATTCTTAAATAAATAGTTCATTATCATAAACTGACTCACAAATACACACCGAGCGAGGTGGCGCAGTGGCTAGCACACTGGACTGGCATTCGGGAGGACGACGGTTCAATCCCGCGTCCAGCCATCCTGATTTAGGTTTTCCGTGATTTCCCTAAATCGCTCCAGGCTAATGCTGGGATGGTTCCTTTGAAAGGGCACGGCCGACATCTTTCCATAATCCGATGAGACCGATGACCTCGCTGTCTGGTCTCCCTCCTCAAACAACCGAACCGAACTTACAATTACAAATTTATTTTACAACAGAAATTTTACCTTGCACTAATTATCTTACATCATACTCTATCTCATTGTGCATATGTATTTAGATTTTGCCACAACAGTAGATTTTTTGTTTGTTATGGTGATTTTTAGCTTAGCAAACATCCACGACCTACTAATTAGCTGTATGGGAATAATGTCAGGCACTGGCCTAGTCACCTCCTCATATAGGGAAACGTGGACAGTACGAAAGCCGTGAGAAAAATGCATAAAGTTCGTACATAATATTTCCTGTATGTATTAGGGGCAATCAAATGAAAAAGAGACACATGGAGAAAAAGTAAATAAACTAAAGGCAGTCGTCATGATTGTTAACAGATTTACCCCACAGTGAGACAAGACGGTCAATGACTTCATGGAAAAATGAATGCGGTTGCCTACGAAACCACGACTGACCCAGGTGTGCATCTGTTCACTAGACGAAATCTAAGGTCAGAAGTGTCTTTATTCAGGTCTCCGAATCGTGGAAATCGCGTGAGCACACATCGGTACTGCATGGTGGATGTGTAAGGGGTTCTAGTGACACTTCTCAGACGAACTGGAAAGATCGTTACGACTTAATTACTTACATTAAATTACCACAACAATAGAGAGGGTGTTTTAATTCCGTTTTTGTAACAACATGAAAGTGCTTGTTTTTGTCACCAAACGCGTTTCGTTTTGTTGAAATGAAACTTCATCATTAGCCTGTAATGAAAAATTTTTGCTTTCTGCCACGCTTTCTGGATCGAAAAACAATCCGTTAGAAAAAATGTTGACTTTCGCTTATGGCATTTCATGCTTCGATTTTCGCTCATATTAGGAACGGCTGTCTGCTTTGCCTAATGTACATTGATTTCCGAAACTGTGTACTTTTTTAATGTTAAACGCAACAATGTGTAGCAATACCACTGTTTATTTGTATGTTTCTGATTAAATATGTACCGTATGTTAGGTGTAATTTTGCCGTCTTCACTAGTGGTGTTTGTTTAACAAAAACACGTATTTCCTTATAGTTGAGAAGGCGGAATTAATATCCTCGCGGTAATTATAAAGCTACTACGGACAATATAGCCACACCAATGAAGAATTACCAAATAAATTAGTAATTAATACATCTTGAGTTACTACTGTTGTTATATATTTTTGGTATTTAAATGTGTTATCGTCTTTATTATCTCACGTGCAGTTCTCCAGAAAGGATCATGATGAAGCCTATTCTATAGAGGATAAAAATAAACACCTACCAAGCTCTGCGAAATTACTGTGTTTTATGCTGGAGCCGAAGCAGTTTCTGCGAAGTTCAAAAACTTTATATATATATATATATATATATATATATATATATATATATATATATATATATATTTTTTTTTTTTTTTTTTTTTTTTTTTTTTTTGTACTGGTTGGTATCAACTACGACTTTCAAGATTGAATTAAGCTTTCAGAAATATAAATTCAGAATCGGTTATGCTAGCACTGAAGTATGTTTTCTATCTGTAAGACAGCAATGTGGTCGAATATGTGACGACAACAGAGAAGTAGACGGCGTAGAGGCGCAGGTCCAGAGTAAGAGCGCCCAGCAACGTGGCGGCGGGTCGCCTGGAGAGTGTGTGGCGCGCGAGCAGCGCCACCTCGTGGTGGACACCCCTGTTGCCAGGGCTGTACCTCAGCAGCAGCACGGACGCCAGGCGGGCAGTGCGGCGCGCCTCTGACGTCACACAGTGGGACGGTAGGAGCACCAGCGACACAGAGCCTACTTGCACAAACAGTGTAAAATACATAGCTAACGTGAGACTTACATTTAGGTGAAATAAATTTTCCTTTACGACCGTACTACAGATCATTATCATCGTCGTTAGAAATGCAACTGTCACTATCAGCACAAGGAATTTCTCATGAATGCTGATTACAACTGTTGACAGGTCGCAGAGTGCCACGTACGCCCGCCTGAGAGAATGCACAGCAAAAGACGGGAATGTTGCAGGGTCGTTGGCTGTGTAATGATTACTACAGTGCGGGCTTTGTTGGCAGCGCAATAGATATCCGAGGCTTCTCCTCTCTTTACTGGCACTCCAGACGGACAGACAACAGTTGATACTTTTCAGTCTCTGCTTCAGGAGTAGCTGTAGACCAGCAAATCTTAAAAGCTGCATATAGTTAATAGTTGCGTTATTTACATGTAAAAGAGGTATTAAAATCAGCCGAAAGTCTTCCGTAGCCTGAATTACATAAATACAATTCACCATGAGAAATAAAAGAAAAAGGTGTAACAGTAGCTTCACAAACTTCGCATATGACATGGGAACAGGTACACCACTGATTATGAGGTTGTTATCACACAGTGATATTAGGCGTAGCACATTTTCAAATTCGCTCTTGCTATATAAAGCGTCATGTACAATGGAGACGACTGGTAGGGCGTTATAGACGAAGGTACAAAATAATAGAACATTCTGAATCAGAGTGTTTGTACATACACTAGAAATGACGTAAAGGAGAACTGCACTGCTAAATATGATATGTAAAACACTGACAGTCATACAAACAGAGAACTCCGTTCTTGTCCTCTTGAGAGTAGCATTGCTAACGTCAACTGAGAATGGCATCAAGCCAAAAACCTTACACATCAAAAGGAATGGTCTGATATCCAACAGCAGAGGCACAGTAACGCCGGGAGGCGAAGCTCTGTATGCAACGGTCGACTGCATCTGAAACGGAAGCACAAAACAAATTACAGTGAATGGTGATTCAGCGGTGCTGAACTGCAAGACAGTTTTTATAATTAGACATCATATTACGAACGATCAACTAATTTAAGTTTTGTGCTTGTGTCTTCACCCGCAGAAATATGCCAGATTTAATATATGAAATATCTTACTGGCTGCAATGTTATGACGCGTAAAGGAGGGCGAAGTGGAAGAAATAGTCATCTAAGCATGTCTTATGCGACTGCTGAAATCGTAGATGCCCACAAGAGAGGAGAATAGGGGGCACTTCTCTGGGTATGGTTTCTTTTATTCATTACAGAATTTTCTCGACTTTCTAACAGTCGTTGTCTGTGACTCCACTACACTACATATTTAACACTGCAGTCTTAGCAGTCACTACAGGGTGTAACTTCCTCACAGGCTTTGAGGACAGGTTCCTTAAACAGTTCTTAAATTGCGTACCTTAAGAGCAATGAAAACTTGTTCATATTCGCTATTGTGATACACAACGTAGACCATATCTACAACATTTGTATTGAGTAAGAATTAGCATCGGCTGGCTATGGCAGCTTAGGTTCGCCTGAGCATGTGGTTCAGACTCCAACGGAATGCTAGAAGAAATCCCACTCAGGATGAAACATTCGTTAAATATACTTAATCCTTTACGTTACAGAGCCTTATAACCAAAAATATTATATGCGAACGAAAAACACATTTTTAGAAAGTACATTAACCACAGCGACAGAGACACAGTTCAAAGAGATGACAGAGGACAGGAGGTATGCGACAGCGTAAATGTCTATGACATGGTGGTGTGAGTACATATTTGTTGCGACGATCGTGAGGGAGTAAATGTTAAGACACACGCGTACCTATGACTACGAACACGTTCATAAACACAAGTGTATCAAATACAGGAGAAACACTCGGCGAACAGTGAAGTGGCTTAATTTCCACAACAGTAGCATAAGTGATTCTAAAGAAATCCAAGAGAAATAAGTAGTTAGAAGCAGGGTAGTGTGATGCAAGGATATGTGACAATTATAATTATACCTGTAATGTCAAATGAAATGTAAGTAAGTTGGATGCAAACACAATATGTGTAAAACCCATTCACAGCTACACTACCTCGAGACATACGGAACTGTGCTCCTAACTGGAGGACTATACATGCCAGGTGTACGCTAAAATGTTGTATAGTGGTAATATCTGCAACCAGTAACGTAGTGGCTGCAAATGTACAAGATTTCCCCACTCTTTACTGCAAAACTCAAGACATGTAGAGGCTGTCGCATTGTAAGATGTGCATCAGGTCCATACCATAAAATATTATTTGACACCCGAAACAACCGGGTAAATTGCGCTGTAGATACCCTGCGGTGCTATGCACGCTTAACAACCTGAAACACTTCACTGTTTAAACCGTAACTGTCCCTCGCAGTGCGCGTTGTGATGTTGCGTTTCGTCGCTCTTCCTATCACCATTTCTAATGTTTGAACATTTCACCGACCACAGGATTATGATTTGCTACATCGATATCCACCCTTCGTTTATTCTACCGTTCCTGGTTGTTTAAAGGTGGACGTTCATTAAAAACACACGCTATTTAAAAGATGCAGCAAAACCATAATTCTGAACATACCGCAAGCTGCAGAAGTCAACAGGTGTGAAAATTTTATAAACATCTTATCACTTTCACTTGTCTTTTCACTTTGCTAATAAATTACTTTCACTTCAATATATTCCGAATTATATAGGATTTTTTACATTTATTTACACTTATTGTTAAGCTGTGTTTACTGCTGTATGTAGTATTTTTGGAGAAAATAATTACAAAATTCACTTTGCAGAGGAGGGTCATTGATTCAATAAACTGCACGATTATGCTTAGACACACAGTGGGATAGGTATTCCGAAAGTAGAACGTAAATATAAATGAAAATGTCTCTAATTCAGTTGTTAATTGGAATAAATTTTTCTTTCTGTGCCAACTTGTTCTCATTGACTCCTTTTCTATTTACTTTTTTACCTAAGCACACTTGCTCATTGACCCCCCATTCTGTTACTTTTTTGCCTAAGTACACTTGCTCCTTCGTAATTTTTGTTGTAGGACGGAGTGTTGTAAGAACACATCACTTTTTGGTTTGGTACTTCATTATGGGGCTGATTTTAGAGTCATATCAAGGAACGCACTGCATGGATTGCCAGAAGCGGTTTTCACAATTTTCTAGAGTTTTCTGTTGTTGTGAGATATAAGGTTGTGTTTCGTGCAGCATTTCAAATATTTCACGTACTACATTAATATATTAAAGCTGTTTCTAATGTTTTGTTAATTCTTCTTGTACAGAATTTTATGGTAGGTAATACCGGTGCTATAAAGTTTTATGACTACTTACATAACATAATAAAAAATATGAATGCTGGTAAACTACTAAAAACAGCATTGTGAACGCATTATTGTGGCTAGGATATATACGAAGCCCACGCCTACCACACTAGTACAAATTTATATGCCGACTATCTCCGCAGATGACGAAGATATTGGTGAAATGTATGACGAGATAAAAGAAATTATTCAGATAGTGAAGGGAGACGAATATTTGATTATCACGGGTGACTGGAATTTGATAGTAGGAAAAGAAAGAGAAGGAAACGTAGTAGGTGAATATGGAATGGGGGTGAGGAATGAAAGAGGAAGCCACCTGGTAGAATTTTGCAAAGACCGTAACTTAATCATAGCTAACACGTGGTTCAAGAATCATAAAAGAGGGTTGTATACATGGAAGAAGCCTGGAGATACTAGAAGGTCTCAGATAGATTGTATAATCGTAGGACGGAGATTAAGGAACCAGGTTTTAAATCGTAAGACATTTCCAGGGGCAGATGTGGGCTCTGACCACAATCTATTGTTTAGCTAAAGAAACTACAAAAAGGTGGGAATTTAAGGAGATGGTACCTGGATAAACTGACAGAACCAGAGGTTGTAGAGACATTCAGGGAGAGCATAAGGGAACGATTGACAAGAATGGGGCAAAGAAATACAGTAGAAGAAGAATGGATAGCTTTGAGAAATGAAATAGTGAAGGCAGCAGAGGATCAAGTAGGTAAAAAGACGAGGGCTAACAGAAATCCTTGGGTAACAGAATGGATACTGAATTTACAAAATACAAAAATGCAGTAAATGAAACAGGCAAAAAGGAATACAAACGTCTAAAAATGATCTCGACAAGAAGTGCAAAATGGTTAAGCAGGGATGACTGGAGGACAAATGTAAGGCTGTAGAGGTGTATGTCGCTAAGGGTAAGATAGATACTGCCTACAGGAAAATTAAAGACCCTTTGGAGATAAGAGAACCACTTGCATGAATATCAAGAGCTCAGGTGGAAACCCAGTTCTAAGCAAAGAAGGGAAAGCAGAAAGGTTGAAGGAGTATATAGAGGGTCTATACAAGGGCGATGTACTTGAGGAGAATATTATGGAAATGGAAGAGGATCTAGATGCTGATGAAATGGGAGATATGATACTGCGTGATGAGTTTGACAGAGCACTGACAGACCTAAGTCGAAAAAAGGCCCTGGGAGTAGATAACATTCCATTAGAACTGTGGTGTCACCGCCAGACACCACACTTGCTAGGTGGTAGTTTTAAATCGGCCGCGGTCCATTAGTACATGTCGGACCCGCGTGTCGCCACTGTGTGATCGCAGACCGAGCGCCACCACAAGGCAGGTCTCGAGATACGGAATAGCACTCGCCCCAGTTGTACGGACGACTTTGCTAGCGACTACACTGACGAAGCCTCGCTCCTTTGCCGAGCAGATAGTTAGAATAGCCTTCAGCTAAATCCATGGCTACGACCTAGCAAGGCGCCGTTAGCCTTACATAGCAATTGATACTTATCGTATAAAGCATGTCTCATCAAGAACGATGTATACAACAAGGATGGATTAAAGTTAAGTATTCCAAAAGCTACGTACTTTTCTTTATAGCATTCATTACGTATCCTGTTTCAGACCTCACGCCATCCTTCGTGTGTTTATAGCGTGCATTGCGGTCCCCTCAAATCACACTGTGTCGGCACTTCTGTCGACACATCAAGAACCATCCTTGGAAGAGCCAGCCTTGTCAAAACTCTACCACCTGGTGAGCAAGATGAAAGACAGGTGAAATACCCTCAGACTTGATGAAGAATATAATAATTCCAATCCCAAAGAAAGCAGGGGTTGACAGATATGAAAATTACCGAACTATCGGTTTAATAAGCCACGGCTGCAAAATACTTACACGAATTCTTTACAGAACTGGTAGAAGCCGACCTCGGAGAATATCAGTTTGGATTCCGTAGAAATGTTGGAACACGTGAGGCAATACTGACCCTATGACTTATCTTAGACGACAGATTAAGGAAAGGCACGCCTACATTTCTAGCATTTGTAGATTAAGAGAAAGCTTTTGACAACGTTGGCTGGAATACTCTGTTACAAATTATGAAGGAGGCAGGGGTCAAATACAGGGAGCGACAGGCTATTTACAATTTGTACAGAAACCAGACGGCAGTTATAAGAGTTGAGGGGCATGATAGGGAAGCAGTGGTTGGGAAGAGAGTGAGACAGGGTTGTAGCTTCGCCATGATGTTATTCAATCTGTATATTGAGCAAGCAGTAAAGGAAACAAAAGAAAAATTCGGAGTACGTATTAAAATCCATGGAGAAGAAATAAAAACTTTGAGGTTCGCCGATGACAATGTAATTGTGTCAGAGACAGAAAAGGACTTGGAAGAGCAGTTGAACGGAATGGACAATGTCTTGAGAGGAGGATATAACATGAACATCAACAAAAGCAAAACGAGGATAATAGAGTGTAATCGAATTAAGTCGGGTGAAACTGAGGGAATTAGATTAGGAAATGAGACACTTAAAGTAGTAAAGGAGTTTTGCTATTTTGGGAGCAAAATAACTGATGATGGTCGCAGTACAGAGGATATAAAATGTAGACTGGCAATGACAAGGAAAGCATTTCTGAAGAAGAGAAATTTGTTAACATCGAGTATAGATTTAAGCGTGAGGAAGTCATTTGTTAAAGTATTGGTATGGAGTGTAGTCATGTATGGAAGTGAAACATGGACGATAAATAGTTTGGACAAGAAGAGAATAGAAGCTTTCAAAATGTGGTGCTACAGTATAATGCTGAAGATTAGATGGGTAGATCACATAA
This sequence comes from Schistocerca serialis cubense, assembly GCF_023864345.2. NCBI lineage: Eukaryota > Metazoa > Arthropoda > Insecta > Orthoptera > Acrididae > Schistocerca > Schistocerca serialis. The sequence goes on from NC_064642.1 coordinate 784,365,281, forward strand.
CTAATGAGGAGGTATTGAATAGAATTGGGGAGGAGTTTGTAGCACAACTTGACAAGAAGAAGAGACCGGTTGGTAGGACGTGTTCTGAGGCATCAAGGGATCACAAATTTAGCATTGGAGGGCAGCGTGGAGGGTAAAAATCGTAGAGGGAGACCAAGAGATGAATACACCAACCAGATTCAGAAGGATGTAGGTTCCAGTAGGTACTGGGAGATGAAGAAGCTTGCACAGGATAGAGTAGCATGGAGAGCTGGATCAAACCAGTCTCAGGACTGAAGACGACAACAACAACATACATAACATCTGGGAAGTTAAGCCATACTGCACTTCTTCAGTCTTTCATGTTAAATATTTATTCTGCTCCTTGAAAAGACTAATTTGTGCCTAAAATACAGCTAGACTATTTTGCTTCACAGAAGTTCCTTCAAGTTTGTTTTACTAATTTCTCTTATTGCTGTAAGTTTCCTTTCAAACGTCGTTCTATACAGAGTGTAACGTAACGATGGCTACAGCTGCTATTTCATTCTGGGAAGATATTCTCGATTGCAACACTTTTTAAATTGAAATAATTTTTGTTTCTAGGTACATGATTATGTTGTACATTGTAACATGTTTTCACAATATGCAAAACTTTAATTTTCTGGAGTAGTTTTTGTAGTTTCAGAAGAACACTACATCACGTAAAAAGTGAATGCCATGATTTAAGAAGGGAATAAGAAAATATATTGAACTTTTATTGCAGGGCTGACTAGGGGCGAAAATCTGAAAAGTATATTATGTTATAATACTTTGGCCTACATAGTCTTTACGTTCGATATTACGTACATTAGTGTTAGCCAGTGGGACAGTGCTATCTCAGCATTGGTATTCACTTTTCCTCTATCACTAGTCCCATTCGCAACTGTCCTCACATTTACAGTATAGTCTGTGTGGAACGCAAATGATACTGCAGTGCCCAGAATAGTTATTACTTACGTCTGACGACCGTGATGCGTTGACTGTTAGTCTGCTGTGTTTCGTATTGCGTTCTTAACTGCTCTGCTGGCCCCATGCACTGACGCCTCTCCACTACTCACAGCTGTCGACCACACCGCTTAAAATTACTTAATCAATAAACGTGCGAGCCGTTAATTGATTGTCGAACGCTGAGTGCTAGATGTTAATAGAACACCAGCTGTTCTATACTGTCATTTCAGCATAGTGGCATTGTGTTTGAAACTGCCTATAAATAAGTTATTTTTGTCTTTGTACTATCTGGGGTTCTCGGTGAGCTCTCATGTTCTTCACACGCAGGAAATGACATTCAAATAGCGTAGGATATATATTTCTCTGTACATGTAACGAAAGGACACGGATTATGGTTACCCTTAGTACACAAAATGTTAAATATTTATCCTGCTACTCAAAAATACTTTAGTTTGTGCCTCAAATACATCTAGAATGAAACAGCAGCTGTAGCAATCGTTACGTTACACTCTGTATAGAACGACGTTTGATAGGAAACTTTCAGCAATAAGAGAAATTGGTAAAACAAAGTTGAAGGAAGTTCTGTGAAGCAAAATAGTCTTTCCACGAATGCTGTGTAAAAAAGGTAGTTTTTTGATTTTGGGGCACTGGTGCAGTAACCAAAAATAAATAGATTAGAAGCTATAAGGAATTACATACCATAAGTAGGTCAACTAGCTCAAGGTTCGTTTCATTTGTAATCTGTGGAAATTTCATGCACATTGCACTCTGTGCCCCATTTTTACTAAACTGATACACTATGAAAGAAAAGACACCACGACACATAAATCTGCAAATATTTGGAAAATTAAAACAACTTAAGTATATTACTGTTTACAAGGCCGTTGTTCCTTAATTTAGAACATTTATTAGTAAGAATATTTCTCAAAAATGACGTGATATCTTTTACATATTTAACACAAATCTATGTCTCCCAAAAGTCGGGGTGGTCCGTTGTCATTTCCAGTAGCTGTTTAAACACCTGTGATTTATGCCGATTAGGAAAAAATATTCAAAGTTTTCATGTCTAAGTGTATGAAACAATTTGTACCCGTCCACGACAGACTGAAATATCAAAGCGGATCACGCTGTATGGCGCCTCTGAAGAGATCGAGAATGTGTGATTTAATGTCACTGCTCATCTCCCGGTTGTACTGAACTTATTGGCACTGACACTCGACGAGTAGCCTCCATTACCGTACAGCAAACTTCAGTCATTGTGACACATGAAGCACGTGCCCTAAAATGCTCATAACTGCACAAAAATGTCAAACTAAACTCCGACCGAAAAGGCCTTGGAAGGCTCAACGGTACCGACCGGCCGCCGTGTCACCTTCAACCGACAGGCGTCACTGGATGCGGACATGGAGGGTCAGGTGGTTAGCACACCGGAGCCGCTACTTCTCAATCGAGTAGCTCCTCAGTTTGCGTCGCAAGGGCTGAGTGCACCTCACTTGCCAACAGCGCCCGGCAGACCCATCCAAGTGCTAGCCCAGCCCGACAGCGCTTAACTTCGTGATCTGACGGGAACCGGTGTTAGCACTGCGGCAAGACCGTTAGCATATATATGCAACAAAAGCAAGCATTTATGTAACTTTTTCACCACTGACAGAATCTGACAGTAATGAAAGTAATTTTGCTCACGTAGTGAGACAGCGACTGTTAATTTTCTATCAAAAATGTTCAAATGTGTGTGAAATCTTATGGAACTTAACTGCTAAGGTCATCAGTCCCTAAGCTTACACACTACTTAAGCCAAATCTAAATTATCCTAAGGACAAACACACACACCCATGCCCGAGGGAGGACTGGAACCTCCGCCGGGACTAGCCGCACAGTCCACGACTGCAGAGCCTTAGACCGTGTTATCAAATGGAGTTCAATTTACTAAAGGAAGGGGTTGCAGGCATGCAACGACCGCCACCATGAATCAGCCAAGGACTAAGAAAGATGCTACTGGGGGTACTAAAGGAATAAAACCGGCAAGAAGCGAAACTATTCATACGGGCTCGCAGTCTACGTTAACGAAACATGAAGGGGCGCCAGACACTCACCACGTGGCGTAGGACAAAGTGCACAAGTTTTCAAGCTAGGAAGACTTAAATTCTGAGTCAGATTTTTCACGCGAGAACTGAAAGAGATACTGCCAGACGATGCGGAAAAGTAAGCATGAAAGTATACACTTAGTGCCGAACTGCAAACTACGGTGACTAACTAACACATCGCGCTCATTATGCCCAACTGTACACGGAAAACTTACAGTCTTATAGCCCGGAAAAATTGCGCAAACCGTAATTTAAGGAACGCACATCAGTAAAATTACCTATAAGGTTCCCTCCGGGCCGCTGGGCGCGAAGCTACAGCGCACGTCGGCGCTCATGCTTACCGAAACTTCATCTTCTGGAAGCAGCACGTCCACAGTCACACTAGAACTGCCCACAGCTCCTTTGTCCACTATCCACCCGCGGAGGGCGGTTGGCGCCCACCGGCGAAAAACGGGCGCGCACCTGAACTGGCCAATCAGAGGGCCGGAATCTCACAGGGAGGCGACCTCGCGACGATAAAATCGAGCAGAAATAGCAGTTACAACGTTGGTAAGGCCGGTTGGGGAACTGAGAATAGGAGATACTTCTGCCACTACTGAAGGTTTAAACGACACCACATGCTACCCTGGCGATCGGAAAAAGGATGGGAAACACGAAGCCATCATGTCTGCTAGGAACACTGCTGCGCTCGCCCATAAATAAAGAAAATTCCTAGCGCCAAGCTCCTCTCACAGATCAGTGTGAGACAAACTGCAAACACCGTCAAATAAATTAGGCAACCCACAGAAATTATTAACAGGGCCAGAATTATTATATAACCGAATACCAGAATGCTGGGATTAGAAATATGAAACACGAGCACTGAATGGTGAATGAAGTGCACGTCTGTCACAATGTAACAAGGACGATAATAATGATGGTTAATTTTTCCATAGAAGGCAAACAACTTTTTTGATACTGCTACGGAATGTTGATAATTATTACCTGACATCGTCTAATCCCAACAGAATAAAGCAAAATTTTGGTGTCATACGTGACTGATCATTATTTTCTGCAAGGAAACCTCGGTGGCTTGGGATATGTTAGTATTTTTATTTATAGTATAGTTTACATTTATGACGTTCTGTATATGAGTTTTAAACAGTTCTGGCACTTTTTGTTCCTCCATTATTTACTGCTACAACTGTTTACAACCTGTACATACAACGCCCTAAACATAATCTAGTGGCGAGCATTGCTGCCTCTAGATCACGGGGTCCCGGGTTCGATTACCGGTCGGGTTGGGGATTATCTCTGCTAGGACACTGGGTATTTGTGTTGTCCTCATCATTTCATCATCATCATTCGTGTACGGGCACTGATAACAGCGCATTTGATCACCCCACAAACCAAACATAATTACCTAAATGTAAAATAAACACTATAAACAAATATATTTTTATATTTCAGGCCACTGGAAATGCATTGCGAGCAATATAGGCGAAATTCGAACGGTACAAAAATTGTGTTTTTTTGTTAGTCCCAGAGTAACAAATATCAACGTATTCTAATATTACACTGAGGACGATAGGATATGAAGAGCTTAGGATGTTCGCTTGATATATTTTTTATTTCGCTTCTGTGCAGAAAGTTTTTTGGGGTGGTCGAGATAAATGAGAGATCCTTGTACACATATCCATGCTGCCCTTCCTAGGAGATGTCAGGCGCATTTTCTCTGGTTTTTTGGCACATAGCTGCAATTTCGGTTTTAAGGTGTGTAGCTGGAGTCACTCCAAAAAATACTGCTCATAACGTCATTGACGCGATGCTCAATGTCCAGGGACAGCCTCAGTATGTTTCGCATTACAAACTAATTTATTTATTATAGGTGAGTTTTACGTACTGATTCGATAGAATTACCACATATGGGCCTAGTGCGGTATTCATCTTACCTATATGTATTAACAGAGACATTCAGATGAAAGAATAACCAGTACTCTAGCTGCGACAACACAGCCCTGTCCTGCACTGAATGCTACAGCCCTGCAGCTGAGCTGCTCAGCCGTTACTGGAGTACTGGTTACTCTTCATGTCTTAATGTCCCTGTTAAGACATGTCTGTAAAAGCAATGTCGGACTAGACTAATTTAGGACCATTCCGTCGAAACGACACAAGAAATTCCGCTTAATAATAATTTTATTCGTACTGGCAAAAAACAGACGTTATCTCCCGACACTGGGCATCGCAAGATAGATGGGATGAGCAGTATTTGCTTGGGTTGACACCAATTGCACGTTACGAAAACGAAATTGCGAATACCTGTCGAAACACCAGAGAAAATGTGCCTGACGACCTCTCTCTCTCTCTCTCTCTCTATATATATATATATATATATATATATATATATATATATATATATATATATATGACGACTTTATAATGTGTTTGAAAGTAAAGTAATAACGTATATTGGTGAAACAGTCCGAAATGATAGGTACCTTACCGTTTTCCACGCAAACCAACATTGACGGAGCTGTTGTTGCTCTTCGTGTTTCACAGTAACATGTGGAAAGAGCTTGGAACTATGCGGTTCATACATAACACATAAAATGTTTACATTTAAAGATATCATAAAATATCTTTGTCGAAGCAAAGCAAGTTGGACGTAAAATATGCGAAAACTCAACACCTCATGCGTTCTCTGGACTTTTTCTTCAGTTTATGATTTCACATGTGTATTTTCTTATTTTAAAATAAGTAACTATTAATATGAGACAAATCCATTACAATAATGAACACCCGTAAAGAAATGTTTAAAACATTTAGCTTTTTCACACCATGCACGAAATATAAACGAAATTTCTTGACATAATGGACAAAATGATAGAAAACAAAACTCAGCTCGATTCTCTAATTGTGGCTGGGGTGGTGTTCTTATAAGTACCGTCTAAGAGATGTTCCTAAAAATTGAAGTTTATCACCATCATAATTCGTCACCTACGTATTTGCAGGGAGCAATGGCGGACTGCTAAGTAGTTCGTAAGTATTTTGATTTAGTAATGTAAGGGATGCCCCTATCGTGCTGACCAATCTTCAGAGAAATGAACAATTTGTTTGAACTCCTAGTAACTTTTGATCGTCTCTGGAGAACTTTTGCTTTAGGGTCAGCCCTTACCACGTGGTTCAGCACTGGTTGCCTGACAATCTCAGAAAAATTTTATGTTTGCTGGCTAAATTCCCCAATGTTCAGTAGTCACAAAAATAATTTTAAAAAAAATTATTGTTTATTATTTTGAAATGTGTGGCCATATTTTTTACAGGCTGTATGCGTTTTTTCGTATTTGCAAGCATCTACAGTTTTTACAGTTATTCAGTAGTGGTTATCTTAAGACTTTCAGATAAAATGCATTTAGTTCAACACACTCTGGCTACAAATTCACAACGTTATCACTTAGCTGAATGTATTCTTCAATATATTTTTAGTAGTTCAAAGTTATCCGCTACAAATTTAAAAAACTCCATTTTTGAACAGTAGCTTTCTAAAGAAAGATTAATTTCTCAGCTTTAATATTTTTTCTGCTATAGCGCTGTGTAGTATAGGTAATTTTTATAGAGTAGTGAGCAACTTACTCTTAAAAAATACACTGTTCTAAAAAATTGATTTTTTTTAATCCTTGCATTTTGTGGCCTGCAATATCTGTGTTGGGGGACCAAATAAAAATCTGAAAATTTCACAGTTAATATACCTTTATAATATCAAACTTCAGTATAAATTTCAACTTTGAGATTCAATTGGAAGTTACGGAAAAAAGATTAAACACGAGTCAAAACTCCGTTTTCTAACATCTGCGATATCTGGTAGGCTAATCAAATAAAGTATACCAATTGCATAATGTAACACGCCATATACTTTAGCTAATGATTATTTGTCGAAAAAATGATGTGGTAATCGTTTCAGCAGGCTGACAATTGCATCTGCAAGCCTGTACAAGTCTGACTGTTGTCTTCCCTCTCACACCAAAAATTGTCTAGTCACACTTATTTAGCCGGAAGTAATTGAAGTATGCAGTTGAAAAACGGTGTCTCAGTGTTCTGTTGGTATTATTATTAATGAAGCATGTCATAAAAGTGTGTATGGAGTGTATCCTAAAGACATTACTTGAATAGAAGATCACAGTGAAGAAGAAAAGTGTTGTTTTACTTATGAGCCGGCTCAGAGGTCAAATCAAGATGCAAGTAACATGAAATGAAATACTTAAAAGAAATTCATCACCTTTTAGGTCAGTTTTGCATGGACCCTTCTAAGGAATATAAGAAACCTATAACAAAATGTCTGCGAGAAATAACATTTGATCATTATTCTAAAAATAAAAACCTGTTTGTCAATCTCATACCAGGAAAATCACTGTGTCCAACACATTATTGTAAGATATTTGTAATTCATAACAGAAAGGATAGTGAAACCTCAGGTACAGAATTTTGTGAATTATCAGCAACCATAAAAAAGTAGATACAGCTCGTGAAACCCTGGGTATATCACCTTTTGGAAGTTATAGTAAGCAGTATTGACAGTTACAATTGTATGATCAAGGGAAAATGTGAAGATGGTCCAGGCAAACAAGCCTTTTCGACATGTTTGGAGAATCCGATGAAGACGATTTGATGCCTAACAATATAAAATACAAACAGTGGGTGACACAAGACAGAACTCAAATGGTGACAGTCATAAAATTACGAGAAGAGTTTTTTGAAGTGTTGGTGGCTAACCTTGAAAATATGAAACTGCATCACTTTACTGCAAAAGCTGAAAGTAAATTTTTGAAAGACATGAAGCAAACCTTGGCAGCTGATGAATGCTTAGTTCTTGCTGACGTTTCGGAAAATTATTCCTTTGATGTTCAAGATGAAGAACAAGGGCACCACTGGGTAAACAAACAGGCCACAGTTCAGCCATTTGTATTCTATTATAAAGATGAAAATAAACTAATGAGCCACAGATTTTATGTCATAAGTGACTACCTTGAACACAACACTACAGCAGTATACATTTTTTAACTAAAATTAACAAACTACATTAAACAGCAGCACCCTTCCATAAAAAAAACCTGATTTACTTTTCGGATGGAGCAGGAAGTCAATATAAAAACAAAAAAATTATTAACATCTCCTTTCATAAAGAAGATTGTGGGTTTGAGGTTGAATGGAAATTTTTCACTTCATGCCACAGGGAAAAAGAAACGAAATGATTGTATGGCATTGTTGGCCCGGAGGCTCCATTCGGGGGAGTTCGGCCGCCGTATTGCAAGTCGTTTCTAGGTGAGGCCACGCCGGTGACTTGCGACTCAATGATGATGAAAATGATGACGAAGGACACACAACACCCAGTCCCGTGCCGGGAGTCGAACCCAGGCTCGGCATGGTAGGCGATAATGCTACCGCCACCCTACGGAGGCGGACCCTGCCTTGGGAAGATTGCTTGTGATGGTGTCGCGGGTACAACAAAGCGAGCTGTCACAAAAGCAAGTCTGCAGCGGACCGATGACAATCATAACACCTCAAGAAATGTTTGAATTCTGTAACATATCGAAGGAATTATCTATGTTTTTGTACAATGTGAGGAAATACAGGAAGTTTATAACAGTGTCTTGAAGGAAAGGTACAACACTTATCAGAAGATTAAAGGCAATCGATCTTTTCATTGTTTTGTACCCCATTCACACAACTTACTGAAGTGTAAGATCATATCAACTTCGCCTGATAGTGAACTCCATCAGTGTGGAAAACTTGTACAACTGGTTCTTCAAAATAAAGACATAGTGGCTTGTGTTTACGATGAACAGTGGTGGATTGGCGATGTTGATAATATTGACTGTCAAAACCAAGATGTACATGTTGCATTTTGTCACCCTCCAGGACCAAGTACACCTTTTAAAATAATGAGATGGATCAAGTTTGGATGCCACTTAAAAACGTGCTAAGAAAGCTGTCTCCCATGGAAGTTACAACTGCGACTGGGCGAACTGATAATCTAACACCCAAACTGAGTGAACAAATTTCTCAAATGTTCAATGAGCAATGCACTAAAAACAAATAACAGGAGAAAAATGTAATATAAATGGTAGGCTTATTTTCAATAAAAAAGTAAGTAAGCATAGATATGATTAAATTATATACTGTCTCTGATATATCTTATTCCATAAGCCTCGATATCGCATTTTAAAAAACGTATTTTTGACTCGTGTTTGTAATTTTTTTCCATAACTTCCAATTGAATCTCAAAGTTGGAATTTATCTGAAGTTTGATATCACAAAGGTCTATTAACTGTGAAATTTTCAGATTTTTATTTGGTCCCCCAACACAGATATTGCAGGCCACAAAGTGCAAGGATTCTAAAAAATCAATTTTTTAAAACAGTGTATTTTTTAAGAGTAAGTTGCTCACTACTCTATAAAAAGTAACTATACTATACAGTGTAATAGCAGAAAAAATATTAAAACTGAGAAATTAATCTTTCTTCGGAAGGCGACTGTTCAAAAATGGAGTTTTTTTTTAATTTGTGGCGGATAACTTGGAAGTATTAAAAATATATTAAAGAATACATTCATCTAAGTGATAATAATATTAATTTGTAGCCAGAGTGTGTTGAACTAAATGCATTTTATCTGAAAGGCTTAAGATAATCCACTACTGAATAATTGTAAAAAATGTAGTTGCTTGCAAATACGAAAAAACGCATGCAGCCTGGAACAAGTATGGCCGCACATTTCAAAATAATAAACAAAAATTGTTTTTTAAGAAATATTTTTGTGACTGTTAAACATTCGGGAATTCACCCAGAAAATATAAATTTTTTTTGAGATAGTCAAGCAACCAATTATTATTTTCTAGGGCCACTTGGTATGGATTGACCCTTTGTTAGCAGTATCAGACGCGGGTGCAGATCTACGACGTCTGCGTCGACTTCATATATGGGTGGCGTTAATAACATTCATATCCATGCGTTATACTGGAAGCTGTTTGCAGCGTCACTTTGTGAACTGCAGCGATTACGGAAAATGCCATGTCTGTTTGCTCAATCACAAGTCTCTCATAATTCGAGAATCTGCGCATCAAATCACGGGGTTGGATTCCGGTGCTGCAATATTTTAGAACTGATTCTTTCGTCAAGAAAGTACTGAGAAATTGCGTCAAGGAGCATTCCATCAGCAAATGATTTCCAACATAAACAAAATTTGCAGTTTCTAGTAAGACCACGTAGGTCAGTAAGCCATTCCTCGTAGGTGTGCTTTCGTCGTTTGGTACATCGAAAGAATTTGAATCGAGTGAGATATATAATAGTAATCCGTCAGAGGGTTAATAATCTGGTCAAAAGTGCGCTTGTCCGTGTCAGACTCAGGAGAAATGTTAACAAGGAGACTGGAAGTCTGCTTGCGAAACCAGCTTAGAATAAAATGAACGACGATCCTCATCTTTGATACTGTAAGCCGCAAAGTGCTGCTGTTTGCTCAGGATTTATTTTCTAGCGTTAGTCCTTCTTGTCGTAGTTACGAAAAGGTGGCACAGCTTGTTGCTTTGTCCCTCTTGTCTAAGCAGCAATGTATGGGTAGCAGCTGTGACCTACATCATCTGTTGTGACTGAGACAAAAATACAGTTCATGTAAGTTCACGTTCTCGACAGACATCATCGTAAATACTGAATCATACAAGCATCCAGGGCGATTACAATTAAAGATAAATTTTCAAACCGCGTTAAAAATAACACCACTGGTCAGAATGACGTCAAATTGCAAGGGAATATTATCGGAGAAGGGGAAAACGTATGGCAGAAGAAAAATAAATAGTTACAAAATGTAGCAATAGAAGCCGCTGTAAACATCATAATTTAGTAGAGGTCGATAACAAATAACAATGAATCATACAACAATGCCTAAGGTGTACTTTTCACCTTAAAGAAACTGTACTAGTCAGTGTGCATGAATTTACAGGTTGATCCTGTTAGCTACGTAAGCCCACCACGGCTACGTCATAAAACATCGGATGGGAAAAATAGGTTTTTAATTGTCCTGAGGCCAAACGCCGCATAAAAAGCAACAACCACAGCAGTTTTTAATGGTCCTCAGGTCAAAAACCACGTAAAAACTTATCAATCAAAATCGGATCCGATTACTAAATTCCGTGTGGCTGGTGCAAAACATGTTCAGTATGCTGTACACCGTTTTCTGCAACAAGCTGAAATCGAGAAACAGCATGTTCCACAACTTATCGAAGTGTCTCCAGGGTCACATTCAGAATGTGTTGCGCATTGCGTGCCTTCAATACAGCTAAGTTAGCCACCGGAACACTGAACACAACATTTTTCAGATAGCCCCACAGCCAGAAGTCACACGGATTAAGATCAGATAATCGGGACGGCCATGCTTGTAGGGAAATGGCGGCTGATAATTCTAGCATTTCCGAAATGGCGCTACAGCAGCTGCTTAACTCGATTTGCAATATGCAGAGGTGCGCCATCTTGCATATAAATGACCCCATCCACATATCCACGCTGCTGGAGAGCTGGAATGATGTGGTTGCGCAAAAGACACTCATAACGCTTACCAGTGAGGGTACAGGGAACAGGCCCGGAAGCACCTGTCTCTTCGAAAAAATATGGCGCTATGATAAATGATGCCGGAAACCCACACCGTGACCTTTCCGGGATGAGGTGGTACTGGCTGATTTGCGTCTAGATTCTCCGTTGTCCATATTCGACGACTCTGACTATTGATGTATCCTGTCAGATGGAAGTGGGCTTCGCATGTCCACAAAATCTTCCACGGCCAACCACTGACCACTTCCATGAGAGCAAGAAATTCTAAAGCTAAAGTCTCTTTTGCCGGCAGATCAACAGAGAACAACAAGGGTAATTTTGAATGGATCGCAAAGTAGGATGTTTCATAGGATTTTACGCACAGTGCTCACGGGTATGTCCAATGTTTGGGCAATTCTCCGTGCACTATACGTTTGCATATCACCACTTGTCTCCTCATGCACTGCTGTGACCACTGCTTCCACTGACGTCGAATCAATTCGTTTCCTTCCTCTACTAGGTTGATCACCAAAAGAACCCGTCTTTTCGAATTTCCGAATTGTTTTCTCCAGACTCACGGCAGTCATCAGACCAACGTCTTTTTTCAAACCCTTCAGTGTCCGGAAATTCTGCAGAGCGACGTGTGAACAGTCATCATTCTTGTAATACAGCTTTACAAGCACTGAGACAGTCATGACGAACGTCGCACACGCGAAAGGAGGAAAAGCCATGTACCCAGTGTATTTTTACCAACTTCAGTGGGTCCTGCGCATGACAGTTGTTTTCATTTATGTAGTCTGACGCATACAGTGCCATCTATTGACCAGCATTCACATTATTTTTTTCTGCTATACGCTTTTCTCCTGCTTCGATAATGATGATGATGATGATGATGATGATGATGAGGTCCCATACTCCGAGGATCGTAGGGGACAATTCGGGATACCTGCACCGCCATACTAGGCAAGGCAATAGCGGAGGTGGTTTGACATTGGCTTCCTCCGACCGTAATGGGGATGATTGATGATGAAGACGACACAACAATCATCCAGTCATCTCGAGGCAGGGAAAATCCCTGACCGCCACCGGGAATCGAACCCGGGACTCCGTGCGTGGGAAGCGAGAACGCTAGCGCAAGACCACAAGCTACGGACTCTTCGATATTATTTCGTTGCAGTTTGATGTCATTCTGACCAGTGGTGTTATATCCACAGTGTTTTGAAAGTTCAACCTTAATTATAATCACCTTGTATATCTGCACTGTATAATCTATTTTCTAAATACTTTAGAATGTACGCTACAAAGTTAGCAACAGTTGCACCTACCATTAAAAGAATTGTGAACGACTGCATACCACAGTTTAGAAGTCGCTGGCACTTTTGTCTGATAATGCTTCCAGCTACAAAGGAAGAAAATGGGAAACATTTCTACGACAGATGGTAACAAACAGATTTTAATTCCATATTATAATCCAGAAAATAACTACACTTCAAGAACATTCAGAGAATTTAATAGATTAGTGTGTACGTATTCACCACATATGCAAACAAAATGGGTCGAATATTTAGCACTTTTGACTAGATACTGAAAAATCTACTTCACGCTTTTACTTTGGCAGAAATATTCCTAACATATCAGGAAAGTAAGAATGGTTGAACCAGCACCTATGATACAGCAAACAGGGAAAAAAGTAAGGTATGTAAAACTCATTAATGGAGAGCAAGGAGGTTTATAATACGAGAGTCATGAAAACACAACGGTTTAACATAGATGGTATAGTACTTCTTCAGAACCTTCCGAAATATTTTCTGAGAATGAAAAAGAATAAAGATAGCAGCTAATGTATACTCGCCCATTTAAAATAGTGAGAATCGCAAATGGAGGGTGTTATTCAAGTGCTTATCTCTAAGAAAATCAGAGGTTTGTACCTGCACAAAGACTTAAAGTTTCATACAGTAGCATAAGACTCTTTATGACTTGTTTCTTTATGCTGTTTAATAGGATTTCATGTGTTTGTAATGGTAAGTTCCACACTAATCACAGATGAAACTGTCGATGTGCAATACTGTTGGGTATAAGAATGTTTTGTACTAGTCATGACCAGAAGAAAAAGTGAAAGACATGACTGCATAATAATTATCGCAATTAAGGACAATATCATCATGTTACAAGTCAAAGGGTAGAGATGCATAAAACCAGAGAGTAAGTGTTAAATGAAGTCCATCATCTATTTTATTTTGTAAATAAGGAGACGAATAGTGTATTCACTGCATGTTATCAATATTTTCTCATGTTTTGCGGTATAAGATATACATTAGTGTTTAACTATATGAGGGATCATATACTGGATGTGAAGACGGAGCCCTAAATTCACTATAATATATTTGTGATAAGAAATCAAAAAGGATTTTCAGTGTACTGGCGGTATGATGTAACATTATTAGCTAACGACCGAGAAGACAGAGGTTAATGAGCTGCATAGTCAGACTTGACACTAATGAAAACAATTGGCTGTTGTGAAAGTTATACTTTGGAAAAACTGGAGTAGTTAAGGAAACAATCTCTATGACATAAATAAGCAAATACAGAAAACTGTACATAAAACTGTACGATACATAAGCTAGATGTTTAAGTGAGAGACATGCAGTTTTTAGGCGAAATTAGCAAGATTCCGTTTTTCACAGTTTTTATTCTGGTGTCAATGGCAATTCACATAAATGTAATCAGAGGGGATGTGATGGCCATCAGTGAATCTCATATTCAGTTACACCTACCGAAGGACAGGAACGTCTGTGCTCTCGCGATAGTTCCTGTTTTCTTTCTGTACGTGTGAGTTTGTGTGTGTGTGTGTGTGCGTGTGTGTGTGTGTGTGTGTGTGTGTGTGTGTGTGTGTGTGTGTGTGTGTGTGTGTTCGTTAATCCCGGGGTAGCATAGCCGTTTGGCAATTACTGGAACGTACAAGAATGTCCCGCTAGAGTGTAGTGTGGCGTAAGTAAATAAATATCTGTATATCTGCATTTAAACACAGAAACTGAAATAAATGAATGCAGGAAGGCAGTTCTGTACGAATTAAGGCCCATCGTTAAATGCAGAAGTCATGGAAATGGGTAAACAGATGAAAAACTGTCAGTGTAAACACTAATGTTAAACACTTAATTCCGAAATGTTTATAAAACATTTTAGGTCATTGTAGACTAGAATGAGAAACCCCCATCACTTGGAACACGCAAGCTGTGCATAAAAAGCATGAAAAATGTGGCGTAGAGTGCACGAGGGTACCGGTAAAGTATACGTGTTAACGCACTAAAGAGCATTGTGAACGCTTACGTGAGTGATAAACACAAGCGATGTCATTATGTGCAGCGACACATGGAATAAGAACGTAAGCAAAACCTAGTGGTCACTTACCTCGTGTGATCTCGCGGAACGAAGTGGTGAGCATGTCCATGTCAGACACTGCAGCGGATAGACTCTTCATATAATGTGAAGTACCTCCCAGATCAAACACCGCGAACACAAGTGACAATGCAGCCCCATGGTGTGTGCTACTAGCGGCCGTGACAATACGGACCGCAGCGACAGTACATTTAAAATGTACGCCCGTGAACAGTGCGGTGACGAACGATTTGAAAACTGTGGTTAAAACCTACAGTACGAGGACGCTTTAAGAAGTTCACGTGTTGGTGATTACGAAAATCTGCTGACACTAGTGAATGTACAAAATACGTAAAGCCTCGCAAGAAATAAAGAAAAAAGTTGATGTACAAATAAAATATCTCGTAATATGCGAACTGAGATCCCCAACAGCCAATTCAGATCGAATAAATGAAAGCAGACACGTCAAAAATAACCATTCTAAACAATAATAAAACAAAATGTCGATGTATTGACACTATTTCCTTAATATACACAAGACTAAACAAGTGCTGTAGAGAACTTTTTTTTTTTTTTTTTTTTTTTTTTTTTAAGCAACCACCTTCTGACTTGTATGTTGCAACCTGCCACGAATTTCTCTCCTGTACCAACCTCTTCATCTCAGAGTAGCACTTGCAACCTACGACCACAATTATTTGCTGGATTCACTCCAATCTCTCTCCCCCCCTACAGTTTCTGCCCTCTACAGCTCTGTCTAGTACCATGGAAGTCATTCCCTGATTTCTTAACAGATACCTATCATTTTGTCCCTTACCCTTCTCAGTGTTTTCCACATATTCCATTCCTCTCCGACTGTACGCAGATCGTCCCTATTCCGTACCTTATCAGTGCACCTAATTGTCAAGATTCGTCTGTAATACCTCAAATCCTTGAATACCCTTCCGACTTTTCCCTCAGTCCATGCTATGCTCCAAACGTAAATTTTAAGAAATTTCTTCCTCAAAATTAAGGCCTTTGTTTGATACTGGTAAGGTTCTGTTGGCCAGGAACGCCCTTTCTGCCAGCGCTAGTTTGCCTTTGATGTCGTCCTTGCTCCGTCCGTCATAGTCTATTTTGCTTCATCTACTTCGTGACCACCGCTGTTCTAATTTATCCTACTTCACATTAATTTCGTCTTTCTCCAATTTGCTCTCAGGCCATGTTCTGTACTCATTAGACTGTTCATTCCAGAAAACATAATTGTTGTTCACTTAGTAATGTCTTCAGCGAAACATATCCTTTCACCTTGAATTCTAATACCATACCCGAACGTTTCTGTTGTTTCCAACATTGCTTTTTCGATGTATGGATTGAACAGTTGGAGCGGAAAACTACATTCCTCTCTTACATCCTTTTTAGTCTGGGCACGTCGTTCTTGGCCTTTCACCCTTATTATTCCCTTTTGGCTCTTGTGCATGTTGTATATTACATGTCCCTCCCTAGAGCTTACCCGCATTTTCCTCATAATTTCGAAAGTCTAGCACCTTTTGACATTGCTGAACGCTTTCCCCAGGTCACCGACTCCTATGAACGTGTCTTGATTTTTCTTTCGTCTTATAGTCACGAATGCCTCTCTGCTGCCTTTACCTTTCCTAAACCTTAATTGATCGTCAGCTAACACGTTCTCCATTTCCTATCTATTTTAGTACTGCTGATCAATTGCTGCATGAAACTAATCCCAATAAGCGATCGTTCGACGTGGTGGTAGAGATCAACCGAGCGATCCCGCCGACGAAGCAACGCTACATTGTAGCACTGGCGACTGCGCCCGTCCGACAGCCGTCCTGCCCGAGGCCTACGAGAAAGGCAGGCCGCGGCGCTTACGTCACGAGGGTAGTCCTGAGATAGCTCGCTCGCTCAGCTCAGCAGACGAAATGCGTTTCTGATCGTGTTAATTCGTAAATAGGTGTTTACCTACTAACAATAATTGGATATTCTACTGAAATCTGCCTTTTCAGAGTCTTATTGATTACTAGCATTACAACAAGATATACAACTGTGCACTAGCTGTAATTAAACATCTATTGTTGTTGTGGTCTTCAGTCCTGAGACTGATTTGATGCAGCTCTCCATGCTACTGTATCCTGTGCAAGCTTCTTCATCTCCCAGTACCTACTGCAACCTACATCCTTCTGAATCTGCTTAGTGCATTCTTCTCTTGGTCTCCCTCTACGATTTTTACCCTCCACGCTGCCCTCCAGTACCAAATTGGTGATCCCTTGATGCCTCAGAACATGTCCTAACAACTGATCCCTTCCTATAATCAAGTTGTGCCACAAACTCCTCTTCTCCCCAATTCTATTCAATTCCTCCTCATCAGTTATGTGATCTACCCATCTAATTTTCAGCATTATTCTGTAGCACTACGTTTCGAAAGCTTCTATTCTCTTCTTGTATAAACTATTTATCGTCCACGTTTCACTTTCATACATGGCTACACTCCATACAAATACCTTCAGAAATGACTTCCTGACACTTAAATCAATACTCGATGTTAACAAATTTGTCTTCTTCAGTAACGCTTTCCTTGCCATTGCGAGTCTACATTTTATATCCTCTCTACTTCGACCATCATCAGTTATTTTGCTTCCCAAATAGTAAAACTCCTTTACTACTTTAAGTGCCTCATTTTCTAATCCAATTCCCTCAGCATCACCCGATTTAATTCGACTACATTCCATTATCCTCGTTATGCTTTTGTTGATGTTCATCTTATACCCTCCGTTCAAGGCACTGGCCATTCCGTTCAACTGCTCTTCCAAGTTCTTTGCTCTCTCTGACAGAATTACAATGTCATCGGCAAAACTCAAAGATTTTATTTCTTCTCCATGGATTTTAATACCTACTCCGAAATTTTCTTTTCTTTAATTTGCTGCTTCCTCAATATACAGATTGAATAGCATCTGGGAGAGGTTACAACCCTGTCTCACTCCCTTCCCAACCATTGCTTCCCTTTCATGGCCCTCGACTCTTATAACTGCCATCTGGTTCCTGTACAAATTGTAAATAGCCTTTCGCTCCCTGTATTTTACTCCTGCCACCTTCAGAATTTGAAAGGGAGTATTCCAGGTCTACATGTGCTAGAAACGTAGGTTTGCCTTTCCTTAATCTTTCTTCTAAGTAGGGTCAGTATTGCCTCACGTGTTACAACATTTCTACGGAATCCAAACTGATCTTCCGCGAGGTCAGCTTCTACCAGTTTTCCATTCGTCTGTAAAGAATTTTGCAGCTGTGACTTATAAGACTGATAGTTCAGTAATTTTCACATCTGTCAACACCTGATTTCTTTGGGATTGGAATTACTGGCTCTGAGCCCTATGGGACTTAACATCTATGGTCATCAGTCCCCTAAAACTTACAACTACTTAAACCTAACTAACCTAAGGACATCACACAACACCCAGTCATCACGAGGCAGAGAAAATCCCTGACCCCGCCGGGAATCGAACCCGGAAACCCGGCGCGGGAAGCGAGGACGCTACCACACGACCACGAGCTGCGGACGATTGGAATTACTATATTTTTCTTGAAGTCTGAGGGAATATCGCCTGTCTCATACATCTTGCTCACCAGATGGTAGAGTTTTGTTAGGCCTGGCTGTCCCAAGGCTGTCAGTAGTTCTAATGGAAACGGGGCCTTGTTTCGACTTAGATCTTTCAGTGCTCTGTCAAACTCTTCACGCAGTATCATATCTCCCATTTATCTCCCATTTCATCTTCATCTACATCGTCTTCCATTTCAATAATATTGTCCTCAAGAACATCGCCATGTATAGACCCTCTATATATTCCTTCCTCCTTTATGCTTTCCCTTCTTTGCTTAGAACTGAGTTTCCATCTGAGCTCTTGATATTCATGCAAGT
Organism: Schistocerca serialis cubense; assembly: GCF_023864345.2. Classification (NCBI taxonomy): domain Eukaryota; kingdom Metazoa; phylum Arthropoda; class Insecta; order Orthoptera; family Acrididae; genus Schistocerca; species Schistocerca serialis. The sequence goes on from NC_064642.1 coordinate 784,384,156, forward strand.
GGTTCTCTTTTCTCCAAAGGTCTCTTTAATTTTTCTGTAGGCAGTATCTATCTTACCCCTATTGAGATAAGCCTCTACATCCTTACATTTGTCCTCTAGCCATCCCTGCTTAGCCATTTCGCACTTCCTGTCGATCTCATTTTTGAGACGTTTGTATTCCTTTTTGCCTGCTTCACTTACTGCATTTTTGTATTTTCTCCTTTCATCAATTACATTCAGTATCTCTTCTGTGACGGCCGGTGTGGCCGTGCGGTTCTAGCCGCTTCAGTCTGGAACCGCGAGACCGCTACGGTCGCAGGTTCGAATCCTGCCTCGGGCATGGATGGGTGAGATGTCCTTAGGTTAGTTAGGTTTAATAAGTACTAAGTTCTGATGACCTCAGAAGTTAAGTCGCATAGTGCTCAGGGCCATTTGAACCATTTTTATTTCTTCTGTTACCCTAGAATTTCTACTAGCCCTCGTCTTTTTACCTACTTGATCCTCTGCTGCCTTCACTATTTCATTCCTCAAAGCTGCCCATTCTTCTTCTACTGTATTTCTTTACCCCGTTCCTGTCAACTGTTCCCTTATGCTCGCCCTGAAACTCTGTACAACCTCTGGTTTAGTCAGTTTATCCAGGTTCCATCTCCTTAAATTCCCACCTTTTTGCAATTTCTTCAGTTTTAATCTACAGTTCATAACCAATAGATTGTGGTCAGAGTCCACATCTGCCCCTGGAAACGTCCTACAATTTAAAACCTGGTTCCTAAATCTTTGTCTTACCATTATACAATCTATCTGATACCTTTTAGTATCTCCAGGATTCTTCCATGTATACAACCTTCTTTTATGATTCTTGAACCAAGTGTTAGCTATGATTAAGTTATGCTCTGTGCAAAATTCTAACAGACGGCTTCCTCTTTCATTTCTTAGCCCCAATCCATATTCACCTACAATGTTTCCTTCTCTCCCTTCTTCTACTCTTGAATTCCAGTCACCCATGACTATTAAATTTTCGTCTCCCTTCACTACCTGAATAATTTCTTTTATCTCATCATACATTTGTTCAATTTCTTCGACATCTGCAGAGCTACTTGGCATATAAAGTTGTACTACTGTAATAGGCATGGGCTTCGTGTCTATCTTGGCTACTATAATACGTTCACTATGCTGTTTGTAGTAGCTTACCCGCACTTCTATTTTTTTATTCATTATTAAACCTACTCCTGCATTTGATTTTGTATTTACAACCCTGTATTCGCCTGACCAGAAGTCTTGTTCCTCCTGCCACCCAACTTCACTAATTCCCACTATATCTAACTTTAACCTATCCATTTCCCTTTTTAAATTTTCTAACCTAGTTGCCCGATTAAGGGATCTGACATTCCACGCTCCGATCCGTAGAATGCCAGTTTTCTTTCTCCTGATAACGACGTCCTCTTGAGTAGTCCCCGCCCGAAGATCGGAATGGGGGACTATTTTACTTCCGGAATATTTTACCCAAGAGGACTCCATCATCATTTAACCATACAGTAAAGCTGCATGCCCTCGGGAAAAATTACGGCTGTAGTTTCCCCTTGCTTTCAGCCGTTCGCAGTGCCACAACTGCAAGGCCGTTTTGGTTAATGTTACAAGGCCAGATCAGTCAATCATCCAGACTGTTGCCCCCGCAACTACTGAAAAGGCTGCTGCAACTCTTCAGGAACCACACGTTTGTCTGGCCTCTCAACAGATACCCCTCCGTTGTGGTTGCACCTACGGTACGGCTATCTGTATCGTTGAGGCACGCAAGCCTCCCCACCAACGGCAAGGTCCATGGTTCATGGGGGGAGTGATGTCCGCTGAATCTACCTGTACAGTTTCCAAATCAATTTGGACTTGCACCATCCAATATGTAGTGTTTTTGAGCCTCTGTATGTATCTATTTAGTTGGTGAGTCTGGTCTGTGGGAGTCTACTGATGTGGCCTTAAAATTTTAGTTGTCTTTTTCTGATGTCCGTTGCCAGATTGGACAACTTCTCTGTGGTATCGCTGGAGTGAAGCCTGTGTCCTTTGTCTGTGAGTTTTGGGCCAATAATATTCGTGATAGTTTTTCTTCTGTGAGGGTCTTCTACAGATCGCTCTTGGTGTGTAGTGTCAGTGTCTCGCAGGATTATAGCACCTCAGGTTTGATTACATCATTACAGTGACGAATTTTGATGAAAGTGGACAGACATTTTTTGTTGCAGATACACTGTGTTTTGTATGCGTCTCTGTTCATCTTCAGTAACTTGGTAATCTGCGTGATTCCCTCCTTTCCTGTTGGTTCGAGCACTTCTCCAAGGTCTTTGAAATGTGTTACTCAGTTAATGTTGCCACATTTCGTGTTTAAATTCGGTATGTTGTATTACGTGTAGAAGAAGTTTTTTTGTTTTTTTTTTAAGGAGATCTGTAGCTCCTCCTTTTCTGCGCACTCTTTGAGCACTGCTACCTGCCTGACTGCCCGGGCTTCCACAGTGAATTATTATTATTATTATTCAGGCAAGAAAGTGCACAAGTTTTGGTACGTCTGTAGCATTAGAATCGCCGTTATATGGTTTATATGAGAATATAAATACTTATTTTAAGTCGCTATTAGAGAAGATTTTTCAGGCTGAACTAACTACACTAGTGGCACTTATCAAGAAGTTTGATAAGTGTACATTCCCCAGCTAATCATTAACTGCAGTAACACAATTCATCACTATAAGTTGTCCCCTTAACATCATTCAGTTACAGTGCTTCACATTAGAATTTATTTCGCTTAATTAGGTTAAGTAAGTCCCTAATATATGACTAACTTTAACCCTTACGCAGTTGTGTTCCGTAAAGTTTCAGAGCGAGCAGGAAAAGAATGCTATACGTTATGGCAATTAATTACGTCGGCGATCTCATCGTGTATGAAGAACATTCAGGGTGCGTCAATCAGCTAATGGCGTATCGGCTTATTGATTGGGCAGCTATAAACCGTGTGTTGGTCTGTGGCACCAACAGAACTGTTTATCCTTTAGTACGAAAATCCGCACAGTGCACAAGCAACTCACAGACCAGTGCTCATTTCACGTAAGTAGCAACTTTTACGTAATTCACTGCTTGTTGTATTCAAAAGATAAAAGAACTAGGAGACTAGATGGTGGACGGGATAACGGCGAGTCACTAACGGATAGCACTGGTAATGCACGAAACGGAAGAGACGTTTTCCAGAGAATTATCCAGTGGTTCTCTGCAAATCGAGTCTCCCTAAACTTTGGAAGGAAAAACGATGTATTTTGCTCTGAGACATATTCATATCAACAATTTCTGTTGTACATAAGAATTCAGTAAATAGGATGGACCGCTATCACTTTTTGTGTACATTCTGACTGAATACATGATCTGGAAGGAGTATATGAGTAATCTTCTCAAACAATTAAGTTGAGCTAATTTTTCTCGTCTTACTATTTACTGTCTTTCGATCAAACGAATTATCCTCATGAAATAATTATGGAATAATTTTCTGTTTTAACTCAATACTTGGAAAAGGTAATGATTGCAAGAAAAGCCAACAGAAAGAATAATACGTGATGTTCAACCACAGACATTATGTATGTACCTACTCAAGGACCTGCGTCGTCACAATACACATTGCGCTAGTCAGATGCGTCATGAATAATGCATCATGGTTTGTGAAGAGCAATGATTCCCATTCCTACAACACTAGAGCGAAAAATAACCTTTATTATCCAACATCCAAGAGAATTTCAAAGCGCAGCAACCAAAGTTTTAGTATTTGCCCAATAGCGTAAAATATCTCATAGGTAGCATAGCAAGTTTTCAATCCAACCTAAAATAATTTCTCCTGGGCTATTCCTTCTATTCCATGAACGAAGCTGGTAGCTTGGAAAAGGTACCTTGTTTCTAAAGAAAATTTTATGAGTAGATCTAAAAAACAATTTACTCGTTAATGTTAAATCTGATCGCGTATACATATCTCGTAAAGTGACTCATTCCATATTATTTTGATGGAATAGTCGTTCAAATGATCAATAGAATGTGTAACTAACCAACTAACGTAGCAGTAAACTACAGCAAGAATGATAATAAAGTATTTGGGTTAATAAAATCGAATATTGGAAGAGATAACTTTATGTATTAAAAGTGTAAATTGGAATCGATGGTCATCCTCATTGTTATTTAATTTCAGTGTTGAAAAAGCAAATTTAGAGAGCGAATGAAGGTGAAATTTAAAAGTGAAACTACAAGTGTAGTGTGAAAGGACTCTAAGGCTTCAAATTTAAAAAGTGTATAACAAAAGATGACTTACAGGAATTTCAAGTGGAAAGTAGAGTACTGGTATGACTCTGGAGTGTTTTGCATTGAAACAAAAGTCCCTGACGGAAACAGCCAGTTTTTATTCAAGATAAAAGCAAGTACTCCGCCAGATAGCTACTTTTTCGTGTGCGGGACGTCGCAGCAGAGCTGCAGAAAATGACAGGAGCAGGAGTTCTACACTGGATGCAACAGGCTGCCAGTGATGCTCCGTGGCAGGCGATTTACGGTCTGTGTCTCACGAAAAGCTTTGTTAGATGACTCGTCGGGCGCTGCGTGATTGGTAGTCGAAGACTGGCCTGCTCTGCATTGACCCCTAGCGAGAGATCGCCTCCTGTCTTCAAAGCCATCTCTGACCACTGGCTGCTATCAATATTTCTGAGAGATACCCAGTCCTCCCCACAGTTCGGCACCAAGGTCCAAATATGGTGCCGACTGGTGCAGTGCGTAAGACGGTGGGGCGTAGCAGGGTATCCAACTAGCTGGCGCCAGCTGCCTCATTGGCGGGGTCGGTATGAACGTCTCCTGAAAAGACATCTGGGTATCGTGGACGACAAGTGTGCAGATACTTGGCGAGGAACCTACCTCGCCGGTGGTGCTTGTCTCAGTGTCCCTTCATGCCGTCCCAGAGTTTCACAGAGCGCTTCGGCCAGAAATAAGGTGCAGGTGTGGCCACTGGCTGATTATGCTTACCTGCGGTCCTGACGGATGTGGATCCAGCTGTGGTTCAGAATTGGTAGAGGCTTCACCTGCACTGTTGAGGTATGTGATTCCCTTGCTAGGGGTTTTCTGCACTGTGACTGGAGTGAGTCGTCAAGCTAGTATGGTGATTAGCTACCATGTAGATAACATGAGGCCGTTGTGGTGTATGTGCAGCAGATAGCTTTCTTGCAATTCAATTTCCATACTAGACTGAATGAGCCAAAACGCTAATGGAGGTTTGGTGGGGTGTTTCCGTTTCCAGATGCATACGATGCAGCAGATACTGGTTGATGCCTGTGAAGTTCTTTGGTCTGGATTATTACAATCACTAACATTGTATGGTTCGTAGAAGCAGCGTTAAAACTGAATCGGGGGTCGGCTTCCCCACTGCTGCTGCTTCAAAGTCAATATTATTTGCTCCACATCGGCATTAGTTGGAGGGTCGAAGAGTTTGGATACGAAATACTTCATGCTTTTTATCGTACAGAAATACTGAAACTCTTAGCTGTTGGTTGTGGTCCATCTTTAATAACGAAAGTCTGAGGCAGACCTTCAATAGACATCACCTTCCGCAAAGCCACAATAATGTGCTTCGATGGTCTTGGAGAGGACACTACTAATACATGGGGAAGTGTACAACACGTCCACTGCCACCTACGATACGCGTTTCAATATTGTTCTTCTGAAATGTAAATGAATTCATTCCAATGATGGTGTAAAGTTAGCCATGTTCAGAATGTTGTCCTTTGTGTTGGCGTGTTCCGTGCAGTCGGTTGGATGGGGACTACCCACTCTGTGGCCATACCTAGCCAGTACACTTGTTCCTGGGAAAGGTTCCTCACCGAGGTCATACAACAATAAATGAAGCTGTAGAAGCAAGGCTCGGGGGGAATGACCACGCTGTGTTGCTCATTACCGATGCCGATGAGCAAAACACCAGACCTTGGCAAAAGCTGCGGCTGTTGGGTTAAAAAATTCCCAAAACAGAGCATCTTTATTCCTTTACCTACCCATACAATATGGAGTCACTGGTGTAAGAGGCTTGTGATACAGTCCGAGTGGCAATTTATAAGTTGTCAAAAGTGACATTCACGTTTTTAAGAAGCTGAAAAATCATTATGTTTGTTTATCGATTCCTGGATTTGCAACATTTGGTACGTGGGACAGCACATCTGCGTTTAAATATTTCTCAGTGGGCTTGTATTGGATGGCATATAGATATGCACTCAGGAATAAAGCCGAATTATTCGCATTCTGAACCATACTGTTGGAGATTGTTGGAGATGTTCAAGTGGGTTCTAAATAACACAATCAGCGTTTTGTGGTTGATGACGTCCTGAAGCTTATTCACAGATATAAAAAAAGGCTTTCGCCATTATATTTAAAATTAAGAAGTTCTGCATACTCTTGTAGATGGGTTATACTGTCCTAAATTTAGAACGGTCTTTGATGGATATTCTACTAGCTAAATAGCAACTACCACTACGGGGAAAAAACGCAGTAGATAGGAATGTAGAGAGGTTTCCAGTCAAAAGTATCGCTTTAGGATCTGAAAAGCTTGTTCACAATCATGTAACACAGAGTCTTGTGCTGAATAGTAATTTCTTTGACTAAAGCCATTTACATTTCCAGGGAAGAGTGCTATTCGTGGAGAGATGCTTCTCTGCAGTCATAATTCCTAACAAACTCAACACACGCACCACTACCTCTACTTTCTCTACGAAAAAATATTTGCCGTTGTTGAGATTGTACTATTGGCCCGCTTCATAAAACTTGAAAATATGGTTCGTAAAATGCACTTGTGGTTCTCTCTTCTGTCACCAATGAGAACAATTTTATGAAGATAATTAGCGGAGAAGGATGTGGCAGCTGTAAGATGTTTCAAATATCTCGAAATTGGAACTGGTGTCTACAGTCTACAGGGTGTATTTATCGCCAACAATTGTACGTATTTTTCATCAAGACGTAATTGGAAGTATCCATCTCCCGAACTCAGTTTGAGAAATATATTGCTTCTGATCATTTAGATAACATCTTTTCTGAGTGAAATGTACACTAGGAGTCTAAACTGACTATGTGTTTTATGTGTATTTACAATCAAAAGACAACTTGAGCGAGCCATCAGGTTTTTTGGTTATGACTAAAGGTGTAGAGAGGTCACTGTAAGATATGAGCTCTATGACCCTCAAAGTATGGAGGTGTTCCGATTCATATTTCACATTTTTCGTCTTGGCAATTAGGACACGGAGAGTGTGGCAAACCAATGAAATTGGTAGTTGCTTAAAAGACATAGGAGCCACGAAATTTCCTACACAGCCGGGAAGCTATGCGTGCCATGTCGAGACCTCTTGGCATACTTGTATCAAAATAATTTCTCTAGCAAATTTCTCTTGGGTTGTAAACATAAATGTGATGCAAACGTCTAAGTTCTGGTTATGTTGCTACAAGGATAAGAATTTAGTGTTTGACATTCCCGTCGCTAGCTTACGTGGTTTACATGCCTTCAGTTCAAATAGGTTTCTTCCTGTGTAAAACTAGGCTGCGTTATGCATGTGACACAGGTGGAGCTTTTAGTTGCTAACAGGTCTCCCGCTTAAAAGACGTCACAGCCATAGCTGCTTTTACGTACAGGGGGCCCAAGACACAATGAGGCCACACAACAAAAATTGAGTATTATGAACGTCTGTGTTTAAAAACTGTGCTGTGATTCATCTTGCAGTTATAAAATACGTTGGTGTTATTGCTGTGTATGAAATTTTTTGCTTAATTTTTCAGTAGACAGTTAATGTAAATAAGCATTCACTTCACATATCTCACACTTACTCTTATCAAATTCCTAGCGACTGCCGCGTCTGATACGTCAGTTGGAAAAATCGCTTAGACTTTTAAAGTAATAGTTACGTGCATTTTGTTATTTTGAAATGAGTTTTACATTGTGGAATTTCGATGTTTTCCATAGCTCACTTCGTACAAACCTGGACCAATACATTATTTACTGACGTTAGTGATCTCTTGATGAATCTATGTAGAAACATATTTAGATAACATTTCAGATTGATTATAGATTGTAGGAAACGTACAAGTTGTCTTAACATCCACAGAATCTCATAGTTTTCTGAATCAGGAGTTCACAGTGAGGTCATAGTGCCACTGTGAACGTTTTACCTGGAAATATAAAACTCAAGCAAAGAAAAGCGTTGTTTCGTAAATGCAAATGCACTTTTATTAAAAACATGTTATTTACGTTAGTAATTATACTACTCATAGCCCGAAAAAACACCAAATATTTATCAGTATTCCTATAACAGCATTTTGAAACCTGCACATATTGTGACGATCTTTTAAATAATTTTATTACTGAGAACCGAAGCGGTAAGCCAATTAGCCATAAAGACGTTTTGAAACTTACGTTTTAATGCTGACTGCTTAGGTACTTGGTGTACTTGAATTAAATATAACATCTCGTCTCAAATATTTGTTATTTGTAGAAAATGTAGCTCATCATAGCAGCATTACCAATTTCTGTTGAATAACATAATCATACCAACTCCTTTCATTTATTTAATCCCATCAACTCACTGAACCAAAACTTTTGATATAAGGTTCGTCTTTTAAATTTTTTAAAAGAAAGTTCACACTTCCTAAAGCTTTATCCAGTTAAATGGTAAACGTCCAATACGTCATTATTTGTGTTCACCTTGAAAATTTTTCTACTATGTAATTTTTGTATGATAATTTAGAAAAAAATTTGAGGTGAACTTTCAGCTACTCGGGAAGTACTAGAGTTAAACGTAAATGAGTTGATATTTTACTGAAACTTAGTCTGGGAATGCTCACATCTCCGAAAAACCGCCCTGTCGTATATACGAAAGTCTATTCTATTATATCACTGTGTTTGTGTTTCAGATGCAGTCAGCTCAAGAAAGAAAACCTTTGACACCAGCTGCTACAGAGCGTCTTTTACTAGATATTAAACCATTTCTGTTTATTTTTAAGATACTTGGTTTGATGCCCTTCTCAGTTGATGTGGCAAATAGCTCTCTTCAGAGAACAAGGACAGAATTCTTTATTTGTGTGATTCTCGCCAGTCTGCATATCATTTCAAGTTGTGTACAAATATTTTTCTACATTTATATCCTACCAAGACAATCACCAATTCAAATTGTTTCATTTGTCTGTTGCATTAGCTTTGACGCCCTGGCAATCATTGCTATTGTGCATGATGTTTTATACAGCAGGGACGAATATGAAAGCATGCTACAGCTAATTTCGATCTGCGACAGTAACCTCACAGCCAGTATCGCACCAGTTCCCAAATCGTATGCTAAGCTTATGAAGTTGCAGTTCCTTCCTTTGCTTTTACTTCTTATTGTAAATGGCTTTATTGCAACTGCAGAAGGACAAAACATAAGGTGGATTTTAATGTCTATTAACTATACTAAGGACCAAGCCATTGTTTACACAACAGTTTTAAGATTCGCTAATCTGCAGTTACTTGTACAGCAGAGATTAAATAATATCAACTCTCGTTTGTCTACCTGGTGTACTCATGGACAGAGAAATATTAATTTTTGTCAACGAAGTGCACACGGCGAGAATTTCTGCAACATGAATCACCACAGTCTTCGTACTTCGTCTGGGGTACGGTCCATCAGGCGAGGCTATCAAGCAATCCGCGATTTATCCGTAGCAATCAATTGCACTCACGAGATATTCCTACTTCCCCTTCTGATTATTGCTTTTTTCAATACAGTAACAACAGTGTGTTTCTCTGTTACAAAGGAAAATATTTTTAGAACCAAAAATAATTTTACATTCATGCTTTGGGCATCGTTTATTACACAAATATTCCCAGTGTCACTGGTAATCGTGACTGCCCACTGTGTGACGTCAAAGGCGCGCCATGTGACTCGCCTGGACTGTATGTTTCTGCAGAAGGGGAGCGCTACCTGCGACGGTTTCCACAGAGAGCTGAAGCTGCTGAGGCACCAGATGGCGTCTAGGAGGCCCACGGCCTCCCTCTTTGGTTTCCTCACCTTGAACCTGGGGCTCTTTGTTGTATACTTCTCTGTAGTCATCACTTACTCCACTGCGCTGTTGTCTTTCAGATAGAGTTGCTCCTCATGTTGTGTTACTGAGCGAGGTGGTGCAGTGGAAAGGCACTAGATTCATATACTGGGGTCCAGATGCCTGTCGAGCCGTCCAGGACTAGGTTCTTTATGTTTTCCCTAAGCAAAATCCGATAAATATCCGAATATTTCCTTTCACAGTGTAAAGCCACTGGTCTTCCTCAACTTCGCATCTTCCTTGCATCTCTTTCTTTTTGTGTTTGCGGAAACAACCGAAAGAACAGAAGCCTGTGACATTACTTCATTGATAGAGAACACATGCGAGCTGACACATGCATGGAGATGTGGATCGAGAAAGGACGTGTACTAGGGTGATCCATGCAGTTTTGCGTAGCCGCAGTGCCCTGGTGGTGTAGTGGCTAGTGCATCTGCCTAGTGAGTAGGAGACGTGGGCTAGACTCCTGCCGTTGGTACAAACTTTCATCCAACGCTTCAGTCTGAGTGAGGTACATCACACATGTTTGAGACCAGGAAAGGTCTCAGGAATCACATAGTTTCGTGTCTGTGTTTCAGACAGGGTCATCCACAATGCTCAATGTTAAGGTGCTATTCCAATACAGCTGAAGAGCATCTGCAGTGCTGTTTGAGTGTAGTGGGAATACCAAGTGAGCTGAGTCATAAATGGGAATTGGGACTGAGAAGGTAGGCATCCTTGGATAGTCCATGAAGTGGTGTGTAGCCCATGTGCAAGGGTGGAGCAGTGATTAGGACATGTGATTGTGGGCAGAAGAGCAAGGATCGAATCCCGGCGATGGTACGAATTTTCATTCGTCGCTTACAACTTCATATAAACATCAAGTCAATTATTTATCATAGGATGTAGTTTAAGGACAACTGCTGATCAAGAATCAATGAGAAATCACATCAAAACTGTGGAATTCTACCCATTCTGTGCAGATCAGAGAACATAGATGGTAGTTGTTATTTATATTATCTTGTAAAGATAGCCATTTAGTTTGATATTTCAATTTGTGAAAATATTTCGTCATTTCGTCATTGTAAACTACATGAAATGTGTTCCAGTACTACCTGCTAAAACTGAATAAAAATGATTTTAAAATCTAATTTTACCTATTCTGCCACCTATCTATGTAATTTTTCTACAAGATTTATTTTGTGTTTATTTCACATTTGAAGATTATCAAAACTGAAGCACAAATCCCCGAAGAAACAACCCATATAATTAAGACCAGCAGATTCACTTCTGTCATAAATAAAGTGTCATTTCCAAAACGCTAAAAATTAGCTTGAAAAAATGTATGTTATCACATGCAGTACTTACACAGTGGCATCGTTCGCTAAGCAGAAGTTCGTATAGTATTTTCTTCCCGTATTCGTCAGTCGCCGCTTAAGCGCAGTTGTTTAATTTAAAACAAGTGGTTACAGCCAACGGTATGGGGCAGTGCGCCAGCTTGACTTGGGTCACCTGATGACACGCAACATGATTTTCGGTGTGTCCTCACTGCGGTAGTTCAACATGAAATTTTGTAGTGATTACGTTATTCGTACCATTTTGAAAAAAAGAAGAAACCAGCAGGACAGTTGCTAAATCCACAGTCATTTATTGGGTACACGACAGCTTTCGGAACAGTTAAAATTCCATCAACTGGTGTAAAAAATAAAATCGCTTAGCCGTCTGAGGTCATCCTCACCCCATTGTTGTCATGGAACCAAAGGTTACGTGTAAAAAAAGTAAAAGGGACAAAAACTCCAAAACAGCTGTTCCATCGCGGTGTGCCACCTGTTTGTGTTCCTGTGTTCCTCATATGTTATATATCTCGGCGCAGAATGTTGATTGTTGATAACAGAGTATGAAATTTTAGTCACGCAATATGGCCTGAGGTTTATCAACTTGCAAACATAAAAATCTACAAGACGTCAGGCATAGAGTTTCTGCAGTGTAAGAAATATATACAGCCGGGGGATGGCAGAGTTTGGTGGTCTTTGATGACAAATAATAATAATAATAATAATAATAATAATGGCTCTGAGCACTATAGGACTTAACGTTTAAGGTCATCAGTCCCCTAGACTTAGACCTCATCCATCACATTCACCTTTTAGCAAAGACTTCAAATGTAAACCATCGCCAGAACTACATACCATCAGCTTTAAAATCATGCCTCCACTAAATAAAGAGGTTATAGTTACAAAAACACAAATACATTAGGTTTGAAATGTCATCAGAATAAAATAAGTATAAACACTTCAGTAACATTACAACTCAAATATCTTGAAACCGTCAGTATGCAGAAGTCCAACACTTTTTTTTTAAAAAAAAAAAAAAAAAAAGTCAGCTATCGTTAACGGCAATTTTAATACAGGAGGAAGTATAACCACACAGCCATAGTGCAATTATACCGATGAAGTGAATTTACTTTGATCTGCACCCACCCCCCAGCCAAAGTCGCTAATGTACGCCTGTGTGGTGGCACTCGACTCAGAGGTAAGCTGATCACAAACGTGGAGGTGGACGTAAGCTTCACTGCCCGTATTTAGCTGTCACGGGGAGTAGGGGTGGTGACGTGAATTCCCAGAGCACGAGACTCAGCGTCAGTTACCTCTATTAAATTCCGAACCTATTCAGAGTGTTTCATGAAGGGAAGAGTTGTGGCACTTTGGGTGGTGATCAGTCTGTTGGACAGGTACCTTCTATCAGTCAAATATTTTTAGAAGCCTCAATTTCTTTTTGCCTACTTGATTTAGTACCATTTTTTGTATTTTCTCCTGTCAGTTAAAGGCCATATCTTGCATGTTACAAAGGATTTCTGTTGGACCTTTAGTTTTGGCTATTTGATCTTCGGCTGCTTCTGCTGTTTCATTATTCACCATTATCGATTCTTCTTCCACTGTGTTCCCATCCCCTGTTTCAAACTATGTTTCGATAAGGCACACAGCTAAACTCTCGAAAGATTCTTGTTCCTATACCTTACACAGGTCCCAGGCCACTAACTTCTACCATTGTGCAAATATACAGCTTTCATCCATAGTTCATAAATCTAGTCTTAGGAGTAAACATCTTGAGACTGAAGCTCTTCAGTCCATGCTTACTTACAAACAGATTAGTTTTTGGAGCGTCCACATGGAGAAATGCAGAATTTTTACTTTTATTTTTATTCCCCAAACATGTTACGCTGAATTTTCAGTAGCATCAGCTGTTTTTTATTATCTTTTTATTATTACATGTTGTGTATTTCCTGGATTTTATATTATTTGATGACAAACTGTGAAAGAACTGCATTAAATAATATAAGGTCCAAGAAATCCACATCATGTGGTAACAAGAAGACAATGAAAAAGTGTACTGATAATACTGAAATATCTGCAGAATATCTCTGGGGAATGAAAATAAAAATAGAAAATATGTTTGGTCAAGGAAGATCCTCTCCAAAAACAAATTCAATCTGAGTAATGTTTAAACTGTGCTTTGTACAACAGTTAATGTGATGTGGGTTCCACTTTCATTCCTGTACAGTTACCACCAGTTAAGATAAGTGAGGTCATATGATATGATTGACAGACTACTAATCGTATGAAACTTCCTGGCAGATTAAAACTGTGTGCCCGACCGAGACCCTAACTCGGGAACTTTGCCTTTCGCGGGCAAGTGCTCTACCAACTGAGCTACCGAATCACGACTTACGCCCGGTACTCACAGCTTTACTTCTGCCAGTACCTCGTCTCCTACCTTCCAAACTTTACAGAAGCTCTCATGCGAACCTTGCAGAACTAGCACTCCTGAAAGAAAGGATATAGCGGAGACATCGCTTAGCCACAGCCTGAGGGATGTTTCCAGAATGAGATTTTCACTCTGCAGCGGAGTGTGCGCTGATATGAAACTTCCTGGCAGATTAAAACTGTGTGCCCGACCGAGACTCGAACTCGGGACATTTGCCTTTCGCGGGCAAGTGCTCTACCAACTGAGCTACCGAAGCACGACTCACGCCCGGTACTCACAGCTTTACTTCTGCCAGTACCTCTTCTCCTACCTTCCAAACTTTACAGAAGCTCTCCTGCGAACCTTGCAGAACTAGCACTCCTGAAAGAAAGAATATAGCGGAGACATCGCTTAGCCACAGCCTGGGGGATGTTTCCAGAATAAGATTTTCACTCCGCAGCGGAGTCTGCGCGGATATTAAACTTCCTGGCAGATTAAAACCATGTGCCAGCCCCGAGACTTGAACTCGAGAACTTTGCCTTTCGCGGGCAAGTGCTCTACCAACTGAGCTACCGAATCACGACTCACGCCCGGTACTCACAGCTTTACTTCTGCCAGTACCTCGTCTCCTACCTTCCAAACTTTACAGAAGCTCTCCTGCGAACCTTGCAGAACTAGCACTCCTGAAAGAAAGGATATAGCGGAGACATCGCTTAGCCACAGCCTGGGGGATGTTTCCAGAATGAGATTTTCACTCTGCAGCGGCGTGTGCGCTCATATGAAACTTCCTGGCAGATTAAACTGTGTGCCCGACCGAGACTCAAACTCAGGACCTTTGCCTTTCGCGGGCAAGTGCTCTACCAGCTGAGCTATCTGCCAGGAAGTTTCATATCAGCGCCCACTCCGCTGCAGAGTGAAAATCTCATTCTGGAAACATCCCCAGGCTGTGGCTAAGCCATGTCTCCGCTATATACTTTCTTTCAGGAGTGCTAGTTCTGCAAGGTTCGCAGGAGAGCTTCTGTAAAGTTTGGAAGGTAGGAGACGAGGTACTGGCAGAAGTAAAGCTGTGAGTACCGGGCGTGAGTTGTGCTTCGGTAGCTCAGTTGGTAGAGCACTTGCCCGCGAAAGGCAAAGGTCCCGATTTCGGTTCTCGGTTGGGCACACAGTTTTAATCTGCCAGGAAGTTTCATATCAGCGCACACTCCACTGCAGGGTGAAAATCTCATTCTGGAAACATCCCCCACGCTGTGGATAAACCATGTCTCAGCCATATCCTTTCTTTCAGGAGTGCTGGTTCTGCAAGGTTCGCAGGAGAGCTTCTGTAAAGTTTGGAAGGTAGGAGACGAGGTACTGGCAGAAGTAAAGCTGGGAGTACCGGGCGTGAGTCGTGCTTCGGTAGCTCGGTAGGGCACTTGCCCGCGAAAGGCAAAGGTCCCGAGTTCGAGTCTCGGTTGGGCACACAGTTTTAATCTGCCAGGAAGTTTCATATCAGCGCACACTCCGTTGCAGAGTGAAAATCTCATTCTACTAATCGTATGTTCGGCTGCTTAATTTCCTTTCACCATCCACAATGGCCCATTCATTGCTGATACATTACGAGAGCTGTGCTGTACAAGTATTTGAATATGTAAAATATAGGGAGTATAATGGATGTGTCTGTTGTATGATGCTGTGTTTGTTTCGCATGAAGAAAATAACTAGAGTAGCGAGAGGATGAAACCCAGTAATATGATTTCAATAGCAGTGTGGGACAGAATGTTATCTGTAACGAAATCTACATTGTCAATGTCACAGTGTAATTTCTATACAAGTACCATGAAGTGACTTAATCAACAGCAGACCCAAAACAATTCTACAAATCAATTATACACTACAGTATGAAAAAATTGTTAATGGCTCTTACCTGTACACAAAAGAAATTAACAAAACACAGATGAATACCTTAGAAATATGTTTAAAGCAACGTACACCAATGTTATGATACAGAATTTATTATACAAAATTACACAGACTTTTTCATCCTATACCTAGACATGACTAGATGTTAGTGCTCTACAAAGTTGAATAACATTTGTACCATGATCTTGGTAGTACAGAATAATGTTTATAAGACATCAGAGAAAAACTAAATTCATCATAAGCTACAAACACATGTATGTAATTCAGATAGTCAGTCCCTACAATAGACTCATGTAACCGAAACAAATTTGAAATAAATATGGTTGTCCAAATACCAAAAAATAATGAACATGTTTATTTCTCCAATAACAACACAGTTATGAGGTAAATGATAGAGTCTTCATATACCACTATTTTATGGAAGAACTATGCGTATCACAAAGTTTTGCTGAAATTTCATTACTATTTTCTAGTCATTGGTTTAGTAGATGACCACATATTGCAAGAGTAATAGTATTTACTCTTACAGATCGTTACTATTAAATAACTGTATTCAGAAGATTTTTGTTCAGCATTAAATTTGAGCTAGTTTGAACCAATGTTTTGAATTCTTCGAAGTTTTCGAAAAATTACAGATAATATCTTGAAATGATACTTTATAAGTGAATCACCTTACTTTTGTGTAGTGAACTGAATGATGATCTGATCTGTCAAAGTTTCCTTCTGAAATCCTAATGAACACTGGCTAAATAAATTGCAATTTACTTAGCTGGAGTCTGTTAGTAGAGTAATTTATGCATAGTCCTTTAAGGAAGGAGGTAAACATTGTAAATAATTGACAGATAAAATAGCATGTCTTACTACTGTGTTTATATGGGAGGATATATGGGAGGATATCCATGCCATAGTCCCACCTGCCTGCAATTATGTGATGCCAACACACTATGTGACTCTGTATAGTGCTCATGTGTGTAGAAGTGGAACATTTACTTATAGTGGAATTGATACAGTGGACATTACCTCATTTGAGGGATTTAACTAAGCTTTTGAATGATTTGGAGCTGGAGAAATAAGTGCATGTTTACGAAGGCTACTAATAAATCGTCGTTGTAGAAATTCTGCAATACCTTTTCACAATTATATCTTTTGTTATAATCAACCCCTCTGCTTTATGCGTTTTTCAATATCCCCTTTCACCATAATGCCTGCTGTACACAGTAGTAAAAGATCTCGAAATCGTAGACAACTTCCAGTAAATTAATGAATGAGCCAAATTTCATAGATCAGAATTCCAAATCCCTACATATAATTGTAGAATATTCTGAGATTCGTAATTCCATTTTGTCTTCACTAGCATTTAAGCAGGAGCTCGTCGATATGTAAAACTGAAGTACATATAGCGAGTCACTTTATCTCAAGTTCCTATTATTGCCACGATATATGATTTAGGAGCGTTCAGTGAAATTGAGCGTCATATTACTCACTTCACTGTGTACACCTGTCACTGGCATGCTTTTTCCTTGGTCCCACATAGTCCTGGATGAAGTCTTGTTTTCCTCTGCCGTTGGTGGGCCTCTAAGAGTGTTCAAATGGATGACATACCAACCACTCTTGCATTAGTAAAATTAATATTTAACTTACGTGCTACATGCTGGGAAGGCTGGTTATATAAGGGTATCACATTCCACTGACAACGTTAACCTAGATATAAATGTAAATGTCATGTGACTAGGGCCTCCCGTCGGGTAGACCGTTCGCCAGGTGCAAGTCCATCGATTTGACGTCACTTCGGGGCCTTGCGCGTCGATGTGGATGAAATGATGATGATTAGGACAACATAACACCCAGTCCCTGAGGGGAATCGAACCCGCGCCCTTACGATTGACATTCTGTCGCACTGACCCCTTAGCTACCGGGGGCGGCCAACCTAGATGTCAAAGCTAATGATGGAAGCATTTATCACAACTCCCTTAAATGATGAGTTTAACTCATCTGACTGGCATGTGGCACTTTTAATATTCGTCTTTGTGTCCAAGTCGTTCTTCAGATCTCACTGTTGCTCTGGTGTTCAGTAGTTCTAAGAATGGTTTGACGCAGCTCTCCACCGTGCTTATCTGGTATAAGATTTCTTATCTCTGAATATCCACTGAAATCTACATCCGTTTGAAGCAGCTTACTCTATTCAAACCTTGGTCTCCCTCTATACTTTCTACGCCTCTCCCGCTTCCCTCCCCCACCGTTAATACCACAAATTGTGCCCTATTGACTAATCTCTTCTTTAAGCAAAGTTGTGTCATAAATTTAATTCTTCCACAATTACGTTCAGTACTTCCTTATTAATTATCCTGTTTTCCCATCTAGACTTCAGCGTTTCTCGCCAACACTACATTGCGAAAGTTTCTATTGTTTTCCTGTCTGAACTCTTTGTCATCCAAATTTCACTTCGTAGAAGGCTACATTCCAGACAAGTACCTCCATAAAAGACAGCTTAACACTCGAATTTATATTACATGTTCACAAACTACTCTTTTTCAGAAATTCTTTTCTCACAATTGTCATCATGTATTCTGCATCCTCTCTTCTTCTGACATCTTCAGTTACTTTGCTGTCCAAATAGGAACACGGACGTACTTTTTTACTGCCTCATCATTAATTCCCTAAACGTCATCTCCATTATTTGTCCTAGTAACACTACCCTTGTTTTACTGTGGTTAATGTTCGTCCCTTAACCTCTTTTGAGGTCACAGTACTTTCCCGTGCAATGTTCTTCTAGTTCTTTTGCCATCTCTAACACATATAAAACGTCGCCAAAAAATATCAAAGATTTTATTTGTCCGCCCCAGACTGTTATTCCCTTTTCCAAATTTCTCCTTTATTTCATTGACTGCTTGCTCAACGTACTTCGGGGTTAGGCTGCTAGCCTGCCTTATTATTTTTTCAGCTAATGTTTACTTCGACATATAGCTGCAGTGCAGCTTCTGTTCTTTTCGCTCTTTGTACTTTATCCTTCCTAACTTCAGAATCTCTAAAACATATTCCAATCAATACAGACGAACTGTTCCACTTAATTTAGAAATTGTATAAATGTTGCCTTCCTACCTTTAACATATCTTCTACGATAAGTCTTAGTGCCACTATTGCTTCGTGTGTTCCTAAATTTCTCCAGAACCAGATCTGATCTTCTTCGTGGTAGGCTTATATCAGTTTTTCCATTACTGCGTAAAAAATTCGTATTAGTATTTTGCAAACATGACGCTGACGGTTTAGTGTATTCGCTCCTCTCAGCACATGCTTTACATTCTTACTGAAGTCTGTGGGTATTTTGCCTGTTTTGTATATTGCGCACATCTACTACAACAGTTTTCTCTAGGTAGTCTCTCAATGATGTTAGTATTGATAAGGTAAGGATATATACTCCAAGATCCGTGTTTTCACTTATGTCTTTCAGTGCTCGTTCACTCTCATGGTGTATCTCACATCTGCATACAAATCCTCTTCCTTTTCAATAATATTGACTCAAATTTGATTTCCATTCTATATCCCTTGTATCTATTCTATCCTTCAGCTTTCCCCTCTTCGTTTAGTATTGGCTTGATATCTGTGGTTTATTTATGGATCACCTGCTTACCTTCTTTAGGAAAGCTATTTCAGTTTTCCTATAGGCAGCACCTGTCATAGCCTAGTCATGTATGCTTCTACAACCTTGTCTTGTCCTCTGTCTGTTCTTGCTTACCCATTTTGCACTCTCTGTCATAATCTAATTTTCTCTATTACTTTCAGTATTCATCTGTTAAATCTTGTATGTTTGTCCATTAATTCTCTATTACTTCCACTGTTTCATCTCTCGAAGTTACCTGTTCGTCTTGTATTTAACTGTATTACCCTGGTTCAGTCAATTACTGTTTACTGCTGTGTTTGAAATTCTCAGCAACCTCGGTTTTTCAATTTATCTTGGTCCAGTTTATTTAATTTCCTTTCTTTCTGCAATTTCTTTAGTTCTAATCTGCAATTCATCACCAATACATATGGAAGGAGTGCACATATGACTGTAGATATGTTTTATAACTTCTGAAGAGGTTTCAAAATCTAAGTCTTACAATTCTATGATAAATTTCAAACATTCTAATGTCTCCATATCTCTGTGGGTCTTAAACAATGTGTTTACAAATATTAAATTACGCTCTCTGAAAAATTCCACCAGTTTTGTTTCTCTCTCATGTCTTGCGGCCATTCCTTGTTCTCCTACTACTTTCTGTTCTCCTACTCTTTCTACTATCGAACTCCACTATCGCATCACAACCTAATTTTCGTCTTCCTTGACAATATGAATGTTTTCTTATATCTTACAGTATAGTTTTTTTCCAATGTAATCATGATCTGCATATCTGATTAGCATATATACTTGTTCTATTTTGTGAAGGTGTTGACTTCCTGCTTATCTTGTGTAAAGTAATGGGTTCAGAATGCTGTTCATCCTAGCTTACCTGCATTCCTATTTTCCTCTTCATTACTAGAACTTTTCCTAACTTCCCCAGTTTGATTTTGTATTTAATTCCTCGTTAACACTTGACCAGAGTCCATGCTCCTGCTGCCTCATCACTATTTTCCACTAAATCTAATTCCAACCTATCCAACTCCCTTTCAAATCCTGTAACGTACTATCTGATTGAGACGTCTAACATTTCTTTCTCGAGCTTGTCAAATGCCTCGGATTTTCCTCGTGACAGCATTGTCCGGAGTATTCCTCGCTCACAGGTCCGAATGAAGGAAATTTTTCCTTTAATATATATCACATAATAGAATGCAATCATCGTTTAACCATGCCATCTGGAAGAACAATAGCTGCAGCTTCTCCTTGCCGTCAGCTTTCGCGCACTCACTGTACCAACATAGTACCGCTATTGTTATTATGTTTTTCATAGAAAACTGATTAATCTATGACAAGATGTAAACTACACATAAAGAAATCGAGGCACAGAATGTTGTTTGAGAGAAGTTGTGGCTGCTAAGATTAATACATTAGGAGTTGATGCAGACACTAAGAGAAACCTTAGAAACCTCTAAGCTAGTTATTGAATCTCTCGGGCAACTCGAGCAAAATTACGTGATGGCAACGATGTCAATGCCACTTTCAGTAACAATCACAGTGATACTAGAATAGACAGAATATACGGCATCAGCACATCAAAACCACACATGCAGTGCATGCAGCTTGTACTTTTAACAGATAACACAAGAAAGATCGGCGATAGGGAATTAACATAAGGTCTACGTAACCACATTTTCGAAAGACCCTCAAAAACCATGAATTATTCGAAGAAAGATCTGCAACCTTGTGGTGAGATAATACATTTTACAGATGTACATAAGGAAGCTGATGCAAGACTAAAAAGTCAAAGCAGCGTGAACTACAAATCCACTACATCAGATGGTGAACATAGCAGCGGTGATGGTATTGACATTCAGTATAAAACAGTGAACAATCGGTTCCCACATATATAATGACGATACCACTGAGCTAATTGTTTGGCTACGACTACTCATGGTAGCAGAGCTTAGAGGGAGAACTGGCATCGAATAAGAATGGAAGCAGTATGATAAAGTCTTCTCGAGTTGACAGCCGTGTCAATGCGCTGTTCTCCAGCAACGTTTCAGCAAGTTTCTTACTTGCCATCTTCAGGTGAAGGATCGGGTTGACGCCTCGTCCTGATCTTTAGAGCCGCTGGACCATGGGCTTCTCTGCATCCTCAGCGCCAGTTGGTCCAGTCAGGCGCGAGCAGAATCGGCGCCGCAGCGCTAGGCAGGGTGGGGGGGGGGGGGGGGTGGGGAGAGCGTGATGGAGCCGCGGGCGCCGACTCCTGGCATCTCTTCTCGGTACGGCCTGTTTATTCCATTCGCCACCACCGACCCCCTCCATCGGCGCGCTTTCGTCTTATTCTTGAGTTACTGTGTTCCACACGGTGCTCAGTTGAAGGCCACGATCCTGATTGACCAGGTTATCTATCATTGCCCCGGCTTCGTTAACAATCCTCCAGCAAAAATCAGAAATATGCTGGGCTCAATGAAGGACTACTTTGGTCTAAGAACACCAGGTATCTATAACATTTCCTGTGAATGTGGGAAACAATATATTGGACAGACGCAGCGTTGGATAACACAACACATCTATGAATGTGTGAGTAGCGTTCGCCTCGGAAAACAAGAAAAATCCGTGGTAGCGGAGTACAGACTCAGTGAAGAACACATATTTCAAGTTGAAGAAACCAAGAGACTGCGTAGAGCGAAAGATTTCTGGGACTCTAGTATTGACAAGATGGGGCCATGATAGATAACCTCGTCAATCAGGATAGTGGCCTTACGCTCAGCACCGCGTGTAACACAACAACTGAAGAATGAGACGAGAGCTCACCGATGGAGGCGGGTCGGTGGTGGCGAATGGAATAATCAGACCGCACCGAGACGAGACGCCATGACACGGCGTCCGTGGTTCCCCCCACCACGCGCTGCGGCGCCGATTCCGCTCGCACGTGATTGGCCCGACCGGCGCCGAGGTTGCGGAGAAGCCCGTGCTCCAGCGACTACAAAGATCCGGACGAGACGTGAACCTGACACTTTCACGCACACGCGACGCACGCACTTGCGCCGTGGCTGCCGAAGTGTGAAGACGCTCTGTGCTGAGGCTGCCGAAGCTCGTGATTTTGTAGCGACCGCTTGCGCGGGTTCACGCATTTGGCTACTCGCCTTGCGTGTTCTCGCTAACCAGCGTTTCTCTCTTTCTTTCACAGTCGACAACAGCCTGCAAGGGCCTTTAGGGACTCGTGTGGCAAAATCTACGTGGCGTGATCCCCCCTATCTGAGAAAGCAAAAACTGCCGTGTCTTTCTAAAGAGGCAAAGTTGTCGTGTTGAGGGTTACGACATGAAGGAAGAGCCGGAACAAGACGATAGCTCCGGCGAGACGCAGGGTGTGGCAGACAACGGTCTAAGGGAAGTTTCCTGGACGACGGCAGCGTCTGGCGCCCCACCACCGACAAAGACGACGAGTGAGAGTGTTGGTCGCGGCCGCCGGATGGACGCGGAAATTTCCGCGAACGGACGGCACCGCGACCAACACTCTCAGGACGGAGACGAGGCGTCGAGCCGCCGATACCTCATCTCTGACAAAGGAGGAATTTGCCGCCGCCATCGCCAGGCTGACCCGCGAGGAGAGTTGCATCTGCATGCAACGCTTGGCCATGGGCACCGAAGCGGACATGGAGGAGGTACTTACGACCAGTGGGTCGCGAAAGGCAATCGCCTGTCGCAGTCGCCACGACAGCTGCCGCACCAGCAGCCGCACCAGCCGTGCCGGCTGCAGAAGCCGCCACGCCCTCACCAACGTCCAGGCTGGCAACACCCGACGAGTCTGCAGAGGTCGAGCAAGCCCCACGGAAGCGCCCAGCCGCGGCCTTAGAGGACACTCCCTCCCCCAGGCAAGTTCCTGTCGCGTCGGGCGGAAGAAGAGGAGGGTACGTCGCAGGACGACGACCGCATCACCGAGGAAGCCGGACGAAGAGGGCTTCATCGCGCCCTCCCGGCGCCACACAGCGAGAGCCAGGTCGTTCGGACCGGTGTCGCCGGAACAGGTCCAGGCTGCAAACAGGTTTGCAGATCTGCCGGAAGTAGCCGAGACCGACGGGGACTGGATCACGCCGACTACGGCGACAAAACCGCCCCGCCGTCCGCCACTGATTACCATCCAGTGGAGTGAGGGCTATAGTGAGCTCAGAGAGAAGATCGCGGGGACTTACAAGTCAGAGCAGAGTGCATAGAGGACCACGCGAAACTCATGCAGCTCTGTCAGACCGTGAAGTGGAACTGCTTCACGCAAGCATGCAGCCGCTGAAGCAGGTGAAGGTCGTCTTTCGTCACCTGCCGCTGAAGACGGGACCGCCGTTCCTACAGCGGCAGCTGGGGGAACTCAGCCTGCAGACCCACCACGTCGGCCTGATGAGGTCGCCCAGGACCCAGAGGGACATACCCTTGTTGCTTGTGATTTTAGTCGACAATGTTGACAACCGTAAAATTTTTCAGGTTGAAAACATTGCCGACTTCGACGTAAAAGTCGAGCCACTCCGCACAAAAGGAAGACGACCCCAGTGCTTCAACTGCCAACGCATGGACCAGATGGCGAGGTTTTGCAGGATGCATGTGCGTAGCTGCAAGTGCGCCGAGGAGCACCCGTGGCGGGTCTGCTCCCAGGAAGAAGGAAGACCAGCCGACGTGCTGCAACTGTGAAGGGGACCACGTCGCCTGTTACCGGGGATGCGCCGCATTCGAGCGCGGGAAGCGCGCCAGCCGCGCAAACCCGAGCCGCAGCTTGGCGGACGTTGCTAAGTGGAAAATTACAACTTAAGCTTTGGCTCTCCTACTGTGGACAAGTGCTCCAAATGCATCCAGTTTCAGTTGAAATTAGACAGCGGAGAGAAATAGGATCAAATTTATTTCAATCTCCACAAAAAGAGGGTAGAAACATTCTTTAATTTACTGGAAACTGAAACGAAAATGAAATCACCCTATGCTTTGACTGCCAAAAGAATTTGGTTTTACCCAAAGTCCCTGACCAGGCAGCTTACATTAGTCGACAGTTCTACACTCCTGGAAATTGAAATAAGAACACCGTGAATTCATTGTCCCAGGAAGGGGAAACTTTATTGACACATTCCTGGGGTCAGATACATCACATGATCACACTGACAGAACCACAGGCACATAGACACAGGCAACAGAGCATGCACAATGTCGGCACTAGTACAGTGTATATCCACCTTTCGCAGCAATGCAGGCTGCTATTCTCCCATGGAGACGATCGTAGAGATGCTGGATGTAGTCCTGTGGAACGGCTTGCCATGCCATTTCCACCTGGCGCCTCAGTTGGACCAGCGTTCGTGCTGGACGTGCAGACCGCGTGAGACGACGCTTCATCCAGTCGCAAACATGCTCAATGGGGGACAGATCCGGAGATCTTGCTGGCCAGGGTAGTTGACTTACACCTTCTAGAGCACGTTGGGTGGCACGGGATACATGCGGACGTGCATTGTCCTGTTGGAACAGCAAGTTCCCTTGCCTGTCTAGGAATGGTAGAACGATGGGTTCGATGACGGTTTGGATGTACCGTGCACTATTCAGTGTCCCCTCGACGATCACCAGTGGTGTACGGCCAGTGTAGGAGATCGCTCCCCACACCATGATGCCGGGTGTTGGCCCTGTGTGCCTCGGTCGTATGCAGTCCTGATTGTGGCGCTCACCTGCACGGCGCCAAACACGCATGCGACCATCATTGGCACCAAGGCAGAAGCGACTCTCATCGCTGAAGACGACACGTCTCCATTCGTCCCTCCATTCACGCCTGTCGCGACACCACTGGAGGCGGGCTGCACGATGTTGGGGCGTGAGCGGAAGATGGCCTAACGGTGTGCGGGACCGTAGCCCAGCTTCATGGAGGCGGTTGCCAATGGTCCTCGCCGATACCCCAGGAGCAACAGTGTCCCTAATTTGCTGGAAAGTGGCGGTGCGGTCCCCTACGGCACTGCGTAGGATTCTACGGTCTTGGCGTGCATCCGTGCGTCGCTGCGGTCCGGTCCCAGGTCGACGGGCACGTGCACCTTCCGCCGACCACTGGCGACAACATCGATGTACTGTGGAGACCTCACGCCCCACGTGTTGAGCAATTCGGCGGTACGTCCACCCGGCCTCCCGCATGCCCACTATACGCCCTCGCTCAAAGTCCGTCAACTGCACATACGGTTCACGTCCACGCTGTCGCGGCATGCTACCAGTGTTAAAGACTGCGATGGAGCTCCGTATGCCACGGCAAACTGGCTGACACTGACGGCGGCGGTGCACAAATGCTGCGCAGCTAGCGCCATTCGACGGGCAACACCGCGGTTCCTGGTGTGTCCGCTGTGCCGTGCGTGTGATCATTGCTTGTACAGCCCTCTCGCAGTGTCCGGAGCAAGTATCGTGGGTCTGACACACCGGTGTCAATGTGTTCTTTTTTCCATTTCCAGGAGTGTATTTATTGAACTTTACTGTCTGCCAAGGTATATCTAAAGATAAGCAAACAAAATACCGCGTTTTTATATATCACTGGACAGAATCGGATGGTTGTGGAGGACAAACAGGAACAGTTCAATGATAATTATGCTTCAATACTGGTTGGTAAATGAAGTGCCGCCAAATATTAAAGACATTGTTTTAGTACTCCCTGTACCAGGCCATTCGTATATGCCGCCTGACCGTGTATTTGGCAGAACTGAGAAGGAAATTCAAAATTATGACACTATTAATAAGCCTGAGAAATACATCGAAATCTTTAAGGAATGTAGAACTGTTTACAGTGTGATTGAGAGCTGTAATATTTTTGACTGGAAGAAGGCATGTGAAAATTGCCAAAGGAAGCCTGGAAATAGACACTTTAAACTTTCAACAGCTAAAAGATTTATTATAACACTAGGTCATGCGCCAACCTGTACAGTACTCAAACCTGGATTTAAAGTTCAAAACTTTGAACTACCGTTAGTACTACAGTAAAAGAGCCGAGAGTGAAAGGTGACAACAAGCTTCTGACTCTTCACTTTAGGGAAAACTGGGCTCAAAATGAAGACCTGGCCTTTTACAAAAATATTATATTCCATCCAGTAGAGAATAGACCCGAAGAACAATCTGATGCTGAAAACGCCGGTGGACACATAGACGATGAAAGTGACTTTTAATTAGTTCACTGCAGTTAATAGGACAAATCCAGATTGAAATATGTAAATGACTACCCTTAAGGCACTTTCAAAATTATGTATTCTGTAATGTGTGCAGGTTTAATGTAATGTTATTTTTTAATAATTTTCTGGTAAATGCATGTTTGTATGTGTTTCCCTAACTTAACCCCCCTCCCCTCGCATGGGAGACCGCACCGGCACCGCAGCCGTCACAGCTGGTTTCGCCGGCGGCACCGCCTGGAATCGGGTAGGCCGACTACGGGAAACGTCGCGAAGGAGTCAGACCCTCCCGAAACGGCGATAGAAGACACCGTCGAGCTGGCCGCGCTTCTACGGTCGCTCAGCCAGCTGATGACGCCGCAACCAGTCCTCGTGGGAGCAGTGACGGTGGCCCTCCAGGCCACCGTCGGCAGAAGCCAGCCTTAAAATGGATAACGACCATATTCATGGGTTAACCATTTGCACTTTAAACGCCAGGGGTCTCCACCCCCAGCAGGGCAAGTTTCGCTAATTCCTACGGGACGAGGCGGTCGACATCTGCTTTCCGCAGGAGACCTTCCTCAAACCCGGGGTCGACGTGCGAGCAGCAAATTATTGCAGCTACCGAGATGACAGAGCCACCCACGGGAGCGGTACTGCCATCTGCGTGAAGAAGTCACTGCGCCACCACCGGGCTCAACTGCCGCCGCTCAATGCACTGGAGGCCACAGGAGTGGCAGTCAACACTACCGCCGGAAGGATTCTTTTCGTGTCGGTGTACTGGCAGCCTGGCAGATCGCTAGACGGAGCCGACTTCGACGTCCTGCTGTCGCTGTAGGGGCGAGCTTTCATTGCCGGCGATTTCAAAGCGAAAGACACCGAATGGAACTCGCGAACTGTTAGCCTCAGCGGGAGCCGTCTCTCCCGCGTTGTTCACCGCAACGACGCCATCGCCGTGAGACCGTTTGACCCCACAATCTTCCCTGCACGGAGACAACCGGACGTGCTCGATATTGCTCTTCTGAAGGGCGTCGGGCAATTCGCGACCGCCGAGACGCGTAACGTCCTTTCCTCCGAACACGTACCGGTCATTTTTGGCCTCGACGTGGTCGGAGCTTCTCTTGCAGAGAGCCGTCCGAGCTATCGCAGGCTCGGCGCCGAGAGCTTTGAGACGAAAGCCCTCGAAC
The DNA here is from genome assembly GCF_023864345.2 of Schistocerca serialis cubense. Classification (NCBI taxonomy): domain Eukaryota; kingdom Metazoa; phylum Arthropoda; class Insecta; order Orthoptera; family Acrididae; genus Schistocerca; species Schistocerca serialis. The sequence continues at coordinate 784,411,767 of NC_064642.1, forward strand.
TGCTCGAGGACGCGCCAAACCCCGCTGACGTAGGGGCAGACTCCGCCCTAGCATTCTTCACCCGAAGAATACTCCGAGCAACAGAGGAAGCCACGCCATCGCCAAGGGCCACGAGACTTCTCGCGACAGCTGCCGCGCTCTATCCTCGACGCGATCACCGAGAAGAACCGACTGTTTCGTGAATGGCAGCTCACTCGCCAACCAGACACGAAGCACCGATTAAACCACATGAGACGGTAAATTAAGTCAGCAGTCGAGCAACACCGGAAACAGGAATCGGAAGACCTTGTGTCTACCCTCAATCCTGAAGATGGCAGTGCATGGAGGGTGGTAAAGTCCTTCCTACGCCGGCGACAGCGAGCACCAACTTTACAGGTCGGGAACGACTTCGCTAGCGATCCCGACGCGAAAGCCAGCGTTCTGGCTGACGCCTTTGCAGCGAACTTCACACCGGTGGCCGACATCATCGACGACGACCACATACGGTGGGTTAACGAGCAACTTCCGCGCCGCAAGGGAGGAAGGCGACGTTATCGAGTCGATAACGGAGGAGGAAGTTGCTGTGCAGCTTCGCTCGCTGAACCCCCAAGAAGGCTGGAGGCACCGATGGCGTCACAAACCTGCTGAAGAACCTTCCGCCGGGATTACACCGGCAACTTGCCGATGTTTTCAACGAGATCCTCCGATCAAGTGGCTACCCCTCTGCGTGGAAACACGCGGAGGTCGTGGCCATTCTGAAATCCGGCAAGGACCCACGTCAGGCATCGAGCTACCGACCCATCAGCCTGCTCCCGCCCTTCAAGAAAGTGTTCGAGAGGCTGTAAGCGAGAAGACTGATGCGACACGTCACCCAGGAGGGCATCATCCCGGACGAGCAGTTCGGGTTTCGAGAAGAACATGCCACTTCCCACCAGTTCCTGCGGGTGGTAGAACCGGCGATGAGGGCACGGGAAACAAGAGAATACTTAGGGACATTGTTCCTCGACGTCTCCCGAGAAAGATACACTCCGATGGGGGATTAGTAAAACTTAATCCCTCAGCAGGTCAGGGCAACGCGTGGTCGGCTTGTAATGAGGTTGTTGGCCCAGTCCACGGATGAGCCGACGGTCAGACTTTTTGAACAAGGGATACCGACGTCCCACATGACGCTACTGCGGTCGTACCTGTCTGAACTAACCTTCCACGTGAGGGCTGACGACGGTATGTCCACAGACCGGTAGATACGTGCAGGGGTGCCGCAGAAGTCGGTCCTCGGCCTCTCACTGTACTCCCTGTACACTGCCGACGCGCCGAAAGTGGCACGAGTCGAACTGGCGCTGTGCGCTGATGATACAGCCCTGTTCACTCGCAGCATGAACGCCCAAGTGCTGAGAAACCGCCTCCAACGCGGGTGCGACGCCTTGGGCTCATGGGCAGCAAAGTGGCGTCTGAACTTCAACGCCACGAAGAGCCAGGCAATTGTCTTCACCCGAAGACTTCTGCCGCCATGGCTTACGCCAGTCGAAATCCTGGGAGAACCTATACCACGGAGTGGGACCGCGAAATACCTAGTGGTTACCCTAGAACGCAGGCTCACCTGGAAGCATCACATCCGAGATGTGAAAGGGAGAGGATTAGGACGCCTTCGTGACCTGTATCCGCTGCTAAACCCGCAGTTGTCACTGCCACCGCAACACGGCATCACGCTTTACCTAACATTGGTTGGCCCACTGTTAGAGTATGCGGCCGTGGCCTGGGGGAAGCCGCAGATGCTCGCATTGTGACTCTGCAGCGGATACAGAACCGAGCCATGAAGATTGCTATGCACCTTCCGAGGCGCTTCTCGACGCGCCAACTCCACGAGGACACCGGGATCCTATCCTCTCCGAGACAGGTTTCGCGCCATCGGGAAAGCGGGACGCTCCCGCAACCGGCTCATCCGTGGACTGGGCCAACAACCTCATCACAAGCCGACCACGCGTTGCCCTGACCTGCTGAGGGATTAAGTTTTACTAATCCCCCATCAGAGTGTATCCTTCTCTTTTCCAGGTTACACCAGCTAGGACCAATCAACAAGAGTGGTAATATACCTTTCTTTCTTTTACGGGAGCCGCAGGAATGACAAATTTTGTCTAAACTGCACCTCCTCGAGCCAGGGATAGGCTCGTCTTTTTCAGCGTCAGCGAACCTGACACTTCGCCTGAAGATGGCAAGTAAGAAAGTTGCTGACACAGTGTTGGAGAACAACGCATTGTCTTGGCTGTCAACCCTAGAAGAGTTTATCATCGAGATTCACCAAGAAAGTCTGCATTCTCAGACATGCAAGAAGTAGTTCCCGAACTACTCAAATAGGCACCCAAATCATACACTCATAGACAAAATACAATTAAAGGTTTGGATGGCTTATGGTAAGAGTATCTTGTAGATGTGAGGGATTATTCACGTATCAATAATGATTTCAAATACATTCAAATGATTATTGATACATACTCTAAATTTGCTTGGTCATTACCGGTAAAAATTGTAAGAGATGTTAGTCAAGGGTTTCAGTTTCTTGCTTGTTCTGCAAGGTTCGCAGGAGAAAAATGGCTCTGAGCACTATGGAACTTAACATCTATGGTCATCAATCCCCCAGAACTTAGAACTATTTAAACCTAACTAACCTACGGACAGCACACAACACCCAGTCATCACGAGGCAGAGAAAATCTCTGACCCCGCCGGGAATCGCACCAGGGAACCTGGGCGTGGGAGTTCGCAGGAGAGCTTCTGTGAAGTTTGGAAAGTAGGAGACGAGGTACTGCCGGAAGTAAAGTTGTGAGGTCGGGGCGTGAGTCGTGCTTGGGTAGGTCAGATGGTAGAGAACTTGATCGCGAAAGGCACTGGTCCCAAGTTCAAGTCTCGGCTCGACACACAGTTTTAATCTGCCAGGAAGTTTCATATCAGCGCACACTCCGCTGCAGAGTGAAAATCTCATTCTGGATACATGTCCATGATTGAGAAAAACTTAGCCCCCTTCAGACAATCTAGGGTATCGTCAGTTCGTGGAAGAGGGTAAACGTCCTTTTTAGTTATCTTATTAAACGCCCTGTAATCAACACAAAAGCGCCAACTGCCATCCTTATTCTTGACGAGAACCACTGGTGACGACCATGGTCTCTGCAATGGAGGAATGATGTCAATTTTCATCATTTTCTCTACCCCGTCGCGAATTATTCGACGTTCCGTTGCTGACACAAGGTATGCTCTCTGGCTTACTGGTTGATGGTCTCCAGTGCTAATCCGATGCTTCACAAATGGATTTGCCTAATTTGTTCTTTACCTGTGGATTGAAGCATTCACAGAACTCTGAAGACAGGAAAGTAGCTTCTTCTGTTGTTACTTAGTGAAATCTGGTGGTAGTCGAGCTAGAAGATCTTGTCTCATAGTAGTAGCGCTAATTTCGCCCACAGACTCGGCATGGGAGGTTTCTATGACACCCGGTTGTTCTTCAATATAACGGCTCAGCGTTTGCTACGCACATGCGTCTTGGAACGGTCTACGTTTCTCGGCGACAGTTAACTGTCCACAATTCACCGAATCCGTTTTTAAACGAGACGATAGAGGCTGGGATGCCCAAGTTATTCTTCAGTGATATACTTCTCTTATATTCCACTACAAGACCCATTGGTTGATGCATGGCATAACATATTCCATTCTAGCGCTGACTGCAGGAATGATCACTTCATCTAGCACACATAATCTCCACACACTCGGATGCACATATTCCTGTCCACAGTATCTCATCTCGTCTAGCATAATCTTCGAGCGACCACAATCTATACCTGCCTTTCAAAAAGTCCCATCCGAGAAAGACGTCATGAGTACACTCTTGTAAAATGATGAATTCTAAGGGCTGCGTATGGCCACTTATACCCACACATTTTCCTGTAGGTTTTACATATTTCCCATTAGCCACCTTCAGCAGAGATGTTTTGCTGTCAACAAATACGGTTTTCTGCTACTGGCGACGGTACTTCTCCGAAATAACTGAAGATGATGTTCCAGAGTCCACAAGAGCTTGGGCTAGTCGACCATCCATGAGGATATCGACGTAGTTTCCTATCATTTTTGTAGTGATCGACGGGGGAGTATTTTTTTCTTCGGCGGCCTGACCTCCAAGGAGATCGCACCCTTTAGTTTTCCAGGTTCAGGCTGCTGGGTGATCGGCTGTAGCTTCTAAATGGCGATGGAGACCTTGGCGTGTTGGGAAGCGTCCTCTCCAGCAGCTAGCTGGCGGCGTTGGTGCCCTACGTCGTCCTGCACCCACATCTTCTTGTTCGTCTTCATCGTCCCAAAGAGTTAAAGACCATGAACGAAGCCCTCAGAAAAAAAGGGCGTAGGACAGGGCTTCAGCCTTTCCCCTCTAATGCTCAATCTCTACATCGAAGAAGCAATGATGGAAATGAAAGAATGGTTCAGGAAGGGACTTAAAACTCAAGGTGAAAGGATATCAATGTACGATTCACTGGTGACATTGCTATCCTCTGTGAATGTGAAGAAGATTTATGGTATACGTTGAATGAAATGAACAATTTAGTAAGTACAGCATATGTTGTTGTTGTTGTGGTCCTCGGTTCTATGACTGGTTTGTTGCAGCTCTCCATGATACTCTATCCTGTGCAAGCTTCTTCATCTCCCAGTACCTACTGCAACCTACATCCTTCTGAATTTGTTTAGTGCATTCATCTCTTGGTCTCCGTCTACGATTTTTACCCTCCGCGCTGTCCTCCGGTACTAAATTGGTGATCCCTTGATGCCTCAGAATATGTCCTACCAACCGATCCCTTCTTCTAGTCAAGTTGTGCCATAAATTTCTCTTCTCCCCATTTCTATTCAATACCTCCTAATTGGTTATGCGATCTACCAATCTAACCTTCAGCATTCTTCTGTAGCACCACATTTCGAAAGCTTCTATTCTCTTTTTGTCTAAACTATTTATCGTCCACGTTTCACTTCCGTACATGGCTACACTCCATACAAATACTTTCAGAAACGATTTCCTGACACTTAAATCTATACTCGATGTTAACAAATTTCTCTTCTTCAGAAACGCTTTCCTTGCCATTCCCAGTCCACATTTTACATCCTATCTACTTCGACCACCATTAGTTATTTTGCTCCCCAAATAGCAAAACTCCTTTACTACTTTAAGTGTCTCATTTCCTAATCTAATTCCCTCAGCATCACCCGACTTAACTGGACTACATCCCATTATCCTCGTTTTGCTTTTGTTGATGTTCATCTTATATCCTCCTTTCAAGACACTGTCCATTCCGTTCAACTGCTCTTCCAAGTCCTTTGCTGTCTCTGACGGAATTACAATGTCATCAGCGAACCTCAAAGTTTTTATTTCTTCTCCACGGATTTTAATACCTATTCCGAATGCTTCTTTTGTTTTCTTTACTGTTTGCTGAATATACGAATTGAATAACATCGGGGAGAGGCTACGACCCTGTCTCACTCTCTTCACAACCACTGCTTCCCTTTCGTGCCCCTCGACTCTTGTAACTGCCATCTGGTTTCTGCATAAATTGTAAGTAGCATTTCGCTCCCTGTATTTTACCCCTGCCGCCTTTAGAATTTGGAAGAGAGTATTCCAGTCAACACTGTCAAAAGCTTTCTTTAAGTCTACAAATGGTAGAAACGTAGGTTTGCCTTTCCTTAATCTTACTTCTAAGATAAGTCGTAAGGTCAGTATTCCCTCACGTGTTCCAACATTTCTACGGAATCCAAACTGATCTTCCCTGAGGTCAGCTTCTACCAGTTTTTCCATTCGTCTGTAAAGAATTCGCGTTAGTATTTTGCAGCTGTAACTTATTGAACTGATAGTTCGGTAATTTTCACATCTGTCAACACCTTCTTTCTTTGGGATTGGAATTACTATAGTCTTCTTGAAGTCTGAGGGTATTTCGCCTGTCTCATACATCTTGCTCGCCAGATGGTAGAGTTTAGTCAGGACTGGTTCTCCCAAGGCCGTCAGTAGTTCTAATGGAATGTTGTCTGCTCCTGGGGCATTGTATCGACTCAGGTCTTTCAGTGCTCTATCAAACTCTTCAGGCAGTATCGTATCACCCATTTCATGTTCATCTACATCCTCTTCCATTTCCATAATATTGTCCTCAAGTACATTGCCCTTGTATTTGACCCTCTATATACTCCTTCCACTTTTCTGCTTTCCCTTCTGTGTTTAGAACTGGGTTTCCATCTGAGCTCTTGATATTCGAACAAGTGGCTCTCTTTTCTCCAAAGGTCTCCCTAGTTTTTCTGTAGGCAGTATCTATCTTCCCCCTAGTGAGATAAGCCTCTACATCCTTACATTTGTCCTCTAGCCATCCCTGCTCAGCCATTTTGCACTTCCTGTCACTCTCATTTTTAAACGTTTGTATTCCTTTTTGCCTGCTTCATTTACTGCATTTTTATATTTTCTCCTTTCATCAATTAAATTCAACATTTCTTCTGTTACCCAATGATTTCTACTAGCCCTCGTTTTTTTACCTACTTGATCCTCTGCTGCTTTCACTACTTCATCCCTCAGAGCTACCCATTCGTCTTCTACTGTATTTCTTTCCCCCATTCCTGTCAATTGTTCCCTTATGCTCTCCCTGAAACTCTGTACAACCTCTGGTTTAGTCCGTTTATCCAGGTCAAATCTCCTTAAATTCACACCTTTTTGCAGTTTCTTCAGTTTTAATCTACAGTTCATAACCAATAGATTGTGGTCAGAGTGCACATTTGCCCCTGGAAATGTCTTACAATTTAAAACCTGGTTCCTAAATCGCTGTCTTACCATTGTATAATCTATCTGATACCTTCTAGTATCTCCAGGATTCTTCCATGTATACAACCTTGTTTTATGATTCTTGAACCAAGTGTTAGCTACCACGAAGTTATGCTCTGTGCAAAATTCTACCCGATCGCTTCCTCTTTCATTTCTTACCCCCAATTCATATTCACCTACTATGTTTCCTTCTCTCCCTTCTCCTACTCTCGAATTCCAGTCACCCATGTCTATTACATTTTCGTCTCCCATACAGCATACAGAATGAGAATAAATCGAAGAAAGACGGAAGTAACGACAAGCAGCAGAAATGAGAACAACGAGAAATTTAACATCAGGATTGATGGCCACGAAGTAGATGAAGTTAAGGAATTCTCCTACCTAGGCAGTAAAATAACCAATGCAGGATGGAACAAGAAGGACACCAATAATTGACAAACACTGCTGGCTAAGAGAAGTTTACTAGTATCAAACATAGGCTTTAATTTGAGGAAGAAGTTTTTGAGAATGTACGTTTGGGGCACAGCATTGTATGGAAGTGAAACAAGTCCTGTGGGAACAGCAGAACAGAAAAGAATAGAAGGATGTGGTGCTACAGGCGAATATTGAAAATTAACTGGACTTATAAGATAAGGTATGAGGAGGTTCTGCGCAGACGAAAGGAATATGTGAAAAACACTGAGAAGGAGAACGGACAGGATTATAGGACATTGTTAAGATATCAGAGAATGACTTCCATGGAACTAGAGGGAGCTGTAGAGGACAAAAACTATAGAGGAAGACAGAGATTGGAATATATCCAGCAAATAATAGAAAACGTGGGTTTCCAGTGCTAGAGGTTGGTACAGGAGACGAATTCATTGCGGGCCACATCAAACAAGTCAGAAGGTAGATGACCGAAAGAAAAAAAGCAAGCAAAACATTGCACAATATAAATGAGAGCTATCGATGTTTGTGAGAATGGACTCCTAGATACAGTATATGAACCTGTTTAAATGGTGAATCCACTCAAACAGAACTTTAATGTTGGTGATTTACTACCTATTCCAAAACACAAGACATCATTAGAGAAGTCATTCCTAACAAACAGATCATGTGAGATAATTTCAGATTCCAAAATGCAGAGATCAAATCCCTGAACATACATCTCAAAGGGTAGCAATGATACTGAAATTGCAGGATGCTACTACACAGAGGACAATCAGAAGAGCTCGGAACCATATGTGCTTCTCATAGCGAAGGTCATAAGATGTAGAGGCAAAAGAGCACTAGCTAAATGACTTGGTTTTCCTGCAACACTCCTGTAAATTGTTAAACAATTAGCTTGAGAGGCTAGTACAAATGCGTTATGTCCTGCTTTTGCTATCGAAATTGGGTCAGCTCTCACTTCACCTCCAGCATTAGCCAGTAGTAACACAGTATTCTGAGGAGGGATAAAAAACTTTGTGTTTGGAGACTGGTTAACACATACAGAGGAAGTAGCATCTTGAAAGAGACAGAGATAGTAACTGTCTGAAATTTCCTCAGTCAAGAGAATTCATCAACCTGATGCTTTGTTTGGGCAGTATGATTAAAGGAGGCCAGCATCTGGTCCATGATGAGTGGTGTTTAGTATCGCGATCTGTAGTTAGGACATTAGGTGGGTTTTGACCTCTGTGGTGGTGCACAGACGACAGACACATGTGCAGGAGACCTGAAACCATGCCTACCATAACATACTTCGTTCCATTCCTCAGTGCTTACAGTTACAATATCGCAGGAAGTGGGGCTGCAGGGTGCAGACGTGGGGTCTACCTAAGGGGAGGACACTGTTTCCCGTAAATGTGTTCGGGTGCCAGTAGTCAGCAATAGGCCTAAAATCCCGGCCCTTATCCTTAGGGACAAAGACTATATGGGAAGCATAGGCAGATGTAGAAGGCCTAATAACACCTCCTGAAGCATTTTGGATGTTTTAGCTCTTAGTATTTTCATAATAGGGAGTGAAAGACGATATGGGGACTGCTTAACAGGAATGTCGTCAGATAGACGAATATGGTGGTTAAGAACATCAGTTCAAATGTGTGTGAAATCCTACGGGACTTAACTGCTAAGGTCATCAGTCCCTAAACTTACACACTACTTAACCTAAAGTATCCTAATGACAAACACATACACCCATGCCCGAGGGTGGACTCGAACCTCCGCCAAGACCAGCCGCACAGTGCATGACTGTAGCGCCATAGACCGCTCGGCTAATCCCGCGCGGCAACATTAGTAATGCCCAACCTATCACAAAGAAGCTCAGGGAACCTCTGTAACAAATCCTGTAATAGAAAGCCTGATGTGGCGAGAGACGGGTAAGATCGAACTCATTAGGCACAGCCTCAACAGCCAGGGTGCCGGCATTTCGATGCACAGTAGGTTTAGCACACTTGCAGAAACCAAACTTCTCCGCAGGAGCGAACTCAAAGAAGAAGGTGTGCCCGGAATAGTCCAAGACTAAACCATTTTTATTGATGAAATCACACCCCAAAATTAAATAGACCAGCAGCTCCTTGACTAAGGCTAATGACAAAGGCCATGAGATATCCCCAACCGATATACTCCCTCAGGCCCAACGATGCAGAGGCAGCATCTGGCCATTGGCCATCCGAGATCTCCGCACCGGAGAAGGGACAGACCGAAGTTTCGTGAGATGACCAAATTCAAAAAACCATTTCAAGCTCAATAGCGAAAAGAGCTACCAGAATCCAAAAGAGCACAAATAGGTTCGCCACCTACTCGAGGCAATGAGGGAGCGACAACACGATTATGCCAAGGTTTAAAGGCTCGATCCCGAGGTCACTGCCCAGCCAAACGTCATTCATTGGCTCTGAGCGCTCGAGGTTAACCGCGAGAGCGCACCAAACGATCCGTGCTACAACACCTGAAGCTAGGCCGTGGTTCCACTTTAACGGCCTCAGACGATGTAGACAGTTCGAAATTTCCCTTGACAACGCCCGTGGGCTGACCCTTAACTTCACGACGTACATCGTCCGCAAGCGGCAACGCAGATATCGCTACAACACAAGCACGAAGCTCTTCCCAGTTTGAAGGACGATAACGGAAAACAAAGCGCGACTTATCCAGCCGTTCGCATCCCCCTGAGAACAATAGACACCAACTCTCGTTCTGGAAAATCGATCAACAAGGCCAAGCAGGCCGTCTGAACTCTGTCCACATTCTGATGTAGCTTCTCTTTATCGTGCTGCATCTCCCAAATATAACGACACTCAAGATGTTTCGGAACTTCGGTGATCAATCTCTGGTTAATGACAAGCTCCCTCAGTTGCTACAAGGAAAACCCTTCTGTCATGGTTCGGGATACGAGATTCCTCAACTCACCTCTAGCTAATGGGTACAATAATCACAAAACTACTTGGTGCGGAACCCGTTCAAGCCGAACAACAACCATAATAAGTTTTCAGCCTGCTCCAGTCGACCTACAACTACTTCAGTAATATCTCGAAAGAAATACGCCAGAGGATTAGGCAATTTGGCAAACACTCCGTCAAACTTCTCAGAGGATGTAACAACACCACTCCCCAGATGGCTCCCGGTTCCCCCTTGATATAGCAAGTCCCGCTCTTCAATCTTCTTCCCATCCAGTTCTCAACAGGTAAGCTTAAATTGCAATGCATTAACGAAAGACTACAATTCGGTGGTTAATTTTGTTTGATGATCCTCCGAGCCTAACATTCCTAAATCCGCTATCCGATTGGTTAGTTGCACTAACTATGCCCACTCTCTGTCTAACTGTCTACCCCTAGGTTGAGAGCCTTTCAAAACACAAAAGGTGTCCTCAAGGCCACTAATAGCCTTATGTCTCACCCATCACATCCGGCATGACGTCAAGTGGGTGAAGATCGGTAGCACGCAAACGGGCCACTAAGTCTGGAACACTGCCCTCAATAGACTGGTGCAATACCGCCAACTCATAAACAAGATGTTCCTTCCTCGACAGGCTAATCTCCGGGTACTGCCATTAAAGTAGGTCACTTCAAACAATCAGCAACCAAGACAATATGGTGCAACACTAACAGAAATACAATTCAAACCAACAGTCACTGTAATGGCAATATCACAATCATAACCACCCTCTGCTACCATTTGGAACTAGGTTGGTAGGTACTCAGAGAGCGCACAGGGTAAGGTTAAGATTGTGGATGGGACCATAAACAGTTACTGTGCGTTGCACAATCAAACACACAACTCTATTTTTCTAAGAACCACTCATTTACACATTGCTTTAAAAGATCACAACTAAACAATATGGCTGACGGCCTAGTTAAAGAACTTGAGATGCTTTCTGGGCTGAAGGCCCGAAAACCACACCAAAAACCATTCAGCCGTTCGGCTGAAGGCCTGGTTTAAAAATCAAAAGCAATTAAAAATAGAAGGTAATTTTTTCCTTTTAAAAAAACATGCAATTGAGAAAGATTAGTGGCTGAAGGCCCACACTACACGTCTGAAAGACAACTATAAATAAAACACATTTTTCCAACAAAGAACTTTGTTTTTAAGCTTAAAACAGAATGGCCAAAATCCTAATTAAAGAAACATTAACTTATTTCATGACTGAAGGTCACAAACAAATATAAAACAACGGCTGAAGGCCTGAACAACAAGTCAGACAAACAGTTTGAAATAAACCCCTCTTTCTTATTTAAAAAATTTCCTTCAGAGAATACACATGGTTGAAGGCCTTATTAAAAGGGATTCACGTAAGTCTTCGGCTGAAGGACACACATAATACATCGAACAACTAACGACTTATAGCCTGGATTACCAAACAATTTCAGATAGAACAAATTTTAAGGATTTTTTTTTTCTTTTTTAAAATAAAATCAATCTTCAAAATTTTAATTTAACGCATCTGAAGGCCTTTACGTAAAATTTAAAAAGAACTGAATTAATACACAGTTGAAGGCCTCGTGCAATACTTCAAAAATGAAAATCACGATCTAAAACAAACAGAAGATGTAGTGCTCAGAGGTGTTCCAAGGGTCAGCCTGAGAAGGTAGCTCAAACGTAAGGTGTGAGACGGGCAGCCAAAACTGAAGTTAAATAATCGGATGGCAACCCAAACTAGGAACGGCCCAAGGACCGACCAACAATTTAACCAATTCCCTTCTGTCCAACCAACGTCACAACATTGGAAAGTATTGGCTGAGGACGAGGATACGAACAGAACTATGTCTTTAGAAATTGGCGTTTAGAAACAACCAAGTGAACATTAACTAATCTAAGGAAATATGAACGAAACAACTTAAAAGACTGTCAAACTACAGGCCTTTCTGGACAGCATCAACACGACGAGGAAAGGCACACTGCTGGAAAAGTACACTATCGACCAGGCCAGGTAAGTGGGGCGTTAATGGACACAGGGCAGAAAATACCGTTGATGCACTTTACTGGTAAGTAGCCGTCAGTTTAATAATTAATCACAATATAGGAAGACGGCTCCAAGATCTTGCCGACCCCAACACATCAAATGTTGCTGCTAGCCTGAACGGTCCAGGGAGCAACAACCCGCAAATGAAGGAAGAGATGTCACAATATTTGAGGCATCATAACAGATTCACTGATCACTCAACATCAGCGTCCAGGTTCGGTGGGCAACGAACTTCATCGCTCTCGCAGCTAGCGCCTCATAATCAGACAGCCCTTTCACGCCGCCAGCAGTCCTGCCCCTTCCTGGCGCCGTGGAGAGTTCCTCGCTGCTCCGTTCCAACTGACTGACTGCCCCACACACCACCAACACCTGGAAATACTAGCGGTCACACCAAAGATAGTATGACAGTACTAGTATCGATAAGCGATGCTGCTGCCACTCAAGGAGGCAAGCCAGCCACTTCGCTATGCCAGTATGTAAGGAAGAAACAAGACGACACTCGATGTGACAAAATGCGAAAGAACAAACGGCATGAACGTGAGCCCCACATGGCTCTCCTACTACCATGTCTGTCATCCTGGACTCTTTTTTAAACTCTACACCTATGCTCTTCCCATCAATTTTGTCCATCTCATCACTTCCTTCCTCTCCCATAGTCCCTCGTATGTCACTATCCACAGTACCAACTCCTGTACTTTCTATCCCACTGCTGGTGTGCCCCACGGCTCTGTCCTTTCCTCTCTCCTCTATCTCCTGTATACTGCAGACATGCCCAAGCCTTCCACACCTGTTTATCTCCTCCAATATCCTGATACGACTGCCTTCCTGGTCCTCTATCCTACCCTTCAATCGCAACATACCCTGAGAACCCACCTTCAACAGTTCACCTCCTGGTGCAACAAGTATCTCCGTATCAATCCTTCCAAGATGCAAGCAACCACTATAGGTCATACCAACCACCCCTTCCAGCTCCAGAATTTTTACCTCACCATTTATGGTTGTCCCATCCACCTCACTCCTACCCTGAAATGCCTTGGCCTCGCCCTCGATTGTCACGTCATCTGCACGCCCCACCTCCTTACAATCCAACACACAGTAGACGCTGCCTCCTGAAACTCCCATCCAGCTGGACTTGGGGATTGAATCCTGGCACCATACTTCATGCCTACAAAGCCTTTATCCACCCCATCCTTTGTTATGCCAGCATCACTTGGGTTTCCGCCCCTCTTAGGTTCTACAGAGCCCTCCAAATCCTTGAACGCCATGCACTCCACCTCGCTTTTCATATTTGCCTCCCATCCTCCACAGAGATCCTGTCCAACCTAATCCATTTCCTACATCCTCTCCTTTTCCTCAAACACATCCGTACCCTGCACATCGTCTGCAGACTCCCCCATCCCCCATCCCATGGTGGATTCTGTCCTACCTCAAGCCTGTTGCTGCACCTTTATACCCCCGGCCGGGGTGGCTGAGCGGTTCTAGGCGCTACAGTCTGGAACCGCGCGACCGCTACAGTCGCAGGTTCGAATCCTGCCTCGGGCATGGATGTGTGTGATGTCCTTACGTTAGTTAGGTTTAAGTACTTCTAGGTTCTAGGGGACTGGTGACCTGAGAAGTTAAGTCCCATAGTGCTCAGAGCCATTTGAACCATTTTGCACTTTTACCATTGTGTCCTGCTCTCTTTCCATCTCCACACCCCTCACCTCCTTACGCAATGCATTTTTCATTTCCTACCCCTCCCAGATGATGAGCTTTGCCCTGATCTCTGCACTTCCTACGAACTCTAACCCTACCGTCCCTCCTACTCCTCAGGGCACCATCTTCCCACCTTTCCCTTCCCCTGACTCGTTTTCCTCCATTTTCCACCCCCCTGCCTTTCCCATGCATCCCTTCTATGTCTCTGCACTCCCTCCTGACTTGCCTTTCCTCTCCATCTCCCACCCTGCCCGTCTCCTGTCCCTTGGTGCGACCCCAACCCCCTTTTTCTTCTAATCCCACCACTTTTGGCCCGCTCCCACACTGCGGTTTCCTCTCCCCCTTCCTCTCAGGCTTCCTCTCCCTCAGCAGATGCCTCTTGGCAGTTTTTAGTCTTCGTCATGTGTGCTCAACGTATCAATATGATTTTTTAAGTGTGTTCGTTCTGGAGTGTTTTTATACTGTGGCCAACTTTCAACATAAGCATATAACTTCAGTGTGTCCAATGTGCTCCATGAATCGTCAACAGTGTTTTTTAACTGTCCCTCAATGAACGTCTCCACTTTCAGAGTATATTTTAACCCCCTTGTCTCATTATGTTTTTATGTTCCCCATTTTTTTGCCTTCTTTATGTACAGTTTTCTCTTATTGAACTGTAATGAACAGCAGTGGATTGCGCCGCTGCCAGCCCTCCCATGTCAATATGGTGAAGGAGAATGAAATCACAATAAAGGAAAAAAAACTGGCATGGTGGGAGAGTGGTAGCTCTGCAAATATTATCATTGCCCATTCGTAAGTTCCTCCCAGCAGCAGCTACTTACTTATAGATCGCAGGAGGATACTCCCATTTACTTCATTGTGATATAAGTTTACTGGGTAGGCTGCCTGGAGCAAATCTAAAGTGCTAGACTAATAGCGAAATATCCTCTCCACATCGAGCATGTATTCACTTGTAGATCAGCAGGAGGCCACTCTCTTGTAATTTAGTGATAGCGTTCTGTCATATTAAAGTTATTATTATTATTATTATTATTACTATTAACACCACCATCACCCATCCTACCCATACAGGGCCGCTTTATACACTGGCTGGAGCAACTCTGCAGTGCAGGATTAATAGCCAAAATATGGACTTTACAACTAGCAGTTATTCAAGAAACTGGATGGATCTACTGTCTACTATTCCTTCAGTGGCAGCTCAAATTGTTTAAATAAGTGGTGTACTGCACCATGTACAAAATAAACTCTTAAATCGTCATATCCAGTGGGCCAGCACAAGCTGTCCTCTTCCCACCAATTTCCAGATGGAGAGAGTGGGTTGGTGCCAAGAGTGCTCACTGTATGTGGTGTTGTGAGCTAGGTCAGTTTGTTTCCAAACCTCAATCTGGACACACAAAATTTGATATTTCCACTAAAGAACTTGAATTTCTCTTTTTTTTTTAATTTCCCACAAAAACTTCAATTTCCCACCATTTCCAGCTGTCTAAGGGGGAGGAAAGGTGTGGGAAGTGGGAAAGGAGAAAGAGGGAGGCGAAGGGGAAGGAGAAGGGGGAAGGGCAAGGGATCCACAGGTTGGCTGCTGGAAACCCCCGATATCTTTCAGGGTTGGGATAATTAATTGATCAATTTAATTATTTTGCATAATTAATTTCATATCTATTTGATATCCAAAGTGCGCCAGGAGCCCCATCATTCCGATGCTAGCATCCTACCTCTTCTAACACAAAATTACATTTCCGTGTGCTCACCATCAGCTGTGCACCATTAAATCTCTCAAAAACTTCTTGAGAAATTGTCTAGTCTGCTCCATGTCTTTTGAAAATACGGTGACATTATTCAGGTAAATTAGACAATGACATAGTTTAAAATCCCATAACGCACCACATAATAAACTCAGACACGTTTCAGGCGTAGTTTTCAATCCAGTCCAAAATGCTCACTTCGATTGGTCTTCATAATCAATCCCCAATTGATGGTAACCACTCCTGAGATCCATGGTTAAAAAGTACTGTCATTCTCTCAAGTTACCAATGGTCTCTATAATGCTGGGTGTGGGGTATGCAACTATTGTCCTCTTCTCGCAGAAGTTTTATTTTCTGAACCACCTAATGACTACTTTTGGTACAACCACTATCCCTGCACCCCATGGACTACAACTGCCTTCTGTTATCGCATTAGCTGTCTGCTGTCTAGTAAAATCTTCCATAATAAGGTGTAAATGCCTAGGAAACATGATATGGTTTCCATGATATACCGATGTTTGATTCCCTGTTGGTAGGCAGTGTTGAATCATGGGCACTGACAGTAATGGATTCCATCGAAAAATTAAACCCTCAAATTGAAACAAGTCCTCAGTCCACTCTTTCTCTACTCCCTTTACATGCTCCACTTACCTACATAACGAAGTCGTAACGGCGACTTCTGGTTGCTTGAAGTTCACACTCCTTGTATACCACTCATCTTCATCTGGAATATCTGAACTCGCTCTTAAAGTCCCCGTCCTCAATTTTACATTATCAGCGATAAATGATCTATAATGTCTGGAAATACTCTCCTGCCATACTGCTCTTGTACATATACAACGCTTCTCGTAATAAAAACAATCTTCTGCATCCTGTATATCTTTGTCCTCCAGAGACTGTACAACACAATGCACGCACAGTAGACCTGGATTCCCAGCGGCACCTGGCACATAGTCAGGCAAAACGTGCCGTAGTGCAACTGCATGTGTTTGAACTGGTGTGTCCAACAGTCTATACGTCCCTTGCGACAGTTCTACAGCTTCTCTTAGCTGGAATGTCATTCTACTAGAAGCTGTAGATCTCGCTTATATGCAGTACTACATCTTCACACTGCTTAAATTGAACAGTCGCTACTCTAAAATCTTTGTTCATTGACGCCAGTGGTCTGACATCATTAAGCACTACCTGACATAACATATAGTATGGCGGGTTCCATTGTCTCTGACTCGTTAAGTTTCTACAGGCAACTGAAACATGTGTCCTGTATTTAAGAAAAATTTATACTCTTGATCTCTTACAGCACCTATTACTGCACACCCACTTCTACGTGCATATTTTCTCCGTGTAATTGTAATGGGAACGCCTTTAGGTGCACTTCAGGCTGTTTGCCACATCCTCATATACCCCTTGGTGATACCTTCCAATCCCTGTATTCCCCTATGTATGGTATCAATGCCTGTGTTAGTGGCTCTTCTGTTCAAATGTGTAATATTTAATGTTCGCAGAAAATACCCAACTTTTATATTGTATCCGTGCTGATGTATCATTTTTTTCGCTTTCTGTCACTAAAATAATAGTAGAATACACATATTTTGGTGCACCAGTACGCACCCCTTCTTGACGTGTCTGATGGTAATCCCTTCAGAAAAGCCTTCGGGCGCCGTCTGTTCAGTTTCTTGCAAGAAACAGCATTTACTACATCACTCTGTCCCAACTAATATGTGTGTTCATTAAATTTGATTATCCTGTCCGTGAAATCTTCCTTAGTTTCCCCACGACTCTCCACAATAGTGCTCAACTGTTCCCAAAAGTACCTGACACTGTTCTGTTTTTTATACCTTTTCAAACTCCTTTTCTCCAACTTTCAACGCTTGCTGTGTTCTTTAATGCTTCCGTATACTCATACACGGTTTTTCTTCTCTCATGGGTCGCAGTTTTGCTGCCCACAACAACTATCAATCAAACCACATATCTCCGCAGACATTTCAAAGACCTCTACAAACCAATTCACAATCTTAGATGATTTTCCAGGAAAGGGAATAATTAATCCTGCAGCGGCTGGAACCCCCTCATGCTGCGGTACCTGAAGCAATGGTAACTGTTAGTCCTAGCTATTGACAGCTAATGTAGCTGCGTATTATCCGCTGTGAGCTGCACTACTTTTTCTGACAAGACCTGGACTATTTCTGGTTGCAAAACGCCTTTCGCCTCTGACACTGCCAAGCAACAATCTTACTGTCTAGGACACATAAAAAGACAAAAATTAATTACAGCTGTAAAATATAATCACAAATTACTCCGTACGTCGTACTGTGATTTATCTTGACTCTCTAAACTGCCCCACAATGTGTCCATATCGATGACATGTATATGCGGTTTGTAGGGGTGACTCAGTGAGTGAACCAGTTTTCCCAAGTAAGATACACTGCATAAGCACTATGTGATCAAAGGTATCCAGACACCCCGAAATACATATGTTCTTCATTTTAGGTACACTTTGCTGCCACCTACTGCCAGGTACTCCATATCAGCGACTACAGTAGTCATTAGACATCGTGAGGGAGCAAAATGGGGCGCTCCGCGGAACTTCGAACGTGGTCAGGTGATCGAGTGTCACTTGTGTCATGCGTCCGTACGCGACATTTTCACACTCCTAAACATCCCTAGGTCCACTGCTTCCGATGTGATAATGAAGTGGAAAAGTGAAGGGACATGTACAGCACAAAAGCGTACATGCCGACCTCATCTGTTGACTGACAGAGACCGCCAACAGTTAAAGAGGGTCGTAATGTTTAATAGGCAGACATCTACCCAGACAATCACACAGGAATTCAAAACTGCATCAGGATCCCCTGCAAATACTACGACAGTTAGGTGGGTGGTGAGAAAACTTGGATTTCATGGTCAAGCGGCTGCTCATAAGCCACACATCACACCGATAAATGACAAACGTAGCCTCGCTTGGTGTAAGGAGCGTAAACATTGGACGATTGAAGAGAGTAAAAACGTTGTGTGGAGTGACAAATCACGATACACAATGTGGCGATCCGATGACAGGGTGGGGGAATGTCAAATGTACAGTGAATGTCATCTAACAGCGTGTGGAGTGCCAACAGTAAAATTACAAGGCGGTGGTATTGAGGTGTGGTTGTGTTTTTCGTGAAGGAAACTTGCACCCCTTGTTGTTTTGCGTGGATCTATCACAGCACAGGCCTACATTGATGTTTCAAGCACCTTCATCTTTTCCAGTGTTGAAGAGCAGTTTTGGGATGGCGATTGCATCCTTCAACGCGATCGAGCACCTGTTCATAATGCACAGCCTGTGGCGGAATGGCTACACGACCATAACATCCCTGTTATGGACTTGCGTGCACAGAGCCCTGACCTATAGAACACCTTTGGGACGTTTTGGAACGCCGACTTCGTGCCAGTTCTCACCGACTGACATCGAAACCTCTTCCGCGAGAGTGAAGTCTGTCATCAAGGCTAAGGTGGGCCAACACCATATTGAATTCCAGCCTTACCGATGGAAGGCCCCAGGAACTTTTATGTCTTTTCAGCCAGGTGTCCGGTTACTTTTGATCACATAGTGTACCTCACAGGCACCAACAACTGCTCTCTATAATTACCTTATACTGAGATATCAGTTGTTTCCTTCAGCCTTCCAAGGATAACGTTCAAGATATGATGACAGTCAAGCCTCACGTCAATGTCCTTCACACCCTCCAAACCATAACCGATGGTTCGTCACTCACCATACCATGATGAAACTGTAGGTTGTGGTCCCAATTCCGTGCCACAAATTGTGACACCGACTATAGGTCATCCTCGAGCAGAATGGGGTGACTATGAGCGAGGAGGGTGTCAGCGGGTTGTGGAGGCGATATCGAAGACTAGGAATCTCCAGAGAAAGGCAGCTGCAGATGTAGTACTTTCTTTTATTGATACATCTGCACTGTTTGATACCCAGGGTCAGTGGCCAGCTTGCTGTTGAGTTGTGCTGGTCTGGCTGCCTGCACACCCTCAGTGCTGCCACGACTGCGCCGCTGAACGCTGGTAACGTCGTTATGGTCCCCACGCCATCAGTGTGCACCTGCCTATGCTGTATTAGCAACTGACCCGGGAGACTCCTGTCTTGTTCACGAGTATGGATATGCACCATGCTGAGACTTGCCTCCAGCAATGACAGATGATGGTGCGCATGTGAAGTGACTTGCTTGCCTCTGGGCAGGAGTCCGTCATGCTGCTCGAGATGACCTGTAATGGCCTGCTGTACCACTGGACAAAGTCCAGTGAAGGACTCAGAGTATAGAGCTGCTACACTGCCGTGTCTCCGAATTGGTGAGTTCTACTGACACGTCCATATGACATCATCATCTGACACAGCCCCTCGATCTGGCTAGACTGTGAGACTGAGGATAATTGTGTTATAAAATAACAGCAATTGTAGTCAGCATCGCGCAGTTGTTGTGCAAATGCCCAAGTGCCAGTCAACTATCCTAAAACACTACTGCCACGGTCAATGTGGAAATCTGTCTTGCCCTAGATGCATTACGCTGTGCAGTACCACTGAGTTCGCTGTTGCAGCAAGCAACCGACCTCATAACATTTTGCTGGCCTTGTTGATTTGTTACAGTGCAATATCCCCCACTATCTTGCTGTCGGCAATGCTGTTAATACCTCGCACTAGAGTTGCTTTACTGCAGGAACAGAGAGTCACAAGTGTGAAATTTCAAACATGTGGAGAATTCTACGGATTTACGCAATAATTAATCTTTCTTGCTTTGCCAATCATAGGGGTACGATTTCCCTTTTTGTAAGCTGACGTGCCAAGTGCATTGTTGTGTCTAGTTAAATATTTTACACGACACCTCGAATGCTGTTCCACAAATCTGCTTCATTCATCATACGTTTTCATTGACTGCCAGAGTTTGGAAACAGAGGAATAAGCTAAGTGTCAGTTTTGGAAGGATCGATCTCTCAGTTTCACGTGAAGTGCTTTTCATGTTAGAGTTGTATGTCTCCCGTTGTGACTGACACTACAGCATTATTGTTATGTTGATGGTAGAGGCATCACTGTAGGAGATTAATCTATAAACATATAAGCTCTTACAGTATATGGCACTCAACTGTAGGAGCCACTGTACTATTGCCACTGGAGAAGGAAGGTTTTTGTTTACAGCTGCTGAGGCTTAAAATTGATGATGAAATGCTGGAGTAATTGTGGTCCTCCCAATCACTTCCTTTACCTACTGACTGTATGAAAACTCGTGCTAGACCCGGATATGTATAAAAAATTCCCGTTTCTTGTTTTCTTTTTATTTAGTTGTGAGCTTGAATTTCAGTAGTTAACAAGAAAAACACCTTGTACATGGAGCAATCTCTTTTATTTTATTTGAGTTTTGTATTTGCTGCCATTTTTACGCATCTTCATTAGGTATCTTGCAATATTGCGTGTTTCTTCCGCTGTGAGATTTAAAAAAAAAAAAAAAAACAGTTCAACTGGACTGGAAAACATGCTGATTGGTCTCATCTGGCAGACTAGTTGAAAGCTTCCAACAGTTTGTGTAGCGACTATTTCTCACATCATTTTTCAACATCCATTTTTCTGTGACTAAAGTGTATCCGACTGTAAGTGTATTGAACTAAGTTTGTTTCTTCTTTTTAGTTTTTCATTTTTGTTGTTATTTTTATTTATTTATATATTTATTTATTTTCTATGGACAGGAATATGTTTAGAGATCATTTGTTTGGAAGACTGACTATTATGTAATCGATCAGTCTAATACGAGGCGTGTTTTTTAAGTAAGTTCCGTTTTGAAATTAAAAAAATACGTGCTAAGATATCTCAATAATTTTATTTTTACGTGAAAGCCTGTACCTTACTCTACTTCTCTACATAATTTCCGTCAATATTGAGGCACTTGTCATAACGTTGTACCAATTTTTTAATATCGTCCTCACAGAAGTCTGCCGCCTGACTTGTTAACCACTGCATCACCACTGTTTTGACTTCGTCATCCTCTTGAAGACGCTGACCACCCCGGTGTTTCTTCAAGTGCAGGAACAGATGGTAGTCACTGGGCGCAAGATCGGGGCTGTACGGAGGATGATCTAGAGTTTCCCATCGAAAAGATGTGATGAGATCTCGTGCGGACGGGCATTGTCTTGTACCAAAACGATGCCCTTGCTCAACTTCCTTGGACCGTTGCTTTGATTCTGGTGTGACGTAGGCCAACCATGTTTCGTCGCCCGTAACAATTTGGCTTAAGAAATCATCAGCGTCGTTGTGGTACTGCTCAAGGACAGTCAATGCACTGTCTAAACGTTTGGTTTTGTGCACATCCGTCAACGTTTTCGGTACCCAACGTACCCACAATTTTCGGTAATTCAAGTGCTCGGTCACAGTTCCATACAAAACACTACGAGAAACATTAGGAAAGTCATCCCGCAAGGAGCGAATCGTAAAGTGCCTGTTTTCTCTCACCTTATTGTCCATTTCCTGCACCAAACTTTCATTAACGACCGAAGGACTCCCACTCCGTTGTTCATCATGCACATTTGTGCGGCCATCTTTAAATGCTCTCACCCACTTTCTTACATCACTCATAATGTTTTCACCGTAAACTGCACAGATCTCACGATGAATATCGATCGCTTTTAGGCCTTAGCACTAAGGAATCTTATAACAGCCCGTACTTCACAGTCGGCGGGACTCACGATTATCGGAGGCCTCTTAAACACTCAGTACACAACGTAAATAAGGAAGTGTCAGACTGTAATGGCGTCAGTGGGTAGATTAAGGTTTAGACTTTCACTAGAAAGACAAACTCACAGGCACGGCAATATTGTCTGGGCCTAAGAATTACAAGTTCCGTGGAGCCTTTAGTAGCACGTTAAACGCCTATGACGAAAATGAGATGTCTCGTCACGTTGGATTCATCTCAGTACCTTAGTGCTACTTCGATGTTACTCTTCCGTAAACCTGCTGTCCTACACACATTCATAACTGTAATATTTCAAGAAAAGGATGACTCTGTCAGTGAAATCTCTCTAACAAGTCGGCAGTCGTTGTGAATCACAATAACACTGTAGACTGGTATTGGGCACAAAACCAATGAAATTTGTACAACCTGCAAACTGCCGTTACTCAGGTACCTCTGTTTCATTGGAAAACGAGTCGCTACCATAGATGGTATGCAAAAAAAACATGAATACTATCTTGGTATAATTAACAGGAAATATAAAGCAGTTACTGGACTCCAATTTTATAACAGCGCAGCACTCTGAGCTGTGAGGAAAGTGGTGTACGCAACTGCCCTCACAAGTCCCTAGCAGGAGGGGACTCGGCCGCTCGTCACGCACATGGCGGAGCAGCGTCCAGAGGACAGGAGTGAGGAGGAAGTCCCTCTTTGCTCGGTCTGCAGACAACGCCAACCGTCAGCTGTCTGTCCATAGAGATTTGCCGACAGATATGCCTGTCAGGGCAGGCGGTCAGGAGGTCCCAAGTGCCACCTGAAAAGCGTTGATTGACTCTTTCATGTGCACGTAGCCTGAAAGCCACATCTTTACGAACCCCAGGCGAAGTAATAGGCTCATTATGCCCTATAACTAAACAAGAGATATGAGTATAAAATTAAAATTCTCTTGAAGAAAAAGCGAATGAGCTGATGCAGAACTTTGTAACATAATTTTTTTTATCAAATCCAGAGTGATAAAGACGTAGAAGTGAGCCACGAAGATTTCTCATTTGAGTTGAGTAAGTGAGTTGTAAAATAACAACTTTCAAATGACGCCGCAATGTGTGGTTTCGATAGCTCAGAATAACGATGGTTGCATATATAACTGGCGGGGGAAAGAGAGCTCATTCACTAGAAAGGGAAACATCAGTTTTCTCCTGTCAAGTGTCGCAGTGAGTCTCTTGCTCACCAGCAGCGGTACGGTACGTGTGAGAGATGTTCGGAGATGAGCGATATAACTGGCGAGCTGATGGAAAAATTCTGCTCCTGAGCCAGACAGAAAATTTACGACAGTTATCGGACATGGAATCATTCAGCGTCATGGATATTGTTTCTACACGGACAGTAATGATATTAGAAATAATATGATTTAGTTGGGAAGTTGAGTATTTGATTTGAAGTGGAAGTATGATAGTGCCTTGAAAATTCGGCGTTGATTAACAGCCACCCTCACAACATGCTCTCGGTGTACTGTTTTGTTTTGGAGATACAACAAATTCAGTGAACGTTCTATGAACTGCTTCCTTTACAAATATTCCGTGTTGCATTATATTATAGAGATCTGTTGCTGCTCCGAGACTAGATTAGTTTACTAACATGCCAAAAGATATAAGCCTAAAATATTAACCAACAGCTTCTCAAGGGGCCCTGTTATACACCCATAAATCCTAAATCCATATTCAGTGCGATATTAACTCCAGATTTAGTGCGATATTAACTCCTGGAAACAGGAAGGACGATCGCAATGAGTGAACTGCATAATCTATAGTGATACCTCAATAGTAAATAACAGTAAATAAAGAAGCTTTCACCATTATGGTCAAGTGGCATGTTTATGTATGTCTATGGATACAAATGTCAGACTGTATAGACTATGCGTTTGTTGACACTAATAATAAAAAGGAAGCAAGAGCTGACATTAAGCACTCATATAACTGATTTCCTCTACGGGCAATTGATCCACCACATTCAGTGCAGTTGCGCGGTTAAGTCTGATCTCCTGTGGGATTCTCTATGCAACGAGCCGGGAGGAGATGCACAGGAACTGCTAACAGGTGGTGCTAGGTGAGATCGTGGGTTGGCCGGGAGGCTTGCTGAGTTATCTGCGCAGTGGCGATAAACAATGTGTCTAGGTGGAAACTTGGTTAATGGAATTGCCTAGTCAGCAGGAGATCCTGGGTTCGAATCCCAGTGTGACAGACATTTTCAATAATCGTTACTTACGCCGCACCAAGTCCTGATGTAGCTGATATCAGTAATCCCGTCCCTTTCCTTTTCTTTCTGCCCCCCCCCCCCTCCAATTTGCGAAATATTAATCGCCTCTTTCTAGGCGTTGCAGATCAGTTCACCACTTTGCAAGAAAGAGGAAATCACTGTTTGTCATAACAGGTAGCAGCTAATTTATCAGAACT
Organism: Schistocerca serialis cubense; assembly: GCF_023864345.2. Classification (NCBI taxonomy): domain Eukaryota; kingdom Metazoa; phylum Arthropoda; class Insecta; order Orthoptera; family Acrididae; genus Schistocerca; species Schistocerca serialis. The sequence continues at coordinate 784,436,566 of NC_064642.1, forward strand.
GCGAGAAACAAATAAAAAATGTCAGTTGTATGGGGCGGTGAGACTGCCGTTGTTATGGGCAGTAAGATGGCCAACAAACAGGTACAGTTCCCAACGAAAGACCGGAAAGCGAGACAGGTGCGTCAGTGCTGGGGGTCAAGTTGCTGTGGTCAGAAACGTAACCAAAAGCGACTGGAAAAAGAAATGCGACATCGAACATCTACGCAAGGGGACTTGGTACAGACACATACATCAACTGATATCTAATGTTCAGCGGTACGCGCTAACTTTAATACCGACCTAAGTTTCACTGACAAAAGGGGAAATGTTGGTTCGTGATCACAATAGTTATGGCCGTATTAATTTTCAGCCGTGTCTGTCACTGACTAACCCTCCATAGAACTTACATCATACCATCCGCACAGTGTGACTTTGAGGAGAACCAGGACCTAATCTTCATATATTTTAGCAGCCTGTGACACGGAAAGGAATCAAACTGATTATCGACGTACATGGGTGAAGTAAACAAGGAGCTTCCTTCCAGTGTTCCTTCCAGCGCATTGCTACTAGTGTATTTCTATGTATGTATTTGCTTGTTTATGTATGTATGTGTGTGAGTGTGTGTGTGTGTGTGTGTGTGTGTGTGTGTGTGTGTGTCTGTATGTGGGTGTGTTTGTGTGTTTGAGTAAGAGAGACAGAGAGAGGAAGAACGGAATTGTAGCGGTAAGTGAGTGGCGAAGCGGAGGAGGTTCAAATGGTTCAAATGGATCTGAGCACTATTGGACTTAACAGCTACGGTCATCAGTCCCCTAGAACTTAGAACTACTTAAACCTAACTAACCTAAGGACAGCACACAACACCCAGCCATCACGAGGCAGAGAAAATCCCTGACCCCGCCGGGAATCGAACCCGGGAACCCGGGAGTGGGAAGCGAGAACGCTACCGCACGACCACGAGATGCGGGCGCGGAAGAGGCAGATGTATATCTGGTTTATTTTGGTTATCTATTATCTAGTTGTTAACATAAGAATTTCACTCCTTTGTGTATCTTAAATTATTGTTCATTACATGTGAAAAGCAAATTGATGCTTCACAGCAAACATAAACATAGCCAAAGCCGTGCAGACAAACAAAAATTACGCGAAGCGAAATATAGTGTGAAGAGGGCTATACGAGAGGCGTTCAATAAATTCGAAACTAATGTTCTATGTACTGACGTGGCAGATAATCCTAAGAAATTTTGGTCTTATGTCAAAGCGGTAGGTGCATCAAAACAAAATATCCAGACACTCTGTGACCAAAATGGTACTGAAACAGAGGATGACAGACTAAGGGCCGAATTACTAATGTCTTTTTCCAAAGCTGTTTCACGGAGGAATACTGCACTGTAGTTCCTTCTATAGATTGTCACACAGATGACAAAATGGTAGGTATCGAAATAGACGACAGAGGGATAGGGAAACAATTAAAATCGCTCAAAAGAGGAAAGGCCGCTGGACCTGATGGGATACCAGTTCGATTTTATACGGAGTACGCGAAGGAACTTGCCCCCCTTCTTGCAGCGGCGTACCGTAGGTCTCTAGAAGAGCATAGCGTTCCAAAGACTTGGAAAAGGGCGCAGGTCATCCCCGTTTTCAAGAAGGGACGTCGAACAGATGTGCAGAACTGTAGACCTATATCTCTAACGTCGATGTTGTAGAATTTTGGAACACGTATTATGTTCGAGTATAATGACTTTTCTAGAAATCTACTCTGTAGGTATCAGCACTGGTTTCGAAAAAGACGATCGTGTGAAACCCAGCTCGCGCTATTCGTTCACGAGACTGAGAGGGCCATAGACATGGGTTCCCAGGTAGATGCCGTGTTTCTTGAGTTCCGCAAGGCGTTCGATACAGTTCCCCACAGTCGTTTAATGAACAAAGTAAGAGCATATGGACTATCAGACCAATTGCGTGATTAGATTGAAGAGTTCCTAGATAACTGAACGCAGCATGTCATTCTCAATGGAGAGAAGTCTTCCGAAGTAAGAGTGATTTCAGGTGTGCCGCAGGGGAGTGTCATAGGACCGTGGCTATTCACAATATACATAAATGACCTTGTGGAAAAACATCGGAAGTTCACTGAGGCTTTTTGCGGATGATGCTGTAGTATATCGAGAGGTTGTAACAATGGAAAATTGTACTGAAATGCAGGAGGATCCGCAGCGAATTGACGCATGGTGCAGGGAATGGCAATTGAATCTCAATGTAGACAAGTGTAATGTGCTGCGAATACAAAGAGAGAAAGATCTCTTATCATTTAGCTACCATATAGCAGGTCAGCAACTGGAAGCAGTTAGTTCCATAAATTATCTGGGAGTACGCATTAGGAGTGATTTAAAATGGAATGATCATATAAAGTTGATCGTCGGTAAAGCAGATGCCAGACTGTGATTCATTGGAAGAATGCTAAGGATCCGAAAACAAAGGAAGTACATTACAGTACGTTTGTTCGCCCACTGCTTGAATACTGCTCAGCAGTGTGGGATCCGTACCAGATAGGATTGATCCAACGGAGAGCAGCGGGCTTCGTTGCAGGATCATTTAGCAATCGCGAAAGCGTTACGGAGACGATAGATAAACTCCAGTGGAAGACTCTGCAGGAGAGACGCTCGGTAGCACGGTACGGGCTTCAACAAAAGCTCGAGAACATACCTCCACCGAGGATTCAAGCAGTATATTGCTCCCTCCTACGTATATCTCGCGAAGAGACCATGAGGACAAAATCAGAGACATTAGAGCCCACACAGACAATCCTTCTTTCCACGAACAATACGAGATTGGAATAGAAGGGAGAACCGATAGAGGTACTCAAGGTACCCTCCGCCACACACCGTCAGGTGGTTTGCAGAGTATGGATGTAGATGTAGATGTAGATGCCCTCAATGAAAAGGCAGTATTGGGTTTGAACTGGCTGGTTCGTGGACGCTAATAATAAAGAAAAACTAATGCCACAGCCAAGGCATTCTCAAAAGAAACGGCAGTTCTCTTTTCTTTTCCTCTGTAGCCTGTATTATGCTTGTGAGTGACTTCGACGATTGATCTGTTATGCTTATTGCTCGGCAATTCCCGCAGTTACCTGTCCTTCTTACCTTCGAGATTTTTTCGATGTTATTTTTCCGATTTCATCAATCTCATAGATTCCATCAGCTTGAATCGTTATCTGTCGAACACTTCCGCCAATAGTTTAAGAAATTCCGAAAGATTGTCATCTATACCTTCCCCAATAAGTACTCTGCTAAACCCTGATACTTTACCCCTATATCTTCCATATGGACACGAATTTCCCTTGTAGAGATCCTCAGTGTATCGTTTGCTCCTATCTGCTCTCTCTCTCTCTCTCTCTCTCTCTCTCTCTCTCTCTCTCTCTCTCCTCTGCATGTAACAGGAGAATTCCCAGGACTCTCTTAACGTTGTCACTACTCATTTTAAATTCACCGAATGTTGATTTGATTTTCTATATGCTGAATCAAGCAAAGTTAGAAGACGTTTCAGATATCTGTACAAGAAGTTTCCTTACCATTCTGTGTAATAACCGTATTTGTTTGTAATGGAAGTTCAAAAACGATTTACAATTTCATATTTGAATAGAAAATAACAGAATGTGTGGCATATATCACTTAAGTAGGAATCAACATGGATTCCGGAAACAGCAATCGTGTGAGACCCAACTCTCTTTATTTGTTCATGAGACCCAGAAAATTTTTTGATGCAGGCTCCCAGGTAGATGCTATTTCCATTGACTTCCGGAAGGCGTTCGATACAGTTCCGCACTGTCGCCTGATAAACAAAGTAAGAGCCTACGGAATATCAGACCAGCTGTGTGGCTGGATTGAAGAGTTTTTAGCAAACAGAACACATCATATTGTTCTCAATGAAGAGACGTCTACAGACGTTAAAGTAACCTCTGGCGTGCCACAGGGGAGTGTTATGGGGCCATTGCTTTTCACAATATATATAAATGACCTAGTAGATAGTGTCGGAAGTTCCATGCGGCTTTTCGCAGATGATGATGATGTAGTATGTAGAGAAGTAGCAGCATTAGAAAATTGTAGCGAAATGTAGAAAGATCTGCAGCGGATAGGCACTTGGTGCAGGGAGTGGCAACTGACCCTTAACATAAACAAATGTAATGTATTGCGAATACATAGAAAGAAGGATCCTCTATTGTATGATTATACGATAGCGGAACAAACACTGGTAGCAGTTACTTCTGTAAAATATCTGGGAGTATGCGTGCAGAACGATTTGAAGTGGAATGATCATATAAAATTAATTGTTGGTAAGGCGGGTACCAGGTTGAGATTCATTGGGAGAGTCCTTAGAAAATGTGGTCCATCAACGAAGGAGGTGGCTTACGGAGCTCTCGTCCGACCTATACTTGAGTATTGTTCATCAGTGTGGGATCCGTACCAGGTCGGGTTGACGGAGGAGATAGAGAAGATCCAAAGAACAGCTTCGCGTTTCGTCACAGGGTTATTTGGTAAGCGTGATAACGTTACGGAGATGTTTAGCAAACTCAAGTGGCAGACTCTGCAAGATAGGCGCTCTGCATCGCGGTGTAGGTTTCGAGAGGGTGCGTTTCTGGATGAGAAATCGAATATATTGCTTCCCCCTGCTTATACCTCCCGAGGAGATCACGAATGTAAAATTAGAGAGATTCGAGCGCGCACGGAGGCTTTCCGGCAGTCATTCTTCCCGCGAACCATACGCGACTGGAACAGGAAAGGGAGGTAATGACAGTGGCACGTAAAGTGCCCTACGCCACACACCGTTGGGTGGCTTGCGGAGTATACATGTAGATGTAGATGTAGATGAAGTAGGCTTTTACCATGATTTTTGGTAACAAAGCGTTACACAAGCTACAAAATGAAGGAAATTGAAGAAATAGAAGTGTTACATGGTTTAAGAAAAGAGAAATGAAATATAAGCCAATTAAGATATAAATCTTATCTAATAATATGTGTTTTCATGATCGTATCTTAACCAATCTCAAAGAAAACAGGTGTTGACAGATGTTAAAATTACGAAACTATCAGTTTAATAAGTCACAGCTGCAAAATACTAACACGAATTCTTTACAGACGAATGGAAAAACTGGTAGAAGCCGACCTCGAGGAAGATCAGTTTGGATTTCGTAGAAATGTTAGAAGACGTGAGTCAATACTGACCCTACGACTTATCTTTGGAAATAGATTTAGGAAAGGCAAACCTACGTTTCTAGCATTTGTAGACCTAGAAAAAGCATTTGACAATGTTGACTGGAATAATCTCTTTGAAATTCTAAAGGTGGCAGGGGTAAAATACAGGGAGCAAAAGGCCATTTACAATTTGTACAGAAACCAGATGGCAGGTATAAGAGTCGAGGGACATGAAAGGGAAGCAGTGGTTGGGAAGGGAGTGAGACAGGGTTGTAGCCTCTCTCCGATGTTATTCAATCTGTATATTGAGCAAGCAGTAAAAGAAACAAAAGAAAAATTCGGAGTAGGTATTAAATTCCATGGAGAAGAAATAAAAACTTTGAGGTTCGCCAATGACATTGTAATTCTGTCAGAGACAGCAAAGGACTTGAAAGAGCAATTGAACGGAATGGACAGTGTCTTGAAAGGAGGATATAAGATGAACATCAACAAAAGCAAAACGAGGATAATGGAATGTAGTCGAATTAAGTCGGGTGATGCTGAGGGAATTAGATTAAGAAATAAGACACTTAAAGTAGTAAAGGAGTTTTGCTATTTGGGGAGCAAACTAACCGACGATGGTCGAAGTAGAGAGGATATAAAATGTAGACTGGGAATGGCAAGGAAAGCGTTTCTGAAGTAGAGAAATTTTTTTACATCGAGTGTAGATTTAAGTGTCAGGAAGTCGTTTCTGAAAGTATTTGTATGGAGTGTAGCCATGTACGGAAGTGAAACATGGACGATAAATAGTTTTGACAAGAAGAGAACAGAAGCTTTCGAGATGTGGTGCTGCAGAAGAATGCTGATGATTAAATGGGTAGATCACATAACTAATGAGGAGGTATTGAATAGAATTGGGGAGAAGAGGAGTTTGTGGCACAACTTGACTAGAAGAAGGGATCGGATGGTAGGACATGTTCTGAGGCATCAAGGGAATCACCAATTTAGTATTGTAGGGAAGCGTGGAGGGTAAAAATCGTAGAGGGAGACCAAGAGATGATTACACTAAGCAGATTCAGAGGGATGTAGGTTGAGGTAGGTACTGGGAGATGAAGAAGCTTGCAATGGATAGAGTAGCATGGAAAACTGCGTCAAACCAGTCTCATGACTGAAGACCACAACAACATCTTAACCAAATCTTTAATTGTACTAAAGAACTATTTTTATTGTAATCATGCTAATTTTTTATTTAAAGCGAACTCACATTGAAACAAAAGAGTTCATGACAGGCTGATCAGATGTGGATACAATGCCAAATTCAGGGACTAGCTACGGTTTTTCTACAATGCCGTGTACTTGTTGTTCTCCAACAGTACCTTTGCGACGACCGGAAGTGCAATTTCATTTCAGAAATCTTCCAGACAACATTTAAGGGCTAAGAAAGTCGTCATTATTCTCGACACAAACAGCCCATTTCAACAATACAACCAGAATGAATACCTCTTTCCATGATTCCACACGAAGGAATAATAAATTCTAGAGACTACGCAAAATTTTCGAGGAAAAAGAAAATGAGCCTTCGTTCCCGACTAGGAGTACCACCATTCGTGTCCGTATTTTACTTGGAAGCCTCTTCGTCATTTCTTATGCAGGAGAATCGCACCCCCGGGACATGGAATCTTTTTCAAACCGTACCCGTCTCAGCCCCTGCACCTTCCCGATTTATGGCAACGGCTGCGAAGCGGTGCTGCGCGGTCGGCGTGATTCGCTGCACCATTCTTCGTCAGTACGCTCATAGGCACACTGCTACCAACGCCTTTCTTGCAGACTCCGTGTTCAATACGACGAGCTTTCTATGCATGTAATTTTGTAACTGGTTAATAACGATTTAGTGATAACGAAGAGTAGACTGTATTTTAAGGGACTCGTCCAAAAGAATCAGTTTCAAAAGATGTGGGATACTGCACTGCTATGATGTGCGTTGTAGTTCTCTGAGCCGGCCGGAGTGGCCGAGCGGTTCTAGGCGCTACAGTCTGGAACCGCGCGACCGCTACGGTCGCAGGTTCGAATCCTGCATCGGGCATGGATGTGTGTGATGCCCTTAGGTTAGTTAGGTTTAAGTAGTTCTAAGGTCTAGGGGACTGATGACCTCAGAAGTTAAGTCCCATAGTGCTCAGAGCCATTTTGTAGTTCTCTGAGACTCTAGATACTGCGATAATGAATATTACAATCGGCAGTTCGGCTGAAAAGGAATCGACACCTCTGGAAAGTGTAATAACAGAAGCTGAACACACAAATGTAAGTATAGGAAAGATTACTGCAAAGAAACTCTAGGTAACCAAAGAAATACTACAACTGATCGACGAAACAAACAAGTAAAATGTGATCAGGGAAATCCAGGACCACTGCACCATGAGTATTTTAGGAGACTAGTACAAAAGAAGAGCAGGGAAGATACACCAAAGTGGCTGCGTGAAAAATGTGAAGAAATAATCATTTCAAAAACCGATTCAGTATATAAAAATTTAAAACAAGTTCCGGCAAAATTAAAATGAAAGACAAAATAACTGAGAGAGCGATACCAATTATTATTTCAAAGACACAAGGAAAAGCGTGTAGATGGAAGGGGTAAACTGAACTTTAAGAGGGAGGCTACTGCCTGAAGGCGTGACGGAAAAGGATTGGAAATTGATGAAGAAGAGAAAGGGGATCCAGCATTAGAGTCACTGTTTAACAGACCTCTGGAACAGTTCCGATTAAATAATACGGAAAGTACCGATAACATTTCTTCCAAATTTCGAGAATCACAGTGGGAATTTGTAACTAAATGACAATTCGAATTGGTGTGTGGATTCCGTGAGACTGGAGACACACTATCACATATTCCGGAAAACATCGTTCCAATTATCCTAGAGATGATAAGCAAGTCAACTGTTGTGACGTCGCTTGTCTCATCTCTACAATATCAACAGACTGTACAAGCTCAAGTCTGGACTCAAGATTATCAAGACCTGACCTGAGTTCCTCACGTAGCTTGGTTTTCTACAGTTCTGAAATTTCCTCGAATTTACGAATTAAATTGTCATTAAACTCATCCCGAGGCAATTTGAAGTTCTCTTCCTGTAACTTGAAATTTTGTTCATGTTTGCTACGAGATCCGTTGATCTTGTCTTTCATCTTGTCACTAGATTTTTTAATCCCATCAAGTTGAGCTAGGATTAATTATTACATTATTACTCAAAGACAAACTTATTTTGCTCTGTAGAAGTACAAGCAATACGTGAATCACTCATAACAAAATCGGACTGTGTTACGATATCACGACCATCTGAACTGCGTGTAGTTCCCTGCAGTTCATCACGCATGAATGGCAAACAATAGCCTACACTCTGATATTTAAAAAATTCTATGAAAGTTCCCTGACTTCATTATCCCGAGAAAAATTTCCCGCACCATGTCTCGAATTTTCCGAAACTTCATTTGAAGCTGCTTCTAATGTCTTATCCACTCGTGCCAGTGCTCTAGTTTTCATTGCCGTAGTATCAATAAAGAAATTGCGCTAAACTGCAAAACAACTTTCTAAGCAAAAAACTGTCAATTTCACTATTACAAAATAAATACTGAACTAGAAAACTGCTGAAATAAAATTTTTGAATTAACGGAAAGCAGCTCGCAAGCAACAAAAATGGTATGAAACAACTACTGATTACGTAGTGTTGCAAAAAAGTTTGCAAATGCAGTAGCTAGACAAAACATCTCTAACTGCCAAATCGTCCAAGCAAACGAGTTTCTGGTAGCAGGTCGGAGGTGAAACAGAGTCGTAAATTATTTTAAAAGACGTACGTAAATTTGTGTTGGTCGTTCCGTCTCTGACAATGATAACATTCTGACTGAGAACACATAAAACCGAAAATTTGGACAGAACATTCGTTACTCCACCCACGAATTAAAAGGAAATCAATTCACATCCAACTGACGGCGAGTTTTAATATTTCTTCTGGCGTCTGCTTATAGCTGTTCTGAAATGCTCTTGTGAGAAACAGACAACTTACCTCGTCTTGCCGCTGCAAATGCGTCATCAGCAACATGCTAAAATATTTTAAGAAGCGTTACTGCGATCCATGCAGAGTGCAATGCATGGACTAATTGCCACAACTACCTCCATATACATAGTAATTGAATTATCAGGAGGGGTTTGGTGAACTAAACATAAACGATGTAAATAAAATTAAAGGAACCAATAAAAACTTTTAATTTACTCTATACAGAAAATTGATGATTTAAATGCTGACGAACTTTACACAGAATTTTAATTATTCTGCAATGTCTATACTCAATAAACACGTTTCTGACCACAACAAAGAGACGAATATGATTCCGAGTGAATGTATACATAAACCTGAGAAAATCCCTCCAGTGCGTAATCAAGCAACAACTACGTGCAGTGCAAAGGCAAATTGCCAAAAAATCCTTAATTAATACCAAAGTCTCCTCCGGTGCCACCAGCACGATCACGGCAGGCTGCGGCCTGTCACGTTAGACAGCTTCTCTCCACCGCACTCTGCGTCCGACCACTTCCGACTCCCCTCGACAACTGCTGGCTCGGTACTACTCGCGATAATAATGTCTCAGACTCAGAGTTTGTGTATGCACGCAGCAGAATCGTAGACGTCCAACTTTCAGAAGCATAAAGTGAAGTTTCGACCCACAGGCCATGACGTCAGCTCTTCTGTGATAAGTGACGGATGATTTGCCTTTACAAAATGTGGAATTCTGTAGAAATTTTTGTCTTTGTGGTAAAAGCTATCTCGTACTTGAGGTCGAATGATAAAGGAACAGCCACGCCTGTGGATATATGTGTACACCTGGCATCAAGTCTGCTCAGAAGAGATCAAGGCTTCCTTTCCGCCAGCATGTGGAACCCACTTAATAACTGCTTGTTCTTTTCAGCGTTTCCCCTTATGTTCCTTTCTTGGCCGATTCTGCAGAGAACCTCCTCGTACCGTATCTTATCGGTCGACTAGATTTTCAACATTTTTCACTAGCACCACATCTCACATATTTCGGTTCTCACCTGTTCCAGTTTTCCCACAGTCCATGGTTCCCTGTTGTACAGTGCTGTGCTCTGAATGTACATTCGCAGAAATTTCTTCCTCAAATTAAGGCTTACGCTCGACACTATGAGACTCCTCTTGCCCAGGAATGCCACGTTTGCCTATTATGATCTGTTTCCTTGTTGCTTCGCCACTGAGGAGTTGGTTTGCTTCGTAGGTAACAGAGCTCCTTAACCCCTTCCATCTCGTCACCACCAATTTTATATTAAGTTTCTTGATCTTCTTATTTCTGATATTTCGCACTACTTTTGGCTTTTTCACTTTTACTCTCATAACCATGTTCTGTACTCATTAGAGTGTTCATTTAATTCAACAAATCTTGTAATTCTTCGTCAATTCCGGTGAGGATCGTAGCGTCACCAGCGAATATTACCGCTGGTATCTTCTGAATATGAGTTTTAATCCTACTCTTCAACCCCTTTTGTATTTCCGTTACTCATGCGCTTGTACCACACAAAACATGGACTCTATTCAGTTTAAGTGTTTCCAGTTCATGTAAATAAAGATCCACGTGTACACTTGCGTTGCAGAAAGAGGATATGAGCAACGCATAACAAAACCCTCTCCGTTGCTTCCTCGCAGTGCAAAACTTCAGTTTATTGTATTTTTCTGCTCGTTTTAAATTACTGCGAATCAGTGAAAACTCATAAACTTTGTCTACGAATCTTGTCAGAATTGTTTGGAATATCTATGATCTGATAGATTTATATTGTTAAGACAACAGTAATTAACTATTTAGTGACTCCATTAATTATCTTAGTATACTTACTGCCGCCACTTAAGGGCCGCGTAGTTTTCGCTATCTTTGTTCAGTAACGTTCCAAAGAAAATACTGTAAATGTTATTATATCACTGATACGACACTGTCGCCTAGCATTTGTCTTTTTACCAGTGCAGCACTTCTCTGCATTCAGTTTTCACATTTCTGGCCCCAGTCTTTGTACTAAATTTTCCTGTTCCCATAAGATCACATATTAAGGTGCAATCAGAAATATTTTTTGCAGCGGTATTGATTCAGGAGCGAGTCGTTAATGCATTATTATAGTCGTAAAAAGATTAAACAAGGTAAAATAACAATGTCTGAAACATTAATTCATAGTAAAATATCTATTTTCATTTATTATTACTAATCATCTATATATGTTCAATTGTTATGAGCAAAATGTGTCGTTGGAATGTAGCGTACCATGAAAGGACGATGATAAGCTATGGTCGAGGTAGTAACTAATTAATGTGGGAATATTTACCTCCTTGCAGATTAGTTGAATTTTTCGTAATCAAATACTCAATACAAAGATATTCCATTAACATTATTTATTCATTGAAATAACAATGAATATATGTTATACATTATTTCATTTTGACGGACATTACATCTTACACAGAGTAGTTCTGGCAATACATGTCGCCAATGCGCCATCAAGATGAAACTAAGGCCCTGTAGCGTGAGCATGGAGAACGCAGAGTGAGCCAGGGAGTCAGGGTGGCCTTCTAGAAGTTCTTTATTTCACAGATAAAGTTTAAGGTTCGTGCACAGTCTTCGTCGACGTAATCTCCAGTTGCTTTCATAGCGACGCAGTTCTGTTTGGCGTCGCCATTTGGTTCCTGGGCGTGCCAGTGATTGAAGTCTAAGTCTTCCATAAGCTTCCCTGTGACAAAAGCAAAGACAGTTAGTGGAAAAAATAAACAAAAATACTGAGTCGTAGTGGATGTGCAGGAAGTTCACAAGATAGTGGGAGGTCTGGATGAATGTGGCTGCTGGTAATGTTGGTGTTGGTACAGTGATGATTCCGAAGGCTGACTTCTCGTGCCACTTCAGTCGGAGTTCGCAACTTCCTGATGTGAAGCCGTTAGCACGGGCACTTCAGATAGGTTTAGTTAACAGAGATACGTCCTTACGATGATAACGCAGGAAACCATCGATTTTGTCAAAATTTGACGATGCAAGTAAAGCGAGAACGTCTTATCAAAGAAGTCTATCGTGAAAGACTTCGTTACCAGACTTCTTTCTGTTTTCATCAAGAATTCTTGATATATTAGTATGGCAATCTGATATGAAATATCCATCTTATGTGCTCATCACCGGTATTATAAAGGGTGTTCGGAAATTCTACAAACTTGTAGGACTTCTAGAGGGGAGTGAGTATATAATATTTTGAATAGGAATTCATGTCCGGAAACGCAGTGTTTCCATTCTACGACGACTTCATTTCAGATGTTTATCTCATCAACTTCTGCTTGACGAATTGAGTTAGACGTGACCCAGTACAATTATTCAAAAGAACACATAACGCAGCATCCATTTATCACGTAATCAAATATGTTTGTATTAACACTTAAACATACAGTGTTTACATTATTGAAAGACCAAACAGAACATGGAATACTGTACATACAGAACAGTACTGATGCATTACAACAGTGAGTCGATGTGGCGGCCGCCGACATTATTACAGACATTATACCTAGGAGGCATGTTGTGCTACACTCTGACCGTCCCACTTAGTGACTCTTCTGTTTCTAGTGAAGCGGCCAGAACCTGTGCCAGCAGATCTCCCTCTATGTCTAAAGGAGTCCCGTAAAATAAACTTTGTGTACGGCCCCACGAGAAGTGATCCATAGAAGCACATGTCATCCGGTCTACCTTACTGCGCACCGGGACAGCTATGAGACTTTTCTCTTTCCCTTAGCAGACGTGAACGTGCTATACATCTGAACTGAAACCGTTGTAGAACGGAAAGAATAAGCTTCCAGACATGGGTTCCTATTCAAAATAATATGCGCTCGCTCCACTCTACAAGTATTAGAAGTTGGTAATTGGAATTTCCGAACACCCTGCATGTTGACGGAAAAGAAAAAGTGGCTAAAGTCTAATGCTATCTTCTGAATGTACGCGTCACGGATGTAGTTGTGTAACAGGATGAAATATCATGAATGTCTGTTGATTATGACTTAATTCAGATACACAGGAGAATCGGTTTTAAGGCATATCAACTGCGTTATTATTGGTCTTAATGTGGAGAAGAGTTGCTCGGTGGTTAAATTAATTTTCAAATTTTGTTACATAACAATGAATGCAGTTCTTTCATCTGTGATTGCTGCATTTGAGAATTGTATCATTACAGTTTTCTTCAAACTGGGAGAAACACATATTTCATTAGTTATCTTAATTTAGCAATGCGTGACAGTCACCCTACACAGTTTTAACATATAAAATAACCGGAATGTGTCGGGACAAAATGCAATAAAAAGAAATGTGAAAAATTTGGCGAACTGCTACAGCCCATTCCAATTGCCTGAGGATCAATCCCCATCCCATCCACAGATAACACATTCTCATTGTCACTTCTGTCACCTTAATCAATGGATGGTGGAAGTTGCTGCATCTTTAGAAGTACAGTTAAAATGTACGGAATCCTACAATAGACTAAGTAGAACATTTGACATGTCACAGATCGGAAATGTTCCAGCGTCAAGTCAAGCGCATCACGCCAGGCAGGAACGTTAGAGCAAAGAGGGCGGTGAGACGACGTCAGCCAATTGCATGCTGACCAACCCCTCTCCAGGACTACAACGTGACGGCAGCGCCCTCTACACGAAGACACAAGCGACGGGCTACCTGGTCGTAGCCAGTTCTACGACTTCTACAGCAGCATCCAGATTAGGCACCGCTGTAGCAGCGACTTAGAAATTGTATATACTGAAGAGATTGTTTATTTTGTCTGTCGTCCTTTGCTTGCGAAACATCTATGCATTTCTCAAAGTACTGTCATTTATTTTCTGTAATAAGACTCATTAATACGATTTACTTGAATTGTTGTCTAGCGATATGAGAAAACAGGTTTCCTAGGCACTCCATCTTTGACAGCTAGGCAGAATACAACAGGAAAGGGCAGAACATCTCCTATACCACTATGACAATAAAAAAATTGCTTTGGGGAAAACTCTGCATTTTTAACCTCAGAAATTAATACTGCAATGGTAGGCAGAAACGTAATTAATTCAAAACAAAGAGGTAAATTCTGTTATCAGTCAGAAGAAAAAGAATGACTTAGCATTTTTGTAACTAACAAAAACAGCTGTTATTCTGTGGTAGTTGGGATCTCACTTTAAAACCCGACGTTTCGTCTAGGGGGATCGTAGCATTGTTGGCTCTGTTGAATGTCGCACTCAGAGCCTGGCTCGCCTCGCTACTGACTGCAGCAAAGTTCTACCGAGCGAGGTGGCGCAGTGGTTAGACTGGACTCGCATTCGGGAGGACGACGGTTCAATCCCGCGTCCGGCCATCCTGATTTAGGTTTTCCGTGATTTCCCTAAATCACTCCAGGCAAATGCCGGGATGGTTCCTCTGAAAGGGCACGGTCGACTTCCTTCCCCATACTTCCCTAATCCGATGAGACCGATGACCACGCTGTCTGGTCTCCTTCCCCAAACAACCAACCAACCAACCAGCAAAGTTCCGCTTCCGCGAGCTCCGGCGCAGTGGCGTGACGTCACATGTTTTGAATACGCGAGCGCAATTAGCCATTGTCGACTGCCGTCATTCGTGTTACTACCACCCCATGGTGGAAGAGTGGTACACATCTTCTTCAGCACCGGAATACCAATTTCATTCAGTTTCACGCCCTGTCCCATCCTTTTGAAACTTCTGTGGTGTTCCACAATCTCTATGGCCTCTCTGTATAGCCATTAGTGGTATCCAGATGTGGTGATCTGCTGGCTGTAAGGCATGTTCTGCAACAGATGATTTGTCTGTCTCCCCTCTCCTACAATTGCCCTTGTGCTCTTCGAGTCGTTTTTTGACAGTTGTGTACACCTCCCCACAACTACACGGAATCCTATAAAAGTCGACGGCCCCCACAGACTGACTGTCGTGGCTGGGGTTCACGCTCGAGATGCGTCCTGGACGACAGCAGACTCTGCTCACACTGGCAACTGGATGAGTCCCGGTGTTTGTCAGGGAGTCCAGATGGCGGACGCTATACGCAGCATATAGTTGGGGGAAGGACTTGTAACATAATGGAAGCAGATCAAGAGCCAGACAGATCAAACATTTATGCAATATAAAATTTTTATAATCCAAGAGTTTATCTTCCAAAGAGAAGTGTCAACTCCAGCAAAAAGGAGGTGATGTTACTAAATTAAATGCAGTGTCACTAAGATAAACAGTTAGAAAAATGTGGTTAATGCATCTTCCGCTGGTCACTTAAAGTCACCCAGTGCTAAGATATTTTTTTTACAAATATTTGTATTTCTATAATTACATTACAATGTGGCCACTCATTCTGAAATAGGCATTAAGATGCACGAATGAAAATGTTCCTCTGTGATTATCTTTAAGATTAGGACGGTACAATTTT
Source organism: Schistocerca serialis cubense (assembly GCF_023864345.2). Taxonomy (NCBI): domain Eukaryota; kingdom Metazoa; phylum Arthropoda; class Insecta; order Orthoptera; family Acrididae; genus Schistocerca; species Schistocerca serialis. The sequence goes on from NC_064642.1 coordinate 784,452,178, forward strand.
CAATACGTGCTATTTTCTCAGTATCTGTGAAGATGGTACGGTCAAGACAACCGTTGTAGATATTCTGAAAGACAGAGCTGAGATGGACTGCTGCTTTTGCCAACATTCCATATGCAGCTAACTTGAAATTGTGCAAAAATTATTTAGCGTGCGATCTGAAAAAAATGTATTTCATATCAGGAGTAAATTAATACACCTACCGGAAACTGCCATTACAAATCTAGTAAAGTGTACAGTTTAATCTTTCGTTGGTTTACAACCAATGTAGTTGCAAGTATCACGAAATGAATTCAATTTTAGTGTCCTCTAAAATAATGTGTAGTGTTACATCACGTAACTGTAATTAATGTGCCGGGCGAAGTGGCCGTGCGGTTAAAGGCGCTGCAGTCTGGAACCGCAAGACCGCTACGGTCGCAGGTTCGAATCCTGCCTCGGGCATGGATGTTTGTGATGTCGTTAGGTTAGTTAGGTTTAACTAGTTCTAAGTTCTAGGTGACTAATGACCTCAGCAGTTGAGTCCCATAGTGCTCAGAGCCATTTTTTTTTAAATTAATGTACGCAAATTCGTTTATTTTTGTGCTACACAGGGGCATGACCACTGCGACATTTTGATTTGGTTCTAATATATGTGCATTTCGGTTTATTACGGTTAGGAAAGACAAACGCGTGACGGGCGCACTGGTGGCAGAACAGAGAGGGAGACGGGAGGAAATCCAGCGCGCCATCGCGCCAGTCCCTTAGCAGTTGTCACGGCTTTAGCCGTATCTGAGTTGAGTAAATCACAGAATGCGTAACACTGCTTGGCTTGAAGAGAAGCATCGTTGAACGACCTTGTACACCACAGTAGTCGTGAAAGGAACGCTGCAGAGCAGATCGAGCATCTGGTGGTAGAGAGGCAGGCATTTTGTGCTCCGTCATTAATCCATATGTAGTCGTAAACGAGGTATAAAGTTACCACTTAAATAACAATGTGGAACCTCAGAAGTGACACAAACAGGTCAAAAAAGTGCTACAGGAACGCGAACAGATATTCACTCACCACATCGATCAATGGATGTTCGTAACCTCTCAGTATAATGAAGAGCTTCGAAACTAAATAATTAGCGCTAATATACACTGAAGCGCCAAAGAAACTGGCGCAGGTATGCGTATTCATATACACAGACACGTAAACAGGCTGAATACGGCGCTGCGGTCGGCAACGCCCACATAAGACAACAGGCGTCAGGCGCAGTTGTTGCATCGGTTACTGTTGCTCCAATGGCCGGTTATCAAGATTTAAGTGTGAGTTCGAACGTGGTGTTACAGTCGACACACGAGCGATGGGACACAGCATCTCCGAGGTAGCGATGAAGTCGGGATTTTCCTGTACGAACATTTCGTAAAACATCAAATCTCCGACATCGCTGCAGCCGTAAAAAGATCTTGTAAGAACGGGACCATTGACGAATGAAGACAATTGACCAATGTGACGGAAATGCAACCCTTCCGCAAACTGCTGCAGATTTCAGTGCTGGGCCGTCAACAAGTATCAACGTGCGAACGATTGAACATCATCGATATTGGCTTTCGGGGCCGAAGGCCCACTCGTGTACCCTTCATGACTGCAGGACATAATGCGTTACGCCTCGCCTGGGCACGTGAAGACCGACATTTGACTGTTGATGACTGGAAACAGGTTGCCTGGTCGGACGAGAATCGTTTCCAATCTTATCGAGCAGATGGACGTGTACGAGTGTGGAGACAGCCTCACGAATTGAGGGACCCTGCATGTCAGCAAGGGACTGTTCAAGCTGGTGGAGGTTCTGTAATGGTGTGAAACGTGCGCTGTTGGGTTGATTTTGACCCCTGATGCGTCTAGATACGTTAATAAGCAAATAATAAGCACCCTGTCTGATTACCTGCATCTAATCATGTCCATTGTTCATTCCGACGGACTCGGACAATTACAGCAGGACAATGAGACACCCTAAATGTCCAGAATTGCTACAGAGTGCCTCCAGGAACATTCTTCTGAGCCTAAACACTTTCTCTGGTCACCAAACTCCACAGACATGAACATTATTGAGCATACCTGGGATTCCTTGCAACGTGATGTTCGGGAGAGATCTCCTCCCCCTCGTACTCTTACGGATTCATGCTGACAGTTCCCTCCAGCACTACTTCAGACATTAGTAGAGTCCATGCCACGTCGTGTTGCGGCACTTCTGCCTGCTCACGGGGGCCCTGCACAATAACAGGCAGGTGCACTAGTTTCTTTGCCTCTCAGTGTATAATCAACATTCTTAATAGCATAAATAATTAAGAAATTTACGCCGGCTGACGAGCACAAGTGTCTCGAATAAATTAAAGTACGATGAATTAACTTGTGGGGACAAGTAAAATTTGACGACAGGAATCTCCGACTTTTGCTGGAATGGGATATTGAAATAACTTAAGGACGACAGATGAAAATTTGTGCCAAATCGGATTCGAACCCGCACTTTCCGCTTTGCGCAAGCGGTAGTGTGTGGCATATGAAAAGTTGGGTCGGAAGCGCCACGTTCTTGGACAGACGAGGCAGTTACCCCTAATTCGAACTTCCGCGTTCGATTCCCTGTCTGGCGCAAATTTCGCTTTGTCACCATTGACTTACTTCAGTGCCCCACTGCAACAAAATTTTCTTCCTCAGATATATACTATATACGTCTGCAGGTCGACAGATTTACATTCTCATATCAGAGACACACGATTTCAGCATTTATTCACTTCGATACGAACAGTCGATGAAATGAACATGGTACTTCTGGAACTATGTAGGTTCAAGAGTGAATTCCTCCTTAGTCCTCGCTGTCCATAATACTGTGTTGGACAATTGCAGTTCGTTTCCTACTCTTGATCAATATTCTTTCCACAGAGATATACTATAAAATTCTCATTTGACTGATAAACTAAAATTGCGTATCTTTGCCTTTCTGGCGCCGTACTGAATTCAGCTCTCCACGTACATGTACCAATTTCTCGTGGATCGCATTTAGTTATTCCGACTGGCTGAGTTCCAGGCTCAAACTTATATTATTTTTAAGATGTTCCATAGCAAAAGCTTGCTTTTCCTCGGACATTCATGTTCCTGGTATCTCCCAGTGCATTGTTTAGTTCATAATTTTTGAATTGGTATCAGTTTTACCTCAGATACACTTAGTGTCATATCTGCTGTTAGTCAGTACAAGTAAAATCCTTTGCGAAACCAGGCACCATGCTTAAGGGGATGCAGAAGCCGGCCGGTGTGGCCGAGCGGTTATAGGCGTTTCAGTCTGGAATCACGCTACCGCTACAGTCGCAGGTTCAACTCCTGCCTCGGGCGTGGATGCGTGTGATGTTCTTAGGTTAGCTAGGTTCAAGTAGTTCTAAGTTCTATGGGACTGATGACTTCAGATTTTAATTTCCGTAGTGCTCAGAGCCATTTGAACCATTTGGGACGCAGAAGCAGAAATGTCTCTCGTTCCCCAACAAGCATACTGCAATGTGACTGCATCATTTGGCGTATAAGAACAATATCCTTTGACCAGCTCTGCAACTGCCGGATTATGCACCTGATCAGTAATTTTGTTATTCAAACGATACTGAATTTCTGAAAACAAGTGAAGTGCGCAGTTTATTTACGTGACTGTCAGTAAAATTCAGTACTCCTGTTTCATCGAGAAGTATTCCTTTAAGATACAGACTACTCTGGCGTGGCAGTAGGTAAGTGTTTTCATTTTGTAGCACAGTCGATACTGAACATTTACGAACGAAAAACTTGTTGACTAAGTGATTTATACATAGGATGTTCAGCTCGAGTCATAGAGGCGTCATGTAGACTTTCTCTCTGATATTCAGAATGTAATTCATCATCATCCTCATCATCATTCATCTTCTTCTTTACACACCACAATGTCGAATCAGACAACACAGAGAATAATATTAGTATTCATAACACTATGTACCCTAGTGACATGGTATTTTCCAATTGCAAAGAGTTAATATATTTTTCATATTATAATTCTTCTTCTTCACATTGGTTTCTCTTCTTCTCGCACATAGCATGTTGCCTGTATACGGTGTCCTTTATGTATTCTTAGCTGTAAACGAACAGTTATTTCTTCATCATCGAAATCCATAAATCTCCTTAAGTGTAATCGACCAATTATTTCTTCACCATCGAAACCTATAACAAGTATGTCTTGATGTCTAATTGATATACTTAAATGAATCTCGAAACATTACAGTAAACGTTAAGATAATAGATCTCTGATCATATGCTGGGTGTTCTACTGTCGTGACGGTTTCTTCTTCAGTTATATTTATCTTAAAACCAAAAACAGATCCTATATATACACGGTGTATCATAATAAATGACGTAAACGCATACAGTTGAAAGTACACGACACTGTAAGCAAAAAAGTCACAGTAAACATAGGGCAAGAATGCATACCCTAAGAGCTTCGATAATGTGAAACAAATCTCTTCTACAAGGAAAAAAGTACAGCAAACATGTGCTCTAAAATGCATTCCTTAAGAACTATGACTTCTTATTCATCTTTGCTACTTTCAAACACAACTCTTCTAACGATAAAGTGCTCGTAACTTTTAAAGTACGCGTTTTAGAGCACATGTTTACTGGACTTTTTTTTCTTGTTTTGGTCCATATTATCACTTCCCAAAATATGTAAAGCAAAGAACTGGCAATAGAAGAGATTTGTTTCACAGTATCGAATATGAAAAATTGCTTGTAGCTTAAGGTATGCATTTTAGCCCCTATGTTTAATGAGACTTCTTTGCTTTTAGTATTGTGTACATTCAACTGTATACGTTTACGCAATTAATTGTGATACACCCTGTATCGATTCACCGAATCATCTTCGTAGTTATTCTTGATGTTGTTAGACTGTGTCCCTCAAGAAGCTGGGAATTTCGTGATGGATATCATTAGCTCCAACTTGTAATGTGTCTGTCCGAAAGTCGTTGACAACAAAAACTCACGAACATGGTTATATATTACCCAATAAAACTGGATTTATTATGTCTGACCCTGAAAATTGTGGAAAATTAATGTGATTATTAGCCTTTTCCTTCATAGAGAGGGTATCAGATTTAAGAAGGAATATATCTATGTTTCACATCTCGTCAGGAATGTTTGTATAAACTTCTAGGACAAGTACTTGAAAACTTGAATAATACTGAATATTTCATATTTTCAAGTATGGAGCATGTAATGTTACCCCATGTTACGCTTCGATTTTCGAATATTACTTTCGATAATATTTGATGTGATAATCAGCATCATATGAAATCGTACTTCTGCATGTGTCGCGATTATGGTGTAGACGGCTCTTACGTATGTCAAACATACAGCAAAATTCCAAAACTGTTAAACAGAGATAATGCTAATGTAATTATGCTATTCGAACAAGCTGACCATCATTTAAGTCACGTATTGAGAAATCATATTGACCCTGGTATCACATGTACTGTGTATCTCGAAACGTGTAAATGGCCATAGAGTGAGAATGCCTACTGTCTTCCAGTTTTAAGCAAAGATGACGATTTAACTAATAAGCATTGTCGTACTAATTTCGATAGTTACCTTTATATTTGGAGGAAATACATTGTCTGCTGCATGTGACCAGAATAAATAATCAGCAGAAGATGCAGAGTATACAACTATCGAAGAAATCAGAGCTCAGAAAATAAAATATAACTTGCGAACAAACAGTTAATGCACTTTCAATTGACGTGCCCAAATATATCACTTAACGTTAGAATAATGGAGTAGAAATGAATATACAACTTACTGCACATTAGATACTAATACAACAGACCCTCTGAAATCATTGAAGCTACACTCAAGGCCATGAATTAAGACACACATTTAACAACGCGCGTTGAAATGAATACCTGATCTCATCCCACAATCAGATTCCAAACCTGGCCAACCAAAGCAACACCCTACTAACACCAAACAGACAAAGCAGAGAGACAAAATGCACTGCACAGTGTATTAGAATGTCTGTACACTATGCTACAGAATACCAGAACGGTAAAGGAATGAATTCCAACAGCAGCGATAGTCTGATTTTACCAAGGCACGCCTCCTTCATCCAGTACACCTTCAGCTGAACGCAGTAAACCCGACTGTGGGCTCTCCGCGTTTCACCGCGTATCGAAGAGGCCACTTTAACAGGCCAGTCCCTTCGCACTTGTTTGCACTCCAGCCAGCACTTATCATAGCATGCACAAAATCCTTTAAGTGTTGTGTCCAAAAACACACTGCAAAAAAATGGTTCAAATGGCTCTGAGCACTATGGGACTCAACTGCTGTGGTCATAAGTCCCCTAGAACTTAGAACTACTTAAACCGAACTAACCTAAGGATATCACACACATCCATGCTCGAGGCAGGATTCGAACCTGCGACCGTAGTTGTCGTGCGGTTCCAGACTGTAGCGCCTTTAACTGCTCGGCCACTCCGGCCGGCAGACACACTGCAGCAACCTGCTCTTCACTTCAGGCTGTGCCGCGTTCGTTTGGCTCGTCGAGTGCTGCTGCGGCTGCCCCCCTGCTCTGTCTCACATTTCTGCTTCGTTTCTCCAGGAAGCGGTCCTCGCCGTCCAACCTGCTGATGCAGCTCCGTTCTCTGTCAGATTCGCAAACTGTTCTCGCTTCACCACATTTACATGTCACAGAGCGGTAGTGGCGCTCCAAACAGATGACGGATCGGCTGCTGACTTCTCACGTGTTCTGTCGCCAAATGAATTCATACACTATTAGCGGCGGGGTAGACGAACGTTTCATCTTCACAGCACAGTACGTATGGTAAACATAATATGTTTCTACATTTTTTCTTCTATTTATTGTCTGGAAGAGTGTTTCTTCATAAATCTTGCGTACAATTTATTTACTGTTATTATTCCCATTTTTTACTTGTTCTGTAGTCCACAGCTGTTTCTATCGTTACAAAATGGGGGATAAGCACCATTTACTTCTTTATTTAGCATATGGCATAATACATCACGTCAATTAATTGCATATAAGTAGTCTACAATACAGACACTGTGAATCCATACTGAACATGCAGGTCATACAGCGAGAAAACAGGCCAGGTGCAGGTACGACGCGCACACTGAGGCTTCCGTACGAACTTAATTGTGTATACAGGTAGTTCATCCGTTCTGAGAACCGGGATTAAGTATTATTTTTGGGTGTTGCCGTCATTGATACTGGCGAAATAACAGTCCTAAGGATTCCGAGATTTTTGAGAGTGTTTTAATTTCAATAACATGAATGTGACGTAAAATCATGCAAGAGGCAGGCAACCATTATTACAGCAGTCAGCAGTACTGCATTCAGGCCGACTGGGTCCCAATGGTAAAAGACAAATATCAGGCAAGGAATGACTTTAATGCTCATATGACGTGTTTCGGAATTTATCCGTCGTCAAATATTCAGGAGTGATTACTTCTACGTAGATTTGGCTTTCCAAGTTACATGTGCAAACTAAATTCGCAGATTTGTTTTCGTGTTATATACTTACATATTTACAGATTTCGGATTTTTTTTCTTTGGCTGTATTGTGAAATCTTTCTTTTTGCAACAGGAAGCACGTTAGAGATTTTGATCAGTAAGTTTCCGAGTATTAAACTACGTGACATATGTGACGGTACATCTATACTTCAATGCCTTAAAAAATTCAGCTTTTCAAAACGCCAAGGGATCATAGATTTCAGTATGTGACATAATTTTTATCTTTATACGTCTACACGTTCCTGAGAGAAAGAGTTTAACCGTTGGACAGACAGACGGACAACAAATCGGTCCCATAATGGTTCATGGTTCCGTTTTTACCAACCCCCTCCCAGGAACAGTTATACGGACACAAAACATATATAGACAGCCACAAAATATATTGGAACACAACTACAGCCGGATGTCCATACTGCCGATACACTGCAGCGCCTTTTCGGTAGCGTGTAAGGACTCGGTGTGGTCCCCTGTGACGGCTGTTAGCGGTGAGTCTTCCGAGATATGTTCTACAGTTTGCCTCCCAGCGCCGTAATCACAATTAGGAGAAGCAGGTTTTCTCCAACTATACAGTGAATCAGCACATCTCCCACAGTGTGCTCCTATTCTGTTTGCAATAGCCCAGATTTTTCTAGGCTTGGCGAATCCTGGGAGGTGCCCTGGTGAGGCAACGCTCATTATGAACGGCAGGCGGTGCCTGTTTGGTTCAGTCCTCTTTCCAGCGACCTCTTAGTCTTTATCAGTTTTCATGTAATATTATTGCACTTTATAGGGGTGGATTTCCTGAGTGCAGTCTGTTTTCCTCACTGTCAGGGATGCCTTGACAGAACGGTGTTATTCTCGATTATTTTCAGTTCTCCTCTCGTCGCAGATATCGAGGACTTATATTGCTTAGTGCGGGTAGTCAGTAAGCTATAGCTGCCTTTATTGTGCCTGTTATGTGGCACATGGTTTGATTTAGTTGGACATCGATGCAAGTAATGCAAATAATGTTGAGTCACATCGGCGCACAATATTCCACTACCAGATAGACTAGACCTAAAGCTAAAATCCGTAGCATGGCGGCTGAAGTTCCCCTTTAGGTGCCACTAAGTTTCTGCAAGATGTTATTGCGAGATATAAGTTCGGCTGCTGTGCCTGATATATGATACTTGAAGATCACCTAAGGATTTTGGATGTCAGCTGTTGAGCAGTACTTTGTTCTCAAAGCAAATACTGAATTCTCTATGGGCTAACTTGTTATTTAAGTGGAATGTAGATGCTAGTGTCTTTGTAGCACTGTATTTCCTAATAACTTTCAGATCGTTCGTCAAGGCGTCAGCGCTGTCGATTTTCTTACAACTTACTGCCCGGGGCCAATCGTCGGCCTGGTTTTGGGCAGAGCAGCTACATATAGGCTGAATGACAGGGGAACCAGAACAGGTCCCTGAGGGAGACCATTGTTCAGCTTCAACTGCGCGCTCAGTGTGTTACCCATGATCACTTGGAAGCATCCATTAGAAGGCATACCACTGGCCAGGATGATGGTAGTTCTTCAGGGGATCACTTTCGTGAGGTTTAACATCACTTCCCTCTCCAAACTGTGTCGTTTGAAGTGTAAGGCCGATAAACACAACTGATGTTGTATATCTTTATATCTTTGTGGTACACACTTGACATGTCTGTGTGAGACTCGTATTGCCAAAATGTCGCAATCTGACACTGGGATCTGGCGACGTAGTTGATACCGTCACGCTGTGTAAAAGGCAAGGCTCCCAACACATAACAGTTGTGTCTCCTTTCGAGAGAGCCAGTCGCTCTCTGAGGCAGCCATTTCGTTTTGCGGTAGAGTAGTCGATTATTAATATAAAGTAAGACGTCAAAACACTCTTCTTCATCTCTCTCTCTCAATCACCATAAGCTCCGCAGCCCGCATCTCGTGGTCGTGCGGTAGCGTTCTCTCTTCCCACGCCCGGGTTCCCGGGTTCGATTCCCGGCGGGGTCAGGGATTTTCTCTGCCTCGTGATGGCTGGGTGTTGTGTGTTGTCTTTAGGTTAGTTAGGTTTAAGTAGTTCTAAGTTCTAGGGGACTGATGACCATCGATGTTAAGTCCCATAGTGCTCAGAGCCATTTGAACCATTTTGAAGCTCCGCAAACAGTGTCCTGCCTCCCTAAAGTTCCATTAGCCTACTGGCAAGAAAAAGTGCGCCAACTATTCTGAAGCACAGAACGACGAGAACAAAAGCTTACGAACTCTAAGGTTTATCTTCTCATGTTGCTTCTTTAAAGAATCAGCAAAAAGAATGAAAACAATAAGTACACCTCAACATTGTCATATTCGGTTTTAAAAATTTTGATATTTTGATCATCACGATTACTCGAATACCAAAATGTGCTGCACATTTCTTTTCATTTTGCACCTACGTTACATCAGTAAATATTGATGCTCTCACGTTTGATTTGTCTTTATGATTTTTCCTGTTTTTGTGAGAAGCATATTATGTATTCTCGTGACGATTTCTGGAATGTTTGTGGTCTGACAAGCGTGCTATAATGTGACAATACAATAGTTATCCTTCGGAAGCGAGCCGTTGTGGCCGAGCGGTTCTAGACGCCTCAGTCTGGAACCGCGCAACCGCTACGGTCGCAGGTTCGAATCCTGCCTCGGGATGGATGTGTGTGATTTCGTTAGGTTAGTTAGGTTTAAGTAGTTCTAAGTTCCAGGTGACTGATGACCTCCGATGTTAAGTCCCATAGTGCTCAGAGCCATTTGAACCATTTTATCCTTCGGAAAGATTCTGTTTAGACATTCACCATTATTGTTCAGCCGTGCTGGCTTTAATTTTGGCGGGAATGCCACTCCCCTGCCGCACTAACTACTTGTACAGCCCACATCGATCTTCGTAATATAGCAGGGCTAGTGTCCATGGGTTTGGCGCCCCGTGGTACGGGAAGCCACGTGGGTGGGGAATTGGTTTCTGTGGCACTCCTGCTTCCCAGGCGTGGTGCTTGTGAAGCCGAGAGTTGTTAAGTTGGTAGCAGCCAAAGTTTTCCGTCTGGATTAAGTACTAACAGCAGCCAGTTGCGGGTAGGTGAGCTAAAGCTGTGTGTAAGCTGGTCGGCAAGCACTGGTCCAACACTGGAAGTTTAAACCTTATGGCACCTGTAGATTACCTGCACAGACTGGAAGCAATAACACCTCTGCTTGTAATCCTCGAAGTCATGGCTCCTTTGCACCAGAGTGGAGGTAGGGATGGGATATTTTATTGGTAGTTGTGATCGTAAGACCGCGTCTATGTTAATATTGAATTAGATTCGTCACGTTCATTACGACTCACAGTGATTGTGTAGACGATCACCGGTGTAATTGATTTTAATATGTTTTTCCCGGATTATATTCATTGCAAGTGTATGAATACTCTCTGTAGTAAACTGAGTTGGTGTAATTGGGACTGCAATACAGTCTATGTCAAACGCAATGTACTATTAAAATAGGGTGTGAGATTTTATTTCGATTTCTAGGTGGTTGTAGTTCACAATATCAATTTGCACGTAATATTAAGGAGCGTCAAGCTCGTAACTTCCCCAGTAAGATAATATTTCCACATCTTAGATATTGCTGTTTGTAGCCTTATTTGAGCAGATTACGATTTTTGTTAAGATGCTTGTTGGTAGGGTATTTCGGGTAGCAGACGACGTGTTCCTGTTTCCTGGGCCTGGGGCAGAGACTTGTTTTTTTTTTTCCTGCTGAGGCGACACCTCCATCGTCGTACGACATCTAAGTTTGTCCGCAGCCTGGCACCCCTGTCAGCTGCCCAATGTTAGCTCAAGTTAAGTAAATTTGATCGTTAGTGTAAGTGCCATGGCCGAGTGTAGCCCAATTAATTCCGGGAGCTTTAATCTATTCAAATATTGAGAACTGAGCAAACAACAAGCCTTGAAGTGTATTCTGCAAGTGACTATGACTGTATTAGCTCTTTAATAACTTTCTGAAATATTGCAGACGCTATTTTGCTAGTTCTGGAGCGTGATTAAAGGCTTTTACACATGAATATGCACTGTTGAGTCAGTAACTAAGTACGGTATTGTCAAATCTTCTTGGCTGCTTCCATGTTGCCGTGATTACTGGTTGCTGTAATTTGTCATTTTTCTTGTGTTTTTGGGGATTGTGTATTTCTTTAAGGATCATTATTCCCATTTCTGTTGTTGTGTACCACGTGGGGTCACGTTTAAGTTGTTTGCCTGGCCCGCGTTTCTTGTGTTTTGCGGGATTTCGTATTTGATTGCTTAAGGAATTTTGTTAAGGTTTGGTAAGGGCCTTCCAATGGTCACTTTCAGTGGCTTGAGCTGTTATCTTTTATGTATTTTAGATGGCGTCCGCCCCTGGTAGCTGAACGGTCAGCGCGACGGAATGTCATGCCTAACGGCCCGGGTTCGATTACCGGCTGGGTCGGAGATTTTCTCCGCTCAGGGATTGGGTAATGCATTGTCCTTATCGTCATCGTTTTATCCCCATCGACACGCAAGGCGCCGAAGTGGCGTCAACTCGATAGACTTGCACCAAGCGAGCGGTCTACCGCCGGGATGCCCTAGCCACACGCCATTTCCATTTTTATTTTAAGTGGCCATTGTCTGTTTGCTTAAAGGTTTATCCCTACTTGGGAATTGTTAGTACTTTTACTGCCAGTCATTTGTATATCATTTTACTTTTTGAACTGGAATAGCCGTCACTAAATCTGATAGCATTTCCAACATCTTAGAAGGCATGCACACCGAGGATCGATCACGTTTGGTGTTTGCTCGCCATCCTATAAAGCTTAGTGAACTGCAAAATTTACTAGATTCTATTCGGGCCCTCACCTTTTGTGGCGTAGGATAGATGGAAGTTTGACACTGATCCCTTCAGTCTTCGAGGTTACAAACTCTCTTGCAAATTTGATTCAATCAAGTGTAGGTGCTGTTTTCATTGTGGTGCGCTCAATCATATTGTTGTATGCGAGTGTCCTGTTGTGCGAGCCCCCGGACCTAAAGCTGACGCCGTTGGGGAGGCAGGGTTCGTACGTGTTAGAGGATGTCAACCCATTGGTGTGCACGTATCCATGCTGAGACAAGATTGTCCCTCCTTTATGTTTGTGCCCGTGTCGGACAAGAAACTCTGTGCTCATTATTGGACTCTCGTAGTTCCGTCTCGTTACTCGACTGTAAGTGGTATTTGGAGTTCGATCATTAATTATCTCCCGTGTACCCCTGCCCTTAATGATGTCATGTGGCCAATGGGCAAGACCTGCCTCTCGTTGGGGAGGTGCACGGTATCTTATCTATTTGTAACTGCTTGGAGCCGATTACTCTTCTGATTTCAACTGACGTAGCACTTAATTTGTTGCTTGGATGCGATTTTATCGAAAGAACTGGGTTGGTCCTTGATTCTGCAGGTCGCGCCTTCTTCTTTAAATTCTCTCCAGGAGAGAAGATATTCGTCTGTTCTTGACGCCGTCCGAGTGTGATTAATTCTATAAGTAGCGAGACTAGGGAATCTGACATGGCTCATCTCCAATCGGAGCATGCCACGCGTTTGTTGAGTCTGTTGGGGGAATTTCCTAATGTTTTGTCTAATGAATTAGGAGTGGCTAATGTAATCCAATACGATATACGTCTGATAGATGATGTTTCTGTTCGGCAGTCTCCTGAACAACTTTCAACCGCCAAAAATGAAAATTTGAGGTGGAGGCTCGGTTATATGCTGCCGATTTTTCTTGTCCCCAAGGCTCAGGATCGAGACTATAGGCCGGTAGTGGATCACAGGCTGCTGAATAAAAAGATTGTTTTAGAGTTAGACCCCTTTCCGATCTGCACAACTGTTTCACGTAATTCTCTGGTGCTAAGTGGTTCACTGTGCTTGACGTGAATCAAGCCTGTTATCAAATCCCTCTTAGCGAGGAATCTAAGCACCTCACGGTCCTTCGCACCAATGGGAATCTCTGTGAGTTCATTAGCGTGCCGTTTGGGTTGTCAAGTGGAGCCGCTGTTCTCTGTCGTTTGTTGGATCATATCTTGCGGGATTCGAACTTCATCTGCGTATCTAACTACCTGGATTATGTCATGATTTATAGTGGTTTGAGGAACGGCTTTCCCATCTCGGCCAGTTGTTGCCAAAGTTTCTTGATGCTGGATTCACTGTCAAGACGTCTAAGGGTATTTCGCCACAGATCGGATTTCATTTTTGGGCCATCTCGTTCCTGGGGATAGCGTAAGTATGGACCATAAGCGAACAAAGCATTTGAAGAGCTTGCGACAACCTAGAACAAGGAAGGAGGTAGCTAGGTTTATCGGAAAGGCGGACTATTTTCGTAGGTTCGCTCCCAACTTTGGTCATCTTGCCGCCCCTCTTAACAACCTGCAGAGAAGGGAAGAAAACTTCGTGTGGGGTGAATGCCTACAGTGCGCCTTGGAAGCTGTTAAGACCGCCATCACGAACGCTCCGGTCTTGGCCTGCACGACTTCGGCACAAGATTTATTGTGCAGAGCGATGCGTCCAACGCATGGATTGCGGCAGTTCTCCTCCAGGAGGATCAAAGTCAAAGACGCACTTTAGATTTTGCGTCAGGGAGGCTGTCCAGCCCCAAGTTAAATTATCCTGAATACGAATGAGAAGCATTGGAGGTTCTGTCCACCCCACAAGAATTCCAGTTCTGTCTAGAATATAGGGAGTTTAATTTAGAAACCCATAATTAGGCAGAGGCATGAATACACTAAACAGATTCAGAGGGATGTAGGCTGCAGTAGTTGCTCGCAGATGAAGAAGCTTGCACAGGATAGAGTATCAAGCAGAGCTGCATCAGAACAGTCTCTGGACCACAAGAACAACAATTAGGCTTTAAGTTTGGTCCTGGCCAGACTCAGGTGGTCGGTCCGGATTTCGGCGTTTCATTTCACGCTGCACCACATTAAAGGCTCCAACAACCCGGTAGCCGATGCGCTCATTCGCATGTTTGAGCAGGAAGATGCCACTGAAGGAAACCAAGCCCGTGGCTCCTATGATTTTCCTTGTACCATTCTGAGCGATGTGCACCGATTATTTGTTGATCTTAAAATTAAGCAGTATCAGGATCCATTATGGGAACCGATTACGAAGCAATTATTCAAATATGTTCAAAATTGTGTGAATTCCTAAGGGACGAAACTGCTGAGGTCATCGATCCCGACACTTACACACTAGGTAAGCTAAAATAAACTAACTTTTGCTAAGAACAACACACACACCCGTGTCCAAGGGAGGACTCGAGCCTCCGGCGGGAGGGGCCGCGCAATCCGTGTCATGGCGCCTCAAACTGCGCGGCCACCCCGCGGGCCAAGCAACTATCGTCTGGGAAGGAGCAAACCCGGGGAATTCAGGATTTGCTTGCCTCTTTAGTTAGTCCCCTTCGTCTTTAATTACTTCCCCATTTCGTTGCTGGGCGGGCCTGTACAAGACCTTGGCAAATATATGCGCTCGCTTGCACGGCCGTCATTTTACAGGAATGTCCGGCGATTGGTTAGTGAGTGCGACTCTTGTAGAAGGGGGAAACCCAGTAATAACACGTCGAGGGAGTTATTGCTACCCGAGCATGAACAGTACACTCTTTATTGATTCTCTGGGACCCCTTATCCATAATAACAAAGGAAACGGTTATATCCATTTGGTCATTAACGCCTTTTCGCCATTTGTTTGGCTTGTCCCTAGCCGAGGGATTACTGCTGCCATTACTACCAGACCCCTGACCAACATCTTCTCTTGGTTTGGCTCTCCAGAGACTCCAGTCAGCGAAAATGGTCCGTCGTTTGGTCCTAAGCAGTTTATACAGTTCTGATTTCGTAATGCCGTTAAGCATATCACTACCACGCCATATTATCCTCAGGCGTCTTTTGCCGAAAGACTTGACTGCAATCTTAAATGGGCCTTGATTATATAGAATTAGAAATTCTAGAGTATACGGGATACTACCCTCCCTGGCTCAACTTTGCCTTTAACCCCACTCAACATGAAGCGTCAAAGGCTCTACCTGCCGCCCCTATGCTGTCGTATACCCTCGATTCTCCACTACTTAACTTATGAAATATTAATGGTCTTCTGCCCGCATGTATTACTCCTGATATCCTTAAGGAAAATTGGCAGTGGGCTAGGAACAATATAGAATCGGCCTATCATTGCCATGAAAAGTACTATAAACATGGTAGACGCCCCTCACAGGGTAAGATAAGGGATTATTTTTCGTAAGAAACTACGAGCTCAGGGTGGTGGTAGACTTGCAAAGTCAGCCCCTGATTTATTGGTGTGTGTTCCATTGTCAAGGGTCTAGAGCTGGTTAATTTGGTGGTCAAAGATTTAGCCATTGGCAAGGTCCTAAGAGTCCACGTTAATCAAGTTGAGCCAGTTAGTTCACCTCAACGCCTTTTCCCGAGGAAAAGGGGGGGGGGGGAGCGGGGAATATTTCTTTAAGGGGGATAAGTTGAGCCATGGAGGCTTTGATTTTGACGCTCATGCCCCTCCACTGGCGCCACTAACTACTTGTACAGCCGATGTCGATCCTTGGGTTCTTGGTTGAAGAATGTTTTGTTGGCTTTGGCGGGCAGTGATACGGGATTTACAGGGATGCCACGTGGCTGCCGAGTTGGTTTTTGTGGCACTCCTGCTGCCTGTACATGTAGCTCGTGAAGCTGCAAGTTGTGAAGATGGTCACGGCCAAAGTTTTCTGGCTGGATTAAGTATTGATATCGGCCAGATGCATGAAGGGCAGCTGACGACAATCTGGCCAGCGAGCACTGGGCAAATTCTGGAGGCTTAGACATTACAGCTGATGTAGATATCCAGTACAAATTCGAGGCAATGACATCCTTGCTTGGCATCCTCATAGTCATGGCTCCTTTTCGCCTGAGTGGAGTTAAGTTTCTTTTTATTGATAATCGTTGTCGTAAGTCCGTCTTTGTTAATGTTGCATTAGCTTAGTCATGTTCATTTCGCCTCCAAGTGATTGTGGGGAGCGTCACAGGTCAATATAAGTGATTTAAATCTCTTTGTCCCACATTATATTCATTGCAAGTGTATGAATACTCACTGTTACAAAATGAGTTGATGTAATGCAGTACAGTCTGTGTCGAGGGCAATGTACTATTAAAAGGGGATGTGGTCTGCTACCCTGGTATTTGGATTTGAGGGTGGTTGCAGTACACGACATCAATTTGCATGTAATATTAAGGAGCGTCAAGCTCGTAACTTGTATGTGTAACCACTTCCGCAGTAAGTTAATATTTCCTACATCTTAGATGTTGCTTGTAGCCTTATTTGGGCAGATTACTATTCCCTTTATGATGCTTGTTGGCAGGGTATTTCTGGTAGCAGACGACGTGTTCCTGTTTCCCGGGCAAGGAGCAGAGACGTGTTTTCTTCCTGCTACGGCTACACCTTCATCATTGTACGACATCTAAGTTTGTCCGCAGCACGGCGCCCTTATCAGGTGCCTAATGTTAGCTCAAGTAACTTTGATCGTTATTGTACGTGCCATGGCGGAGTGTCGCCCAATTAATTCCGGGAGCCTTGACCTATTCAAATATCGAGATCTGAGCAAACACACAAACCTTGAAGTGTATTCTTCAAGTCCGAAGTTCCTTCTGACTGTATTAGCCCTTTAACAACTTGTTCAAATATTCTAGGCGCTATTTTGCTAGTTCTGGAGCGTGTTTAAAGGCGTTTACTCATGAGTATAGCTCTGTATCAGCAGTCAATGGCTAACTCCGTTCATTGTCAAACTTGCATGGTTGCTTGCAGTTTGCTATGATTACTGGTTACCGTAATTTGTCATCTTTTGAGGGACTGTATATATATTTAAGGGATCCTATTAATAGTTCGGCTCGTGTGTTAGACTTGGGAATCACAAAAAAAAAATGGTTCAGATGGCTCTGAGCACTATGGGACTTAACTTCTGAGGTCATCAGTCCCCTAGAACTTAGAACTACTTAAACCTAACTAACCTAAGGACATCACACACATCCATGCCCGAGGCAGGATTCGAACCTGCGACCGTAGCGGTCGCGCGGTTCCAGACTGTAGCGCCTAGAGCCGCTCCGGCCGGCTGCGAATCACATTTATATTGTATACCTCCCCAGGTTTTCTTGTATTTTGGGGACTGTGTATTTGTTGAAGGGTCACTGTTAGTGTTCCTGCTGGTGTGTACCTGCAGTGAGTCACATATAAATCGTATGCCACCCAAGTTTTTCTTGTATTTTTGAGGGATTGTGCTTTTGGCGGCTAAAGTGTTACAAATTGTTAAGGGTCTTCCAACGCCACTATCAGTGGCGTGACTTGTCATCTTCTCTGTATTTTGGGTGGATGTTATCTATTTGTTTAAAGTTTTATTCATGCTTGGAAATTGTTAGTACTTTTAGTGGCACAAATTTTAATTCATTTCTTCTGCTTCGATCATTATCGTATATCACTTTAGTTTTAAAACTCAGTTATTTTGAACCAGCTTGCAGTCTCACCTACTTGGTGTGACTTCTTACTTGAATTTGGAGACTTAAGTACACTCATGGTTTTAAGCCATATTGTTAGTGATATAAATTGTTAAAGCTTTTTATTAATGAATTGATCCTTTTCAAGTTCTTTAAATTATTGTGTCTGTTGTTATTCATTTTTACATGGTTTTTAATTTGTGATCAAAATAATTGTTGTTAAGCAATAAAGTGTATTCCATGAAATGACAAACGACGAAATATGTGGGCCCACCTTCCATGTGTTTTTCCTTAGAAATATCCCAACTCTTGTTGTGAGGTATCGATTGTCATATAATGAGCTTTACTAAGTGTAGTTAATCAGATGCTGCTGCTACGAAATGTAATCGAATGTTTTCAGGGATAAGCATTTGATCAGGAACAGTTAACTGCATAAAGACATTTTATATCTGATGACGATTCGTTTATTTATTTATGGAAACCTTTTGCTTAGTAATGAATATTTTGCTTGAAGTAAATCTATATAGTGACACGAGAATCTCACAAGACTATATACTCTGCGGATTATATCTATACGTTAGATTAATTCTGTATACAGGGTGTTACAAAAAGGTACGGCCAAACTTACAGGAAACATTCCACACACACAATGAAAGAAAATATGTTATGTGGACATGTGTCCGGAAACGCTTACTTTCCGTGTTAGAGCTCATTTTATTACTTCTCTTCACATCACATTAATCATGGAATGGAAACACACAGCAACAGAACGTACCAGCGTGAATTCAAACACTTTGTTACAGGAAATATTCAAAACGTCCTCCGTCGTATGGAATCCCTGATGCGCTGATGCAGCCCTGGAGAATGGCGTATTGTATCACAGCCGTCCACAATACGAGCACGAAGAGTCTCTACATTCGGTACCGGGGTTGCGTAGACAAGAGCTTTCAAATGCCCCCATAAATGAAAGTCAAGAGGGTTGAGGTCAGGAGAGCGTGGAGGCCATGGAATTGGTCCGCCTCTACCAATCCGTCGGTCACCGAATCTGTTGTTGAGAAGCGTACGAACACTTCGACTGAAATGTGCAGGAGCTCCATCGTGCATGAACCACATGTTGCGTCGTACTTGTAAAGGCACATGTTCTAGCAGCACAGGTAGAGTATCCCGTATGAAATCATGATAACGTGCTCCATTGAGCGTAGGTGGAAGAACATGGGGTCCAATCAAGACATCACCAAGAATGCCTGCCCAAACGTTCACAGAAAATCTTTGTTGTTGACGTGATTGCACAATTGCGTGCGGATTCTCGTCAGCCCACACATGTTGATTGTGAAAATTTACAATTTGATCACGTTGGTATGAAGCCTCATCCGTAAAGAGAACATTTGCACTGAAATGAGGATTGACACATTGTTGGATGAACCATTCGCAGAAGTGTACCCGTGGAGGCCAATCAGCTGCTGATAGTGCCTGCACACGCTGTACATGGTACGGAAATAACTGGTTCTCCCGTAGCACTCTCCATATAGTGACGTGGTCAACGTTACCTTGTACAGCCGCAACTTCTCTGACGCCGACATTAGGGTTATCGTCAACTGCACGAAGATTAGCCTCGTCCATTGCAGGTGTCCTCGTCAATCTAGGTCTTCCCCAGTCGCGAGCCATAGGTTGGAATGTTCCGTGCTCCCTAAGACGCCGATCAATTGCTTCGAACGTCTTCCTGTCGGGACACCTTCCTTCTGGAAATCTGTCTCGATACAAACGTACCGCGCCACGGCTATTGCCCCGTGCTAATCCTCACATCAAATGGGCATCTGCCAACTCCGCATTTGTAAATATCGCACTGACTGCAAATCCTCGTTCGTGATGAACACTAACCTGCTGATGCTACGTACTGATGTGCTTGATGCTAGTACTGTAGAGCAATGAGTCGCATGACAACACAAGCACGGAAGTCAACATTACTTTCCTTCAATCGGGCCAACTGGCGGTGAATCGAGGAAGTACAGTACATACTGACGAAATTAAAATGAGCTCTAACACGGAAATTAAGCGTTTCCGGACACATGTCCACATAACATCTTTTCTTTATTTGTGTGTGAGGAATGTTTCCCCAAAGTTTGGCCGTACCTTTTTGTAACTCCCTGTATGTGTAGTACAAAAGTTTTGAGACCGTCATATGCCAGATTTATATTTTATATTCCTTGTATTTATATGTGTAATGGTTACTAAAATCACTTGTTTCAAGAGAAATAGCAGATTATCTCAGGTTTAGTGTAGATCACAGCACTTTCTCCTTGATAAAGTTAAATTAAAGTTTACTCTGTGTGTTAGTAAGGCCATCTTGCACAAAGAGAGTACGACGATTTAGAGCCATATTTTCTAATGTGAATATTTTTGCGTTGTTGCTCAACCTATATCCGTCTGAAGGAATTAATTTTCCACCGGTGGGGAGGTGTTAGGTACTCGCAACTCCCGCACTGCCATGTTACGCATTCATTAACGCGTAAATGTGAAAAACTTTGAACTATGTATAAAGTTGCACACGGTTGTTGGTGCCATTGCGATAATGTATCCGATAATACAGTTACTCTGTATCACTGTGTGATGCTGCTTCTTTGTGAAACATCATAGCCAGATCTCAAACATTAGAGTAGGTTGGCGAAGAGTTCTCGGGCTTAGAGTAGGTTCCTTAAGTCAGTTAGTGTACACGTCCCGTTTGATGTGAATAAACCTAAATGGCGAATTCTAGATAAGCATCAGCTCGTGTGAATGAACTTAATTATATCTCAGTACGTGCGGGAACAGTTAAGTAATTCCTACCCCTCCATACTTTCGATAGCGTTGAACAGCATTGTCGCATAGCATCTGATACGGAGGTATTTCATTTTGACGTACAGACCGTCATTGACAGCATTCATACAACCCTCAGCGATTATCTAGAGTGGAGAATAGCATTCAGGCAGTGAATGCAATAAGCCTACTCACTTGACCGCATTGTTGCAACGAGCCAATGCTTTGTACAAAGATGTATCCACATGTTCATTTGCATCACATTGCAGTCACTGTATTGCGCCATGTGGCTCGATCAGCGATATTCCCGCCGCCGGTATGGGTCATCTTTCCCGTGGTGTGCACAGAGCGCGCGGTGGCGCCACCAACCAGGCCGATCGGGGAGCGAGGGGTAAGCTACAGTAAGCAGCGCGGATTTTTACTTTGGGACGCCAAGCAATAACGTCGTTTGCCAAGTCTGGCGGACAGTACAGGTGCCGCGCGAGGCAGCAGGAAAAGCACATCTGAAAGGGGCTGTTTACACGGGTGGCGGCGCCGGAGGCAGTATCGCCGGCGTGGAAGCAGTCACCGGTTCTAGGTGCTTCAGTCTGGAACCGCGTGACCGCAACGGTCGCGGGTTCGAATCTTGCCTCGGGCATGGATGTGTGTGATGTGGTTAGGTCAGTTAGGTTTAAGTAGTTCTAAGTTCTAGGGGACTGATGACCATAGATATTAAGTCCTATAGTGCTCAGAGCCATTTGAACCATTTTTGAAGCAGTCACGTTACTGGGAAGCCTTAGGTGTATTTCCCTTCCTGCATGTCTCCTGGCAGCGGGGTCTGCGGTGGCTGGCTTCGTCGAACAAACAAGAGGGTAGGGGCCTGCTTGTTCTGTGAATTGTGGCCAGAATCGACAACTGGGCTCTGTGTTGTTGACTCCATTTTCTTGGCCGGTCGTTGCTACTCCTAGTGAGTCTGTCCTCAAATGCGTTTAATTTCAACTTGCTTAGTACGTAATGTTCTACTGAGAGCTGTATGTGATGTGATGATTAAAATTGTCTAGGGCGTGGAGTGCTGATACATTGTTTGCAGATGGCTACTGTCAGTGTTTAACCGTCATTGAAAACAGTTTGGCTGGCCCTCTTCTACGTGCCACCTGGTTATTGTATTTCTATCACACAGAGTTAAGCTGGCCAATGGCGTGCGCTTCTGGGCATAGTATGTTAAATCCCACGACGCTGCTTTGTCAGATGAAATTTTATATTTTTTATCCTTCATTGTACGGTGCCTCCCATTTAAGTAACGTGCTTATGTGCCATGGTATCTGATTTGTTGTTGCGTGTACTCTGAATTATTTTGGTAATACCAGTCACTGCAGTAACGAAAGAACACATTTCCTAGTTAAATTTTAGTAAATTGTTCTTCAGGTTGATCATAGTTTTCGAGCAAATAATTTTAGCTCATTTCACTATATGTGTAATAGGCCATAAGTACCGTAGTTTATGAATGTTTAAATTTTGAAATAACTTGTTCTCGCCTAAATGGTAATGTTAACAATGTGTTGGTTTTATTTGTTACTTGTCTTGTTTAAATGTGCCAAATAAATGTTCAGTGCAACTGTCGATGGTGATTGCCTGATATGTCCCTTGGTCCAGTCCTACCACCCCACAGCCTGTTGTGTCGAGCTTGTTTCATTGTGTAAAAGTTGAATTCTATGCTGTACTGTCACATCATTGGTAGCAGAGAGAGATTGTGTTCTAGGGCCCTGAATCAGGCATCCATTGTTGTATCTGGCGATAAATTAGGTTATCTTGTATTTTTTTTCTGTGAGCAATCTCTGTTGGCTGTATTATGTTACAGGACGACGAAGCCTGTCACCCGCAGCCCCGGGGGTGTCCAGGATTGAGCCAGCTGAGGAGAGAGAGCAGACAGGTTGTGAGCTTAAGACACGTGGGGCACCGACTGATGGGACGGTGACGGATGTGAGCGCGCGTTTGCGGGGAGTTTTGGACCGTCCGGTACGCCTCGCTGGGGAAGGCATTGGTGAGGTAGGTTCGGTGATGTCCATGTGTGCTGAGTCGCTTTCCCACGTGTGGGACACTTTCGAGTTTATGAGAGATAGTAACTCTTCCCGTACACAGATTAGCCAGGTTCAATGCCAGCCCATTCACTGGGTTAATAGATTGGGAAATTTAGAACACTTTAACGTTACCCCTGAAGAGAAGGCCAATATTGGCGACTTGCGTCAGAGAGCTATGGCACTGCAGTTCGATCTTAATGCAGTAGGGTTGCAGGGGGAAGAGAGCGTAGGAGGAGGTACATTGGTACAAGACCTGGTTAATGAATCAGTGCTGACAGGGAAATCAAGTTGGGCAGCCATAGTTCGAGCCATTTGCTAAGTTACCCAACCCTACACTTTTTTTTAATACAGGGATTGAGCCTTCTGGTGGTGCAAGAGTTTCCATGTGTTGTCGAGGTTCTGTGGTTATTGGTACGTTTGGAAACCCACGCCGATGCAGTAGGTGTTGATAACCGAGTTATTCTTCAACTGATTTATCCTTCGGCGAAGGGGTTATTGAGTAATATTATTAGTGAAGTATTGAGGGTTAATTGTAGCCTTTCCGATTTGCGGCGGAAGATCATTGAACGTAAATTGACTCCAAGCACTAAGCATGATTTGGCAGGCCAATATTTTTATCGTTGCCAGCGTCAAACCGAGGCCGTCGAACAGTATGTTGATGAAATTCGTGTCGCCATTACAGCGCTGGACTTAAATATAACTGAGAGGAAGGCTGTAGAGAGTTTATTGCAGGGCACCAGATCGAATGACAGGTCGCGGGTTATGTTTGCCCCTAGGCCAACTAACTTTCGTGAACTTGGGACTTTGGTTTATCTGATCGAGGGGCTCCGTTTTGCTGATAGTAAGAGCCAGGGTGAGAGAGGTGGGTACTATAATTACCTGGGAGCAACCTCATCGTATTGAAGGAAAGATAAATGATGTTGGGAATAGCTGTTTTTGTTGTGGGAGTTTCGATCATTTGGTTCCTGGTTGTCCGCGCCCGAGTAGCCGACAGTTAAGGAACAGGGACACCATTAGTCAAGAGCGTCCGATAAAGCGATGTAATCTCATAAGAACAGTTAGTGGCCAGCCACTGCGGTTCGTGTGCGGCACCTTGAACCATGAACCAGTCTGAGTTAATAGATTCTGACAGTAGTATGTCCTTGTTAGACCATCAATGGTATCAGAAGTACCGTTCAGTATGTAAGCTACCTCCCTTCCAACCGACCTCAGAGGGATGTCGTGCAGTTAATGGGAAAAGGTTGCCCCTCATAGGCTGCTGCCGAGGAAGTGTATCGATGCAGATGTTTTCGTGGCCGATTCATTTGTTAGTGGCGGAAAACCTGTCCGTTAATTTGCTGTTTGGCTGCGATTCGATACAACAGATGGGTTTGGTATTAGATTACGCCAGTAGGATGTTTCATTTTCGGTTCGCACCTGCAAAGAACTTTAGTCTGTGTTCATGCCAGAGACAGACCGAGGTAAACAATACATCTGTTCATGATTCTGAATTTGGGCTCAGTCATTTGCCAGGTAGTCAGACAGAGCAGTTACTGGCGCTTCTGAGTCGTCTTCCTGACGTGCTGACTAATAAGCTCGGTGTGACGGATAAAAATCGTCACCACATCCACTTGACCGTTGACGTGCCAGTTCGACAACCACCACACAGACTGTCACCATCGGAGATGGATGCGTTGAGCCAGTTAGTTGATAAGATATTGGAGGAAGGAGTGATCAGAAAGTCGACCTCTCCTTACGCTTCTCCGATGTTTTTGGAGCCTAAGGCAGAGGCTGTGTATCGCCAGGCAGCGGAGTATAGACGATTAAACCAGAAGGTTAAACCATTGTTTTACCTGGTTTGCGGGAGCAAAGGTCTTTACCATCCTGGACCTCAAATAGGCTTACTAACAGATTCCGTTATCCGAAGACTCAAAACCAGCCACTGCATTCAGCTCGGACTGGAACCTTTATGAGTTTAATCAGGCGTCATTCGGGTTGTCCACGGGTGCGGCAGTCCTGTCTCGGCTGCTAGATAACATCTTGGGGGATGTCAAGTACAAGTTTGTTTATAATTACCTTGACGATGTAGTAGTATGTAGTCCTACGTTTGAGGAGCACCTTCAGCATTTGGAGCAAGTCTTACACCGCTTGCGGGAATATGGGCTCCCGGTCAAGCCTTCTAAGACAAGTTTGGAACGCAAGGAGATTTCGTTTTTGGGTCGTTTGGTCTCGGCAGGGGGTGTGAGGATTGACCAGGGAAGAACGAGGGATCTGCAGAAGTTTTCGCGTGCTAAGACTAAGAAGGGAGTAGCGCAATTTATTGGGATGGCTAATTTCCTCCGCAAATTTGTGCCACATTTTGCGCAATTTGCTGCTCCACTAAACCAACTTCGGAAGAAGAACATAGATTTTCAGTAGCGCGAATCCCAGCAATCTGCATCTGATGCTATTAAGGAGGCCTTAGCCAATCTACCCGTGTTGACTGCACCAGATTTTGGTAAGAGTTTTAGTGTTCAGAGGAACACATCTAATTCTGGTGTGGCAGCAGTGCTGCTCCAGGAGCATGAAGGCGAACGTCGTCCAATAGCATACGCATCCAGAACACTCTCGCCTGCTGAGTTAAAATATTCTGTGTACGAATGGGCAACGCTGGCAGTACTCTTTGCTTTAGAAAGGTTTCGTTTCTACCTAGAACATAGACATTTCGACTAGGAGACCGATAACCAGGCATTAAGCTGCGTACTGACGAGCCCCAGGAAAACCGGACGTGTTGCCCAGTGGGCAGTCCGCATATATGCCTTCAGATTCAGCGTTAAGCATATAAGGGGAAAGGAAAATTCTATAGCGGACCCGATGAGTCGGATGTTTGAGGAGGGACAGGAAGAAGACCAAGATACTGCTGGCGTAGGGAATGTAATTTTGGTCATGGGTGTTCTAATAGAAGTTCCCGAGTTGTTTGGCAGTTTGAGAGATAAGCAAGGCATGGATCCTACCTTGAGTCACATAAAACAGCAGATCCTAGAAGGGAAGCAGGTGCCGGGCTATAGCGTAGGAAAGGGCGTCTTATGCTATCAAACTAAGAGCGACGGAAGGGTTAAGATCT
Source organism: Schistocerca serialis cubense (assembly GCF_023864345.2). Classification (NCBI taxonomy): domain Eukaryota; kingdom Metazoa; phylum Arthropoda; class Insecta; order Orthoptera; family Acrididae; genus Schistocerca; species Schistocerca serialis. Next base: position 784,478,112 of record NC_064642.1, read on the forward strand.
GTCTGCCGAGTGAACCAGTCCAGGCGATTTTCCATTATTTCCATAATTCTGTGTTGAGAGACCACTTTGGAGGCGCCAATACTATTGCTAAGATTCGGAAGCATCTAACCGGGATGACATTGTATAAGCACATTCGTAGATTAGTAGAGCAATGCCATGTTTGTAAGGAGTCCTCTAATGGTTCAAATGGCTCTGAGCACTATGGGACTTAACATCTATGGTCATCAGTCTCCTAGAACTGAGAACTACGTAAACCTAACTAACCTAAGGACATCACACACATCCATGCCCGAGGCAGGATTCGAACCTGCGACCGTAGCGGTCACGCGGCTCCAGACTGAAGTGCATTGAATCTCACGGCCACACCGGCAGGCGAGTACTCTAATGCGAGGAGAGGGTTGCTGCAATCTACCAGGGAATGCACCAACAGACAAGGTGGTCATTGATTATATCGGACCTTTACCGAGAACGCAGAAGATATATATTGGTAGTAGTGGATGCTTTCACACACTTTACATGGTTCATCCCTAGTAGCGGAATTACAGCGGACTTAACCATTTGCCATCTGACTAACGTTTTTTCGATCCTTGGTCCACCATGGTCGCTTGTTAGTGATAACCCCCCTGCTTTCGTGTCGCGGCAGTTTAGGAGATTTTGTTTCGAAAGTGCTATACATCATGTCACTACTATTCCCTACTACCCGCAACCTTATTTGCGGAGAGAGTGAATCGCAATCTTAAGGCCGCTTTCATAGCCTTCCACCGGAAGTCGCAGCGAGGGTGGGACGAGACGATCCCTTGGTTGAACGTAGTCTTCAACTCCGCCCGCCCCCCCTGCGGGTCCGGGGATTAGAATAGGCCCGAGGTATTCCTGCCTGTCGTAAGAGGCGACTAAAAGGAGTCCCACCCCCTCAAGGGGGTCGTTAGCGCCTGCGTCCGGAGACGGACGGTTCCACGACCTCTATTTGCGGTCATTTTGCTTTTTCACTTCTCGTTTCTTCCTTCCTTTGTTTGGTTCCTTTCTTTGCTCTTTTCCACCTCACTGTCTTCCGTACTCTTTCCCTTGTCTTCTTCTCCTTGCCTTCTCATTGCCTTCTTCTCCTTGGTTCTCCTTGCCTTCTCATTGCCTTCTTCTCATTGCCTTCTTCTCCTTGCCTTCTCATTACCTTCTTCTCCTTGCCTTCTCTGGTCTCCGCCTCGGCGTTTGAGACAGTCTGTCCTCTCTCTCCCTCTCTCTCTTCTTTTTCCTCTTCTTCCTTCCTCCCTGTGCGTGCCTGAAGGCCGACCCACGCGTTCGCACGCGTAGCCGGTGACGGGGTAACGCGTAATTCCCCGCCCTGGGTAGACATGTAAGGCACGCGCGTACCCCCTGGTAAAGGCCAGGCCCGGGGAGGGGTGATTGCCTGAGCTGATACCTTCTGACCATGCCGATTGGTCCCTCCGTCTGTTTCTCGGGAGGTGTGACCTGAGGTGTAAACATTCACCTAAGGCGGGAGTGCCCTCTGAGAGGGTCCCCACAAGGAAGGAGCGCGCCATCGGAGACGCTGGCAATCATGGGGGATTCCTCCGCAATGGATTTCACTCCATCTGTCTCGACTTCTGCCCAAAAACGGAAACGTGACCACCCACCAGCGACAAAAGTACTACCGCCTGCCCCACAGTTCCTCGTCGTTTCTCGATCTGAGGACGGAAAGGATTTTTCCTCTGTCAACCCTTTCGTTATCCAGAAGGGTGTAGATGCCATAGCCGGATCTGTCAAATCTTGTACCAGGTTGTGTAATGGTACCTTATTACTAGAAACTGAGAGCGCCTTTCAGGCACAAAAATTGCTTCGGGCCACACTCCTGTACACGTTCCCTGTGCGGGTGGAGGCTCACCGAACTTTGAATTCGTCTCGTGGTGTGGTCTATACTAGCTCCCTCGACGGATTGACTGACGAGGAGATTCAGTCATTCCTCGCTGAGCAGGGCGTGACGGCTGTCCATAGGGTCATGAAGAAGGTCAACAATGACCTTGTACCGACCCGGGCACTTTTCTTGACCTTCGATAGTGTTAAGCTGCCATCGCGCATCAAGGCGGGCTACGAGGTTATTTCTGTTCGCCACTATGTCCCGACACCTATGCGCTGCTACCAGTGTCAGCGTTTCAATCACACTCGACCGTCTTGTTCCAATGCGGCTAAATGTGTCACTTGTGGCAGGGATGCCCATGAGGGTGACTGTCCACCTCCATCTCCTCGTTGTGTGAACTGTCAGGGTGACCATGCCGCATCCTCCCGTGACTGTCCTGTCTATAAGGAAGAACGCTGTATCCAAGAAATTCGGGTCAAAGAGAAAGTGTCCACCTCGGCTGCTCGCAAGCTGTTGGCTAGTAGGAAGACCACGCTGCTCCCAGCGGGGAAATACAGTACTGTCCTCGCCTCTCCTCGGACTACCAGGGAGGTGGCAACCCAGACATGCGATCTGACCTTCAGCACCACGGTCGTCCGTTCGGCCAGTGCTAAGATCGCCCGGTCAACGTCTCCTCTTCCTCCCGTCACCCCTCAGCCACAAGCACCTTCATCAGCTCCTGCGAAGACAAAGACCCAGAAGTCCGATGCATGGGCCTTCAAGAAGGAACCGTCCCATGCAGACTTCCTACGTACCTCGACCTCCCAGCCTTCGACCGGTACTTCCACCAAACGTCCTTCCAAGAAGGCTCATAGGAAGCACAGTTCTCCTTCTCCGCCACGGCTCATTTCTTCTCCTGCGCCACCCAGCTGTTGCCGCCCCAGGCCGTCATCCGTTTCGCCTGGCCGCACCGCTGGTAGCCGAACATCTGGCCGTTCACTGGCGGAGGAAGCTCCCCCTCCCGGCCATCTTCCCAAGATGGCCGATGAACCTATAGACCCCATAGACGATGACTGTCCGCGTACTCATAGCGGCGGCAGTGCTCGCTCGAAGCCAGGCCCTCAGCGGCCTTCGAGGTGACCCCTTCTTTCGTCTTTCTTTTCTTCTTACGATGGCACTTATTCACTGGAATATTCGCAGCATTCGCTCCAACCGAGAGGACTTGAAGTTGCTGCTCCGCTTGCACCGTCCGCTCGTCGTAGCCCTCCAGGAAACGAAGCTGCGCCCATGCGATCAAATTGCCTTGGCACACTACACCTCTGTGCGTTTTGACCTACCCCCTGTGGCAGGTATCCCGGCCCATGGAGGGGTTATGTTGCTGGTCCGGGATGATATTTACTACGATCCCATCACGTTGCACACCGGCCTGCAGGCAGTAGCCATCCGCATTACTCTCCCCACTTTTTCATTTTCCATTTGTACCGTTTACACTCCATCGTCATCTGCCGTTACCAGGGCAGACATGATGCAACTTATTGCTCAGCTACCTGCACCATTTTTGTTAACTGGAGACTTCAATGCCCACCATCCCGTTTGGGGCTCTCCAGCATCCTGCCCGAGGGGCTCCCTGTTAGCAGACCTTTTCAACCAGCTCAATCTTGTCTGCCTCAATACTGGCGCCCCTACTTTTCTTTCGGACACATCTCACACCTATTCCCATTTAGACCTCTCTATATGTACTCCCCAACTTGCACGCCGGTTGGAGTGGTATGCACTTTCTGATACATATTCGAGCGACCACTTCCCATGTGTTATCCATCTCCTGCAGCATACCCCCTCTCCGTGCTCCTCTAGTTGGACCATCTCCAAGGCAGACTGGGGGCTCTTCTCTTCCAGGGCGACCTTTCAGGATAAAACCTTCACAAGCTGTGATCGTCAGGTCGCACACCTCACGGACGTCATTCTCGCTGCTGCTGAATATTCCATCCCTCACCCTACTTCTTCTCCAAGTCGCGTACCGGTCCCCTGGTGGACTGCAGCATGTAGAGACGCTTTACGTGCTCGTCGACGTGCTTTACGCACCTTTAAACGCCACCCTACAGTGGCGAATTGTATCAATTATAAACGATTACGTGCTCAGTGTCGCCGTGTTATTAAAGAAAGCAAGAAAGCCAGTTGGGCTGCTTTCACAAGCACCTTCAACAGTTTTACTCCTTCTTCTGTTGTCTGGGGTAGCCTGCGCCAGCTATCTGGCACTAAGGTCCACTCACCAGTTTCTGGCTTGACGGTCGCGAATGACGTCCTTGTGGCCCCTGAGGATGTCTCCAATGCCTTCGGCCGCTTTTTCGCCGAGCTTTCGAGCTCCGCTCATTACCACCCTGCCTTCCTCCCCCGCAAACAGGCAGAGGAGGCTAGGCCACCTAACTTCCGCTCCTCGAATCGTGAAAGTTATAATGCCCCATTCACCATGCGGGAACTCGAAAACGCACTTGGCCGATCACGGTCCTCCGCTCCAGGGCCTGATTCTATTCATATTCAGATGCTGAAGAACCTTTCTCCTGCGGGTAAAGGTTTTCTTCTTCGTACTTACAATCGCATCTGGATTGAGGGACATGTTCCCGCATGCTGGCGCGAGTCTATTGTTGTCCCGATTCCTAAGCCGGGGAAGGACAAGCACTTGCCTTCCAGTTATCGACCCATCTCGCTTACCAGCTGTGTCTGTAAAGTGATGGAGCGAATGGTTAACTCTCGATTGGTTTGGCTGCTCGAGTCTCGACGCCTACTGACCAATGTACAATGTGGATTTCGTAGGCGCCTCTCTGCTGTCGACCATCTGGTTACCTTGTCGACCTTCATTATGAATAACTTCTTGCGGAAGCGCCCGACCGCGGCTGTGTTCTTTGATTTGGAGAAGGCTTACGACACCTGTTGGAGGGCGGGCATTCTCCGCACCATGCATACATGGGGCCTTCGCGGTCGCCTCCCTCTTTTTATTCGTTCCTTTTTAATGGATCGACAGTTCAGGGTACGTGTGGGTTCTGTCCTGTCAGACACCTTTCACCAGGAGAATGGGGTGCCACAGGGCTCAGTTTTGAGCGTCGCTCTCTTCGCCATAGCGATCAATCCAATAATGGATTGCCTCCCAGTTGATGTATCAGGCTCCCTTTTCGTAGACGATTTTACCATCTATTGCAGCGCGCAGCGTACGTGTTTCCTGGAGCGCTGTCTTCAGCGTTCTCTTGACCGTCTTTACTCCTGGAGTGTCGCCAATGGCTTCCGTTTCTCTGCCGAGAAGACGGTCTGTATTAACTTCTGGCGCTACAAAGAGTTTCTCCCACCGTCCTTACGACTCGGTCCCGTTGCTCTCCTATTCGTGGAGACAACAAAATTTTTAGGTCTCACATTTGACAGGAAACTTAGTTGGTCTCCACATGTGTCATATTTGGCTGCCCGTTGTACCCGTTCTCTAAATGTCCTCCGTGTTCTCAGTGGTATGTCGTGGGGAGCGGATCGAACCGTCCTGCTTCGTCTATATCGGTCGATCGTCCGCTCCAAGCTGGATTATGGGAGCTTTGTATACTCCTCTGCACGGCCATCCATCTTACGCCGCCTCAACTCCATACAACATCGGGGTTTACGACTTGTGATCGGAGCGTTTTATACTAGTCCCGTCGAGAGTCTTCATGCTGACGCTGGTGAGTTGCCACTCACCTACCGGCGCGATATACTGCTTTGTCGGTATGCCTGTCGGCTGCTGGCAATGCCCGACCACCCGTCTTATCGTTCCTTTTTTGATGACTCTCTCGACAGTCAATACGGGTTGTATGTCTCTGCCCTGCTACCCCCTGGAGTTCGCTTTCGTCGCCTCCTTCAACACCTTAATTTTTCACTCCCTGCAACCTTTCGAGTGGGCGAGAGCCACACGCCACCTTGGCTCCAGGCTCAGGTTCGCGTCCACCTTGACCTCTGCTCGCTCCCGAAGGAGGTTACCCCCGGTTCAGTCTACCACTCCCGTTTTATCGAACTTCGTTCGAAGTTCATTAATATGACCTTCATTTATACAGATGGCTCTAAGACCAATGACGGGGTTGGATGTTCCTTTATTGTCGGGGCACAAAGTTTCAAATACCGGCTCCATGGCCTTTGTTCGGTCTTCACAGCTGAGCTCTTTGCCCTCTACCAGGCTGTCCTTTACATCTGCCGCCACCGACATTCTGCATATGTCATCTGCTCCGATTCCCTGAGCGCTATCCAGAGCCTCAGTGATCCGTACCCGGTTCACCCTTTCGTGCACCGGATCCAACGCTCTCTTCAGCAGCTGGTGGACGTCGGTTCTCCGGTTAGCTTTATGTGGGTTCCTGGCCATGTCGGTATCCCTGGGAACGAAGCTGCAGATGCCGCGGCCAAGGCTGCGGTCCTCCAGCCTCGGACAGCATCTTGTTGTGTCCCTTCGTCAGATTGTAGCAGGGTAATTTGTCGGCGCATTTTATCGCAGTGGCATGCCGATTGGGCTGCACTTACAGACAACAAACTTCGGGCCCTGAAACCTCTTCCCGTGGCTTGGACGTCCTCCTCACGCCCTTCTCGGCGGGAGGAGGTCGTTTTGGCCCGGTTACGAATTGGCCACTGCCGGTTCAGCCATCGCCATCTGCTGACGGCTGCGCCGGCGCCGTTCTGCCCCTGTGGGCAATTGCTGATGGTCTGCCATATTTTAACGGTCTGTGCGGATTTTAACACCCTGCGTCTTGATCTTGGCCTGCCATGTACTGTAGAATCCATTTTAGCGGATGACCCACGAGCAGCTGCTCGCGTTCTTCATTTTATCAATTTGACAACCCTCTCAAAGGACATTTGATTCTGCTGTTTTCCTTTTTTAATCCTATGCCTGTCAGTCTGTCTTTTATCGTGTTTTCCGTTTCGTTGCTGTTTTAAACTTGTGACTCGCGGTCCATTCCTCACGTAGTCTGGGCGCTAATGACCGTTGAAGTTGTGCGCCCTAAAACCACAAAAAAAAAAAAAAAACAAAAAAAAAAAAACTCCGCCCGCCATGAAGCGAGTAAGGTTGCCCCTCTCTCTTAGTGATCCTTTGACCTCCCCACTCGCCAATTTGTGCTCCATCAATGATTTACTTCCTGAGGAGGTGACCAGCGAGCTCATTCGGCAGAATTGGAAAAGTGCCAGGAAAAATATCGAGCTTGCGCACCGGAAACTAGGACAGCGCTACAATGACCGGAGGCCGTCCATTTAGGTCCAACCAGGGGCGACAGTTTTCATCCGTAGTTTTGCGGCAGGTGGCATGAGAAAGACAAATTGGAAATTTGTGGTAAGTCCTATGGGACCAAACTGCTGAGGTCATCGGTCCCTAACATTACACACAACTTAATGTAACTTAAACTAAGTTACACTAAGGTCATTGCGGGCTTTCAGAATAACTGACTCAGAGTTACAATATTAATAGTTTTGGCTGGTATCGTTGTCTAGGGGCTGGGATACGTAGTTGCCGCATTACAAGCCAAATACTGCTGAGTCTAGTGTACAATGTAAATATAAACATGAATCGAATGGTCAAAGGTTCTTGTCACTCGCCAATTGCGAATTAATATAGAAATTCATAAATGAAAGTTTGCAATTAAATAAAATCTGCAGGTGCTATTTTAACGACTTTAAATGAGTACGATAGCAAAATTTACTTTGAAAATGCCGTATATTTCTACAAATACTTATTGGTGTCGATGGTCCAGCAATTAAATAAAATGTAAGGTGAATAATAGGGAAACAATAGATTCCTACTGCACGCAATTAGTTATGAACGACAGCATAGCTAGCAAGATATTCACTTCTTAACGCACACTACGTCTTCACTGTAGAAGCCACGGAAATCTCGTAAGTACACAAGTCGGCAGTCCGAAGTATTTCTATCTCTCGCGACCACGCGCAAACCGCTGCACACTGTCCAAGTCTTTCCGCGACTCCGCGTGCGTCGCGCCTTCGCGTCCAGCACTTCCCGTGCCGTGTCGTACCGCCCGTGTCCTGTGCCGTCCTGCCCAGGACTACCCCGTGTCCTCTCTCGAAACGATGCTCTTCTCCCGCTTCCATCCAGTCTCCCCATTCACGAACGCTGTGATTGGCCAGAGCGCTCGCGCCAGGTCTTCAAGCTAACGCACCCACAAAGATATTTAAGCACATGCGAAATACTGGATCTAAATTTAAATACTTGAAATTAAATAAATATTCCTACGGCTGGACCATAAACATGCTTTACCATACATTATGAAATACATAAACTATTAAATAAACTTGTATCAAAAGGAAAGAAGCAAAAGGTAGGCCAGAAGCCTAATGGCTCTGTGCTTTCCACACCGAGCGAGGTGGCGCAGTGGTTAGACACTGGACTCGCATTCGGGAGGACGGCGGTTCTATCCCGCGTCCGGCCATCTTGATTTAGGTTTTTCGTGATTTCCCTAAATCACTCCAGGCAAATGCCGGGATGGTTCCTCTGAAAGGGCACGGCCGATTTCCTTCCCCAACTTTCCCTAATCCGAAGAGACCGATGACCCCCCTGTCTGGTCTCCTTCCCCAAACCAACCAACCAATCTGTGCTTTCTAAAACACAGTAAATGTGTAACAAATTTCTTCATGAATAGTATATGTGAGATATAAACTAAGATATAGATGAATAAATATATTTATAAGCAAGCTGCTACCGTTTTTACGTGTAACTGCGGAGTACTTATGGCCTGACGCGATCGATAGTAATCGACCACTTTGACCTCCAATAACTCGTGTAGTATTCAAGTTACATGCCTGCAATTTACACCAATATATGTTTACACTAATAGCTTTCTATAGACACGTAGATCGACGAGATAGGTTGAACCGTTTAGATTTTGGAAATTCGTTGCTGGGTGTTACTTACATAATTTACCGTCAGATGTTGAACATTAAACTAATAAAGATATTGAAAATCTTTTTACACCATCAGAATCCTCGTGAAAATAATAGTAATGTACATGTTTCTTTTTGAGGTATCATGAATCATTTGGCACGTATTAATTTCTATACGAACTGTGAAATGTCTGCTATGATGGTTTCACAAATGCCGCTATCTCTGGCACTCACGGCAAACATGTATCTTTCATTGACATAGCGTCACCCTGGAATTACCAGCCACGCGGCTGGACCGGCCGTTCTGCAGCATCACACGGTTGCTGAGCTGACGTTTGGCACCACGTGGTGGCTGCCTGGCTGTGACCCGCCGTGAGGTCCGAAGCTCGGCCACGCCAACTCAGAATTCAGAACTTAGAATATTTTCAGGGCGCCACAACTCGCCCGTTACCTCGCAACATCACACACACCCATGCACCCATGCCCGAGGGAAGACTCGAACCTCCGACGGGGCGAGTAGCTCGGTCTGTGACAAGGCGCCCTACACCGATCGGCAACCACGCGCAGCTGGGAAAGACAAAATCTTGAGCAAGTTATCACGACGTTTCGCAGGACCCTGCCAGGTGTTACAGGTGTTAAACCCATCAGTTCGCTGGTTCGGAATAGTTGGCCGGGAAAACCTCAAGGGTCCACGTTTCTAAGGTCATGGGTGGACGGAGTGGATGAGCCACGTGGCCCGGTGAGCGATATTCCCGCCGCCGGTATGGGTCATCTTTCCGGCGGTGTGCGCAGAGCGCGCGGTGGCGCCTCCTACTGGTCCGATTGGGGAGCGAGGGTTAAGCTCTAGCAAGAAGCGAGGATTTTGGCTTTGCGATGCCTAGCAGTAACGTCGTTTTGGAAGTCTGGGGGACAGTACAGGTGCCGTGCGAGGCAGCAGAAAGAGCACATCTGAAAGGGGCTGTTTATCCGCGTGACGGCGCCGTAGCAAATATCGCCGGCGTGGAAGCAGTCACGATACTGGGAAGCCTTAGGTGTATTTTCCTTCCTGCATGTCTCCTGGCAGCGGGGTCTGCGGTGGCTGGCTTCTCCGAACAAGCAAGAGGGTAAGGGCCTGCTTGTGCTGTAAATTGTGTCCGGATTCGACAACTGGGTCCTGTGCTGTTGACTTCATTTTCTTGACCAGCCGTTGCTACTCCTACTGAGTCTGTCCTCGAATGTGTTAATTTCAACTTGCTTAATACACAATGTTCTAGTGAGAGCTGTATGTGATGTGATGTGATGATTAACATTTACTGGGTCGTGGAGTGCTGATACATTCTGTTTGTTGATTGCTACTGTCAGTGTTTAACCGTAATTGAAAACAGTTTCGCTGGACCTTGTCTAAGTGCCGCATTAAAATTTTCCCTGGATATATTTTGCTGAGAATGGGAATAACGTGACTGTTACGTTTCTGTCTGAAGTGATAGTGTGTGTGAGAGACATGTGTCTAATAATAAATAAGTAGTTTCACAAATTCTTGCAGTTTACTGAGAGGTGAGTTGTTATTATGTGTTTAAATAGTTTGAAACGGATTCTGTTAATGAAAGTACAAGAATTCCTTCAATGACAGTATGTAGATATGGTAATTAATTCTGATTTAATCACAAATTTAAGTGTGGCTGTTTGTTGTAAGTTGGCTGCGTCGCCGGGGGGGGGGGGGGGGGGGGGGGGTTCTTGATTGCCTGCACGCTAGTTACTTGCATTTGATTTCGTTTTATCGGGACTTGTGCTGTTTGACTGGGGTAGTGGGTGCGGGGTCCTGGGTTGCGTCCTGCTTGAGCTGTTGTGTATTTTCCGCCCCCTTTGCCCGCGCGTAGCGGCTGGCCGTGATATAGTTCGCTCGCGGCTTAATGTTTGATTGGCCTTACGCACATAAGATAATATATTTGTACTGCTTAGCTGATGTTCATTAATTGGTTCACTAATTCCACAGAAGATGTGCTGTAATGAATTATGTCTTTCCAGTTACTTAAGGCAGATGTCAGTCTGTTGTAGATACCCACTAGTTCTGCATTTTTCGTGCCTATTCGTGACAGTTGCTGCTCCCGTTTGGGGGTCCATGCCGAGCCTGTATTGGAAACAGCTGAGCGGGCAGGCGTCCATTTCTGGGCGTAATTTGTCGAATCCTACGAGGTTGCTTGGTCACATGAAATTTTATATTTTATATCCTACAGTGTAGGATGCCTGCCATTTAAGTAACGTGGTTGTGTGCCATGGTATCTGATTTGTTGTTGCCTGTACTACAAATTACTTTTGTGATACCAGTCACTGCGAAAGAATACATTTCCTCGTTAAATTTTAATAAATTATTCTTCAGGTTGATCATAGTTTTTGAGTAAATAATTTTTAACTCATTTCACTTAATGTGTAATAGGCCATAAGTGCCGTGGTTTATGAATGTTTAAATTCTGAAGTAACTTGCTCTTACCTAAATGGTAATTTTAAAAATGTGTTGGTTTCATTTGTTATTTGTCTTGTTTAAATGTGCCAAATAAACGTTCAGTGGGGCTGTCGATGGTGACTGGCTGATGTGCTACTTGGTCCAGTCCTACCACCCCACAGCCTGTTGTGCTGAGCTTGTGTCGTTGTGTAAAAGTCGAATTCTATGCTGTGCTGACACAACAGTGCCAAAAAGGCGAGAGAATTGTTTCAGTAGAGGCAGCATGTCTCTGGGGAAGCCTTACAGTGTGTGGAATCAATGGTAGTGGCGGGATAGGATATTCGAGATACTTTTGTGTTAAAACGATATGAAACTTGTCGTAAATACCGAAGAATTTATAATGGCGCTTTTGCGGCGTCTACATACCTTGGCTGGAGACAAACTGTCCTTCGACCTCTTCATCAGAGAAGTCTACCCAGAAGGAATTCTTTGGTTTTATTTTCTCGACAATGAAAACCACTTGGTCATAAGTTTCGGGGGCCACAAGCGTTGCTTGATCCACCTCACACCTCTTCCTTGCAGCCGCATGGGATAGTTGTTCCGTGTAAAGCTTGCAGAAACACCGAGCAGTCCAGACCCACCAGTAGCCCGCGGGAATTTCCCTCATGTGCCGTTCACATACGACATCCTCATATGTGGTGTAACAACTAATGTCGTTCAGTTTACCAGACTCCTTCATTTCGATGCAGTCCTCGTCGAAACTGTTGTCTGGCATTTGAGGCGTCCAAGGGGCATGCGATGGTGGTGGGAGTCCTTGAAAGAAACAGTTAACTCTAATTAAAACTACTCAGACAGTTCCATCTCTGTCAGCAATCAAAATAAGTTACTTGCAATTAATTCAGCACAATGTTTTAAGCGTATGTGATGCGTTCGAAAATGGAAGAGGTCGGCAAAAGAATTTTGAACTTCTGCATGCTATTTGTTTGCTTAACTTAAAAGATAAGAACATAATTCCAAAAAGATAAAACAATTTCTCAGCAGGAGAATGCTTTCTAGCGTTACAGCATACGGTTCGTTAGGAAACACCTCACGCAAAGTGATGAAAGTAGTCGTTAGCAAACACAGTTAGCACATTCTTTCGCCAACCACTTCTGTTATCGCCTTCCCGCTATAATATGAGCGAGATGTGTGAGAATTAACACGGAACACAGACGTCTGGTACAAAACACTGTCAAACATTAACAATAGATACTCTGCTACGGAGTCGTGCCTGGCTATTGGCGTCAGTAAAAACTTCTCTCGCGACAAGCAAGGATATAGATTCCATTCGATACCCGCGTTATACAGGGTGTTACAAAAAGGTACGGCCAAACTTTCAGGAAACATTCCTCACACACATAGAAAGAAAAGATGTTATGTGGACATGTGTCCGGAAACGCTTACTTTCCATGTTAGAACTCATTTTATTACTGCTCTTCAAATCACAATTAGCATGGAATGGAAACACACAGCAACAGAACGTACCAGCGTGACATCAAACACTTTGTTACAGGAAATGCTCAAAATGACCTCCGTTAGCGAGGATACATGCATCCATCCTCCGTCCCATGGAATCCCTGATGCGCTGATGCAGCCCTGGAGAATGGCGTATTGTATCACAGCCGTCCACAATACGAGCACGAAGAGTCTCTACATTCGGTACCGGGGTTGCGTAGACAAAAGATTTCAAATGTCCCCATAAATGAAAGTCAAGAGGGTTGAGGTCAGGAGAGCGTGGAGGCCATGGAATTGGTCCGCCTCTACCAATCCGTTGGTCACCAAATCTGTTGTTGAAAAGCGTACGAACACTTCGACTGAAATGTGCAGGAGCTCCATCGTGCATGAACCACATGTTGTGTCGCACTTGTAAAGGCACATGTTCTAGCAGCACAGGTAGACTATCCCGTATGAAATCATGATAACGTGCTCCATTGAGCGTAGGTGGAAGAACATGGGGCCCAATCAAGACATCATCAACAATGCCTGCCCAAATGTTCACAGGAAATCTGTGTTGTTGACGTGATTGCGCAATTGCGTACGGATTCTCGTCAGCCCACATATGTTGATTGTGAAAATTTACAATTTGATCACGTTGGAAGGAAGCCTCATCCGTAAAGAGAACATTTGCACTGAAATGAGGATTGACACATTGTTGGATGAACCATTCGCAGAAGTGTACCCTTGGAGGCTAATCAGCTACTGATAGTGCCTGCACACGCTGTACGTGATACGGAAACAACTGATTCTCCCGTAGTAGCACTCTCCATACAGTGACGTGGTCAAAGTTACCTCGTACAGCCGCAACTTCTCTGACGCCGACATTAGGGTTATCGTCAACTGCACGAAGATTAGCCTCGTCCATTGCAGGTGTCCTCGTCTTTCTAGGTCTTCCCCAGTCGCGAGTCATAGGCTGGAATGTTCCGTGCTCCCTAAGACGCCGATCAATTGCTTCGAACGTCTTCCTGTCGGGACACCTTCGTTCTGGAAATGTCTCGATACAAACGTACCGCGCCACGGCTTTTGCCCCGTGCTAATCCATACATCAAATGGGCATCTGCGAACTCCGCATTTGTAAACACTGCACTGACTGCAAAACCACGTTCGTGATGAACACTAACCTGTTGATTCTACGTACTGATGTAGAGCAATGAGTCGCATGTCAACACAAGCACCGAAGTCAACATTAGCTTCCTTCAATTGGGCCAACTGGCGGTGAATCGAGGAAGTACAGTACATACTGACGAAACTAAAATGAGCTCTAACATAGAAATTAAGCGTTTTCGGACACATGTCCACATAACATCTTTTCATTATTTGTGTGTGAGGAATGTTTCCTGAAAGTTTGGCCGTACCTTTTTGTAACACCCTGTAATTCTCTTCTTCCACAAAGTCGCGCGGTACAGTGGTTCCTCAGCCTTGGACGCTCAACAGCAGGACGAAAGATAGTGAAAGACGGAATTCAAAGGAGGAGGGGACGCTTTACCACTGGTCTGTTCAGTCGGCACCGTATCGTCACACGAGTGTTGGGGAAACTCCAGCGGTATTTGCCACAGCAAAGTGTTGTGCACAGCGAAGAGCATAACACTCTAATTTTCGAGAACTCAACTTGATATGTAAATCAAGGAACATTTCGTTTTACTCCATGTATCACAGGCAGTACTTTTAAGTCCCAATTACATAAATTCTTCCTTACGGGAAAGTATATTTACTCTCAGGCTTGTCGTGTACCACCCGCGAATGAAATAAGAAAGGCGAAGAAGTATATCTGTGGCACATTGTGAGTCATCCGTACCACTCACGTTCCGTGACGGTCCAAACGCAGATTTGCGGATTATGAGACATTTAAATATACCATCTTTGTTCTCAAAATTATTCCGTTGATGAATACATAAGGATTTTCGGTCATATGTAGAAAACGGAAGCTTAGAATTCAACACTCCTCCAAAATTAGGTCAGTAGATGCACAGAACAATGTCCGATCAGACTTGAGAAGGGTAAAGTAGGAAATAGATCTGGGTTTGGCGCAGGAAGCTTATCATTTAGGCATGCAGCAAGCAAGTGTCGTGTCACGTCAAAATCGCTGCTGTTACTTTTGTGGAACGTCGTTTTTTCGTCTCTAATGACCAGAACATCTACGAGCTTTCAAAGTCACATCTCTCCATTCTCTGTCTCACATTCTTCCCTGGCATGTTTCAAAGTTCTGGAAAAGGTAATAATACTCTCGAACGCCATAGAGTAGTATAGGCGTGCGTACTCAAATACAGAGATAAGTAAAGAGGCAGAATACGGAACTGCGGTCGGCAACGCCTATATTACAAGTGTCTGGCGCAGTTGTTAGATCGATTACTGCTGCTACAATGGCCGGTTATCAAGATTAAAGTGAGTTTGAACGAGTGTTATAGTCGGTGCACGACCGATGGGACAAGCCACTCCGAGTTAGCGATGAAGTGGGGATTTTCCTGCACGACCACTTCACGAATGTACCGTGAATATCTGGAATCCGGTAAAACATCAAATCTCCGACATCGCTGTGGCCGGAAAAGATCCTGCAAAAACAGGACCAACGACGACTGGAGATAATTGTTCAATGTCACAGAAATGCAACCCTTCCGCAAGCTGCAGCAGATTTCAGTACTGGGCCGTCAACAAGAGTCAGCTTGGGAACGATTCAATCAAACATCATCGATATTAGCTTTCGCAGCCGAAGGCACGCTCGTGTACCCTTGATGACTGCACGACACAAAGCTTTACGCCTTGGGTGGGCCCGTCAAGACTGACATTGGACTGTTGACGGCTGGAGACATGTTGCCTTGTCGGACGAGTCTCGTTTCACATAATATCGAACGGCTGGACGTGTACGGGTATGGAGACAACCTCATGAATCTGAAGCTGGTGGAGGTTCTGTAATGGTGTGGACCGTGTGCAGATGGAGTGATAAGGGACCCCTGATACGCCTAAATACGACTCTGACAGGTGACACGTAAGTAATCATCCTGTCTGATCACCTGCATCCATTCATGTCTATTGGCCATTCCGACTGTCTTGGGTAATTCCAGCAGGAAGATGCGACACCCCACACGTCCAGAGTTGCTACAGAGTGGCTTCAGCAACATTCTTCTGAGTTTAAACACTTCCGCTGTCCACGAAATTCTCCAGACATGAACATTATTTGACATTTCTGGGATGCCTTGCAACGTACTGTTCAGAAGAGATCTCCCCCTTTCGTACTCTTACGGATTTATGGACAGCCATAAGCCCGCATCTCGTGGTCGTGCGGTAGCGTTCTCGCTTCCCACGCCCGGGTTCCCGGGTTCGATTCCCGGCGGGGTCAGGGATTTTCTCTGCCTCGTGATGGCTGGGTGTTGTGTGCTGTCCTTAGGTTAGTTAGGTTTAAGTAGTTCTAAGTTCTAGGGGACTGATGACCATAGATGTTAAGTCCCATAGTGCTCAGAGCCATTTGAACCATTTTTTATGGACAGCCCACCATGATTCATGGAGTCAATTCTCTCTAGCACTACTTCAGACATTAGTCGAGTGTATGCCACATCATGTTGCGGCACTTCTGTGTGCTCCCGGCGCCCTTTAAGACGTTAGGCAGGTGTACCACTTTCTTCGGCTCTTCAGCGTACATATGCTAATAAAATAAGTTACGTTCACTGAAACAATTTCGTACACGAATAGACTAATGAAACGAAATCGATCAAGTCGACGGCGGTTTTCTTTCAACAGATACATTGGCATGTGGCTTGAAAAATAAATCATAAACGGAATACGTTCTTTCATTTTCCCCCTAGCACACGCAACAACTTCCTTCTTGTTGTCTATGAACGGTATCATGTGTTTTCCGCTAATATTAAATAGAATGAAAACCAGTACAGCAAGATGAGAATACGAATGTAGTATATGAAGAAAATGAGAATATATTGTAAATAACAAGCGACTAATGTACTCATATTTGGCCCACAAGAATACTATTTGAATCAGGATGATTTATATTATCTGCAGACAACAACTCACCGTTACCGCAACATATGAGAACTCTTTGAAGACGCAGTTAAATATTGTTGCCTTAATATTGTTTAATTCGTTTGTTGAGCAAATAGTGAAGGCCTGTAGATCGAATGAAGTTTAGGCGATGAAGAAACAACGTCTTAAAATTTACCTATTTATGTAGCACCCTATATGATAACAAAGGAAGTCTTCTGCATAAAAATCATTTAATAGAAACAATTAGAAAAATGATTATTTATATATAAATCCAGACGATACTTCGGCGCGCATGCAAAGTAATCCAGAAACTCAGAAGCAACCACATCTTAGATGGTCCCGGACATCACAACCTCCAAATATTTGTAGACTGGAAGTACACTTTTTGCAAAACGTGAAACGTTCGATACTACGGAAGTAAAGATGACAGAAAATAGAGTTTGGGCGTTTTAGTCCCATACAGGCATGTTGTTGTTGCGGTTGTTGTTCTTGTGGTCTTCAGTTCTGAGACTGGTTTGATGCAGCTCTCCATGCTACTGTCCTGTGCAAGCTTCTTCATCTCCCAGTGCCTACTGCAGCCTACATCCTTCTGAATCTACTTAGTGTATTCATCTCTTGGTCTCCCTCTACGATTTTTACCCTTACTCTGCCCTCCAGTACTAAATTGGTAATCCTTCGACGCCTCAGAACATGTCCTACCAACTGATCCCTTCTTCTAGTCAAGTTGTGCCATAAACTCCTCTTCTCCCCAATTCTATTCAATACCTCCTCATTAGTTATATGATCTACCCATCTAATCTTCAGCATTCTTCTGTAGCACCACATTTCGAAAGCTTCTATTCTCTTCTTGTCTAAACTATTTATTGTCCACGTTTCACTTCCATACATGGCTACACACCATACAAATACTTTCAGAAATGATTTCCTGACACTTAAATCTATACTCGATGCTAACAAATTTCTCTACTTCAGAAATGCTTTCTTTGCCATTGCCAGTCTACATTTCATATACTTTCTACTTCGACCATCATCAGTTATTTTGCTCCCCAAATAGCAAAATTCCTTTACTACTTTAAGTGTCTCATTTCCTAACCTAATTCCCTCAGCATCACCCGACTCAATATGACTACATTCCATTATCCTCGTTTTCCCTCTGTTGATGTTAATCTTATATCCTCCTTTCAAGACACTGTCCATTCCATTCCACTGCTCTACCAAGTCCTTTGCTGTCTCTGACAGAATTACATTGTCATCGGCGAACCTTAAAGTTTTTGTTTCTTCTCCATGGATTTTAATACCTACTCCGAACTTTTCTTTAGTCACCTTTACTGTTTGCTCAATATACAGGTTGAATAGCATCGGGCAGAGGTTACAACCCTGTCTCACTCCCTTCCCAACCACCGCTTCCCTTTCAAGTCCCTCGACTCTTATAACCGCCATCTGCTTTCTGTACAAATTGTAAATGGCCTTTCGATCCCTGTATTTTACCCCTGCCACCTTTAGAATTTGAAAGAGAGAATTCCAGTCTACATTGTCAAAAGCTTTCTTTAAGTCTACAAATGCTAGAAACGTAGGTTTGCCTTTCCTTAATCTTTCTTCTAAGATAAGTCGTAAGGTCAGTATTGCCTCCCGTGTTCCAACATTTCTACGGAATCCAAACTGATCTTCCCCGAGGTCGGCTTCTACCAGTTTATCCATTCTTCTGTAAAGAATTCGCGTTAGTAGTTTGCAGCTGTGACTTACTAAACTGATAATTCGCTAATTTTCACATCTGTCAACACCTGCTTTCTTTGGGATTGGAATTATTATATTCTTCTTGAAGCCTGTGGGATTTCGCCTGTCTCATACATCTTGCTCACCAGATGGTAGAGTTTTGTCATAACTGGCTCTCCCAAGGCTGTCAGTAGTTGTAATGGAATGTTGTCTACTTGCGAGGCCTTGTTTCGACTCAGGTCTTTCAGTGCTCTGTCAAACTCTTCACGCAGTATCATATCTCCCATTTCATCTTCATCTACATCCTCTTCCATTTCCACAATACTGTCCTCAAGAACATCGCCCTTATATAGTCCCTCTATATACTCCTTCCATCTTTCTGCTTTCCATTCTTTGCTTAGAACTGGGTTTCCATCTGAGCTCTTGATATTCATGCAAGTGGTTTTCTTTTCTCCAAAGATCTCTTTAATTTTCCTGTAGACAGTATCTATCTTACCCCTCGTGAGATAAGCCTCTACATCCTTATATTTGTCCTCTTTCCATTCCTGCTTAGCCGTTTTGCACTTCGTGTCGATCACATTTTTGAGACGTTTGTATTCCTTTTTGCCTGCTTCACTTATTGCATTTTTGTATTTTCCCCTTTCATCAATTAAATTCAGTATCCCTTCAGTTACCCAAGGATTTCTACTAGCCCTCGTCTTTTTACCTTCTTGATGCTCTGCTGCCTTCACTATTTCATTCCTCAAAGCTTCCCATTCTTCTTCTACTGTATTTCTTTCCCCCATTCCTGTCAATTGTTCCCTTATGCTCTCCCTGAAACTCTGTACAACCTCTGGCTCTTTCAGTTTATCCAGGTCCCATCTCCTTAAATTCCCACCTTTTTCCAGTTTCTTCAGTTTTAATTTACAGTTCATAACCAGTAGATTGTGGTCAGTCCACATCTTCCCCTGGAAATGTCTTACAATTTAATATCTGGTTCCTTAATCTCTGTCTTACCACTATATAATCTACACTCCTGGAAATTGAAATAAGAACACCGTGAATTCATTGTCCCAGGAAGGGGAAACTTTATTGACACATTTCTGGGGTCAGATACATCACATGATCACACTGACAGAACCACAGGCACATAGACACAGGCAACAGAGCATGCACAATGTCGGCACTACTACAGTGTATATCCACCTTTCGCAGCAATGCAGGCTGCTATTCTCCCATGGAGACGATCGTAGAGATGCTGGATATAGTCCTGTGGAACGGCTTGCCATGCCATTTCCACCTGGCGCCTCAGTTGGACCAGCGTTCGTGCTGGACGTGCAGACCGCGTGAGACGACGCTTCATCCAGTCCCAAACATGCTCAATGGGGGACAGATCCGGAGATCTTGCTGGCCAGGGTAGTTGACTTACACCTTCTAGAGCACGTTGGGTGGCACGGGATACATGCGGACGTGCATTGTCCTGTTGGAACAGCAAGTTCCCTTGCCGGTCTAGGAATAGTAGAACGATGGGTTCGATGACGGTTTGGATGTACCGTGCACTATTCAGTGTCCCCTCGACGATCACCAGTGGTGTACGGCCAGTGTAGGAGATCGCTCCCCACACCATGATGCCAGGTGTTGGCCCTGTGTGCCTCGGTCGTATGCAGTCCTGATTGTGGCGCTCACCTGCACGGCGCCAAACACGCATACGACCATCATTGGCACCAAGGCAGAAGCGACTGTCATCGCTGAAGACGACACGTCTCCATTCGTCCCTCCATTCACGCCTGTCGCGACACCACTGGAGGCGGGCTGCATGATGTTGGGGCGTGAGCGGAAGACGGCCTAACGATGTGTGGGACCGTAGCCCAGCTTCATGGAGACGGTTGTGAATGGTCCTCGCCGATACCCCAGGAGCAACAGTGTCCCTAATTTGCTGGGAAGTGGCGGTGCGGTCCCCTACGGCACTGCGTAGGATCCTACGGTCTTGGCGTGCATCCGTGCGTCGCTGCGGTCCGGTCCCAGGTCGACGGGCACGTGCACCTTCCGCCGACCACTGGCGACAACATCGATGTACTGTGGAGACCTCACGCCCCACGTGTTGAGCAATTCGGCGGTACGTCCACCCGGCCTCCCGCATGCCCACTATACGCCCTCGCTCAAAGTCCGTCAACTGCACATACGGTTCACGTCCACGCTGTCGCGGCATGCTACCAGTGTTAAAGACTGCGATGGAGCTCCGTATGCCACGGCAAACTGGCTGACACTGACGGCGGCGGTGCACAAATGCTGCGCAGCTAGCCCCATTCGACGGCCAACACCGCGGTTCCTGGTGTGTCCGCTGTGCCGTGCGTGTGATCATTGCTTGTACAGCCCTCTCACAGTGTCCGGAGCAAGTATGGTGGGTCTGACACACCGGTGTCAATGTGTTCTTTTTTCCATTTCCAGGAGTGTATTAGAGGCACTACTGCCATCCAGTGTGTTCATCACAAGGCCCAGAGCCCAACTGATCTAGTACACAGTACCACCCCCAGAGATCGCTGTCGTCCATTCTGTGACGTAATCCAAGATGGCAGTCATGACGTTAGCTGGTGACACAAGTACCATTATCGGAGATGGCAGGAAATAGTGTGGTTGCCATCATGTACGGAATCCAACTAACCTTGTACACAGTACAGCCACCAGAGGGTATTGTCACCCCTCCTGTGACCTAATCCAAGAGGGCGGTCTGGAGGGGGAATATGGCGCGAAAATGACTTAGCCTGTGCCAGGTTGCTGGGGAGTGTAAGGAAGGAGTGTATTTATTTTGAAACAATTATTTAGGGGTGGAGTATATTTATCACACTGATACAAAACATATGCTTGGTGTCACACCACACAGCCCACAGACCTGTAAATTACTCCTAAATAACGATCCGTAGACATGCAAACAACTCCTAGTTTACCGAAATAATTTCAGTAAAGACATGCAGACTTCTCCTAAATAGTGCAGTACACTGATATGTAAACACACTCAGTAATCGTAAGCTGTCCAAATAATGCATAGCACAGCTTACACACCTGCTCACAAAATAATGAAACAGACACGCAAACAACATACACAGGCACTGCCCATCACCCCCTGTCTTTCGTACCGCACAGGAGGCTACCCCTCACACTCCCAGATGTTGGGAGGCACCGACACTCCCTGTGAAGTGATGCACAGATGCCCGTTTGGTTCCCGAAAATATGAGGTGGCAACATCCTTTCATACTTGGTACCTGAGAAGTTCCTCTTGAAATATGTGTTCATGTAGGCACCATTGCAGACACGACCGGATGGGAGCGAGGACCTATTTACAGAGCAAAGACATTTCGATGTGGGCAGTTCACACGTGTGTTTGCTGCAGTTGGTGTGAAACCTTCCTCTACCTGTAGTCTGGCAAAGAGCTAATTGCTGAGTGACGCTGCAGAAATCCTTTCCAAAATAGCACAAGCTGCTTTTTCACTAGGGATTCTAATGGACCATGTATGATGTGTAGCTGATGCATCACCATGTGTGGCACATCTACCAACGTTCTCATTGTTATACTGAAACCACATGACTATCTAAAATAATAAGCAAGTTGCCAGCCGGTGTGGCCGTGCGGTTCTAGGTGCTCCTGTCTGGAACCGTGTGACTGCTATGGTCGCCAGTTCGAATCCTGCCTTGGGCATGGATGTGTGTGATGTCCTTACGATAGTTAGGTTTAATTAGTTCTAAGTTCTAGGTGACTGTTGCCCTCAGAAGTTATGTCGCATTGTGCTCAGAGCCATTTGAACCATTTTTAAGCAAGCTGAACAACAGTAAATTGTGTAGTGGCCCAGAAATACTTAATGTACGCTTTTGTAGGAGTTTACATGATGTCTCTGCTTGTATGCATGGACATCTTGCACTAACAGAACCCGTTTACGAAAATAGTGCAGAATAACATCGAATGCAGTCTTCCTAGCGGTCCTTACGTGGCACCCCATCAATCACATATTAATCCTCCTGCTTTCAACATCAAACGTTCTCACCGCTATGTAGAGACTTCTGTATCCCTGCACAAAGGATGTCTTGTGAATGAATGGTGGATTATGATTGGCGGTTATCGAATTTGTCCGCCGAATTGCTGACACCAACAGTGTGGAAGCACCATCCACCTTTCCTTTTTCTTTCTGCAGACGAGACTTACAGTGGTAAAATGCTATTTTACACTGATCGCCATATTGCACTGACAACTAAACATCGCAATGTGCCCTACATATCGTCAAATACAGAAAGACACTTACTCAATTACACTGCCCTCCCAATGAGGACAGGAGTTTGAATATTAGAGCATGAGACTGATCTCCAACCCAGAAATATATCACCATGTACCATGTCCATCTACTAAAAATATAATTCCTATCCTATGCCATACAAATATCGCCCCTTTTATGTAATTCATACATATACTTTGAAGACAGACTGCACCATAGTTATATTCGCAGCACTAAATAGTTCCCTGTGAGGTTGGTGGTCATCCACTCACGACGTGTGACCAGAGCGCCCTGAGCAGGCCAAAGTCACTCTCAGAACTGTTCTACAAATTCAGGCTCACACCCCTTCAACACAGTGTTACTGTTTCAGGTCTGGACCTGCTTCCTTGCTTGCTTTTTTCTACACCCATCTCCAGACTCATGGATTACAAGAACAAATATATTTTCACATAATTCGTTCACAGCAATATCTTACTGATCGCTCACGCAACACAATTCCGAAGATGCAGACTGTAAATTATTTCTCAACAAACCATCAATTTCAGCGAGGTGGAACATGATCTAGACCACTGGGTAACTAGAAACGTATCCTGTCTGCGATGACCTTTACGTGAGAACTCTAAACAAACAGAGGAAATAGCTATTTCCACTCGCAAATACCGATGTCGGTGATGTAACAGATTCCAAATCATCCCTATAATTCACAAGGTTAACTAAAGTGGTTCTTTTGTCTAGAGCACTGGCAAACATGTCTTCCACATGCTAGACACACACACCACAATCGATATTCTCTCAACTAAATAAAGATGGGAAATGTGAAGAAACAGTCAACCAAACAATTTACACAGCAAGAATAATGGTCCAGCTCAAATGCATCTCCATATTCAATATTCTGAAATTTCCACTTGATCAGGGAAGCCATCCCACACATACTAAGTATTAGTTCGCTATAGGGTCGTCTAGAGGACAACACGGTTAATTCATCTACATTCTTACACTCCCACATGCCTCCCCATTCTGAAGGCTCCTGTCGTTAGCTGGAAACGTGAATCATTCCCTCCACAATCAATGTATACACGGTATCACCCTATATTTGGTGGCTATACTTCCAATTAAATGTTATGATCGAGGACTCTGTTGAACAACTGTCGACAATGAGCTTAGTATCGGAAATAGAACCTGCTGACATATGTGGCTCTGGAAATAGAAAAATCTGTACCATCAATATCACTTTAGATACTCTTCCCTTTGCTATCACCGTGCCCAACTTCAACTCCATACCTTCCATTTTGCACATGTCGGAACACAAACACATACTTTATAAGCCTGATGCTCGAGGTGAGCCTATCACACGTCCCCTACTATGACTAAGTAGGATATGTTAAAAGATTACATGCGATATGAAAAAATACTGAGAGAATACCAGCGATGGGTGGACATGTCTCATAAGTATTTCTTGCAAGTGCTACCACTGTGTCTTAGAAAGACAGATGTAATCGGCCAGATGTTAAAAAACCCGATCGCAACAACTACTGTGCGTTACTGTCACGAGTGGTCCTGCTTCTACAGGTGTACACAAGGTCCATGTTAAAAGCTATACTTGCTTTATAAATCTAGGTATGACATTACCTCTGAATGAGATGGTTTTTCTGGAAACATATCGAGACATGATCGATGGAGTGTATATCATCAGACCAGCAGTCCAATTACATGTAGCCCACGATGCAACTTCGTGATAAAAGCGCTGAATTTTGAAAGGATTCAGCTAAGGAACGTGGCATGTAACAGGTATTTGCGAATCCCTCACGCCACTGCAGCCAGATATTTCTCCATGTAAGAGGTTCTGCGGAATATCCACTGATAGGCCATGACTGATTGAGAAGATCACAAACAGCAGTAGATGGTTTCCTGATTGAGGTCGTATGAAATGTACACCACCTTTTCAGATGTCCACTGGAAATAATGCCTACGATTTGGAATCAAGTCCTACCACTCAACCATATACATGCATTGGATCAAAGCTACAAGTGAATCATATTTCTGGCACTCTCATATCTCGAAAGGAGACACCTTTCTCGAACCCGTCTGCTACAGTAGAAATCCAATCTGGTTTTAGTCAACCCCTGCGCATGTTGCAATTTTTCCCATTTCTACAGCTTAGCGCATGTGATCACTCAAAATTAATTTGGAAATGAGCAAAAGTCGGAGAAACCCATATCCAGCACCTTCTGCAATCCATGTAGAATCAAAACGACCTGAGTTACTGTAACAGGACCGTGTTTTGACCATTCGGTGGAAATGTACACGTTGTAGTGCGTCTCCAAACTAGATACAGATACTACACTCCGAAGCAAATCCATGTGCATTCGAATCTATCAGCCCAACATGCTATCATCGTTATTCTCTACCCCCAACAGAGAACAATTAAGAACTATAGAAGCTTCAGTAACTTCTTCCGATACAGAAGTCACCTAGGCACTATTGCTCACGCGATGATGCATAGGTGCAGTGTGGTCCAGTGCAGAGAGAGAGAGATTTCACAGTGCTTCCCAGAAAGCACAGTGTGCATCCCTCCTACATTCCTGATCGATCACCTCGTTCCTCACTGAATTTACACCTCAACCTGCTGATGCTGGTGTGAGACGATCCTATTAAATATACAGTTTTCGATTCACTGCAGAGGCCCGTTTAATGTTTCATCATCTGTACTGTAGCAGAATGATCGTATCCCACGAACTATACTGTAAATCGCAAGAGGCGCTGCCCGTTGCCCTGTCTCGTTGTTTGAAGCATTATTTGTTTCTGTAGTAGCGCGGTTTGTACGTCGCCATACAATTTATTTTTCTGTCACGACCTCATGGTCAGCGTCTGGTCCTAAACTGACATTAAGGTGCTCTGATCCACGGACTCTCCCAGCAAAACTAGACATCGCACAATGTAAACCATATTGTTACTGTGGCTACCATAACACGCCGCAAACGCAGTATAATTTTAAATAAGACAGAGTTACAGCATAAGAAAACTGGAAGAGTTTTATAGCGTTTGTGTAGATTTCCAAACTACATTTAAACTCTGTTGTCATAGTCACGGAATAGCTGATGACTCTACATTCCGTTTCGACTGTTTCATCATACTGCAGTCATGTACGCGATGAGTGTTTCGGTGCTATTCACCCCAGAAGGTGCTGTCCATCGACCAAAACTCTATTTCAACTCAAACAAGCGATATCAGTTAATCATTATGCGGTAACCAACAGCGTGGCAGTGCACGGATAGGATGGAAAAGGCACCATCGATGTACTCCAATAATAAACATCACAGTTAATAGTGCGAACAGTTTTACAGTAATTTCAACACTGAACAATGATGTGACAGCATGTTCAATTTCAGTATCATAGCTAAATCACCCCTTCTCCACTTTGCGAGTATCACTGCAAATGTGGATAGATGACTGTCCAGTACGTCCAGTCAATGTCAATTCTCGAACACATACACAAAGTATATCAGACAGCACTCTACATATTACTAACACCTCTAGCATAGTGTTTAATTTACGATCTGTCTCCCTGCATGTGAGTCACAGAGAATTCTCGCTGTCTTAGGGTAAAATTAGAGAGTGAAAGACCCTCATCACACTGTCAGTGGCCAACCCGCTCTGCAGCACCGTTATCGAATTAACTGCAACTGACCAGAAGTAGACCGCTACACTCCAAGTCTCGTGAATGAATGGAGCTTTACGAGTCCTCACTCATCCAAGTACACACGATTTCTCGAGATGCGCCCATGTCGAGGAGCTTAGCACTCCTTATCGATGTATACTATGAGATTTCAAAGTGTCGTGATGTAATAGCAAACAGTTAAGAAGAACAAGAAAGGAATGATTTTTATGCACGATGGAGCTCCAGATGGATGGAGTTCAGACGCATTTTTACGTAAATCAACCAAGCTATCAACTCTGAAGTGTTGTTCTAGTCTAGGATCGGTACCAGGAAGGTACTGGTGGGAGAGAACATAAATACACGCACTCCTAAGGCTAAAATGTTCCGCACTTAAAACAGGATATAATGCTACATCCCTTGCGTTTTCGACCTAACAGTCGTTTGGAATGTAGTGCTGTTAATATTCCAGTGTAAGAAACAAATTGCAAGCGGATGACATACGTCCTTCTTCCTGGTTTCTCTACGATAAACTGTGTTAACGAACCGTAAAACGAAAAAACTACTTCTTAAAACATGCGCTCTTTGTGATACAATATAGCTTTCCGGTGATGTATGGCGCCCACTATTCGCATCCTATCACGTTTAGAAAATTATACTGTGCCTGCATCAGCCCTATATAAAATGATCGTTAGTAACGACGAATACATCTTAAATGGAAACAAATGCATTGCAGCTGCATCCGAATTGTGAAAATTACAAGTACTTCCCTCACTAACTCTGTAAACAGAGCATCCGTCAGGCAAATGTATACACAGCGATTGCAGCGCCTCACAAGCACCTATCGCTACCTTAGTTATGAAGCTGAAGTATTGATTTTACACCCAAGATGCGACGGGGGGATGGAGTACATCGCATAATCATAATTCGTTTAGAGGAATGCGCCACGTTTCATCACACATGAGATGGAAGTCCTCTGATGACCTACACGTTTAACATTATCGATAGCAAGTAGACAGAGCTTTAAATCACATACAGAAGTCGTGGCAGTATACGAGTCGAACTCATGCTATGCTACGCGACTGATGCATCTTAATAGAACAGTGAAAAATTGACCTGCAGCAACTTCACACGTTTCTAGAATTCATCATCAGTCGACAATTAAATCGAACTTCGTTACAGCTCGATCTCAATCGATCACCCCATGCACTCTGCTATCCTTTACCACAGATGCATGTGAGTTTATAGGTGGATGGTTCTCAGTCTCCCTGAAAAGTGTCAAATACAGTAGCCATGGGCCGTTATTCCCGCCAGTGTAAATTGTTCGGTTGACTGTTTCTTCATATTCCCCATCTTTATTTAGTTGAGAGAATATCGATTGTGGTGTGTGCATCTAACATGTGGAAGACACATTTGCCAGTTCTCTAGACATGAGAACCACCTTAGTTGACATTGTAAATTATAGGAACGATTTGTAATCTGTTACATGACCGACATCGTTATTTGTGAGTGCAAATATGTTTCCTCTGTTTGTTTAGAGTTCTCACGTAAAAGGTCTTCGCAGATAGGATACGTTTCTAGTTACCCAATGGTCTAGATCATGCTCCACCTCGCTGAATTTGACGGTTTGTTGAGAAATAATTCCCAATCTGCATCTTTGGAATTATGTTGCGTGAGTGATCAGTAGGATAACGCAGTGAATGAAATATGAGAAAATATATTTGTTCTTGTAATCCACAAGTCTGGAGATGGGTGTGGAAAAAAGCAAGCTGGGAAGCCGTTTCGGACCAGAAACAGTAACACGTTTGTGTCGAGGGAGAGCGGGCTTGAAATTGTAGAACAGTTCTCAGAGTGACTTCGGCGCACTGGTCACACATCGGGAGTGGATGACCGCCGACCTCACAGGGAACTATTTAGTGCTGCGAATATAACTATGGTGCAGTCTGTCTTCAAAGTATATGTATGAATGACATAAAAGGGGTGATATTTGTATGGCATAGGATAGGAATTATATTTTTAGTAGAGGGACACGGTACATGGCGATATATTTCTGGGTTGGAGATCAGTTTCACGCTCTAATATTCAAACTCCTGTCCTCATTGGGAGGGCACTGTAATTGAGTAAGAGTATTTCTGTATTTGACGATATGTAGGGCACATTGCGATGTTTAGTTGTCAGTGCAATATGGCGATCAGTGTAGAATAGTTTTTTACCACTGTAAGTCTTATCTACAGATAGAAAAAGGAAAGGCGGGTGGTGCTTCCACACTGATGGCGCCAGGAATTCGGCAGGTGAATTCGATAAGAACCAATTAAGATACCCCATTCATTCACAAGACATCCTTTGTGCAGGGGTACAGGAATCTCTACATAGCAGTGAGAATGTTTGATGTTGAAAGCAGGAGGGTTAATACGTGACTGACTGGGTGCCACATTAGGATCGCTAGGAAGACTGCATTCAATGTTATTTTCGTAAACAGGTTCTGTTAGGGCAAGAATTTCCGTGCATACAAGCTGAGACATTATGTCAACTCCTACAAAAGTGCACATTAAGTATTTCTGGGACACCTTGCAATTTACTAGAGTTCGACTCGGTTATTATTTTAGGTAGCCATGTGGTTTCAGTATAACAGTGAGAATGGTGCTAGATGCACTTGCGATTGTATGTAGCTACACATGGCGATGCATAATCCACATGTCACACATTGTCCATTAGAATTGCTAGGGAGAAAGCAGCTTGTGCTATTCTGGAATGGATTTCTGCAGCGTTGCTCGGCAGTTAGCTCTTCGTTGGACCACAGGTAGTGGGAGGGTCCACGCCAGCAGTGGCGAACACACGTGTGCACTGCCCACCTTGGAGTGTCTTTGCTCTGTAAGTAGGTGTTTGGTCCCATCCAGTCACATCAGCAACGGTGCCTAGGTGAACACGTATTTCGGGAGGACCTTCTCAGGTAGCAAGTATGAAAGGAATGTCACCATGTCACCACCTCATCTGTGCGTCACTTCACAGGGGGGGGGGGGGGGGGCGGTGCCTCCCGACATCTGGGAGCATGATGTGTGGTAGCCTCCTATTCAGCCCAATGGACAGGGAGTGGCGGGCGGTGTCTACACCTACATCTAAATGATTACTCATTCACACTCAAGTGCCTGGTAGAGGGTTCATTGAACCATTTTCACACTACTTCTCTACCATCCCACTCTCGAATGGTGTGTGGAAAAAAGGAACACTTGAATCTTTCTGCTCATGCTCTGATTTCTCTTATTTTATTATGATGATCATTTCTCCCTACATAGGTGAGGTGGATATCAACAAAATATTATTGCGCTCTGAAGAGAAAGTTGGTGATTGAAATTTCGTAATTAGATCTAGCCACAGAGAAAATCGCCTTTGATTCAGTGACTGCCACCCCTACCAGCATATCATATCAGTGACACTCTCATCCATATTGCGTGATAACACGAAACGAATTGGCCTTCTTTGCACCTTTTCGACGTCCTCTGTCAATCCTACCTGGTAAGGATCCCACACCGCACAGCAATATCCAGCAGAGGACAGACATGTGTAATGTAGGCTGTCTCTTTAGTGGGTTGGTCGCATCTTCTAAGTGTTCTGCCAACAAAGTGCGGTCGATGTTTCACCTTCCCCACATGTTATCTATGTGGTCTTTCCAATTTATGTTGCTTCTAATTGTAATTGCTAGGTATTTAGTCGAATTGACAGTCCTTAGATTTGTGCGTTTATCGTATACCCAAAATTTATCGGATTTCCTTTAGTACCCATGTCGATGACCTCACTCTTTTCTTTGTTTATGCCAGTTGCCACTTTTCGCAGCACACAGAAATTCTCTCTAGATCATTTGTAATTGTAATTGATCGTCTGATGATTTTATTAGACCGTAAATGACAGCGTCATCTGCAAATAATCTAAGGGGCTGCTCAGATTATCACCTAGATCATTTATGCAAATCATGAACAGCAGAGGGCCTCTGAAACTACTTTTCTGGATGACAGGTATCACTTCTGTTCTACTCGATGAATTACTATCACTACGAACTATGACCTCTCTGAGAGGAAATCATGAATTCATCCACACAACTGCGACGCTATTCCATATGTACGCAATTTGATTAATAACCGCTTGTGTGGAAGAGTATGAAAAGCGTTCTGGAAATCAAGGTATATGGAATCGATCTGAGATCCCTTGTCGACAGCACTTACTTTATGGTAATAAGGAGCTAGCTGTGTTACACAAGAACGATATTTTCTGAATCCGTGTTGGTTATGTATCAATAGGTCATTTTTTACAACGTGATTCATAATTTTCGAGTACAGTATATGTCCTAAATCCTACTGCAAGTTGAGATCAGTGATGTGGGTCTGTAATTCAATGGGTTACTCCTATTTCCTTTCTTCAATATTGGTGCGACCTGTACTACTTTCCAGTCTTTAGAAACAGACCTTTCGTCAAGTGAGCAGTTGTTTATGATTGTTAAGAAAAGCGATATTATGTAAGCATCCTCCGAAAGGAACCTTATTGGTACGCCATCTGGAACGGAACTTGCCTTTCTTAAGTGAGTTGAGTTGTTTCGCAACACCTAAGATATCTACTTTTATGTCACTCATGCTAACAGCTGTTCTGGCTTCGAATTCTGGAATATTTACTTCGTCTTCTTTCGTGAAGGAATTACGGAAAACTGCATTTAGTAACATCGCTTTAGTGGCACCATCATCGGTAACATTTCCATCGCTATCGCACAGTGACGGTATTGACTGTTTTTTGTCACTGGTTTACTTTACATACGATCGGAATCTCTTGGCGTTTTATACGATATTTTGAGACAGTGTTTCATTGTGGAAACTATTAAAAGCATCTCGCATTAACTTTCGCACTAAATTCGAGCTTACGTGAAACTTAGCCAGTCTTGGGGATTTTGCGTTCTTTTGAATTTGGCATGCTTTTTTCGTTGTTCTGACGTGATTTGTGCACCATGGTGGATCAGTTCCGTCTCTTATCATCTTACGCACTATGAATCTCCTTCTGTCGATACTGTATCTTTCAATTTGAGCCATATCTGGTCTACATTTACATAATTCAATGGAAGGAATGGTGACTCTTAGGAAGGCAGCAAGCGAATTTTTATCTACTGTTTTAAATAGATATATTTTGCGTGCATTTTTAGTGGTTTTGGTTGATATGGTTTTGAGCCTAGCTACAATAAACATGACCTTGTATTCACTAAGAACTGTATCCGTCATGACGCTCTCTATTAGATCAGGATTATTAGTGGCTAATAGGTAATGTGTGTTTTCGCAAAAAATTACAATTCGCGTGGGTTCAAATGGTTCAAATGGCTCTGAGCACTATGGGACTTAACATCTGAGGTCATCAGTCTCCTAGAACATAGAACTACTTAAACCTAACCAACCTAAGGACATCACACACACCCTTGCCCGAAGCAAGATTCTAACCAGCGACCGGAGCAGTCGCGCGGTTCCAGACTAAAGCGCGTAGAATCGTTCGGCCACTGTGGCCGGCTAATTCGTGTGGGCTCATGAAGTAATTGTTCAATGTAATTCTCAGAGAAAGCATTTAGTACAATTTCGGAAGATGTTTTCTGTCTACCACCGGCTTTGAACATGTATTTTCGCCAACAAATCGAGAGTACATTGAAGTCTCCACCAATTATAGCTGTATGAGTGGGTACTAATTTGTAATGAGATTAAAGTTTTGTTTGAAACATTCAGTTATTATATCATCTGACTCTGGGGGGCTGGTAGAAGGAGCCATTTATTATTTTGGTACTACTGTTGAGTATAACCTCTACCTATAGTAATTCACAGGAACAATCAATTTCAACTTCACTACAAGATACACTAATACCAACAGACACACTGTGTGTTCGTTTTTTGCGTGTCCGTTGCATTATTTTGCGAGCAGGTCTGTAGGCTGCGCTATGCGTTATTTGCACAGTTTACGATTACTGAGCATGTCTACACATCAGTGTACTTCATTATTTAGGAGGAGTCTGCATGTCTGTATTGAAATTATTTCGGTAAATTAGTTGTTGTTTGCGTGTCTGCAGAGCGTTATTTAGGAGTAGTTTAAAGGTCTGTGGGCTGTCTGGCGTGAACCAAAGCAAGTGTTTTGTATCAGTGTGATAAATATATTTTATCCCTAAATAAATTGTTCCAAAATAAATACACTCCTTCCTTTTCCCCCCTCCAGACCGCTCTCTTGGATTACATCACAGGAGGGATGACAGCACCATCTGGTGGCTGTATTGTGTACTAGGTCAGTTGAAGTCTAGATCTCGTGGTGGAGACACTGCCAGCAAACTAAATACTTATGTCCATCACAGGCAGAATCGTTTTCCCGCTATTTTCCCCTACCCCAAACCGCCATCTTGGGTTATGTCATTGAATCGATGACAGCACCCTCTGGTGGCAGTACTGTGTACTAGGTTAGTTGGTCCCCAGACCCCATGGCAACCACACTGTTTACGCCATCTTGGATAACGGTACTTGCATCATCAGCTGACGTCATGGCAGCCATCTTGGATTACGTCACAGAACAGACAACAGCGACCTCTGGTGGTGATACTGTGTACTATATCATTTGGACTCTGGACCTCTTGGCGAACAAAGTGGATGGCGGTAGTGCCTCTAATTGTTTAAATAAAGACTGGTGCATGAAATCGAAAGTTCAAAATTGGCAAGCATGTTTCCAGAGTCTTTTAGGTGGATTACTATTTTGACGATTTACAGGTTGTTTGGGTCTCTGGACATAAATGCATTTCATTGTAATGGTTGTGCAATGCATTATTTTGGGTGTTTACAATTAGCAGGCGCATGTGTACAGGATTATAAAATGGTTGAAATGGCTCTGAGCACTATGGGACCTAACATCTCAGGTCATCAGTCCCCTAGAACTTAGAACTACTTAAACCTAACTAACCTAAGGACATCACACACACATCCATGCCCGAGGCAGGATTCGAACCTGCGACTGTAGCGGTCTCGCGGTTCCAGACTGAAGCGCCTAGAACTGCTCGGCCACTAGGGGCCGGCCCAGAGCATTATACATGGGTTTATTTAGAAGTAGTTTGCAGCTCTGTATGCTATGTGGCGTGACCCAAAGCATCTCAGTGTGTGTTCTGTATCACTGTGATAAATAAACTCCATCCCTAAATAAATTGTTCTGAAATAAATAAAATCCATCCTTTCTCCTTCAGCCCAGTGCAGGCTGGGTACTGACCCAGTCATTTCCTAGGAGGAGGTGGAGGTTGGGTGACTATATAAGTGTGATACCTGGCATGTAATGGAAGGCTGTGGTTTTAGTGGACTTTTATTAATGATAGGATGCAATACCTCTATACTACTCTTAAAAAAAAGACATTCAATGCCTATAACAGCTTATAAAACGTTTCGCTGTATGACTATCGTTTTAACGTGGAAGTAGATTACACAAAAACTGCGATAGTGGCAGCTGTTTTGGAATGGTGGCATTCAGAGTTACTCTGCCAGATGATTAAAATCATCTCCTCTACCCTGGTTACTTGCTATAGAACCAAAACTGGGAAACTAGCTTTCTTATGCTCTCGCAGCTATGGCTGGTAGAAAGAGTCTTTCCAGATGTTTTAATGTTCCACTACACAGTGTAAAGTCAGTGTGGTATTACCCGCTATTGGTCTTCGTATCAATAATTGTTTATGACATACATAACATGTTTCGGATTTACGTGTTATGTTACGACGAAATACGAAATTTGATCGACAATCTGAACTGCTTACCATGTAGGTTTGATGGATATGTTCTATAGTAGTCTTAAGAATCAGTTTCATATTAGCCTATTTTACTGATAATCTAGTGCTTACATAGGTATAATTCTGAACAAATATTATATACAGATTCATTATGTTTTTCATGCGTGGGTTATTGCTGATAAGAGGATTAAGCGAACATGATGTCGCTGTCGACAAGAGACACATCCACAGTGTGCTACTTGTGACACTCACAAAAGCAGGGCTGGAGACAGGATTACGTCGACCCGTACGACTTCTATTTTTCTTTACATTACTTTCCCTGTGGATGGCGGTTCAGAATTACTGACTTCGCCAATCAAAAAAGAACATTGCGCTACTGGTTTCCCTGGAAATATCTTCCACTTACTACGGAGTGTGTGACCGCGTTTTCATAAGCAATCAAAGATTCACTGCTACAAAGTGTGGCCAGAAACCTTATAAGACACACTGTTTCATCGCAGGTCATGTTTTTCTTTGTGTGTGTGAGAGTATATCTTGTAATAAATCGATCGTAATTTAATAGGACGTACGTTGCCAGAACACATTTTTATTGGTTTTCAACACGATTGCACACATGACACAAGTTACTACATACTTGTGTGAGAATGTTCCTTTCCTTGCGCAATCGACTTTAAGAAAATATCGATGGGCAGGAAAACTCCGCTACCAATCCTCCCAAAAGTATCAGGTTATGAACTTGAGTCTGGTGTTACCTGATTTTCGATTTGTCATCGATGACAGTCTGGTAGACGGGACGTTGTCGGAGCTATAACGACAAATATGAGAGCTGGGAACGGGTGAGTTCGCGGTAAAGTCTTAACGTTTAAAACCCGATATCATTATAATTGGACAGATCACCTGTTTTGATTTTAAATAAAGCTTTTCTTCTTTATAAGACTGTGTGGACAGCAGCTCACATACCATAATAAAAATAATTTTAGCGCGTTTTTTTCATGCATATCGCTTCCAAGCGACCGCATGTTCACCGTCCTAACATGTGGCGTGAGTTGCCTGACAAAAGCTATTGCGAGCCCCTGGAAAGATCTGTGGATCGTTACTCCCAGAGAAACAGACAGATCGATAATTCCCGTCCGTTTATCAGTATGCACAGGCCACTCCGCGTGCTTCCCATCACCCAGTGTCCGCACTTTGAGGTTGTAGACCTCGCTACTGGCGAGAGAGCTGTCGCACGGCTGAGGTGTGGTCATTGCTGCCAGGGCCGCCCGCGGGTTGGCGGCGGCGATGTCTGCCCCCGTTGCGCACAACAGCTCCAGAGCTGACAGATACGAGCAGCCTCTCGTCACAGATGTGGCACTGATCGCGGTGTTGTCAGGTACGCGCAAACCGGTTTTCCGACGGCCAGTGTGCGTTTGTTTGCAATCTGAATCACAAGGTGGTAGGTTAACCGTAACTGAGTACTTGGAAGACAGTCTTCTCAACATACGGCGCTCGATCTCTGCTGCACTCTAAGCACGCATTTTATAGAATCGTGACCTCTATGAGTCTGTGACTTTGCATGTAGAAATGGTTTCGCTTTTTTTCTGCACTGGGTCTTTGCTCAGTATCGTTTACGAGTGGTGACGATGTATATACTTTGAACTATTCCGGATCTACTAGTGAAGTCGTGCCGTCATATAGTGAGAGTTACATGTCTGGGAACGCTGGCAGGTCTAGCTCACAGTCGGCATGGTTCCAATCTGTTTGTATTTTGCCGTTGAATATATTTCCGATGTACCTGGTATGGTCCACGTGTAGTGCGGGATATGCCAGTTGCACCAGGATACTCATTATTAATGCCCAGATAAGTTTCCGAAGCAATAGTTTTTTACGCACTACAGTGTTTTAGCTGTCCAGCACGTAACGTTGGAATTCTATGCATGAGTCTAAATTATATTAATATCAATGATCAAAGTCTCATTTTCGTATAGTTAATGTAAAAGGCTTATAGTAATAATAGTGTACGGTCTGTGTTGTATAGGCATCGTAATTACATTTCTTTATTCTACCTGGGAGTAACACCTTCCTTAAAATGGTGTGATCCTCGAAAGGATTAGAAGCATGATGGCTGCAGGTGGGGGAGGAATGGAACCCCGTTTCTGGTTCGTCTGTAGAGCGAAAGGTGGAAGAGGTTAGAGAAAAGTGCTTGGCGCTAGAACCATTAGCAACGTTTACCTGCAAAGGCATCCACAGAATTCCTTTCGTGAGCGTGTTGGCGTCTGCAAGCTGTAACTGGCTAGCGTAGAGGGGGGGGGGGGGGGGGGCGGGGTGCCCTCCCTCCGAGTGTTCTTTGTACCGGTCCGGGCGCGAAAGACTACACTGTTGAGCGCCCATAACACCATACCCATCTATCCATCCATCCATCCATCCATCCTGTACCGGTCATCAGCTTGGAGATGATTACACAGACATTGCGCAATTTTTTCTATCATGCCTGAGGAATCAGTCTGACAGAAGTGAAGATCTTCCTCGTTCGCGGCTATGGATTTGCTGACGTCCGCGGCCAGTCGAGAAGTTCCATGCACTGACAGCCTCTCATTTGACTCGCTCCACTGGTATTATTCGGCGAAAACTGAGTGGAGAGTTATTCGTGATCTAGATGTGTATGGGCAGCCTGCTTTGAAATTTCCATCGACGTGTTGGGATCCGTGTGTCATTATCACTGTAGGTAACAACATGGCCAGAACCGATATGGCAGCTACGAGTTAATCATCGTAGTCTGAGGTGAGGGCTATCCTCCAGTCTACATGCATTTCGTAGGGATTGTTGATTGTTGCACATACTGGTCACCTCTCTAGAGGCGTGATTTGTAACGGTGTGCTACAAATACTGTAACTTTGGTTGGTAGCATCATAATTCTCCTATGAAGTTACGCAACATGCTAATGTTGTGGAGCTTTGGCAGGGATTTATCTATCCCAATGTAGTACTTCTTATGTAGTATCTTCGGTTATAAATTTATAGTGTTCTTCTGACATCATTGGCATGACGCCATTGTTTGTAACACTATAACGTCAGACACAGACACGCATGCTAGTAATGGAGTTCAAAATGGCTCTGAACACTATGGGACTTAATATCTGAGGTCATCAGTCCCCCGGTAATGGAGTGATGGTTTAGCATTGATACGTAAGTCAGGAGAATGCTGGCTTCTGATTGGCTGAGATCATCATGACGTCGACGCTACACCGTGTCACAATGCAACATGATGTTGACGGTGACACATACCTCATGTAATTGGGTAAAATGCATAAAAGCGGGGAAGATATGGAATAATAATAGCAATTACGTATCTGCCTATGTATTTTCTCCCAAGGTGCCTCTACTGACGAAACATTAATTTGTTATTAACAAATGAACCTCGGGGATGTGACTTAAGGTATTTTGTTGTTAAAAAATGGAGGCAGCCTACAACCTCTCACTATGCTGTCCACTCAAGTGTTCCAGCTAGGAAAGATGGCGGAGAGGAGGGGCGCTTCCACAACAGTGATATCTAATTCGGGCACATACTGCACTGGGATTGCCTTGCATACAGGTATGGAGACAGGATTATTTTTCAGGGAGGAGGACCCCAATTCGGAAAACTAATTTTGCCTGGTGTGAGTTTTTATATCACAAAATAAATATAAATTGAATTAAATATTTTAATAGATCAGACAGGTGTGGAAAGAACTGATTTGCTGCTCTTATTCGTCTTAAGCGATCCATAACCGTGTTAATAGCACAAACTTCCGCAAACCTACTGGCTAAATATTTATTTAATTTACAGAAGTGTTACTGAAGAAAAAAAAACGTTATAAAGAAAGTCAAGTCGTCGAGAGGATCGAGCAAAAATGTTAGTTATAGCGTTGGGGTTCAAATTAATGTGTCGGCTAAGGGACAGGCGAGCCAGTCCGCTCTGCCTCATAGTCGAGCGCGTGATGTTTTCATTCGGCGCAGGCTGCTAAAATTAAACTCATAGCTGTAGGTTGATACAGAAACGGCAGCAAATATTTGAAGCACTGTCCGAATGTTTGGGGAAAAACCCTCCGCGCACATCCTCGATGTTTCGACTGCGTTCTTCGTGTTGTCTCTCCGGTCAACATTTTCCCATTGCTTCTTCGATCTCTCGAATTCATAATTTACAACACTTTCTGAATTTGGGAAGTCAGTACTATAGGTGCAAATAGTAGACTGTATGTTTGAAAAGTTTACTTCTGTGATGAGTTTCGGGATAAGACGTAGTAGCTTAAGACACTCATTCTGATGTCTGTTCACCATCTGTTCAGCTTTGCAAGTGCTGAAATCGCATATAGTTTCGTGAATCTTCCTCTGCCGTTCTTCATCAAGCTCTTTACACCTGAAACTCCTTTCGCTTGACTTTATCATAATGATGAATGAATAATATTAAGAAAACATTTTGGAACTAGAGGACTTCCGCTGTGTCTAGTATAAGTCGAAACAATTCGAGGGAGTGGGGGGAAGGGGACAGATGAGTCCCCTGCATCCCCCTCTCAGCACGTGGGTTTGCTTGTGTAATTGAATAGAACTCATAGAAAACCCAGCGCCGGCCAAAGTGGCCGTGCGGTTCTAGGCGCTGCAGTCTGGAACCGCGAGACCGCTACGGTCGCCGGTTCGAATCCTGCCTCGGGCATGGATGTGTGTGATGTCCTTAGGTTAGTTAGGTTTAACAAGTTCTAAGTTCTAGGGGACTAATGACCTCAGAAGTTGAGTCCCATAGTGCTCAGAGCCATTTTTTTGAAAGCCGAACACATATAAGAAATAGGTAAAATATCCGTAAAATTGTAAATGGGGGGAAATATATGGACTGATGAGGGTATGTACTTATATTGGAAGGTATAATTTTACGGTTTGGGCATCCAAAACTTAACTATATGATTAAATATTTTAAAGTCTAAGAAACTATTGAAATCTTCTAAAAAGCTTTCTGGTAGGTGCATTAGCTGTCAGCAGTTCCTTTGTAACAGAATTACCTACAACCGGTTTCGCGATAATTTAATCGCATCCTCAGGTGTATATATATGACGAACTTAACACTGGTTCTTTAGATCAAATTATAAGATGAAACATAAAATATTACGAAGAGTATCAGGAAGTGTACATGAGCACTTTTAGTTGCGGGTATGGACGAGTAGTGAAAATCAACGAATTCTTGCAAAAGTCTCATGGTGGAGACGTGACAATGCCTCATTTTAGGAAGGCCGAGCCAGCTAACAGACCAGATGACGTAATGTTATTGAAACTGCTGGCTCCCCAATTCGAACACCATTGATCTGTTGAGAGACCGTGCTCTTCAACGAACCAGTTTTAAATTAGGTATATGCTTACACCTGAGTATACTCTTAAATAATTGCAAAATCGGTTGAGTGTCATCTTGTAACAAGTAATTGCAGGTTTCAAAAAGCCTTCTAGGTCATTTTCAATATCTTTTTTTTTTTATTTTAAGAATATTTTATCACTTACATATCTGCCTGGATGCGTCCTCTGTTGGTACCTTGAATGATGTAACATTAAATTGTTACTAACAAACAGAACTCAAGTTATGTGGGTTAACGTAATTTGTTACAAGAGTCTACAAACTATCCCTATACTGTCCAGCTGCAGAGTAGCACCTCCGAGTCGGGTGCCCTAATTATAAAAGATTAAAGTGTGGACGGGGTACTTGATCCTCATTGGTCCAGAGGGGAGCGGGGGGGGGGAGAGGAGGGAGCAAGAGAAGGGGAAGAGAGGTTACCGCCATTTGTATTTTAAGTGACGCAGTTGCCTGGTTCAATCACTTGTGGGCCCTTGATGAAGACCCAGTAGTTCCCAGTGGGGAGAAATAGTGGGGGCACCAAGGACTCTAAGTGTGTAACCTGACACTGGATGTCCTTATCTTATCTACAGGTAAGAAACCTGTTATAACAGATCGTGGGCCTGAACTGTCATTACTATCCTTCTGACATGATTTAAGAAAATACCGTATGACCAAATGCAAGTTGGGTAAACACGTTTGTGTAGTGGTATTTGGTATAAAGGTGCTGTATTAAGTGAGTAGAAAGGTATTTGGCTGAGTTGTCCAGATAACATGTATCCGTTCGTCCCATATTCAAAGAAATCATGACTAACGTTCACTGGCTCTTGAGAGTAACATCCTGTATCCAAGAGTCCTACTCATTTCGATAAAGTTCTCGTAGAGGAGTGGCTCAGTGACCACAACGCAATTAGAGCAGGTATGATTACTGCTGTTGCAATAAGTACTAAGAAAAGTGCTTAACAGGAATCAGATTTGAGTATCTGTACGGTCAACGTCAAATATTTACCTCGCAGCCGACAGATCTTCTGCGGAAGTAAAAAAGTTTCGAAACCATTGTACAACACAGCTTAGACACGTATAAGCTGAACAAGGTTCTGTGGCGGCCTAATTCTGGAGGTCTCGCTGCCGTAAGGAAGCCATATGCCGTAACACACTGAAGAGGTGATGATAACGGTTAACAGCATTGCACCGTGACTCCCAACTACGCGCTGCAGCCCACCTGTCAGTAGGTGACCCACGAGTCACCGAAACTAATGGCGTTTTCGCACCTGCTGTGCGTGATACTTGTGGCTGCCGCAACATAAGAAACCCGCTTTGACGCATATAATGACCATATCGAATCGGCGGCTCAGTGACTTGGCAATTCATTGAGTTGGCGTCCACTTCGGTGTGAATTTCCGCCACGAGGCCGCCAGCGCGCAGCCGTCATCCAGATAGGAGGGTCTGCCAGGCGGTCCAGCTGCAGCATTGGTGCGCTGAGGTGGAACTCGGGCCCTCGGAGCCACGGAGCCGCCCGTGTGTCCGCCAGCACCAAACGCCGCCAATCAGCCTCGCCTGCGGCCGAGACCAGCCGTTCTGGCTCGTCCTGCAGCTGAGCTGGCGCCGCCAGCCGGTCAAGTATGCAAACGTCGCAAGATCCCCGCATCACTGTGCTCAGATACATGTGGCAGCAGCTAGCCAGCTGCATCACCACAATGCGTCGTGCACAGAGGTGCGCAGGTAAGCGCCCACCTCCCAGTGCCGGCACATGTGGGCACAGGCCAACAATACACGTTGTTGAGAAGTAAATAAAGACCTCTGCCGGCCAAGAGGTCTTCTTGATTCCCGCCGATCTTCCAACCCCTACCAGAGAAAAGCCACAGTTGTTATAAGTGGTG
Organism: Schistocerca serialis cubense; assembly: GCF_023864345.2. Lineage (NCBI taxonomy): Eukaryota > Metazoa > Arthropoda > Insecta > Orthoptera > Acrididae > Schistocerca > Schistocerca serialis. The sequence goes on from NC_064642.1 coordinate 784,519,349, forward strand.
TTAGAAGTACTGACGGAGACTACGGTTATAATTCGACTTCCTCAGTAAGATAGGGCCACAGTGGCAGCAGCAGTTCAACAGTAGTGTTAAATACAAAATGCATATAAGTGCCACCTCTTAGCTTTTGTACAAGTCTGTATCGATGTTTGTTTACATCTCCGTTCATTTACTTCGGAAATCTCTTCTTTTATACTTTATGTAGTGATAGTAAACAAAATTGCACCTATGAAAATATTTCGTCGCAGAAAACACTGTAGCGCTTGTTGACTGAGGTTTCACAAAGGTGAATTTAGAACTGCTTAGGGCACTTGAAGGTTAACAGGAGAAGAGAAGGGAACAGTTCTTCCCTAACTTATCTCTACCTCTCCTAGATACCTTTACTGTCTCATTTGCAATTCCTTTTGCAGGTAAATCAGGGTAAGATATTTTGACTTTTATAGACTATATACCTACAGCTGCGATATCAGAGTGATGTAATGACAAACAGTTATTAAATAAGGATCTGTTGAAGTTGACAGGGAATGCTGGCAATGCCACGAGAAGTTACGAAATGCTTAGTCTTTTCTCGAACTGCAAGAAGGATAAATAGAACGCTATAGGAGGAGAAATACTTCTACGTTCGATATAAAAGGGAAAATACTTCTACGTTTTACCGTGAGCAACTTAATAGTGTAGCACAGAGACAGGAAAAGTATATGGAAAACTTTGTTAATTTGATTAGAAAGTTGAAAAATAGTACTTATCTGCTAACGAATGATGATAACGCCAACAAAGCTATTCTCTGGGAGGCAGAGCTATGGGTGCTGGATACATTCTTGTATCGAAATTTTGCACAAATTTAGAGTGAAATTATCAATACCTAAACCTTGCTGCAGCGAATGCGATATCATTAGTAGAGATAGATGCAGTAGCTCTAACTAAAGAAATAAAGATGGTCTTTAAGGCGGAAATCGTGTGCTGTCGACGTCGTCCACCCGCTGACACTAGGCGGAACTGGACGTAGCAGTTACAAGGGGGAATAAGAAGCTCAGAACTGGCAGTAATGTCATCATTGAGTCTCTTTTATTGCATTGCAGATCTAGATTTCAACTGACAGTGCTGCTATCATCAGTGCTCTAAGTACAAATAATACAAGATCTAGACATAGAAACAGCGTATTGATGTCACCGTTGTACACTATTACAATTTCACAGCTACATACCGTTATAAGTAGTCATGTAGACTGAACGTAATTCTAACGACACACATTCCAATCTAACTCAGGCATGCACAAGCATTACGTCAATTCAAGAATGAAATTTTCACTCTGCAGCGGAGTGTCTGCTGATACGAAACTTCCTGGTAGATTAAAACTGTGAGCCGGACCTTTGCCTTTCGCGGGCAAGTGCTCTACCATCTGAGCTACCAAGCACAACTCACGAACCGCCCTCTCAGTTTCAGTTCCGACAGTATCTCGTTTCCTGCCATCCAAGCTTGACAGAAGTTCTCCAGCGAATCTTGTAGAACTAGTAATCCTGTAAGGAAGGATATTGTGGAGACAGTGCTTTGCCACACTCTGGGGTTCCAGAATGGAAGACGTGGTACTGGCTGAATTGAAGCTGTGGGGAGGGGTCGTGAGTCGTGCTTGAGTAGCTCAGATGGTGCCGGCACGGTAGCTCAGCGTGTTTGGTCAGAGGGTTAGCTACCCTCTGCAATAAAAATCTGAGTGAACGGATCAACGAAGAACCTGAACGGGTGTCATCGGACGTCCGCCAAGAACAGATTCAACCTACAATACAGAACAAAAATGAGATCAACCAAATAAAGTAAAGGTGGTAAAGCATTAGCCCGTGAAAGGCAAAGGTCCCGAGTTCTAGACTCGGTTCGGCACACAGTTTCAAATTGCCAGGAAGTTTCATTAGGCCAACTGACGCTGCTGTTTACAAATTAACACAGCAAACCTCGGTTTAGGTCATGCTGGAGAGCCCACATCTTCAATTTACAAGGAATTCAAATAGTAATTATAATAGAATACGATACTGTCTGAGTTTGACCCTCTTTCTGTCCTGGGTTACATCACGATCGTGGGGCACAATAATTCACATATAATCGAACATGATGGAGCTGTAAGAGAGTTGGATACTCAGAACGGAAATGTCCGTGCTACTTCACATAGGCATAGGCAATATGGTCACATCTTAGAGCTCGCGTCCCAGCGTCAAACTGGCGTTCCCAGTGAATATGGGCACACGATACACGATACCCGTATGCAAAATCAGTGGCAGACCATTATATGACAGGCTATGTAGGGGGAAAAGAGTGTAAGTTTGTACTGAGCTGCAAGTGTCCATGCCATGTCACGATATACTTAGTGTAAGGAATTTTAGCTCACCTCATTGTTGACTAACTAGAGAATGATCCATTCGACATGTCAAGAACAATCCTGAAAGTTCTTGCACAGGAAGAATACACCGAAAGAAACACGCTCTCAAAATTTTAGCTACTAAGCTGCGCTGCAAGTATTTCTAATGTTACTCATTTCTGCCGCATGAAGAACGCCTTATAAGAGTTGTTTATACACTCCTTCCCTCCTAGCGCGAATCGGCGAGTAAGCTGACGCAACCGTAACAAAAGAACATGTACACGCGAAATTGCAGCACTTAAAACCATACCAGAAATGACTGAAATCATGAATTTTTTTTGAATAAGCTACAACTAAACTGTTTCAGATGTAATCGTTACAAAAGTGACTAGAAGAGGAAAGGAAGTCATTACATACGGCTTACATCAATCGCGATTGTAATTTGTTAACACCAAATATTTCATGCCAATTTCTATAGCGCAGACCTTACGAAAAGTTTTTAATCACTTATATTTTACTAACGATGATGAAGTTCCTTGTTTATTTCCTGTTGTCGTCACAAAAATACGAAATATCTATTGAAAGAGGAAAACCAACACTTTCCTTTCACCAGTAACACCACATAAAAGAAAAACTAATGGAATCAGTCACTTCATAATCATTAATAGTTTTATTTAGACAGAACTGGAATGGGGTGATAAGTAATCGTAACTCTTGTCCTGCATATTGTGATGCATACTTGGTCAAACTCGTAAAATGTTGTGATGCAAATTGACAAAGCAGAAATGACTGCAGTTTAATTATATTGTTGCACTGATAAAGTTGAAATGAGGAAGAACTATAGTATATATTGCAGCCTGACAGTTTTTTGAAAAATGCTTTACGACGTTAAAATTAGAAGGAATGTCAGCGTTGGCCGTAATTTTGATGGTTTATTGACAGCAAAATCGATTTTCAATCACATAGTGGTCATCTTAAGTGCTGTAGTGTACAAATTAAACTAATAGGCACTGGTGTCAAGCTACTATCAGTAACCAAAGCTATGTAGCGATCACAATAACTCATGTGATCGTTACATACATCTGGTTACTGATAATAACTTGAGACCAGTGCCTATGAGTTTAATTTGTACACTAAAACGCTGAAGATGATCACTATGTGATAGAAAATCGATTTTGCTGTCAATAAACCATCAAAATTACGGTCAACGCTGACCTTCCTTCTAATTTCACATGTATGGTCGTTGTGCACACAGCACTCTATATAGTCGCCAGTCGACGTTGAAATTCTTTTTTACTGAGAGGCTAAATCACACTATTAGTTCTGGGTAGAATCCAAATTATATTAAGAGATTTGCGTCGTCCTCCTAACGACACAGGTGTCGTTATGTCAACGTCAAGAGTCCAATAAACTCAATGAATTATTTTCTGCAAGCGGTGGGAAGACATGTAGACTGAAGATGTAACACTGAAAACTGTTTTCTCCATTTTTATGTATATCTATTTTCCCAGATTTAACTATGTCGATTACAAAATGTTTTCAAGTAAACAGATCTTTTTTTTTTAATTTTTGGTCCTAATTCGTCTTGATGTTCCTGTAAGCAATATAAAGCTGCGGAAACAGTAATCCCCGATAATTTATCACTGTCATCGTTGTATGTGAATGTGATATATCATTCATTCTCTGAACAAGCGACTGTCTTTTTTTCGCTCGATATGGTAAAGTGTCGCTTGCACGCGGTTCTTGTACGAAAATTCACTGACTGGCTTCGTGCATAACATTTTAGCGGATTACAAGAAGCTTCGTCTTCATGTCAGCTACAAATTTCTCCATGGTATTATCTTAAAATGGTTCAAATGGCTCTGAGAACTATGTGACTTGGAAGTCCCCTAGAACTTAGAACTACTTAAACCTAACTAACCTAAGGACGTCACACACATCCTTCCCCGAGGCAGGATTCGAACCTGTGACCGCAGCAGCGGTACTAGTGTCTATTAATGACATCTCTTGTACACGGTTTACTTGATCTACACTTAGTAATATTGCTGCTTGCTTTTCCATGGATTTCCTGATTTTGTTTAACCAGGTATAAGATGCCTGGAAATCAGTACCGTTCATCTCTCTTGCAGTTCAGAGCACCCCATCTCACAGATCTCCCTCAGCAACAATGCACTGACTCTCACGAGCACTTGTAAATCTTTTCACTAGTTCCATTACACACTTTTGCGTTTTTTTTCACTTAGTTCCAACTTCATGTAAATCTTTTTTCCATTTACACAATTCATGTTCAGATTTTACGAAGTGAAACTGGCTTTGCACTGAGCTTAAGTTTAAGTGTTTTCTCCCTCTTCCATTTATCCAAATAGTTTACAGCCTTTTCTTTTTCACTGAAAACTACAACTGTTCGTGTTTTCTTTGCGCTTTGAAGGCACTCCGCTTTTATTCTCGACATTAATTAGCAAAACAATCATCAATTGTACCAGAATTCATGGACCTATCAGACTTATTTCCTGTTTCCAATAATTTTTCTACAATTACAAACGAAATGCAGACATAATTCGAATGAATCTCCAAGAAACTAACAATAAGTGACATACATGTAGATATTCATGAGAAGTAAATAATTTCGCTTGCACACCATGTTCATCATGTATTATCTTTGCATGGTTGAAAACATTAACTGGATTCCACATTACTGTGATGGTCTGGAACCTGTAGAAAAACAGTCGCTATTATCAATCATACACAAGGAAAACACAAAGAAAATTAATTCAGTTTTATCTCCATTGTTCACATTTAACTATATTGCAAAAGTAACCGCTAGTTAGAATGGGTATTAAATGAGTTGCAAAATCGAGCAAATAGTAACCGTGAATAAACGAGTCAACGACTACAACGGAAACTGAAATTTACTTTAGAATTTACGGTCGCGTTGTACTGTGTTATCTGTTTACCAATGTGACGTCAACCAAGGACATGCACCACCCGTGTTACGCATGTGTTGTCTGCTGCAACTAGAGCAGGAGTATACATACCTCCAGCCACCTGGCGAGATTCGAATTTGGCGTTTCACAATACTTTAAAAAAATACTTCTCGTGGGTCTTCAAAGCAGAAATTTTGGCACTCGTTTCTTTCGATGTATTCTTCCTGTTTAGAAATTTTAAGCTACGTTGTGACATACCGAACTCGACAGTTCACATTTAAGTGGCATAAGTAGGTCTATTATTCATTAACTAGGGTCGACGTCGACGTGGATGAACTTCCAAGTGAGAGAGAATGTCAACGGTGCTTACACGAAAGTGCTTAGTTGCATCCGCAACAGCTACAGCGTCATACGTATTTGGACTTGATTTTCTGAGTAAACTTCACCCCAATGTCGGTCTGAAACGGCACGCAGTGGAGCTGGATACGACCTGTTTACGTTTTACTGATGGAAAAACCATAATGCTGTAAAGTAAGTACCAGACATTCGAAAAGCCATTTAAAATGTATGCACCATCACTTAGGCGTGATTCATCAGATAAAATACAGGTTCGGTGCAGGGACTGAAGTGTGGTTAAACGTAGGAGCTGATTTTCCAGTTAACACCCTGCATGTTATTGAGCACTTGGGAAAAATAACTCTAAAAATGTCTATTAATGTCATTATTATGCGTGGTCAGAATGGGCTACATAGTAATTCGAGAATAAGTTAGTTCAATTCTGGAAAACGATATACAACATACCAATCTCATTAGGACATGCCTCAAAATCGGAATAATACTCATCCACGCACGGACTGTTACGAAACAGAACGACGGAAATGCTACAAAGGTGGTCACATCTGGTCGAAAACTGTGGATCCGATGCGAAATTCTCTAAATTTATAAAAACAATCAACTAATCAATGTAGTGATATACAGATTACATTGCAGCTAGGCAAGCTTATATATGAGATCGGGTACGAACGCAAAATGAATACCACAAACGATAATATTGCAGAAACAGATAGAAAAATAGAAGAATCCCATTCCCAATCACTACATTAGGCGTAAGTTAGGCAAACAAACAAATGATCACATGGTCACTGATCATGTGATCAGTGACATCAACACAGTAAAATTTGGAATAAAGAACCGTGCAGAACAGGTAATACTGACTCATAAGGCCAAATTAGCGCTTAGAAAAGAACTTGAGGAAGACCAACAATATAATGTCACATATAATAGAGAAAAACAGTAATGTTGGCCAAAAACTAGAAGGAAACGAAGCAACAGCTCTAAAATCTGTTAAAAGAAATGCCAGTATCATAATGAAGGTAGATGACTACGTACAATAAACAGAAGAAGTTTCTGCCATAAACTACATAAAAGAACCTTGGAAAGATTCAACATGGTGCTTCCAGAGACAGATCGAAGTAACAATGAAGATCCAGAGTTTCTTCTGCACAGTTCCAGAAGCTAGAAACATAATTATGATGAATCCGCGAGTGCCTACCAAGTCCAGGAGTCCCAGTAAGACATGTTGTTAACTCTAGACGGAGCCCAGCATTCCAACTAAATAAGAAACATCCTCAAGAAGTCATACGCCTTTGAAAACAACAGATCCATCAAGAACAATTAAGAATTCACCCAGGCAGTCAAGAAGTTGCAGGTACGCACTGCGACTAGACTGTTATCTTTTCATGTTGTAAATCTGTATGCCAGTGTCCCAATCAAGCCAACGTCCACCTCGATAGCTGAGTGGTCAGCACGACGAAATGCCATGCTTCGATTCCCGGCTGGGTCGGAGATTTTCACCGCTCAGGGACTGAGTGTTGTGTTGTCTTCATCATCATCTCATCCCCATCGAAGCGCAGGTCGCCGAAGTGGCGTCAACTAAAAAGACTTGCGCCAAGCGACCTGTCTACCAGACGGGAGGCCCTAGCCACACGACATTTCATTTCAATCAAGTCAACATTAGGCAGCATTTGGGAAAAAAATTTAAGGTGACTGCAAAAATATAAATTAAAGAGCTTGTTGAACTCATTGTACTTTTATTGGAACATAATTAATTTCAGTATAAGAATAAAGTTCATGAACAGTCAGAAGAAGTAGCCATCAGATGTAGTCCCTCTGACTTGTTGACTGACATTAGCATTGATCACTTAGAAAACCATTTTTTAAATTCTAATCACGCATTAGTTAGTACAATAATTTACTATTGCAGATATGTCGATGACGTTTATGATACTTTTGCAGGGCAACAGAATAGTTATGTAGCCTTTTCAATCAAACATTAAATTGTTTGTGTGGTGTCACCGCCAGACACCACACTTGCTAGGTGGTAGCCCTTAAATCGGCCGCGGTCCGTTAGTATACGTTGGACCCGCATGTCGCCACTATCAGTGATTGCAGACCGAGCGCCGCCACACGGCAGGTCTGGAGAGACTTCCTAGCACTCTCCCCAGTTGTACAACCGACTTTGCTAGCGATGGTTCACTGACAAAATACGCTCTCATTTGCCGAGAAGATAGTTAGCAGAGCCTTCAGCTACGTCAATTGCTACGACCTAGCAAGGCGCCATTACCAGTTACTATTGATACTGAGTCATGTACAGTCAAGAGCGACGCTCATCATTAATGGATTAAAGTTAAGTATTCCACTAGCTACGTCCGTTTTTCTAAAGTCTAAATTCCTTGTCCTGTTCCAGACCTCACGCCAGCCTGTGTGAGCTAAAACGCGTGCCTTTCGGCTTCCTGTAGTACCCAGTGTTGGCTCTCCTGCCAACCCACAACAGTTTGGACCTAACTGTTTGCTGAAAAACAACAGATTAAACTTCACCATGTTCAGAAAAGAAAAAGCTGCAGACAGAATTATTTACAACAGATCCCCTCATCTCACCATTCAAATGCTAGCAGCCAACAGAAATATGGTTCACAGGACAGTGAATATTCTAATGCAACTCAGGTTCTTTCCATTGAAATTGCATCAGTCAATCAAATAGTCACTTAAAACGGATATTCACCATCCACAGTTCATCGACTCGTTCGTCACATGAATATTGATGTAATATAAAGGAATCAACACCCTTGTTAATAACAGACAACTGGCCAATCATTTCAAAAGGTATGGCCCAACGAGTAAATATAGGTATAGATGTTTGGAATTCTTAAGAATTTTGTCGATATGTGGTCATAAAGTAAAAGTGACTAGTGGACTCATAGGATAGCAGGTGCTGGCAATGTTGTTATTCAGGAAACGGTTATGCGAGGCATGTTTACGATACCACTCGCAGGGTGGACATGGGTGTGTAGTAATCACATGCAACACAGAGCACTGATGTGCTATGAGAAATGTATACATTGTACTTACATCTGCAACTAGTAATCTGTAAGTGGAGTCTGAAGCAGACTAGAAAAAGCTAATGTTATAATTATGTTCCCTCCAGATGGACTACACCGGAGGTGTGGGAAAAGGAGTATAAATAAAAGAGCCCATAGGGTCAAGGCAAGAAGTCGCGTCGCCATTCTGTCTGTGTCTGAAACCGAAGAGTGAGAATTGTTTTAGTTGCAGTCCAGCCACGATGATCACATGCTGACGAATTTCGGTAAGCAGCCAGTCCTCTGAATCAACCACGAAGTTCAGCAGACGGACGTGCCACAGTGATGGCGAGATGTGTCTGATGCTTGACACTGCAAGGGTGCAGGGAGCAGATGGCGGCTTGCGTCTGCTCTCTGGGTGACGCCGTCAGATGGACTCCAAGCTGAGGCTTTACTACTGTGGTATCGATAGTTCCGATCCCACAGCGTAGGTTGGCACAACGAGAGCAGAAGATCTACACCGACGACAGCCCCTCGAGCAGACGCTGTGCAGCTCAACGAGCGCCGCTCGACTTTTGCGCATTTCATGAAGAGCAGACGGCCGAGAACCGTCGCTTTAGCTCAGCTTACTATTGTGACTGTCTTATCTGGACTTTGGTTGTACACCTAGCGCTCATCACCTAAAGTTATGTAACATGTTTGCATATGTTTATACCATAATAAAATCGCTTTTACTTGCAGTACCGACGTGCTTTACCTCCCCTGCTCCTACTCGCTTCCTTTCAATCGGCCTCTTTGTCAGATTACAGGAGCAGACCCACGTGCCGCCTTCCAGACGGAATACAAAAACTGCAACGGCAGATGGTGGCTGTCATTCTTCGGCACTCTACATGATGATCACAAGAAGCGCTTGTGGGAATAGCTAGGCAAGCTCTAGAGGTCAGGGACCTCCGCTTGGCTAACACATGCTGCCGGTCATGCCACCTGGGCAGTGACAGGAATCATTATGTCATTCACATGCAGTGGCCAGGCACTGTAGCCGCAGATTCCAGTGCTGGAATTTTCTCTGGCACATTTACACATTTCGGGATCAGCAGAGATAGTGTGTATTTTTCGGAATAAAATGACTCAATATCAAACTTGCTGTGTAGCTCTGCACAACCCAGTGTGGTTCATCCCTCTCTCCCAAACCATATCTCTTTCATCTTGACCTATTATGCACTCTGAGGCGGGTCTTAACAGTCTGATGTCAGAATGTTCATTTCGCTTCCCAAAACAATCCGTTGCGTTCGTCCACATCCAACACTACGGTTTAGTGAGCGAGTTAGTATTCGCGAGTAGTGAGCGAGGAAGTGGAACTTGAGGTGTGTTCGGTTTTACCAGTTCAGCACAACGTGGTATGGCGTGGTCCAGATTTATCTATGCTACTTTTAGTGTTTGCTCTCAGTGTCAGATTTAATTGTGTGAGCTACGTTATGGGATGTTTAGAGTTACCTTTGTAAAGCAACATGAACCCGTGAACTTATCTTTGTTTACAGCTAATGATTGACAGGATAATTTAGTTGCAGCTAGGTATCCATTTTGTAATTTGACTGCACACGATTTGCTCTGTACCAGAGCTGCAGCAGCTACTTGTTACGTGTGTAGGTGGAATAGTTATCTGGCTAGTATCTGTACTGATAGAAGATGGGCGGTGATTCGCCAGAAGAATTAATTTGTGGTTAGGTTTTTGCGGATGGCCTGGTTAAATGAGAGTTTGTGTCATTTTTTCTAAACAATGATTTAAGGTAAATGTAAAGTACACTAAACGATGGAAACATGTACCGCTACTACTTCAGAAGCTGTTTCTGCTGTATTTCAGCGATTGTGTGTCTAAACAGAAAAACTGGAGCACCAGTGCCAAAGAAATTTCGAATTTATTGGTAAGCTAAGAGCTTGGAAAGCCAATCAGATCCAGCCTCACTTGGAGTCAGACGAGAATATGTCTGGTCTGAGAGTGCCTTCTTTTCCATCTTACCTATCAGTGGTCGGATGAATGAACCCTTTCTCTGGAAAGGCAATGGAGAATGTGGCAATTTTTATTAAGGATGTTAGGGAAGCTGTGGAAGTGCCTGTGATTACCATGCATTTGGTAGGAACCATCACAGTATATGTTGTATATCATGAGAGCTTGAGTACAAACATTTCAGGTGTGGGTCGCTAGACTGTGCTTGGGAAACCACAAAGAAAATAGTGTGCACTTTTTTCGAAAGAAGCTAACTACTTTGTCAATGCAATGCAGCGAGTCTGTGGAAGCATTCTCGGATAGAGTCTGTAAACTGAATGCAATGGTATATGTACATCCACAGACTATAGAGGCTAATAGGGTGTCATTGCAAGAGGCCCAAAATAGAGCAGTGAACGTTTCTTTGTGTGGTACACCCACAGAGATGTCACAGATGGTACGAATGGAAAATCTGGTGGTCTTAGCGTCAGCTCTTAGGATCGCAACACATATAGAGGTGGTGGATACCGCAACATAGCATAGAGTGGACCACTGGGTGTACGGTTCCGACATCAGGTCTTGTAGACGATGTCTGGAGGGGCATATAAGGAAGCAGTGTAGACAACCAGACTCATATGAGTCAGAGTGGACCAATGAGCATCTGCCTACAGGAGTAGCAAAGCTGGGAAACACCGTTAAGACAGGCAGCTATTAAATGCAACGGTAGTGCTTCAACAATCGGGAGGCAGTCCTGATAGACTGGGCACAGATGGAATGCTGCTTAGTGGACTTGGTGAACGGCAGGGAACAGAGGTTTTTGGTAAATACAGAGTGCTTGTGTTTATAATCAGTCTGAACCACATGGGTGAGAGGAGACTGAGTTCGCCGTGGTGTAGGTTATGTGAGTTTGACAATAGTAGTGTGGAATTATTGGGAATGGGAGTAGGGGATTTTCGGCTGTTGTTGCAGTTCTCCATGCTACTCTATTCTGTGCAAGCTTCTTCATCTCCCAGTACCTACCGCAACCTATATCCTTCTGAACCGCTTAGTGTATTCATCTCTTGGTTACCCTCCACGCTGCCCTCAAATACTAAATTAGTAATCACTTGATGCCTCAGAACATATCCTACCAAACGATCCCTTTTTCTAGTCAAGTTCTACCACAAATTCCTCTTAGCCGGCCGAAGTGGCCGAGCGGTTCTAGTCGCTACAGTCTGGAACCGCGCGACAGCGACAGTCGCAGGCTCGAATCCTGCCTTGGGCGTGGATGTGTGTGATGTCCTTAGGTTAGTTAGGTTTAAGTAGTTCTAAGTTCTAGGGGACTGATGACCTCAGCAGTTAAGTCCCATAGTGCTCAGAGCCATTTGAACCATTTCTCTTCTCCCCAGTTCTACTCAGTATTCAGTACCTCCTCATTAGTTATGTGATGTACCCATCTCATCTTTAGCATTCTTCTGTAGCACCACATTTCGAAAGCTTCTACTCATTTCTTGTCAAAACTAAGTTCCAGGAATGTATAGAGATACATCCATGTGCAAGCCAAGAATATTCAGTGATTCTCAGGCTAGACCTTCTCGATAAGCATCTTTGGAAATGCACAGTATAACTCAGTGGGACTTTGTTCTAGTTGGAGCAAACAGTTGCAACTGAGGCGATGCAGTGATATTTACCTATCATGGGGCTGACACTAACTGAGCTTCACACGTTCTCAGGAAAGATCAATCAGCAGGATAAAATATCAGCAGGTATGGGATGGGTAGTGTGGGTTTCAATGGAAATAGAAACATTATATATGGTTGAACCACTCTTAAGCAATGAAGAGTTACCTAGTTCATAGTGTTTCCTCCAGAGGACTTTTGCAATTGTGTGTGACAGTGGGGAATGGATGAGTCTGATTAGTGTGGGTGTGTTTGGCGGAAGGTGAGTCTGTTAAATTGTGCAGTAATAGCGACTCAAGAAGTCTTAGGTGATGAGAACACCGACAAGTCGAATCTAGAGGAAAATCACATGGAAACGGTTGACATGGGAATGTTACAAGGGAAAGTGGGCCACCTGAAAGGCAGAGATCGAAAGCGTATGGAAAACTTGTTGAAATTTAACGATTTATTTTGTATAGACGAAAGGTTACCAGCATCTGTGGTGGCACAAATTCATGTACTGACAGGGTAGAGCACACCTTTTTGTATGGAGCCATACGGTATAGTATGGCAAATGCAACCATTAGCAGAAGAGTGTACTGAGCAACAACTATGGAATGGGATCGAAGAGCCGCGTTATAGCTCCTGGATCACAAATATAGTGGTCACGCTGAAGAACCCGGTCGTTGGAAAAAGGTAATATAGATTTTGATGTGACCATAGGTATCTAAATGCACAAATCATTTCGGATACTTATCCAATTACAACCATTACCGAAACTTTGGATTACCTCTGTCAGTGTTGGTTCTTTACAACTATGAAAATCAGGAGCAGGTGCCATCAGTGGGAAGTGGCGTCCAAGGATAGGCTGAAAATAGCATTTGTGGTACTGGGTGGCCTCTTTCGTTACAAGTGCGTAACGAACCAGGAACTTTCAGATTTAAGCCAAAATCTTGAATGGTGTATCTGGATGACATAATTGTGTTTCCAGACGATTTAGTGGAGCATATGAGACGCTTGGAGGATGTCTTTAGTAGACTATGGTCACCAGAGCTGAAATACGGGCAAATGCCATTTCCTGCAGAATTAGGTAAATCAGTGGGGCATGTGATTAGTTAAACCGGCATATATACCGATCCTCATCGTACAGAAGCACCATGACCAACTGAGCAGGTACAGTCATTCATCAGCCTTTGTAATTACTCGTATTACAGATGGTTTGTGAGGGAATATGCAAAAATAGCCGAACCATTGCTAAAACTACTGAAAAACAGCGCAAACTTCCACTGATCGCAGGCATGTCAAGTGGCATTTGAAGCATTAAAAAATATATTACTTTCAGATCCAATAATTTTTTTCCAGATTTCGAGAAAGAGTTTATGCTTTCATGAGATGCTTCAAATAAGGCTGTGGTTCCTTTTTGGGGCAGATGGTAGATGTTCAGAAACATCTGGCGCCTTATGCTTTGAGGTAGCTAAATATGGTGGAGCATAACTATTCAATGACTGAGAAATAGATGTTGGCAGTCACATATGGTATTACATATTTTCGATGTTCATGTATGATGGAAGTTTAAGGTCATGACAGACCATGACTCACTGAAATGGTAGCTTTGTTTAAGGGATCCACCTAATACATTAACTGAGTGGACACTTTGTGAGTTTATGTACGAGGTAATCCATAATCCAGGGAGATAGCATGCAAATGCATGTGGATTAAGTCGTGGTGTAGCAATACTGAGGATTTTAGGGAGGGGGATGGAGGAGTCGCAGGGGGCAAACGATAAGAAGTTCCAGTTATTTAAGTCACAGCCACATATCGTTATTCATGAGGATTTTTGTTTGTAGAACAACGAGGTGTGGGCATGTGTGATGGTTCCAGCGGTTTTTCAGAAGGAAGTATCGCAGCCCGCCCATAGCCATATGTTGTTAGGTCATGTGCGATGGATAGACGTGTAATAGAAGAATAGGAAGCGTGACATGGAACATTTTGCTAGAGATTGTGTGCCATGAACGCAAAGGGCTGACACTGTAAACCAGAAAGTGCAGTTGGAAAGATTACGAGACGTGTCCAATTCGATTTCATGTCGGGGCTGGATGTCCTCAGGCCATTTAATAAGAACCTGCAGTGATCATCATGATATCGGATTGAGCATACAATACATCAATGAATAAAGGAAGTATCAGAAAGAAACATCACTAGGCAGGTGACCTCCATTCAGATAACTCAATAGTGAAACAAACATGAGAAGTTATGACAAAAATTCCCTTCGAAACAAGAATTATATTGCAGGTAAACTGGCATACCAGTGTGTGAAGTGTGAAGTTAAGGAGACTGAAAAATTGAAACGAGGGATGAATTCTCCTTCCCTTAACATATCGCAATTGCCAAAGCAGGAAACGTGCATTGCAAATGAAACCTTACCGTGACTCTCACTGAGGTGATTGCCAACTAGTCAGGGGACAAAGAACTGTGACCATTAACAACTGTTGCTAGGTTGAGCCGATGCGATGAGATTGCCAACTGCATAACTCACCATCCTCCTGATTAACCGCAATGGAGGCATATAATTTCAAAGTGGAACTTTGAAGAATTGACAGAGCGCCAAAGCCAAGAAAAACACGTGCAAGCGTAGTGCCAGAGTAGCCTCGGGAAGCAGAAGTTTGAATCAGATTATCTATATGAATCCGAATACAACTACGAATGCCTCCCACAATGTTTGGTATCCTTTTTTGAGCCATCATAAATGAACCCTGCACAGTCTTTTCTAACTAATCGCAGAAAGGGGCTTAGTGCTCTTTCAATTAGGAATTTGGAAGACCCTTCTGTAACTCGCACCACTGATGCATTGTTAAAATTTATCTACCAATGAGATACATTTACATGGAAATGGGAGACGAATGTTGCCCTGTTCCCACGTACAGACTTGTTTGTCGGAAAATCTGGAAATTTCATTGGGCTTCGTACACTGTTCCCATGGGAAGAGCAAAGATTGGAAATTTGCAGACACATGAGTGGTTTTATATTTTGCTCGAGGAAACTTGTCTGGAGACCACACACAGCACCACAAAAGCAAATGGACAGCAGATGACTTCTCCAAAGTTCATTATCAAGGCAAAGTTCTCACCCCTTCCACCTGCGGTTTCCCATTCTGCTGTTGATGGCACCAGCCTTCTATTGCATCAGTCGTCGCCCACGGAAGCTTATCCAGGAACATTATCTCTACATAGGCTGATCCGACTGTCCGTGCAGCCCACTAGCATGAGACCCTGCGTTCTAAGTGCCCTGAGGCTTTTCCAGAACGTTGAAAATTCCTCCCCTTTTTGCAGCAGTGACAAGGAGGTTCCTTAGTGAAGAGCAGATGCATTTAATGGAAAAAACTAGTACAAGAATGAAATGCTATTATGGAGGATTACCTACATTGCTACATGCTACCAACTAGCTACTCGTGTAAACAACATTCAGCATAGGTAGAATGCTGACAAATAAAATGCATCAGAAAGTAAATGAAGCAAGAGTCTTGTATACAAATTCAGTATGCAGACAGGATAAAATATGAGAAGAAAGGCCTGAATCAGTCCACCACTTGACATGATCACTCCTCCAAACAACTTTCTATTTTCATATTTGATTTCATCAGTTATACGAATGGAAATATTAGTAAATCTAATGACCCATTGCATGACTGTAACAAGAGCTAGTAAGTACCATTGATGTTGAGTAGTATTGTAATAATCATGTTCAAAAGTTTCAGAATATAGGTGCTAATGTGGAAGTTAGTCACCAACACAGAAGACGAAAGTCATGTGGTCAAAGCAGGCAGTATGATACTACACTTTATTTCTGTCATTTCTCTGATTTTACCTCATTAATACCAGCTGAGGTATAGCTAATCTAGTTAAATTAAACAACTATGTCGTTGTCACTGTTAGGTGAAAAGGTGAAGCAGATGCAACACCCAATACATCCATACAGTCCTTGAAAATGGAGGTGTAGCTAGGAAATAAAAATTTGCATTTAAAGACGGAATATTATTTATCATTAATCGTTAACAGTGAAACTTCTAAGATAGTTCATGGTTTAATGTCTGTTAATAACAAGAATAAGGAAAAACGGTGTATGTCACAGTGCTTTGTACAATGGAGGCTATTACACGTGCAAGAGATTGGAAAATGCCAGTACGACAGGGGAGCTGTCATGAAGTGCACTGATGGCGAGCCTGGATTTGTTGGAGGTATTAGAGTTGAATGTAGGTTTTCATAATACGTTTTCTGCTCGTTTATCTGCCTTGCAGAGGTATGTGTCATATTCGCAAAAAATCGATAGGTAGGTAAGGCAAAGGTTGTTAGTGGAATACATAAAATTATTCACCTGTCCGAGACCATTGGCAGCTGCAGCAATAACAGAGAATATAGTTCCATCTGGGAACGAACTACTGGTGCACTGGTGTACAGGAAACCACTGCAAATTTCACATAACCTCCAGCAGGTGACAAAGAAGTCTATAAACGAACAGTTCAATCAATAAATAACAGAAAGGAGTACCCAGTCGAAGGGGAACTAGTGCTTGTACTGAAGAACAGCCCAAATGTTAGTACAACATAGAGATTCCTTTATGACTATAATCATTTGAATCAGCATCTAGTTATGTATCCATACCCATTGCCAAACACAGAAAATTTGAGTAACTGTAGGCAATGCTGTTATTTTAAGGTCATGAATTTGTGATGTTGGTACCATGTGTAGCAGATAACCCATAGGGCAAGTCTAAGGCCGCATTTACGGTTTCATCCAGTCACTAGTGTTATCACTGCATGCCATTCGCATTGAAGAATGCACTGGTGACATTACAAAGCCTATTGGACAGGGTATTAAGAGGTCTAAAGTCAAATCATTGTATGTTGCACATCTATGGCATTATAGTTCTCTCTAAAAACAACCAAGAAAACATATTACATTCACTGGAATTCTTTAGTCGATTGCAAGTAGCAGAACTGTTGCGTAGTTTGGAAAAGTGTGATACTGTTGTGAAAGAAGCTGGTTATTTGGGCTGTGTTATTCGCCGGGATGGAGTATGAACAGAACCGGAGCTATTACAAACCACGGAAGACGTTCTTACTCCTGTTACAGAAACAGGACATAACACCACTTTAGGTTTTGCTAATTATTACAGGACTTTTGCAATGAAATTTGCAGAAACAGCGGGACCCCTTACACAATTGTTAAGAAAGAAGCAATGCAGTAGGTCTGTGAGCAGGCCTTTGTGTGATTAACATACCTGCTGATTATGGTGCTCTTCTCAGTTTCTTGGATTAAAAAAAAAACTCGATACTAACCAGTGATGTAAGCAATCAGGGTGCGTGTTAAGCCAGGAAACAGATGGCACAGGGCACATGATAGCCTGCGCTTCTAGGAACCTAGATGAGCTAAGGTGTATCAACTGCAGAGAAGAAAATGCCCAGTCTGATTTCTGGAATCATGCGTTTTCACTATTATCTATTTGGTAAGAGTTTCAAAATTGTAACAGCTCATGCACCACTGAAATAGTTAAGGATCTTAAAGATCCAGTTAATAGCTGGGCCCAATGAGCTTATGGTTAGAGAGCTTGATTGTGAAGTAACATGCCACCCCAGGAAAAAACATAGCAATGGTGACAGATTAAATCACAAAATACATGCAGTGAACATGTTGATATTTCTGCTCATGAGTGGCAAAGGCTCCAGGTAGTGGTTGAGATTCGCAGCAGTTCTTGAGTCAGGCTAGTTCTGTCCCAACAATGGAGACCTGTAGAACCAAAGTACACATGATGTATAATCGTGATGGCAGGTTAACGTGATGAAATGTTGAGGCAGGCCCACATCTGTGTCATAGAAGGGCATGGAGGTCGTCGACTGAGTAACACATTGCAGAAAACTGTTACTGGGATACGTGCAAGCAAGACCTGAATAACTGTGTGTCCTGTGCACACAGTTCTGCAGGTCTGTGCTTTGAATTAAGCAAATTGCTTTAAAGAGGTTGTCAGAGGATGTCAGATAATTCCAAATGATTTACGTCATTTTAACAAACAATTCTGAGGAACAAAATGGTTAAAATATCACTAGGCTGAAATAGTAGCTCAGGCATTGGTGAACCACTGGACCTTAAAGTTTGGAGGTTACGACAGATGATCAGGATACTAATTCTCCGTGCAAGGTAGTTGAACTGTTAAATAGACTTTCACAGATTCAGAAGTTGTCACCAAATGCTTTACATCCGCAAGTGAATGAGAGGACAGAACAGTTGCACAGAATCGTAGGAAAAACGTTAAATAGTTGTATGAATAGTCACGATAGCTATTGAGACATTTTGTTACAGTGATAGTTTTAGCTTATAACTCAAAAGTGCATCAAAGTAAAGGAATCTCTACACATGGGGTTATTTATGAACAGAAGATGTCCACCATTTCAGGACTGCATAAACCACTCTCAGCGAAAGACGTATTGCCTGTGTGTATGTTTGTAACTACATCACCTTACTAATTAATTGTTCGACAAAATCTGCTTTGTGGTAGTATTGTCCCATCAGACTAGTTTTCATCATTGCCCATCATCAGTGGTATCTCTATAACAAAGACACATATTTCTTATAACAAGTTACTTAAAGGTATACTGTATTATTTCTTGTATTTCTGGTTTTTCAGTTAATTATAAATCGTACTACTCCTTAGACATGATATTCTGTAGCGTATTCCAACTTAAAGGTATACTGTATTATTTCTTGTATTTCTGGTTTTTCAGTTAATTATAAATCCTAATACTCCTTAGACATGATATTATCTAGCGTATTCCAATGAATATAATGCTACTTCTAATTAGTGTTGTCTCTGTTAGCAAGACAAAGAAATGGCTTTAGTTAAAATATTGTACTAAAATTTTCCATTAATTTTTATATTTGTTTTCTAGATAGATCTGTTTGTTTAAACAATGTCAAGATATTTTGTGACATATGTAGAGATTTATATTTCTTCTAAAATCTTTTGTAAACTGCCTTTTTGGGCACAATGTAGCACTGTTAGGTGTGGGGTTTGGTTCTTTTAAGTGTGTACTAAACAAAGGTAGCCTCAAGTTAGTAAGTTTCAGATGGTCTTTAAATCTAGTACTGAAATCTCGTCCACTTAACCCTATACAAAATTTTTAACAGTCATAACATTCAAATTTATAAGCACCCAAATGTGCAAATTTGCACGATTGCTCAGCAATATGTAAAATTTGTGATCACAGTTTTCTTTGTTCTGAAGACCATTTTTATGTTCCGTTTTTGGAGTGCAAGTCTGATTTTATCTGTAATTTTTGCTCAGTGTAGTATGACATTGAATTCCATGTTTTGTATAATATGTCATTGCTAAGTTAATGCTACCTTTGTTTTCTTTTCATTTGTATGTGCTTTTCTAGTATAAATCTTGTCGATTATGGTGTGGTAGTAATCATTATTTTTTGCTGTTATACTTAGAATCGTTAATTTATATACTAGGTTTAATTTAGTGATTGGAAATTTTATCTGCCTCTCAACAGGGTTGGAAAGTTTACTTCTGTGTGTGCTTTGAGATGCTGTTGTGTATTAAACTGTATGTAGTTATTTGTTTTCAACATACATTCAAATTGTACATTTTTCTATTCCCTTTGGTTTTGAGATCAAGAAAATTTAGTTTACCATCTCGTTAATTCCGATTGTAAATGTGTTGTTTTCATCAGACTATTGCACTGTGAGTGGAAGATATCCATTATGTCCTCTGATCCTTCAAATAAAATTAATGTATCACCTATGTTTTGCAGTAGTACTGAATTTTATTAATTTATTCTAAGGTTTTCTAAAAAAAAAAAAAGTATTTCTCGCTATCGTGGAAAAAAATGTTAGCTTGAGTTTCAGTGAGGTAATTTCCCTTTGCAAAACCGTGTTCCTGTATATATAGTTGGTTGTTGGAAGTTAGTTATAGGACAAGGGCAATTTCAATAAAGTAATAAAATATTCAGTTCCAGTTCTGCGCACTTTGCCATGTGAATGTAAACTATGTTTGACAATTTCAGTAGTTTTATTAACTGATATAGCAGTGTACATCTGGTTATCTTTACAGAAATAGATTTAGCATTCTCTATTATGTGAACATCTTCATTTTGTTGTATAAGGTCGACTAAGATCTTTACTGTGTATCGATTAACGTTTTGAGTTAGAATTTATTTTAATTTTTTGCCAAGTCGATGTGCTGGAGTACTCACATAATTAACTATCAGTCTGAAAGAGGTGTTTGCTTCATTATTTTGGTTGCAGTGTAATTTGGGTGCAGATGGGTTGAACATGGTGATTACACTTTTCTTCTTTAATTGAGTTAAAAATCAGTTTAATTCAGGACTTTTTAAATCAGATTTTTGAATCGCTAGGTTGGGTCTTTTTCTATGCAAGTAATGTTTTTGCTAAAAAATGTAACTTTTTATTTGTGTAGATTGTGCTGGAGGTGATGATTACTGTGTCTTCTTTGAGTACCATACCATTGTTTGCTCCTAATGTTTCACAAATTGTACAGATCTTTTCTTTTCCTTTTGTGTAGAATTCCTTATTTTTGCTGTTACAATCATGTTTTCTAGTCGTTTTCAATATGTAACTCTGGCGTGCAGTGGTATTATTACACGAACATGGCAAATTATTTTCATCCTAATATACTAGAGAACATCACATTTAAGGCAAGTTGAAGTAAAATTATCTAAAAAATGGCATATACACAAAATTATACAGTATCCTTCTAAGCAACGTTTCATAAGAACACGTCTCTCTTGTGTAATACAGATACTGCCGATGATGGATATGCCTAAAACTATCATGGCAAAATAAAATGTTAACACAAAGCAGCTTTCGTTGAACAGTTGATTCATAAGATGACATATTTACAATTTCTAGAAACTACAGTGATCGAAACATTCTTCTTATTCCCAGACAAGACTTTTGTGCTAATCTCTCAAACCAGAAAACATGATTGAAAACAGTGAGAAACACTGATGATACATGTTTTAACACAAAATTAAGTTAAACCAAAATATGCACATGTGAATACAAAAAGAACAATAAAGCTAGCCATGTGTGTAAAACAAAAAAGTGAAGTGATGTAGGTAAAAGATTTCCAAGACAAATATCGAAAGAAAGTCTTATTACAGAGAAAACTACATTTAGCACTTTGAGAAATGGGTAACTACTACAAACATCTAAGTTTGGCACAATTATGTAATCCTTTAATGAATATGACAAAAATGAACACCAAAAATTAAATCATAGGCATAAGAAAAAACTTAGTTCATTGACACAAAATTGTAAATTTGAACAGAAGTAGAGTGTGACACAAAATTTAAATTTTTCGATAGAGTGAAAAAATTTGAAAGAAATGGAATTTAATAGTAATGAAACAGATTTATGACATAAAGACCTAGCATATAGTTCTCCAGATAAACCAAGTCATACTAATATAACAAACATTATTGCACATGTGGAAATAGGAATTGAAGCACCGATTTCAAGAAGGAGACTTGTCCACTATTTTACATTTTTGTTTTGCGGCATATACCAGTGCATCTGGCATTATCGAACGTAAAAACGAGGCCTATTGCACACTGGATTCATACGAAAATTTCTGACTTATGTAGAAAAATAAGACTTGCTGTTTGACATGTCCTTTTGTTCCATGAAACTCTTTGCTGTTTGACAGGATGGTGACACATGGCCACATTCATTTGCTTGTAGTAGTGGCAGTACGGCGGACAGTAGTAGCGATAATCAATGCTCTGAATTCGTTCAAAATACTGAGACCTGAAATTTGGAAAAGAAATATTTCGCAACTGAACAGAGAAAGTGGTGTCAAACATAAAAATTCGAAAAAAGAACTTTTTAAAGCAAAATAAATTACTGCAGGTAAATATGTTTAACAATAAGCTAGTCATTCATAATCAAACATTTATCGAAGTTCCCTCATCGTGGCTAACCCACCAAAAACCAAAGAACCACAGGATAACAGTATACATCAGCCTCCAAGGTCAGCAAGCTGCTATTATAAGGTGAGCAGTAATTCAACGATTGAATATATTGTCGCAGAAAAAGCTGAATAGCTCCATGGTGTAGTGGTTATGATACTTAACTGTTCCATGGAGGGTCGTGAGTTCAAAACTCACCTGGACTGTACAATTTTAATTACCATGTTCGGTTCGAGTTCATTCTAGAAGTATCCACAAATGTGAAGAATCATTGTACTGGAATGTTCTGTAGCTGTGTATATACTGTATATGTTCTGGCCGGAGGCAGTTTGCTCCGCGCTCATGTCTGTACAAGAGCTGAATAAACCTTCATTAAAGGAAGTTAGTGTTCGTCATTGAGCCAATTACACCTTCTTCTACGTGACATTATTCTGGTGGAGGCGCCGGGTATCAGATCTTGTGATAGCGCACATTATGGACGACACAGTGGCTCCCATCAGGCCACGACAGAGCCGCCGTTTACGTGGCGAGAAACCAGAGTTCGTACCCTATTCAACAGATCGCAATCTACTGAGACAGAAGAAGAAGAAGAAGAAGATGTTACGATGACAGCAACTGTGTGCCACCACATGAGACGTCCTTCCGGGTTCTCTGGTGACGATGGCCAAGATCCAAATAAGTGGCTGGGGGTATATGAGCGTATAGCCCAATTTAAGAAATGGGATTACACCGTGGGTTTGGCTAACGTATTTTTCGTCTTGGAAGGCACAGCCGAGCAATGGTATGAGGAGGAGAAGTTTACAAGCTCGGAAGTGTTCCAGGCGGAACTGCGCAAGTATTTCGGCTCAAGATAAAGTCCAGGGCACAGCATCCTACATTCAAGATGTCTTGCAGCTGTGTAAAATAGTGTACCTTCGAATGAAGGAGGAAGATAAGGTTGCACATCTCATGAAGGGTGTTGCTGACGACATGTATCAACCCCTACACCTGAAGGTGGTTTCCACAGCAGACTTCATAAAATTGTGCCACTATATCGAGTCAATGCATCAAAAAAGAATTACATGCAAGAAGTTTGAACGGCTTTCAAACGTCGTATCGATGTCTGTGATGGAGGAAGCAAGTGATTTCACAAGTGTTCTTCGTCAGATAGTGAGAAAGGAAGTTCAGAAGGCACTTGCAAGGCGAGCAAAAAACCGAGACGCTTCAAGAGGTCGTAAGGGAGGAAGTGGAACAGATATTTAACCCAATCTCTCGTCCTTCATTTCCCTATGAAACGGTAAAAAATTCGAGACCAAGGTGAAGTTACGTTCCTACAATGCTGCATGAGGAACCTGTTTGGGCACAGGGAAGACTGACACCTGGAGGAAAAAAGATAACCAACCAGTATGTTTCCATTGCAGACGACCGGGAAATGTGGTGCGCTATTGTCGAGAAGGGCTGCAGATATTTGATGACGCCCGCGCGAGAAGACAGCAGACCGATCTTAGTCGACGCCAACTCCGGGACGACGAAGATGAACAAGAAGATGTGGGTGCAGGACGACGTAGGTCACCGTCGCCGCAAGCTAGCAGCTGGAGAGGACGCTCCCAAACACGCCGATCAAGATCTCCATCACCGTTCAGAAGCTCCTGCAGATCACCTAGCCTCCGCAACCTGGAAAACTAAAGGGTGCGACCTTCCTTGGAGTTGAGGCTGCCGAAGAGAAAAAATCCTCCGCCGTCGATCACCACAGAAATGATAGGAAACTGTCAGCAGCTCGTGGTCTTGGGTAGCGTTCTCACTTCCCGCGCACGGGATCCCGGGTTTGATTCCTGGCGAGGTCAGGGATTTTCTCTGTCTCGTGATGACTGGGTGTTGTGTGTGTCTTTCATCATCATTGACTCGCAAGTCGCCGAAGTGGCGTCAACTAAAGAAAAGGACTTGCAATACGGCGGCCGAGCTTCCCCACATGGGGCCTCCCAATCAACAATGCCATACGATAGGAAACTGACAATATAAGCATGGATAGCCCAGCAACCAAAGTTCTTGTGGACTCTGGAACATCATATTCAGTCATTTCGGAGATGTACCATCGCCAGTTGCAGAAAACCGTGCTCGTCGACAGCAAAACATCTCTGCTGAAAGTGGCTAATGGGAAATAAGTAAAACCTACAGGAAGATGTACCAATCGTGTGGGTACAAGTGGCCATAGACAGCCATTAGAATTCATCGTCTTACAAGACTGCAGTCATGATGTCATTCTCGGATGGGACTCTTTGAAAACTTCTCAGACAATTATGGGTTGTGGTCGCTCGAAAATTATGCTAGACGAGATACTGTGGACAGGAAGATGCGCATCAGAGTGTGTGGAGACTATGTGTTGTGTACATAGTTCCGCGTAGTCAGCGCGTACACAACTTTCCCACTAGAGCGCGCCCCGCTGAGCACAACAGCGCAGGTGCAGCGCTCGTCAGTCTCTGCACTACGAGATGGCGCTGCCATAGAGATGGACCAAATTCTGCTTCCGCCGATCCGCGTCTTAATATGTAACGCAGCCAATGAGATTGCTGCTAACATAGAACCTTTTCTCCTCATGGATCACACTCGCGCAGTGATACCTGAACGCTCGAGGTATTATAACGAGTGTACAGACCTCCGATTAGTCTGCATTAGTCTGCATCAGCCTATAGTCAAGTTTCAGTCTGCGTCTAATAAGATTATCATATTCCTGTGCAAAGCCATGAAGATAAATGTATAGACACTTTTGGAAAGTATCAGAGATATGTGAGAATAAGATTAACGTACCAAGACCAAAGGAACTTCAGATTGTCAATTGTAAATAGCATCCAGAACCAAGTTAAGTTTTTTCTATGCTTGTTATTATTTTAATAAATGTGTCTGAAAATTAATCAAGTTCTGTTTAAAGTTGGTCACCGTCAATCTGCTACTCTAAGCGTGCAAGTGGCATTTCTATCGTCTGACCTAATGGCAGAAGATAAACACGCCACGATAAGACCACGAGACATATTGCTGACACTCGCATACTTCGTTAGAGCGCCAAGTCAAATAATCTGATGGTGAGTGTACCGAAGGTCTTACAGTATGCACACCACACTATGTGTGCTTAATGAAGTGATCATTCCTGCGGTCAGCACTAGAAAGGTAACTGTCATGTGGCATGCCATGCTTCAACCCATGGGTCTTGTAGTGGAATGTAAGAGAAGCGCACCACTGTAGAATAACTTGGCCATTCCAGCCCCTGTCGTCTTGTTAAGAACGGATTCGGTGAATTGTGGATAGTTAACAATCGCTGAGAACTGTAGATCCTTCCAAGATGATGTGCGTAGCAAACGCTGAGCCGTTAATTGCAGAACAGCTGAGTTTCATAGAAACCCCCCATGCCGAGGCTGTGGGCGAAGTTAACGCTACCACTACGAGACAAGATCTTCAAGATCGACTATCACGAAATCTCACTAAGGGACAACAGAAGAAGATACTTGCCATTCTTCAAGAGTTCTCTGAATGCTTCAATCCACAGGTGAAGAGCAAATTGGACAAATCGATGGTGAAGCACCGGATTAGCACTGGAGGCCATCAACCAATAAGCCAGAGAGCATACCGTGTGTCAGCAACGGAACGTCGAATAATTCGCAACGAGGTAGAGAAATGATAAAGAATGACATCATTCAGACTTCGCAGAGCCCATGGTCGATACCAGTGGTTCCTGACAGGAAGAAAAATGGCAGTTGGCGCTTTTGTCTTGATTACAGGAAACTTAATTAGATAACTAAAAAGCACGTTTACCCTCTTCCACCAATTGACGATACACTAGATTTTCTGAAGGCGGATAATTTTTTCTCAACCATGGATATGTACTCGGGATACTGGCAAATCGAATTAGATGAGACTGATCGTGAGAAAACTCCATTGAGCACCCCTGAGGGCCTGTATGAGTTTAAGGTAATGCCGTTTGGTTTGTGTAATGCACCAGCAACTTTTGAACGGATGGTGGATTATCTTCTACGTCAAGTGAAGTGTGTTGTTTAGATGACATTATAGTGTTCTCAGAGACATCTGATGAACATATAAAAACACTGAGGGCCGTTGTTAAGTATCTCCAACAAGGCTGACTGAAACTTCATCCAAGAAAGTGTCTCTGTGGAACAAAAAGAAATCAAAATAGTTGGACATCTTGTGTCGAACGAAGGTGTGCGGCCAGACCTAGAAAAGGTGAGAGCTATAACGGAATTTCCTATTTCTAAAAGTATTAGAGATGTGAGAAGCTTCCTCGGATTATGTTCTTATTACCGTCGTTTTATCAAACACTTTTGTATCAAACCCAGGCCGCTGTTCTAGTGCAAATTTCGGATGGAAAAGAGAACGTTATAGCCTATGCTTCTAGGACACTTACAAAAGTCGAGAGAAACTACTCAGCTACAGAAACAGAATTTCTTGCTGTGATCTGGGCCATGTGCAAATTTCGACAGCATCTCTATGGAAGGACATTCACAGTTGTTACAGACAATCATTCACTTTGTTAGTTGACAGGTCTTAACGACCGAACAGAACGACCCGCCAGGCGGGCACTACGTCTTCAAGAGTATGAAATTACAATAGTGTACAAAAGTGGAAGAAAACACCAAGATGCCGTCTGTCTCTCAAGAAAACCTGTGCAAGACCATCAAGACTTTGATGAAGATAGTGACTGTCTCGCTGCACTCTAGGAACTCTCTGCTGAGCAGAAGAAGGGCGCCAAGATATCTTAAATTATGTTTGCCTTAAGTCGGTCAGAGAATGTGAAAGGACGGTTTAAGGTAGTTAATGGATTGCTTTGCAAGTAAAACATTGATCTGTTTGGAAAGAGGTGGCTACCAGTGATTCCTAAACACATGCGCTTAGATGCTCTACAGCAATTCCATGACACACATGAGGCCGGAAATTCAGGATTTATTAAGACATACAATAGAATCCGCAAGAGATTTTTCTGGTCAGGTTCATTTAGGAATGTCCGTCACTATGTGTCGCACTGTCGAGAGTGCCAGAGGAGAAAAGCAGTTCTTCAGAAGCCTTCCAGGCGACTCATACCAATTCCATCAGCCGAAACGCCTCCTCGGACGATTTCCAAAGTCTGCTAGTGGCAATGGATGGATTATTGTTTGCACTGCTTATCTGACACGCTATGCCATTACAAAAACCGTGAAAACATCCGAAGCATCCCAGGTAGCCAAATGCATCGTGGAAGACATTATATTAAAACATGGTGCCCCTAGGTCGCTAATTACGCATCGAGGAAAAGTTTTCCAATCGAAGCTTGTGACAGAGATAAACCGTCGGTGCAACATTACTTATCACATGACGACTACCTACCATCCGCAAATTAACGGGCTTACTGAACGCCTTAATAAGATCTTGGCCGACATGCTATCAGTGTTCGTCAATGTTGATCAGAGCAACTGGGATGAGGTGCTACCTTTCGTGACATTTGTCTACAACACCGCCAAACAAGGCACTACACGATTTACACCGTTTTTCCCGGTGCATGGACGTGAGGCGACGACGGCGATGGACACCGTGTTTCCGTTACATCCTGATGACGTGGACGACGAATACATCGGCCATGTGTTAACCAGAGCTGAGGAGGCTCGGCAGTTAGCTCGATTTCGCACGCTGCAGGCTCAAGAAAACGATCGCCGAAGGTATGACGCGAGCCACAGCCGTGTTGTCTACCAAACCTGGTGACCTCGTCTGGATCTTCACTCGTATTCTGAAGGTTGGTCTCTCTGAGAAGCTCCTCAGGCTCTACTTTGGACCTTATAAGGTTGTAAGACAGTTGTCTGATGTTACGTATGAAGTTGAAGATGTGGAGCCCGACACAAGACGACAAATCATCAGAGATACGGTCCACGTCCTTCGTATGAAACTCTACAAGAATCCTACAACCTAGGTAAATTCGAAGCTCCAGAGACAGACAACAAGAAGAAAGGTGAGGAAGAGCTTAGCGTCAAAAGAAGTTCTAAGAAAGTCTCCGGCAGGGCGAGCACCAGTCATCAGGAGTCGGAGTATGCAGGACCGATGACTCGTTCCCGAACTAGGACGACGTAACACCGAGACGCTGTTCCCTTAAGGAGGAAGCATTCTTGCAGAAGAAGCTGAATAGCACCGTGCTGTAGTGGTTATAATCCTAAACAGTTGCGTGGAGGGTCGTCAGTTCAAAACTCACCTGGATTGTGCAATTTTAATTTCTATACCCGGTTCGAGTTCATTCTAGAAGTATCCACAAATGTGTAGAATCATTGTACTGGAATGTTCTGTAGCTGCATATATATATATATATATATATATATATATATATATATATATAGGGTGTCCCAGCTATCTTGTCCACCCAAAATATCTCTGGAACAATAACAGCTATTGGAAAACGACTTTCACCGGTATCAATGTAGGGCTGGGGACCATGAATGTACATATTTGGAAACATTCTAAAACGAAAGCATATGTGTTTTTTAACACAAACTTATCTTTTTTTAAATGGACCTCCTATATTTTTTCTTCAGCAATCCATAGCATGACAAAG
This sequence comes from Schistocerca serialis cubense, assembly GCF_023864345.2. NCBI lineage: Eukaryota > Metazoa > Arthropoda > Insecta > Orthoptera > Acrididae > Schistocerca > Schistocerca serialis. The sequence continues at coordinate 784,548,135 of NC_064642.1, forward strand.
CACATACAGAATGGCGTTGATTGCATCGCAATATTCCCATTACATCCCGAGATATTGAGACGCGAAGTTGTCGCTTGAAACACCCGACATGCGCTGCTAGCGCACGTCCTGAGGCTCAGGCGTGAACCCCATGCTGCCCGTAATCGCGATGTGATTGACAAGTAAGTGTCCCTCTTGATAAGTATGGAGGTGTGATTACACATGCCAATATATATATAGGGTGAGTCACCTAACGTTACCGCTGGATATATTTCGTAAACCACATCAAATACTGACGAACCGATTCCACAGACCCAACGTGAGGAGAGGGGCTAGTGTAATTGTTTAATACAAATCATACAAAAATGCACGGAAGTATGTTTTTTAATACAAACCTACGTTTTTTTTTAAGTGAAACCACGTTAGTTTTGTTAGCACATCTGAACATATAAACAAATACGTAATCAGTACCGTTTGTTGCATTGTAAAATGTTAATTACATCCGGAGATATTGTAACCTAAAGTTGACGCTTGAACCCTCCGACGTTCAGTTGCGTGTTGTAACAAACACGGGCCACGGGCGTTTCACGGGACGTGGAGGACGCATAAATTGGCCAGCCCGTTCTCCTGATCTTACACCTCTGGACTTCTTTCTGTGGGGTACGTTAAAGGAGAATGTGTACCGTGATGTGCCTACAACCCCAGAGGATATGAAACAACGTATTGTGGCAGCCTGCGGCGACATTACACCAGATGTACTGCGGCGTGTACGACATTCATTACGCCAGATTGCAATTGTGTGCAGCAACTGATGGCCACCACATTGAACATCTATTGGCCTGACATGTCGGGGCACACTCTATTCCACTCCGTAATTGAAAACGGAAACCACGTGTGTACGTGTACCTCATCCCTCATGGTAATGTACATGTGCGTCAGTGAAAAAGACCAATAAAAAGGTGTTAGCATGTGGACGTAATGTGCTGTTCCAGTCTCTTCTGTACCTAAGGTCCATCACCGTTCCCTTTGGATCCCTATGTAATTCGGTGCTCTCCGATACACACGATCGAACAGCGGAGGAGTGGTACTCAAGCGTCAACTTCAGGTTACAGTATCTCCGGATGTAATTAACATTTTACAACGCAACAAACGGCACTGATTACGTATTTGTTTATATGTTCAGATATGTTAACAAAACTAACGGGATTCCATTTAAAAAACGTAGGTTTGTGTTAAAAAATATACTTCCGTGCATTTTTTTATGGTTTGTATTAACCAATTACACTAGCCCCTCTACTCACGTTCGGTCTGTGGAATTGATTCGTAAATATTTGATGTGGTTTACGAAATATATCCAGCGGTAATGTTAGGTGACTCAGCATATACATATACTGTATGTGTTCTGGGCGGAGGCAGTTCGCTCCGCGCTCTTTTATGTGCAAGTGCTGAATAAACCTTCGTTAAGTGAAGTTAGTGTTCGTCATTCAGCTAATTACAACTTATTCTACGTGACAATATTATTAGCTAGAGAAGAAAAATGAAATAGTAATAAATTAATCACTTTATTCCTTTTTAGGTTGAAGTTTCTTTAAAGACTGTCATGTGCAAAAAGTCATTTGTAGCACATTATGGCTTTATGAAGCAACGATTGGAAAGGCTATTTCGACTTGTTAAGGACGGTGTATTTCGCCATCAGACAGTTGAGGAAAACGCAACTGACAGCTCAAGTGTACAGAGAATACCAGTGTCTTAATAGAGCAGTTTATTCGTTCATATCCGTACAGGGTTGTGCATTGTGGAAAAAGAAGCTGATTGGAAGAAGTATCTAACATGTAGCTTATCAGTCATCAAGTTATGGAAGCTATTCACAAATAAAAACGACCCACATATGTACTTAATTTATCAAGATATGACATCCAATGGAACTAAAAACAATGCATTCAACCCAAAACTAAAATACTTTTATTTCTATAACTATTCCAAAGATAATTTCAACTACACATTTGGACGTCCTGGATACATTTGGGATCTGTGCACAACTTAAATGTAGAATTAACAGTTATACAAACATAACCTCAAAGATACAAGGGGGAAATGAACTAAAACCTCACAGAGTATGCGTGAAAGCGTTCTTGTAGTATGGAAAGATGGGTAGATAAAGGGGATGAGAAAGGAACAGCAGAAGTAACTATTTCCGATTATACGCAGGACGTTGCAGCTACAGATGTACCTGTAGGGAAGATATTCTGTTACAGGCGATGTTGGGTTTTTATTTTTGAGATACACAGGTTCTCTGCTGATAGAGGCCAAGTGTACACGTATGATGTGGCAACTGCTGCAGAATACCCAAATGAAGTTGTTTCTCTGTTAGTGAGTTTTACTGAAATTTATATAGCTATTACCATTTTCTCAGATGCTTGTACGGACCAAATGAAGAAATGTTCAGTTCCTCATATTTGGCACACTTTGGTGCACAACAGAAGATTTTCTGTAGTAAGCCGTATGTCTCCTTCATGTGGCTATTCAGATATGGTATACGATCGAGACTTCTCTGCAATAGAACTAAAAAAAGAAAAGAGATTACAATGATACGACTTATTATGTACTAGGCTGACAAAGCTGGTGTTCGAAATGTGTCCTAAAAGAGTGTTTTTGGATTTTGCTAATAATTTTTATTCCTTTCGCAAGACGTTTGTTACAGCGAAAGGCAATACATGGGCCCTAACTTAACATAAAGTATTTGAGTTTTCAGCAATATCAAAACGCGTACTTTGTCTCATCATCGCAGTGGCCTAGTTACCTACGATTTCTCACACGTAAAACCTGGTACGTATCCTACTGTATGAAGTATGCCCCCAGCTTACTCTGACGAAGTACCAATAAAAGCTGCCAGGGCCAATGATGTTGCTAAAATGCTTGAACTGGCACCTTTAGAATACCAGAATTATTTCAACATCTTTGTTGAGCGATTTTCTGACACAGGAAAACAACCAACACCACAAGATTCAGAAATCACACATGGGACACTGACTGATTTCACATTTGCTTTTAATATCCATTTGAAAAGTGCCGGAATGACTCTAATCTTGTTCAGTTATGTTTAGTTGAGTATGTCAGTGTATGAAGAGATTAAACATACCGGTTGTTTTTATATTATGTGTTTAATCAAAATAGGACCCTCCCGTTAACTGTAAAAAGAAGACCTGCTGGCAGTTTCTAAACTAATTTTAATGACTGTAAAGCTGCCTCAGATTTAACTTGTATGTAATGATGTACAACACCAGAGTGGATAAATAATTAGTCCTACTGCAAAATTATTCAATTTATAAAGTTTTTGTTGCTTTCCCAAAACGCTTGCTGATAGATTAGTCCCCTTCTCTTTTCCCCTCCCTCAATTCTTCAGTTTACGCAGCTAAGCTTATCATGGGACATCAAAGCCACAGTACAGGAAAGAGACCCAAAATGATTAGAAAACATTATTGTTACAGAAAGATAAGAAATTCTACAAAAAGAAAATGAAAATTTCTATACAAATTGTGAGGAAATAGAAACAAAGAATGACTTAGTACGAGCAAACAAGGGAAATACAGTGGTGATCATGTTCCAAACAATGTACATAAATTAAACCTCAAAATTTTGCATAAAAACAACATTGCTTGCACAGAAAATGAGCCAAGCTATCGTCCAATGTCCTGAGGAAAACTGATTTTTTTGCTTGATAAAAGAGAAAAAGCATAGTCACCAAGCTGAACCGCTCTGCACCGAAATTACAATCCCAGCTGAAAGGTCATCAACCAAACACCACTGTCAGACACTTAATTAATTGTATGAGCAGTCCTGCAGATTGACTTGCAGATTGCAGACTTGCAGATTGACAGATTTAGTTATAATCTGACTGAGAACTATGTATTGATAATGAATATACAGTACATAACTCAGTTGACGCAGTGAAACAAGTCAGAGTTGTTCACATCAAAGAAAATACTAAATTTATTTCCTTAGATGTAACCAACTTGTACACTAACGTCCCAGTTCGAACATGGCAAAGTCTATGGAACTGACATTGAAGAATCCATTCTCTGATTGAAATTTCCTATAGGTTTAACATCCAAAAAGATGTAGAACTTATAGGAAAGTGGCAGTTTCGGTAACAAGATATTCTTAAATTTCGGATATTGACCTTATATGAAGGTAGTAATTTCAGTAAGAAAATGAATCTTTGTTTACATACACTACTGGCCATTAAAATTGCTGCACACGAAAATGACGTGCTACAGACGTGAAATTTAACCGACAGGAAGAAGATGCTGTGATATGCAAATAATTAGCTTTTCAGAGCATTCACACAAGGTTGGCGCTGGTGGCGACACCTACAACGTGCTGACATGAAGAAAGTTTCCAACCGATTTTTCATACACAAACAGCAGTTGACCGACGTTACCTGGTGAAACGTTGTTGTGATGCCTTGTGTAAGGAGGAGAAATGCGTACCATCAATTTTCCGATTTTATTAAAGGTCGGATTGTAGCCTATCGCGATTGCGGCTTATCGTATCGCGACATTGCTGTTCGCGTTGCTCAAGATCCAATGACTGGGGTTCAGGAGGGTAATACGGAACGCCGTGCTGGATCCCAACGTCCTCGTATCACTATCAGTCGAGATGAAAGGCATCTTTTCCGCATGGCTGTAGCGGATCGTGCAGCCACGTCTCGATCACTGAAACAACATATGGGGACGTTTGCAAGACAACAACCATCTGCACGGACAGTTCGACGACGTTTGCGGCACCATGGACTATCAGCTCGGAGACCATGGCTGCGGTTAACCTTGACGCTGCATTACAGACAGGAGGGCATGCGATGGTGCACTCAACGACGAACCTGGATGCACGAATGGTAAAACGTCATTTTTTCGGATGAATCCAGGTTCTGTTTACAGCATCATGATGGTCGCATCCGTGTTCGGCGACATCGCGGTGAACGCACATTGGGAGCGTGTATTCGTCATCGCCATATTGGCGTATCACCCGCCGTGATGGTATGGGGTGCCATTGGTTAGACGTCTCCGTCATCTTTTGTTCGCATTGACGACACGTTGAACAGTGGACGTTACATTTCACATGTGTTACGACCAGTGGCTCTACCCTTCACTTGATTCCTACTAAACCCTACATTTCAGCAGGATAATGCACGACCGCATGTTGCAGGTCCTGTACAGGCCTTTCTGGATACAGAAAACGTTCGACTGCTGCTCTGGCTAGCACATTCTCCAGATCTCTCTCCAACTGAAAACGTCTGGTCAATGGTGGCCGAGCAACTGGCTCGTCACAATACGCCAGTCACTACCCTTGATGAACTGTGGTATCATGTTGAAGCTGCATGGGCAGCTGTACCTGTACACGCCATCCAAGCTCTGTTTGACTCAATTAGACGTAGGTGTTCTGGGTACTGATTTCTCAGGATCTATGCACCAAAATTGCGTGAAAATATAATCACATGTCAGTTCTAGTATAATATATTTGTCTAAGGATACCCGTTTATCATCTGCATTTCTTCTTGGTGTAGTTATTTTAATGGCCAGTAGTATATATATATATATATACTAGTAGTGAAGAATATATATATATATACATGCCGTGAATAACTTTGTTTTTAATTTTTAAAATCCATCCAGAATGAACTAATAACGTCCAATACTACTGCAGATACAGTGATACATTATTTTTATTTGAAGGAAGAGAAAGCGAAATAGATATTTTTCTCTCACAGTGGAGTACCTACACGAAAATGCCATGTTTACGAGATCGGATGTGAGTCTACCATTAAATAACCATATGATATCTATTTCATCAGCGTTTAAATTCTCCTTAACAGGGACATTTTAATGGAAGTAACCATTCACCTCTTCCAGCGACTTTGCAACAATGGTTAGGCCGGTTACCGTCAGATCACTGAATTTCAGTGCCGTGGGCATTGGCTAGCACTTGGATGGGCGACTTTCCGAGTCTGATGGATGCTGTTGGCAAGCGTGGTTCATTCAGCCATTGTGACGCCAATCGAGGACGTACTCTACTGAGAAATATTGACTCCAGTCACGAAAACTAACAGCGGCCGACAGAGTGGCGTGATGACCCCACGTCCCTCCACATCCGCGTCCACTCACTATACCTGTATTACCTCCAGATGTCAAGGCGGTCGTTCGGTGGCGCTGGGCTTCCCGAAGCCTGTTAGAGTGGAATTAGTCTGAGTACTCATCCTCTAAATTCCGACTCTTCTGTGAGGGAAAAAATGCAAAGGTCCCTTCTGTGTGTGGCAATGCAAAAAATCTAAAACAAAGCAGTGAAAGTGGTAAAACTATGTCATTTTCACACATATAACCCTGAAGCTTAACGCTGGAGCATAGTCTCGATAGGTTGGAGTAAAGACATACCGGTACTTAGATATTACCCAATGTCGGAAAAGAAACGAGAATCGTAAAATTTCGAAAAATGATCACCAACACTGTTAGAAACTGTGACCTGTAGCGTTATTTCGATATGTAAAAATTATGAAGCAGTCGTTGAAGTCTGAGAAATCACGAAAACTTTTCACATGTTATAAAAACTGTTAAACCTGTTGAAACTGGGGACTCTACTTTAGACTTAGAATCCATTTTCGATAGGTACAAGCAATGAATTCCTTATATAGCGCTAGTAGAGATCATAATATGTGTAAAATTGCGACCCATCCTCAGAACAGCAAAATTTACGAAATTTCTGTAATTTGTCTCGTACTCAGGATTTGGCGAGCCACAATGATATGACCCCATCATTTTCAAATAGGACAAATTACTCTTTCCCGCATATTGAATTTTTAGTTAACACAAATGATCCATTCAGGTTATCTTGGAATTGACCAGCCTTATTTACATCGACAAAATAATTAGTTTCGCCTTCTAGAATTTTGTATGTATCTTGGTCCTTAATACCATTGAATTCGCTGCTCATTTCATAAAACTGAGATCGATTACGACAACTTTATATAATACATCTCGATTTCTTCATCGGGCAACTGCTTTGTACAGCATTACCTAAGAGTCTGCCTGATGAAAGGTGGTTTTGATGCACAAGAAAGACATTCTGCCGTGACCTAAATTTATTTGAAATTATTCGTTTATTTCTATATAGATCTTTCAACTTGTATTTTATTTATTAGATTTCTACCTGTAGTTTAAGGTATCCTAATTGGTATCTGTTTTAGAAACTATCAGCAGCTATACTACCATGCACTGAAATCTGGAACCACATATTTGCAGTGGCGTAGCACCTTCTTTGGGGTATGATTTCCACGTACTTATCTTGGAAAGCCTAATTTGAAAATACTGTTCATTTCTACTTTGACACTTTGATAGAAAAACTTTTTGAAGCAATTAAGGTATTTCAGTTAAATCACAAGGTCAAGTTACCTCTATTCTGATAAATAGTTGTACATATTATTTAATGTTGGAATTAGTATTAACTACCTGAAACGTCAATAAAGATATGTCGATAACTAGAGTATATTTATCCTAGATACAATCCTGTTCCAGTTTTGTCATAGTCTGATCAAACCAAATCGACTGAAATATGCCACAACGTTCTGAGTTACTTCTACTTTTTCACTAGCTGATAAATACGGTATAGTCCAGTACGTAATCATAGGCGTGCCTAAGACTTTGTGTGTGTGGAATTTATTTTTAATTTATAAAGCTTATTTGTATACACCGTTTGATGCAATATGATTGGCGGCATGGACGAAGAGATTGTTTGCTTCACTAACTTGGGACACAGCCACATAGTGCTAGCTGTGCGAAAGGCAACAAAGGTCCATACATGCTATATGTAAAATCGCGCCTTGTTCTTTTTCTATTGCTATGGCATAACATAAGCTAACTGGTAATTGCACACAATTCAAACGAAACAGTAAGTCATTAGGAATAATCAGGATTTGGGATATAAAACTCGCTCTCCTGATCCACTTCCCATCAAAATTTCTGCTTCTATGATGCTGCAATGGAGAGATGTGCCTTTGAGCCTCTGTGAGTGAAGAGTTCTGAGGAGCAATATAATGCATGATGCTTTCCATCAGACTCTCGCTACATCTCGCTTACGGAAGGACAAGAGTAAGTTAAAACCCTATGTTCTCAAGCTGCAGCAAGGTTCGTCTAGCGATCTTCCATAGATTCTTAAGACAAAACAGTCCACAGACTTAGCCATTCTGGTGTATTCAGAAAGACTTGAGTGTTCTCGAGGCAATTTTATCTGTAAGTAAAAAAAATAAAAATGTAATGCATAGGCGTTCTAATCACAAAACAAACTCAGTAAATTCTTTTATCCCAACAAAGGAAATAAATAAAACCTGTCTAAAGAAACAAAGCAGGTTTCAACATACAACGTGAAATCAGTGAATTTGCACATCCTAGTGAAATAAATTCACTGTGGTTTTTATTTGCAAATAAAATATCGGGCATTTAAACCTGTGACTGATGTTAACTTCCACAGTACATGTTTCACCAAACTAAAAGATCGATCTATTACTTCATTTGAAGCACTACAAAACTCACAACGCCATATATTTGTTTTTGGTGTATTAAGTCGTGATAACGAAACGTCTGAACTACTAAGTTGAGCAGACCATTTTCGACTAAATTTTATGTTCTGATATCTTTGTGTGTGTGTGTGTGTGTGTGTGTGTGTGTGTGTGTGTGTTCCAGTTTTGATGATATATAGCCTCTATGTTGCCCCAAGCTTTGCTCAATCTTCCTGAGAAAATACCATGAAAATTTGCCTAGTAGTTTTGGAAATTAGCATGTTCAATCAAATAAACGAACAGACATAACTGTTTTGTATAAAACTTCCCATCAGCGTATATATTTTTTCCACGACCAGATTTTGATGAAAATAAAGCTTACATGTTTCCCTGAGCTATTCTCAAGCTACCTGTGAAAATTCCATGAGAATCCGTCTAGTAGCTTTGGTGTGCTTACACAGAGAGACACGTTAGTTTTATGGTTTTATTATTAGTATAGATATATAATCACACGTTTCACTAATGAATTTTGTTTTTGCACGATTTTAGCCCTTGTATCCCTCTTTCAACACGATATACATGTGAAAAGAACCGGTAATTTTTGAAGATCACCATTTGTCGTCAGGATGCACTGAATTATCTGTGTAATGACTCACAATTATAGCTTTAAATCATATTTAACTTAAAACTAATATTTAACTTAAAACTATTCCTTAGGAAATTATTGAGTGGAAATATGCAAAATATGTCAGAGGGTTGGTTTATTTTTCCAAGATTAGCCACTAAACGAATAGCTAAAGCAATTGAACTTACTCGGTTAAGAAGCTCCGTAATTATATTCTACCGGTTCAAGTTTTCATCGATATGTACACTCAGTAATTTGGAACAATGTGCATCACTTGCTGACCCCTGGTCAGGGGCTACACCAGTTGTTTGTATGAGTTTATTTGTTGTAACAGACTGAATATAGCGTGTTCGCTCAAAATTTAGACAGAGTCCATTTTCTATGAACGATATTATAATTCTTTGCGTGATATCATCTACCATCCCTTCTGTTGCTTTGTCTCTAATGGTATTTTTGCAGTTCTCGTTGTTGAATGTTAAGTGGAAGGTCATTCGTACATGTATAGGAGTAGATCCTAAGTTAAACCATGTGGGACTTTTTTAGCATTTCTCCACAATGAGTAAAATTTTCTACCCTTCTGGCATTCTTTGAATTTTCAGAATAACCTTTTGCTCTCTGTTCGTTAAGTACGATTCAACCCAGCTGAGCATAAATCCACCAGTTCCACAAACCCTCAATTTTTCTAGAAGAGTAATAAAGCTTTACAATCAAATGCCATGGATAGATCACAAAAAATACGAACTGGCTATATTTCATTATTTGAGGCTTGTGCTGTTTCATGAGTTTCTGAATTCAAACTGTGATATGCTAAGTGAATTGTTTCCACTTAACTTCAGTACATTACTTTCTCGAATATTTTTCAAAAAGATTTCAGTAAGGAAATTGGACGATAATTTTTAAGTCTGGCTTGTCACCTTTCACATGAAGTTGTTTAACAACTTCCCATTTTAACATGTCTGGAAAAATCCACTGTGCCAGTGATGCATTGTATGTATCACTGAGGACATTACTTCTTAAACTGCGAAACTTTTCAGAATTCTGTTTGAAATTATGTCAACACCTCATGTCCTTATGTTTCTTTAGAATTTTTCTAATTGTATTAATGACAGTGAAGGCTTTTGGTGTTACTTGTAGTTGCTTAATCTTTTGTGCAATTGCATTTTTAATGTATTCTCTTGCTTCTCCAACTGAACAACTGGTCGGGATCCATATAACTAGTTATGCCCTTGTGTTGTTCCTTTATGTGTGCTATCACAAGTATTGTACAAGTATCGGTATCGAAACTTTTCAGAATACGATATCTCGTAAACGACTCACCCTAGAATCCTGCAACAAACACCACCGACATTGTGATTTACCAAACATTTTGTCTGATAACGTGAATCAGCATTGTTCCATTCAAAAAAGTATATGTTTGCACAAAAATATACTTTCTATGTTTTGTTACAATCTGTATATTGTCCAACAACACGAGCTCCTAATTACCATGTACATCATTAGCACTTTCCATTTCCGCAATATTTTCGGACCAAGTTTTAGGTGTTTCGCCCTGTAGAATTTCTCCATCCCTGTGGTTGTGTGGTGTTCAGAGAGGCACGAACATCTATCACTTTAGGATTTTCCTCAACTGCTAGGCATACAAGAAGCTCATTTATCTCGTTTTTCAAAATTCTAATATTCTGAGGAAACGAATTAATTTTATTTTTCTGGAACTCTGATTCTGTTGTGCTCAATTTCTTTCATTATTGTTTGTCTACAGCCTTCCTCTATCGCCCAAAAAACTCTCTCTTTAACACCAGTAATCACAAGGATTTTGTCTTGTGCGCTTGTGGCCTCCCTCACGCGTTCTGCAAGACGCTCATATAATCCTTTTCCCATCCTATGTAGGTGCTGACCATGATAGTGTATCCCCATCTCTCGAACGCAACAGAGGCCATGGCAGAGTTACGAGACTGTTTCTGTTAAAAGTAATTCCCTCGGCTCTCAGTTCACACTACTAACAGCCGTGATAACACATGGCTGGTCATGTGGCTGCAAAACCTCCACAAACCGCAACGAGTGTGTGCTGTTGGTGCACCTGTTGCCTCCAGGTCACTTCTGAAGTAGTATTCTAAGTTGTTAGCGAAGCTCTTTCCTGCTCCTCCTACTGTAAGTACCTTTTCCTTCTTTGTCACTTGGCTGATCTTGGCACTAGGTTACCCGATGCTTGTGACGTGGTTTTCTGCACCTACGTGGGCAGGCGTTAACACTAGCTTGCAAACACACCATCGATATTCGCTGAAAGTAGATTTTAAGTCACGGAAAACACGAATCGAAAGAAACCTCTAAAAGGCACGGTATTTATAAAGCACTCCGTCTTCAGGCCACAAGTGGCCCATCGGGACCATCCGACAGCCGTGTCATCCCCAGATGAGGATGCGGATAGAAGGCGCATGGGGTGAGCACACCGCTCTCCCGGTCGTTACTATGGTTTTCTGTGACCGGAGCCGCTACTAGTCGGTCGAGCAGCTCCTCAATTGGCACCGCGAGGCTGAGTGCACCCCGAAAAATGGCAACAGCGCATGGCGGCCTGGATGGTCACCTATCCGAGTGCCGGCCACACCCGATAGCGCTTAACTTCGGTGACCTCACGGGGACTGGTGTATCCACTGCGGCAAGGCCGTTGCTACGGTATTTATAGCAACAGTATTAAACTGTCTCTGTCTGGAAATTGTGGAAAGCACTGCAATACTGAATATCCAAAACAACTTTGTAACTCTGGGCGCATGGGTGCCACTGTCCATCACGGCGGCCAACTGGCGGTTGGCTATTGCTTAACGTGAAGGTGGCGACAATAATGCAGTGACATAAAGTAACGCCATCTCACTAGCGCTGTGTTTCTGCTTTTGTAGGCAAATGAACAAACATTACTCAAAGGTTTCTTTTGTTATTTATAAAGTCCCAATTACATCAGTGACAAAATTCGACCCAGGACCTGCATTTCTCAACAACCAACGGCCTCGAAATAACTATTTCCACCCCAACTGTGGATCTTAAAGTCTTCATAGAGACTCGCTTTTTGTAAAATGAATATTTATTTTCTCCATCAGAGTATTTGCCTACCGATAATTTTCAACACGACACTGACGGAGGAGAGATTGCAAGCTTTGTTATTATGTCATTAGTACAGTTAGAACATGTGAATAACATTAACTGTTGGTCATTGCTTTTTATAGTTAAACTGTTTCACAAAGCCAAACGGTCAGCTTTCTGTAAAATTTCAGGAGCAATGCACAGCATATATCTACGAACTATAGCAACTGTAGCAGTTTTCTTCAAAACTCTATCTTGCCTCTATTGCCATCCTTTCAGAGTTTACAAATATCTCACTTATCAAAAATAAAGATGTGATTATTATGTTATTAAAAACAGAAATCGACCTAATAATCATATCATTAATTCTGCTTCGTTACTCAGAGCTATTTTTCTTACTCACCGTTATCGTCGACGAAACGACCCTCCACTCTCCGATCCGTTGCGCCTATGAACAAGTTAGACAGCTTCCTATGTGAACTCATTCTGTTCAGGCTTTTGTAACCCTCGCTAGTCTCCGGCACGACTATTCTTCCACCATCCTGGTCGCAGACCACTTGCGCCAGGTTGTATCCCAGTTTCATGTTGTGCGTCCTGAGGAGACCCCGCACTCCAGTGACGTAATAGTCGTAGACAGTTAGGAATGGCAAATTCTCTAAGAGGAAACAAATGTCGTTGACCATTCAAATGAAACATTTTATGATGAAGATAATAAAGAAAAGGAATTGGAATAAATTTATATTAATAATTCAGTAGAAAGATTCAATGTATTTTTAAAAAACTAACCTGATGTACAGGTGAGGCCAGCATCCGCTCCCTGAAAGTTTAAAACGCACAGCACAGTTGATAAAAGCAAAATCTTACGAAGAAACACACTAAGTTTCAGCTTACTCCTGCTTTCACTACTGACTAAAATTAAGTGTTACTTATCACAGACCTTAGTGGGCTCCGAAGCTTCCAAAAATACTTTTTTGAACTGAATTCAATGTCCAGAACTGCAAACCAATTAGAAAGGTTCAAAACAGGAGCAACACTGGGTGGACGCAACAAACATATGTATGGACGCAGACGCGAAATCAGCATTGTGGCGTATCAGAGTAACTGACGCTAGAGAATTTTGCTTTCAGGAAGCTGACTGCAGCTTGGGATTCATGTCTTGAATAGACCTCTTAACCAACCTATTTTCCAAAGTTGCACAAAACTGTTAAGAATTATTGATATCACGTTTGTAGAATATAAGGTAAGTGACCCCATTGCAAACTTGCATGTCTCTGATAGATTTACAATACGTTATATCATCTATTCCACAATAACAAAAGGAGAAACTGATTTAGACACAAACATCCAGACCGACCGAGTATACAGTATAATCAGAGAGAATTAGGAACTCTTAAAGACAGTACTGTATTTTAAATTCTGTCTTTAAGAGTTGCTAATTCTTCCTGTGGAAGCGAATTTGATACGGACGCCAAAGCCAACGAACTGTTGCGACCTTTGAAGATGACGCAAGACAAGGCAATCCCAACATTCGTTAGAATGCCATAAGGGTTTAAAATTACCTGGTGCCCCACCCTATTGACATTTATGACAAAGAGCAAGTCAGGTGCGCAGACAAGCTTGTAGCCAACAATGTTCGATCACCCATTGTATTATGTACCTTGACCTGATCCGACGGGATGTTGAGAATACACAAGGAGACATCAGTCTAGTACCTGCTGATAACTCTGTGCCCCGATTATATGATGCTGGAAGACACAGAGTACTATCAAGTATCTTCGCTGTAAATTACTAGAGCACCATGTAAGTACCAGGACTGCGTGGCCGTGCGGTCTAACCCAGGTCTTCCCGGGCGGGAAGGAGGGCCTGGTCCACGGCACGAATCCGCCCGGCGGATTTGTGTCGAGGTCCAGTGAACCGGCCAGTCTGTGGATAGTTTTTAGGCGTTTTTCCATCTGCCTCGGTGAATGTGGGCTGGTTCTTCCCCAATTCCGCCTCAGTTACACTATGTCGACGATTGCTGCGCAAACAAGTTCTCCACGTACGCGTACACCACCATTACTCTACCACGCAAACGTAGGGGTTACACTCGTCTGGTGTGAGACGTTCCCTGGGGGGTCCACCAGGGGCCGAATCGCACAATAACCCTGGGTTCGGTGTGGGGCGGCGGAGGGGTGAAATGGACTGCGGTCGTCGTCGTGGGGTTGTGGACCACTACGGCTGCGGCGGGGAAGGTGTCTCTCCGTCGTTTCTACGTCTCCGGTTAACATACAGTACGACATACAATACAATAGGACTGCGACCTCATTTGCCAGGAAAAAGTGAATTGTTGGTAATTAAGTGAAAGAAGAAGAAAGCCCCTGGGCCGGAAAGGTTTTTGTTGGAAGTGTTACATCAGTTGGCAGATCAAATTCTTCCATACTTGACGGTGTTTTTAAAGGAAAGTCTTCTTCAGGAACGGCTAGCCAGCAACTGGAAAATGTCTGATACATTATAATAAAAACAGGGAAAACAAAGTTCTTCAATCTGTCAATGTGGTTTGTTTGGTAAGTGCTCTAGCCGAAGGAAGGACAACCTTCTGTGTCACACCCAGAGGGAACACAGACTGGTTCTTAGGATGTTCCTGTAAGGGACTATGCAATAAATCGCGATTTGTATATTTTGAGCGACTCAGACGACAAGTATGTTAGAGGCATAACGACAGACATGTTTCATGCTTTCGGTAATTTATGGTTTCAGAAGCCTGAAACCTATGGACTGTACCAGGTGTATCTGTAACAGTCTGTTGGAGTATAATAAACACAGGCAGGTCAAACTGGAATGCCCTGGAAAGCAATAATTGTCAAAAGTACCATCGAAGGCTGCCAAAAGGAGTCTGTTATTGGTCCAGAGTTATGGGAGAATGGCGTAGAGGGACTAGTGTACCAGCTTAGGATTATGAGAATCACTAGAGGCTGCATCGACTACGCAATCGATCTGCTTATTATTGCGTCTGTCAACACAAGGGCTAAATTAGTGGAACATAGTACGGCAGTTATCGAAACACTTAGAAATTGGTGTGTAGAAAACTAATTAACGACAGCAGCACACAGAACAGTTTATTAAAAAATGTTCCAGTGCACAGTATGAAGTCAAATTTTACCAGCGTATTACTGACGCAGGGGTAAACGTGATACTATGACAGAAATAACATTTAACTAAAATTTTAGCAGTAGATGGCTCTTTAAGCGTCTTAACGCAAACATAGTTGGCTACAAATGACAGAGGGGTTACAATACGACGGCTACTGTTTCAGTTGCACCTTGCATCAACATTACTTTCGATGTGCACGGCTGCACAAGATCCGCAGTCAACAGTTATGGCACTATTAGCCATCTAAGCCCATCCACCAAAATCTGTTTTTAATTGTCCTGAGGCCAAAAAGCGAATAAAAAGCAAAATGCCATCGGTTTTTAATCGTCTGGGACCAAAAAACTACATAGAGAGAAAAATGACATAGGTCTCCAGCTGTCGTGAAACCAGCACAAGACATTTTCTATGTGCTACCCGCTGTTTTCTGCTACAGATTGAAATCGAAGAACAGTACATTCCACAGTAAGCCAGTGTGTCTGGAGGGTCACATTGAGAACGCGTTGCGCAATGCGTGCCTTCAATTAAGCTACGTTCGTAACTGGAGCACTGAACAAATGCCGGCCGGGGTGTCCGAGCGGTTCTAGGCTCTACAGTCTGGAACCGCGCGACCGCTATGGTCGCAGGTTCGAATTCTGTCTCTGGCATGGTTGTGTGTGATGTCCTTAGGTTAGTTAGGTTTAAGTAGTTCTAAGTTCTAGGGGACTGATAACCTCAGAAGTTAAGCCCCATAGTGCTCAGAGCCATTGGAACCATTTGAACTGAACATAACATCTTTCAGATAACCCTACAACCTGAAGTCACATGGGTTAAGATCAGGTGATCGGATCGCCAGGCTGTTATGAAATGGCGGCCGATAATTCTACTATTTCCGAAATGCCTCTGCACCAACCGCTTCACTGGCTGTACAACGTGCGTTGGAGAGCCATCTTGCGTAAAAAACGATCCTACCCACACGTCCATGCCGCTGAAGAGTTGAAATGACGTCGGTGCACAAAAGTCTCTCATAGCCTTCACCAGGCACAGGTAACAGTACCCGTAGGTCTCATCTCCTCGGTCAGCCTGAAGTCACTCCTGAACACGGACAATTTTGTATAGATAGCAACGCAGGACGTTTCGTAGGATTTTATGAACCATGCTCGCAGACACTTGTAACATTTGGCCAAGTCCCCATGCACTACATGTTTGCTGACCACCTCTTCTGTAATACTGTGAACACACATTCGACAGATGTCGGACCAACTGCTTACCTCCCTCTGCCACATTTCACTTCAAAATAATCTGTTTTTTCTAATGTTGTAGTCATTTACTACAGACACTTAGCAGATATTGGGTTAATACGTTTTCTCATACCCTTGAGTATCGGGATCTTCTGCAGGGCTAATGCAGCACAGTTACTGTTCTTGTTAAAGCGCTTTACTGGCAGTGTGCTCCTTCCTGGAGACAGTCATTTTACGCGTCTCGGACGCAGACTGAGCAACGGGCATGTGCTGCACGTCTTTGGAGTGCATATTCCGAAGTTTACAGCGCCATCTATTGGTCAAATTGGTGAATTCTTTTTTTTTCGTTTTCCAATGGTGTTTTTTTCAATGTCAATAACAGATGTGCAAATTTGAAGTCATTGTGAGCAGTGGCTGTCTTTGTACAGCGTTTTGAAACTGGAACATTAATTATGGACGCTATGTCAAAGTTCTGGTTTATATATAAGTACTATGTCAAAAATGTTCAAATGTGTGCGAGTTCCAAAGGGACCAAACCGCTGAAGTCATCGGTCCCTAGACTTACACACCGCGCGACCACTCCACGTGGCAATTGATACGTCGAGAGTGCAGGCTCGTAGAGCTAGAAAGGTAAACTTAGTGTCTGTACGATGAGCACAAAGACGTGTGTGTGGTGTGTGTGTGTGTACTCCTGAGCCTGACAGGTACACACAGAACAACGCCGACTGAGGTACTCCTTGGTTGTACTGGGCTTATTACCTCTGTGCCTAGCCATAAGAAATAGAGGTGCACAATACTGGCTCAAACTGGAGAATGAGTGCATACTGGGCAAAAAATCAATCGATAAAGAAAATAGAGGAATGCATTAACAGAGAAGGGCACAAAATCAGGGATAATGGAGAAACCTGGAGGAGACCCTACCACTTCTTCCTAACGTAAAAGAAAGATCAAGAATATCACACTCTCCCCGACCAAAGTAGCCACACACAACCATTAGCGGTATGGTCCATATCTAAACTAGTTACTAAAATCACGCGAGTGTATCACAGACAGTTGAGAAACAAGGAGTATTAGCTGGAAGTTTGCTAGTAGAAAAATTGTTATGGACCACGACAGGGGTGTCTTTGGCTATACCCCAGTCTGTAGTATAACAAGGAATAAGGAGCTGTGGAACAAGGTAAACTTGCTGATGGAAAAAAAAATTCTTATGAACTGCAAACTTATGTGGCCAAGACACGACCAACAATAGGCCCATCATGATAACAAGATCCATCACTTGAAATATGGCAGTGATATAACGTCTTACACTTCAGGGGTACAAAGTTTGTGCATTACAATAATGATTAACCTTTGACTGACGTAGTGACAAACGTGGGAGACTAACAAAATAGTGCAATCAATGTGTTCCCTTACTTTTGAATACCTTTTAATTTCTCTGTTTTGCATGTGAAAGTGTCGTTAATATAAATTAAATAAACATGATAATACATATCATTAACATTAATTAATTGCTGGCAAATTATCATTTAGATATATTTAGCAAAACAACTGCACACCTCGTAAAGTAATATGTTTCTGTATTTTCCGTTACCTAATGATAAATAATTCAAACATTTTGTATTACTTCTCAAAAAACCATGTCAACAGAAAATATAATGCTTTTAAACTTAAAAAAAACACATTAAAAATAAGAGTGCTCCAAGTTACAAGTTTTCACAAAACTGCTTGTAGATCTGGTAAAAGCACTGAATGCATATTCGTTTTCTTCCAGATATAGCAAACATCTTTCTTCTGGGACAGATTCGACATGATTTCCCATTTTTAAGCCCTACATCTGCTACCACTGTGTCCTCTGTTGGAGCATCTTGACCTAAAACACAGCAGCACATTAATCGTAACTGCTGCGGAATTATTAGATTCTGAGTCCGTATTTGCATGTTTTTTCGCACGAGACAACGGGATAACTTTGTTAGGAACATACGTCTGTCTACAGGAGCTTTATCTGATCTGTATATCATATGCATTCAGTGTGCTGATGTTCAATAAGCGCTAGAATTAACACATCGGATTACAGGAGCATATGTAGCACATTTTCTCCAGTTCATCGACGCCTCCTTTGGTGGTGTTGTGGTATGATATGATTTGTGGTGTCTGACAAGACAAATCCCCAGCAGGGCTATGAAAAATGTGTATAACAAGAAGAACCACTTTGTTTCTCTTTGGCACTTGCGACAACAGAGCGGTGTCTTTCATAAAAACATACAACGACGAACCAGCTGGCATATGCTTCTTTAGATGAAATGCTCCTGCAGTCTCCCTCTCTTATTCATTTTTAGAGTACCAAAAAGTCTGTTTCTTAAATCTTCTGCTGTCTGTATTGAGCTGAACGAGTTGTCAGCAGTAATGTTGCTATTACTGCCAGAGATTTGTTTACACACTCGCTACATATATTGAGTATGTGTCATTCGTTTCTTTTTATTGTTAGCGATGTACCGCCATCGCAGCCTTTCCTACGGTATGTGTATCCATTATAGAAGTAGCTGGTCTTTTCATCACACATTGAAATCAGTTATTAGCCATATTTATCAGGTTTCTTGGAGATGTAGACCACAAATGAGCATTTAGCATGGAATAAAAACAAGATACCCATCTACGTGTGCCTAAACTGTAGTATTTTTGTTAATTTCCGATAATTTTTCTAAATAGAAAAGAAGCTCCTGCCATGTCGTCAACTTTGAGCTCTCTTTTCTAGTTTGAAAGTCGTCAAACTGTAAGCAGTTCGATAACATTAAGAATCGATTCCTAGACGTGACAAATTTGAACATTTCCACACATGAAAAATCAGTTATAGAAGCCAGAAATTCATCTAAATTCAGGTTCTGAAGTTCAGCTTTGTTTTCTCAGAGTAGTTCTGCGTGATAAAATCTGTTGCTGCATATTATATTCGTAGTTGGAAGTGATCTAGAAGTTCATCACCAAAATAGAGGTGCCATAATGAAAATGTGTCTTTTGAATCTCCTTTAGTCACCTTGGTTGATGGAAACTCCATGATGATATTATGGCGAGGAGATATAGTTGAGATTGGAGATGCTTTGGTACATTTGTATTGATTATTGACATTGAAGTAGTGGCTTCTGCGTCTGTCATCACATGGATCACTACTTCCATCAATCATTTTCTGTTCCACTTTGCAGTGAAAAAGCGTCATGCTCACTCATAGCGTGATCTATTTCTTAAGATTATCGACATAGTCTCAATAGACTAATTCCTCTGAGCATCAGCTCACAGTTTCCTCAGATCTAGGATGTGAAGCATTCACAAGTTGTCTTGTATCTGATTCAGGTACTTCGACTGCTGGATTACTAGATTCCACCACATTTCAGAAGCAACGAATTAGAATATATCAAAAACATGCAACTAAAATGAAAGAAGAAAACAATTACATAAACAATGTAGCGCTTTTAAAATGACTTTGAGTGGTTTCCAAAAGGACGTCACTAACGATATAGAGGCTCTGGAATAATACCTCATACTTAGCTGGTCTCCTCACATTTCAACAGGGAGGTAACGAGTCGATAAAACAAGTCAACTGTGATGAAAGAGATACAGAACAATGTTATAACAGATATGATAAAGCAAAACATAAATATTTGATAGATTACAATCCAAATAAGGAATGAATTATTCAAAGCAATTAGATACGAATAATTATATGGCTTTGTTATGAATCAGTATTTGCAACAGAAATTTTGAGTGGGAAAATGACTGAGATATTGATCTGATGAAAATTGCTAATAACTCCGAATACGGTTATACATTTGAGCTAGAGTTATAATACGCAAAAAAAATTTCAGATAATGAACATAAAGAATTACCATTACCTCCTGCAGCTAAAATTGTGCCTGAGACTAAGTTTTTACTATTCTGAATTCCAAAAATACTTATGTGGTTCATTACTAAAATCTTAAATTGTATTTAAGTCTAGGAATGAATGAAACAAAAATATATAGAGCATTAAAATTTAAACACTTTAATTGGCTAGAAAAATGTATTCATCACAATATAAAAACCAGAACTAGCGCAACAAACGATTTTGATAAATTTTTCTTCAAGCTCATGAATAACTCAGTATTTTGAAAAACGATGTAGAAACCAAGGATCAGAATGGATATACGATTAGTTCCAGATGTAAATAAGAATGAAAACTTATAGCAAAACCAAATTTCCAAGAAAGAACCATATTCAACGAAAAGCTTGGTGAAAATTGCATGGAAAAAAGTAAAGTCACATTTAACTGAACGATTTACCTTGCAATGACAATACTCGATTTATCTAAACAATTCATAAACGATTTTCACTACAGAGCTGTAAAACCAAAATATGAAGAAAAAGTAGAACTTTGTTCTCATGATACTTACAATTACCTTCACAGTACAAAAACTAAAGATGTTTGATAAATTTGGTAATAGCGATTATCCAAAAAATTATATTTACAGTGATTCTCAAGTAAATGAAAAAGTATTAGCTAAAATGGAAGATGATTGTTATGGAAAAATAATGGTGGAATTTTGTGTTTAAAGATGAATAATGTATGCATATAAAATTAGAGATATTATACAGAAAAATTTAACAAATTTAAAATATATGCTGACAAATAATATAGCTTTACAAGATTATGAAGACAGCTTGTTTTAAATGTAGAACAATATGGAACTATGAATTTCATAAAAAGTAATAAATATGTAATTTATCCAGTTGTGGTGTAATCCTCTTCTACATCTACAATTACATCTACATCCATACTCTGCAAGCCACCTGACGGTGTGAGGCGGAGGGTACCTTGAGCATCACTATAGGTTCTCCCTTCTAGTCCAGTCTCGTATAGTTTGTGGAAAGAAAGACTGTCAGTATGCCTCTGTGTGGGCTCTAATCTCTCTGATTTTATCCTCATGGTCTCTTCGCGAGATATACATAGGAGGGAGCAATATACTGCTTGACTCCTTGGTGAAAGTATGTTCTCGAAACTTCAAAAAAAGCCCGTAATGAGCTACTGAGCGTCTCTGTTGCAGAGTCTTCCACTGGAGTTTATCTATCTTCTCTGTAACGCTTTCGTGATTACTAAATGATCCTGTAACGAGGCGCACTGCTCTCCATTGGATCTTCTCTATCTCTTCTATCAACCCTATCTGGTACGGAACCCACACCAGTGAGCAGTGTTCAAGCAGTGGGCGAAAAAGTGTACTGTAACCTACTTCCTTTGTTTTCGGACTACATTTCCTTAGGATTCTTCCAATGAATCTCAGTCTGGCATCTGCTTTACCGACGATTAATTTTATATGGTCATTCCATTTTAGATCACTCCTAATGCCTTCTCACAGGTAATTTATGGAATTAACTGCTTCCAGTTGCTGACCTGCTATTGTAGCTAAATGATACAGGATCTTTCGTTGTATGTATTGACAGCACATTACACTTGTCTTCATTGAGATTCAATTGCCATTCCCCACACCAGTGGTGCATTACAATAAAAGATGTACTTTTTAGAATAAAGTGGATACATTACCATATGGACATTATCAGATCATTAAAATTTCTGAAAAATTTGCGTTTAATATCTTTTCAAAATTTAAAAATTTGTGTTTAATATATTTATGGTGTTCATTAAAACACAGATCAAATATATGTTCTTTGGTTACTATACTGTATTTCTAGATGTTGTATCTAGCTTTTGAAATTATAACATCACTAAAATCTGAAAAATTCCATTACTATTCTTAATGAAGAATGTGTGTGTGGGTAATTAACATTTTCATAGATCACATGACACCTTTTATGCTTTTTAAAGCATATTTATTGTAAAAGTTTCCTAACTCTTTGAAGTATAGAAAACGCTAATTTTTATTGGAAAACTTTATAAACGTTTTAGGGAAATAAAGAAGGGAACTGAAAAATTATTACTTGTGATACTAGTGTTTCCAATCTTCAGCCCACATCTTCAAGAAAAATAAAAAGAGTAAAATACGAGGAAATTATTTAAAACCTTTATATCCAGAGTTTATGCATGAAATTTATAGACATTTTTTGTTTTAAATATTTATTTCTCGTAGCTGTAGTTTCTATGTTTTTTTTCAGTTTGCAAGAAAATGAAAGAGACTGCCACCAGGGACAGATGTTGCCAGGCAGTGACACTAACTCAAATAGTGATGGATAATGTGGCAAGGAGCGAACTATTTATCAGTTGTTAGGAACACCCATAATATTTCTGAACTAAATGATCGATATGAATGAAGACTCAGCAGATTCCTCTTCACCAGGTGAATTGGAGGGTTTAAGTCGTGTGGACAGAATTAAAAGGGAACTGAACGGTACTAAAGCTTACAGTCCTGATATATACTCGACACAAGTACTGTTGACGATGAAATGGGAACATAATCTCCTAGTATTGTGTTAACAGGGCAAGTAAAGTTGGGTATTGATGACGATTGAGAATTAACAGGTTTTTTCTGAGGCACTTGTCTTGAGAAGTGGACTTGTATGAGCAAAATATTTTGCTGTTGTCACAAGTTCCAACACTGGGTAACATCAAGTAAGAATTGAAGACGATAGTGATAGGTTAAGAGAAGAAATGAGTTAAGTAAATTTAAATGTGGAGGCAGGTGAATTCAAATATGAAAACAAAGATTTGCAAGGTAAATCCTCTTAAGTCAATATAAATGGCAAAGTCAACAAGGGACTAAAATGTGACACTGAAAAACACTTTTCTCACTAGGTAGTACAAATGGAGCATCTGTTTGGTGAAGAAGAAAGATTGTTTCAAAGGTAGATTCACATCTCAGCGAAATGTCCAAAGGTGCAACAGCAGCGCAAAGAAGACTAATATACAAATCACGTAAAGGTTGGCAGTTGATCATGCTCTTTGTCACAGATTGATGGGAAAATACAACTATAGTAGAAAGCACATGAGGAGGTGATAGGCAAAGAAGTAATGATGTAATACCTTATCAGGGTGCTAATTTTAATATGCATAACAACGAGGCGAACTGCATGTTTGTCATAGAGTGAATAGCTTGTAAATCATTTCAAAAAGAGCAGGGCATGCATAATTAGGTAACTGATGTGAAACTTGTAGAAATAGACCAAGAATTTTAAAGTTGCCATGTAAGAGAAACGACAGTAAAAACTGGGCCACATTTGCTACTACACAATAGCGAACTCTGCTGATTCCACAAACTAAACTATCCAGGAATTTGTTCGGAAAGTCATACCTCAAGCACTTACTCTTCTGATCTTATGGCCTCAAACTTTTTGCCTTTCCCACTCTTACCGGACAACTGTCAAGAAAATTGCTTTACGATGGAGACAGTAATATTGAATGGACTCATTGCTTTGGTCTTGTGAAGGTAAATGTTGAGGCTGATAGCTTTGGAATCAACTTTGAATTCTCAGATCATTGTTAACAGTCTGTTTACATGACTACTAAAGAGGATAGTTTCCACAAGTCTTTGATCTCTGCTTCTTCGAGATTGAATTAATAGTTCATCTCTCCTCTAATTTCAGTCATGTCATTCGTGATATAATCTTCTCCTGACGCCTTACAATTCTTGAGTTCTTTTAGAGCTGTGCCCATTTCATTTTTATCGGCAGTGTCCACTTCTTCACATCCCACATTCATAATAAATCTTCGTGATTCATCGTCCACGGTTTGGCTTGTCAGTGCCTAACTGTGGAGCTTACTATGAAAACTACAGTTTTTATAAATTTGTCTCTTTCGGTAAAAACTATTCCTAGGCCATTGTGCATGTTGTAGATGTTAAGCTTCGGTTTTTATTCACTGGAAGGAAGGTTTCTCATATTCAAATTGATTTTCATGGTTTCTTTGATCAGACTTATGTTTGGCGTTCGCTGATCTCTTCTGATAGATTTCTTTAAGTTTTTGGTGAAATCTCTGTATCTGGGTGTGTTCGGGTCGGTGTTTCGCCGTTCTTCTATACGTTATTCTTTGTAGAAGCTGAGTCTCGGAATTTTATTTTTCTTCTCTGCTGCTCTTCGAATACTCCTGGTAACTTCGGTCGAGATTAACTTCAGTTCCATTCCTCGTAATTTTCGTTTTAATAGTTCCTTGTCTATGTACTGGCTGAATCCACTTCTTTTCTCTTTTAGCTCATTTGTTGAGGGTCGGATCTTCCTTTTCATTGTACATTTCCTGCAGAGTTCGGTGTTAATACTTATATGGGTCAACTAGTCTGTAGTTACTACCTGTTATGTCTGACACAACTGAGCAGATTCGGTTGTTCGATGTCAGGATGTAACTTACTTCATTATTAATGGCACTTCTCCTGGTCTATTCCCTATTCAGATTTTTCTTGTAAAATATGTTCAAGCATTATAAACGTTTATTGTTCAGAAAATTCATCATTTCTCCTCCCTGGTTCCACGTTGATTGAAAGTCCGTAATTTTCAATGAAGAGACGGTTGTCTGTGGATCATTGTCTTACCTTGGCAACAAAATCGCGAAGTATTAAATGAAATGTGGTGGTTTATGAAATTCTTGCCGTTCCAGTTACCCATCGGTTGACGTGCGTAGGCAAAAACAGTTTAAAGGCAAACTCCAGCAGCTCAAGTACACTCCTGGAAATTGGAATAAGAACACCGTGAATTCATTGTCCCAGGAAGGGGAAACTTTATTGACACATTCCTGGGGTCAGATACATTACATGATCACACTGACAGAACCACAGGCATATAGACACAGGCAACAGAGCATGCACAATGTCGGCACTAGTACAGTGTATATCCACCTTTCGCAGCAATGCAGGCTGCTATTCTCCCATGGAGACGATCGTAGAGATGCTGGATGTAGTCCTGTGGAACAGCTTGCCATGCCATTTCCACCTGGCGCCTCAGTAGGACCAGCGTTCGTGCTGGACGTGCAGACCGCGTGAGACGACGCTTCATCCAGTCCCAAACATGCTCAATGGGGGACAGATCCGGAGATCTTGCTTGCCAGGGTAGTTGACTTACACCTTCTAGAGCACGTTGGGTGGCACGGGATACATGCGGACGTGCATTGTCCTGTTGGAACAGCAAGTTCCCTTGCCGGTCTAGGAAAGGTAGAACGATGGGTTCGATGACGGTTTGGATGTACCGTGCACTATTCAGTGTCCCCCCGACGATCACCAGTGGTGTACGGCCAGTGTAGGAGATCGCTCCCCACACCATGATGCCGGGTGTTGGCCCTGTGTGCCTCGGTCGTATGCAGTCCTGATTGTGGCGCTCACCTGCACGGCGCCAAACACGCATACGACCATCATTGGCACCAAGGCAGAAGCGACTCTCATCGCTGAAGACGACACGTCTCCATTCGTCCCTCCATTCACGCCTGTCGCGACACCACTGGAGGCGGGCTGCACGATGTTGGGGCGTGAGCGGAAGACGGCCTAACGGTGTGCGGGACCGTAGCCCAGCTTCATGGAGACGGTTGCGAATGGTCCTCGCCGATACCCCAGGAGCAACAGTGTCCCTAATTTGCTGGGAAGTGGCGGTGCGGTCCCCTACGGCACTGCGTAGGATCCTACGGTCTTGGCGTGCATCCGTGCATCGCTGCGGTCCGGTCGCAGGTCGACGGGCACGTGCACCTTCCGCCGACCACTGGCGACAACATCGATGTACTGTGGAGACCTCACGCCCCACGTGTTGAGCAATTCGGCGGTACGTCCACCCGGCCTCCCGCATGCCCACTATACGCCCTCGCTCAAAGTCCGTCAACTGCACATACGGTTCACGTCCACGCTGTCGCGGCATGCTACCAGTGTTAAAGACTGCGATGGAGCTCCGTATGCCACGGCAAACTGGCTGACACTGACGGCGGCGGTGCACAAATGCTGCGCAGCTAGCGCCATTCGACGGCCAACACCGCGGTTCCTAGTGTGTCCGCTGTGCCGTGCGTGTGATCATTGCTTGTACAGCCCTCTCGCAGTGTCCGGAGCAAGTATGGTGGGTCTGACACACCGGTGTCAATGTGTTCTTTTTTCCATTTCCAGGAGTGTATTATGTAGATCACTGTGCCCCAAATGGACATGGTCTTGGTGATGAGGTGTTTCCTCCTGTTGTGAATTAACAGGTCTATGCCGTCAATATGCGGATTTACATCTGTGTTTTTCTGACATAGGAGATGCCCAGACCTAAGGATAGTAGTCGCTTCCTCTCTGCGCCTTTTCTCACAGATTATGAGCACATACCATTTCATGTTGAGCAATTTGCGCTCAAAAAAGCCAAGATGTTCTTCAAGTCTCATGGAGGGAATATTATAGACTGCTACACAGAAAGTTACGTTCAAGTTGTTCCCATAACTTTGGTGTTAATTTTATTGTTTAATTCGATTAATCGACTTTTTTGCCTCCCCCTCTCCTCCCACTTCCCATAGAATCCAATGGGTAGACTGACGTTTCAGTGCAGGGTTCCAAATCTCCAGTTCTACTTGCCAGAGGTGTGGTTGTTCAAAAGTTCGACATTTCTGTTCAGAGATGGTTTGGACTCAACTTCTCGTGTTGGTCAAATGTAGGTTGAGAAAAGTGGATGGTTGTACAGAAATTAATTAAGATTTGGGTGGATAAGAGCTTTAGGACATGATCCCTTCACGATATGGAAGTGAGGAGGGACAAGTGCTCATATAGGGCAGTGTCGCCACCCACTAAAATGATCATGCTGCCACTCGGATCGTGAGACGGAACCACCTACTTCCACAGCTGTCGCATTAACGTTCGATAATTCTCATATGAATATTGTGGTAGCCTGGTGGCGTCGTACGTATGAATTCATCAGGGACTAGATTAATATCACTCTGCACCAACCGTCAGGTGCTGTGTAGAAAATTAGTACCGCACGCACCTTGGTTCTCTCCATGTCAAGCGTACTGAAAGAGAAAAAGTTCTTCACAGAGACGGGTTTTTCTTTTACTGACAAAGCACCAGAGGTGGAGATATTGCAACTATCAAGGAAAGATTATTTTTGTCGTTCCTTTAGTACACTACTGCCCATTAAAATTGCTACACCAAGAAGAAATGCAGATGATAAACGGGTACCCATTGGACAAATATATTATACTATAACTGACATGTGATTACATTTTCACGCAATTTGGATGCATAGATCCTGAGAAATCAATACCCAGAACAACCACCTCTGGCCGTAATGACGGCCTTGATACGCCTGGGCATTGAATCAAACAGAGACTGGATGTCGTGTACAGGTACAGCTGCCCATGCAGCTTCAATACGATACCACAGTTCATCAAGAGTAGTGACTGGCGTATTGTGACGAGCCAATTCCTCGGCCACCATTGACCAGACGTTTTCAATTGGTGAGAAATGTGGGGAATGTGCTGGCCAGAGCAGCAGCTGAACACTTTCTGTATCCAGAAAGGCCTGTACAGGACCTGCAACATGCGGTTATGCATTATCCTGCTGAAATGTACGGTTTCGCAGGGATCGAATGAATGGTAGAGCCACGGATTGTAACACATCTGAAATGTAACGTCCACTGTTCAAAGTGCCGCCAATGCGAACAAGAGGTGACCGAGACGTGTAATCAGTGGCACCCCATACAATCACGCTGGGTGATACGCCAGTATGGCGATGACGAATACACGCTTCCAATATGCGTTCACCGCGATGTCGCCAAACACGGATGCGACCATCATGATGCTGTAAACAAAACCTGGATTCATCCGAAAGAATGACGTTTTGCCATCCGTGCACCCAGGATTGTCGTTGAGTACACCATCGCAGGCGCTCCTGTCTGTGATGCTGTGTCAAGGGTAACCGCAGCTATGGTCTCCGAGCTGATAGTCCATGCTGTTGCAAACGTCGTCGAACTGTTCGTGCAGATGTTTGTTGTCTTGCAAACGTCCCAATCAGTTAACTCAGGAATCGAGCCATGCGGGTAAGATGCCAGTCATCTCGACTGCTAGTGATACGAGCCCGTTGGGATCCAGCACGGCATTCCGTATTACCCTCCTGAACCCACCGATTCCATATTCTGCTAACAGTCATTGGATTACGACCAACGCTAGCAGCAATGTCGCGATACGATAAACAGCAATCGCGATAGACTACAATCCGACCTTTATCAAAGTCGGAAACGTGATGGTACGCATTTCTCCTCCTTACACGAGGCCTCACAAAAACGTTTCAGCACGCAACGCCGTTCAACTGCTGCTTGTGTATGAGATATCCGTTGGAAACTTTCCTCATGTGAGCACGTTGTAGGCGTCGCCACCGGCGCCAACCTTGTGTGAATGCTCTGAAAAGCTAATCATTTGCATATCACAGCATCTTCTTTCTGTCGGTTAAATTTCACGTAAGTAGCACGTCATCTTCGTGGTGTAGCAATTTTAATGGCCAGTAGTGTATTTATAGACTGAATGAGAGATTTCCTTAAGGTGAATTATTCTTGACTTTACTGTCAGCGTCCTGTGTTGCTTGCACCACGTTCTGATTACACCTCCTCCTGTTTTCATGTTAGCAGGCGTAATTCTCCGAGCCTTTTTGAGCCTCGTTTTTCGATCATGACGAAAGATTTCCAAGTACGATAGACTTCCCCGTTTTGGAGATTTGTGTTATTCATAGCGTACGAAGTCTCTTTGTGGATGTTCACGTTTTGCGATTATTGCTGTGTTGTTACCTCGCTGTGTTTTGTTCCACTGTTTTTGGGATGAAGTTAATGATAGTGGTATTAAGAAAAATGTTTTGACACTCTATAATGATCAAAAGATGTGTTGTTCAAAATGGCTCTGAGCACTATGAAACTTAACTTCTGAGGTCATCAGTCGCCTAGAACTTAGAACTAATTAAACCTAACTAACCTAAGGACATCACACACATCCATGCCCGAGGCAAGATTCGAACCTGCGACCGTAGCAGTCGCTCGGCTCCAGACTGTAGCGCCCAGAACCGCACGGCCACTCCGGCCGGCGCAAAAGATGTGTTGTCTACTCAAAATATTTACAGTATAACGATTCGACAGCTCCAAAAATGTGAATA
Organism: Schistocerca serialis cubense; assembly: GCF_023864345.2. Taxonomy (NCBI): domain Eukaryota; kingdom Metazoa; phylum Arthropoda; class Insecta; order Orthoptera; family Acrididae; genus Schistocerca; species Schistocerca serialis. The sequence continues at coordinate 784,577,742 of NC_064642.1, forward strand.
GCATTTGATGAATGAGCAATTTAGTTTTCGGTGTGCTTCAACCAAAAACCCGGCAATTACTGTTACTGATTTACAGTAATTAATTTACTTTTGGTGCAAGTAAACAGTGTTATTATCTACGATCAAGGCCCTAAGCCCAGTTACAGAAACGGGAATAAAATTCAGGGACATATGCTTTCGGATTTCTGACCCTGAGCAGCAACGTCTTTGAGAAGTAAGCTGTAGTTACTTCTGACGACGCTCCAGGTACATATTGGTTGGTATTTTCCCTGATGGTAGAATAACTGAATCTTGTCAACAGCCCAGAACAAGTTTAGCAAGTCTGTAACTGACGGTTTACTTCCTGGATGTCATAGTCTTGTCCTCCCAAATCCACTTGATTTTACTTGTAATTTCCATTGAATAATTTCTGTGATTTTCAAACAAGGTGTGACATAAACTTATGAATTTATAATTTTGAATCCAGGAAAGTCGTTCCACGCGTAAACTGCGGCTAATCTCGCCCTTCACGTTCCGATTTATCTGTACTAGCCAATAAGTGAGACACTGACATGTGTCTAGCTATGAGGTAAAGTGGTTGGCTGCAATGAGGAGACTACTTTCGTCGTGGTAAATGATGGACTTTTTGCTGTTCGGTTACAGAGCTTCACGCAGCCACTTCTATAATCAACACGGAACTCTCGCATCACATGTTATCTCATTACTTTCAGTATCTCGTAGCGTTGTGACACTGCGCAACTAATAATGCCTCTTTCTACTTCTGCTGACATAATGTTTGGTTTTTGTGAATATACAGTTCTTTTTATGAAATGTGACATTTACTACTTCAGTATGACACTGGGCAATAAGTAAACACACACCTTTTTGAAGTCCAGATTGATTAATATCTTAGTAAACTGTACCGATATCGGCCTGCTCTTATTACAGATACTTTATAATTTACTGGAAGAGTTTTTCTTTTTGTTTATTCAACACAGCAGTAATCATAAAAGAGAAATTATTCATTAAAAATGTATTCCCTCACATTATCTATACAATAATCTGATTCCACGCTTGAAGAAATCTATCGGTAGAGTGAAGGGCTTTGTCAAACCGGGTCTGGAGTGCGTTTTCACCAGGAAGGCAACTTTCTTGATTGTTGTTCCAAAAGGCATAAACATCTGAGAGCGTAATGTCACAAGAATAACTTCATGGGGGATATTTTCCCAAATCAGTTCCTGGATACTTTAGTGTCTGGAATCAGCAAAGTCAATTATCGCCCAGTAGCAACTTGTAATACAGCTTAGTCATACATTTTTCTTTCACCGCAACCAGAAGGCGTCTCAGTTACTGGCAACAAATACCTGCAGCGGTTGGCTTTCTCCTAGGGAGACGTTTGTTGCGCAAAACAACGTTTTTAAGCCATGAGATGCTGAATATTATGTTCACATTCGCCTTTTCTCGATTCTATGTATTTTGTCAGTGTTCACTAGCTATTTTTTTCTTAACGTATTGACATAAAGGTATCATAACTCTTCAACAGTAGCAACGTTGCAAAGGAACGTTGAGTAAGCGAACTGACGACGTTCAAGCAAAAGTCAACCCTATAATTTTTTTCTTTTCTTTTTTTGCTTTGAATTAGAGCATCGAGTGCTCTTACATCCAGTTTAAGAATCTTGCCTATTGGAAGTAAATGTCTCACCGAGGTTAAATAGTCGCAATGCATCATGTCTGTCAGATATTGAGGTTTCTTGAACGTGGAAAATCATTCATGGCACAACTATCTTTTTTGGAACAAGAAGATCCTTTTCTCTTGCCTTTGCGCGAAAGCGCTGGTCTGACACACAATAAACTGGTTTCGAGCTATCACCACTGCCTTCATCCCTCTATAAAAACCCAGTGCGAAAATGTGACGCCTATGTTCGACTATTTCCTATTTGTGACTATTTTACAACGCTTCAACAACGTTCCTAGGCACTAAGTGTGCAAAATCCAATACGTAACTGGATGTTGATGTTACAACTTCAAATATAAAAATACACGCAACGGGTCGCGCCGCGTTCACTGTGACGGACGGCGCCACATGTGAGGTGGTGGGTGGGGTGTGGCGAGCACCCAGTGGCCGCTGTGGGGCGCAGATTGTTCAGATCTTGATGCAGCCACAAGCTGTTTTGCGGCATTGTTATTGTTTCGAGGAGTTTTCACGCATATTGGTGGGTTAGAACCTGAAGCAGATAATACTTTCGATCCTATCAGACTGATAACATTATCAGACAGCCGAAATGCGATTAAAAGAAAAAAAGACTAAGGAGTTTAATGGAACACGAGACTTTGCTTCTACATTGCTCTTTGTTTACCGCTAGACAACAAGCTGATACAACAGTATAGCAGTTCGAGAAAAAGACAACACATCCTCCAAACACTTCTGCTTTCTTCAGTGGCATCACACTGAGCGTTTGGCTGGACTTAAAATTCTGAGAAAAGGCCAGTTTTACTAGCATCCTTAAGGCCAGGTTCTCATTCAAAATTGTCGAAAATCGTATTTTTTTGTCAGTGCATTTTTTAAAGGTGTATGTGTCAAGAATGTAAGGACGAAAAGGCTTTTTTAATCCGTGCATTACGTAAGTTTTTACAGCCCACTGTTCGAAGCAGTGTCATGGCCGCCGTGGGATGCTCGCAGGTGGGAACCCCCGGCTCAGGTAGAATACTTCTTGTGCCGTGATTTATATTACAACGTGCATGAAGACAAATCCGATGAAAAATCTGACGAACTGTGTGTGCAGGAGCTCAGCATATCCAGCCTAACCAGATCTGTTTTTCTCACCAAGAAGAACGAGATAGATCTGCAAGAACAATTAGAGGTAGAGGAAGGGTTGATATATGGTCCTGGGATTACAGACTAAACGTAAGTAAAGAAAACACCTTTTTGGGCAAATTCTGGTCAAAATTGGTCAAAACGCAATTTTTGGTCCTCCACATTCGATTAACTGTTTCGAATTTTGAATATCAAACTTGAGATTCGTGTTCAGTAACATCAAAAATATGTAATAACAGGTACTTTATACAAGCTGCACAAATAATACAGATAAAAGTTATCCCTAAACTTAAAACGGGTTTTTCTCAAAAAATGATTTTTCAAAACTGTGTGCAGCATCAAGTAAAAGGGGTTCAACCTATTAACTTCTACTTTTGACCCCATAAAGTAAGCACTTATCTTAGCAGCTTATATCTCTAATAAATTAAATTCGTTAATCTTTATCTTTTTTTTTTTTGTAATGTCGTAAAGCGTGAAGCAAACGCCCAAAAATCGAACTCGAAGTTCGAGTTAGTACCATATCATTATATTTAAGTTTATTTCATTATGCTTAGGTATAGTCTCCCACAAATATAATGTAGTATCGAATGATTTTACCCATTTTTGATTTGAGATAACTCCTGAGGGGCTACACAGCACATTGTCTGTGTAATTCAGACTCGCAGGCCCTCGATCAAATCATAACTACGGACGTCATTTTCTTTTTTGTATTTGTATTGAAAATCTAAAATAGAATTCACAGTATAATCAATTACAGTCCACAAATAGATCCTTTGTATGTATTTTCATCGTCTTAAAGTATCCAATTCTGTCTATTTTTCGCTGATTTGAATGAGAGCCTAGCCTTAAGTGAACGACTCAGACTTAGTGTCGTCGGCAGCCAGCCAGCGGCCAGGTTTCACTGCTGAGACTATACACTACAGTGGTAGAAAAATGGTTGGTATACATTTGTGTCCTTCTGACACATACAGGCATCTTGATACAAAACCATAGCCAAATGTGCTCTTAGATACTACGCTTAAGCTGAAGGGAAAAGAGGGGCTTATCATATTTTAATAACTGTGCTAAAAAATAACTAGGAAATGAAGTGAAACACTACCTACACAAGAAGGTACTTATATTTCTATGACATAGCTACAAACGTTTCTAAGTTCTGTTTTGTATTTGAAGTTTCTGTTTTGCATTACCAACCCCCATAGATCCTAGAATTTCGCACACTGCACCTAGCCTCTGGGTCATCTTTCCCTTCCCTAAACGTTTCATCTAGCAACTCATTAAATTCTCCGCACATCTCTTCCATACTGAAAGCCGCTGAATATCCAACAACGCGCTAATCTGACATTAATGACCCTCTAGTTTCGCCCCAGCCTTCCAGTCTAAGGCTTATGCTACTACCATACCAACACATTCCGCATCCTCTCCCAACGAAAATTTAATCACTTCGCCTTACCCAAATATGAAATCCGATCAAACAACACCATCTGACCAGATCCAGCAAAATCGCTTCTCCTCCTTGTGTTAGGGCTCCAATCCTCCCTAGCGGCCTCCACCACATTTTAAGGCTTGGTTAACAACCTCATCCCTTGTTACCCTACCGAATGCTTAAATCCACATGAAAACCCAACTACAAAACTCCAAAAATATTCAAAGCCTATAACATCCTGGCAGTCTGTAGCAGCTGATCACTTCATTGTCAATGCAAGTGAACATGCAGAAGGACATCCCTGTTCATACATAAATTGAACTCTCTGACTCCATTTGTCAGCCAACCTCATATCCTGCAGTGAGGTATTTGATGGCTGTGACGAACAGATACAATGATTAACCAGAAAGGTTTGCACCACAACCCGAGTGGGCAGTAGTGCCTTAAGTGAACGGCTAGTTTGGGAATATGGTTCGTCCACGGAAATACTATAAAACATAGATAAATAACAAAACATTAGCATTAATTTGTCATTTTGACATGTCAGCCCCCTTGGAAGACGCGACCAAATAGGTTTCCACTGCTTTGTGAACACTGACAAAATGTTTTGTATCATGTCGGTAACATTAGCGGATGATCCGATAAAGATGGTAATCCATTACAGGTATGAGAGGCTGAAAATTTTAGAAGTTTTAAATTTTCTATTCTGTAACATGGTTTTGAAAGACGAAGACATTTTCCAGATGCAATGTGACTTCCTTGGAAACTGCATGTAAATCAGGATACTGGACGACGTAATACATCTTAATGACGTGACTAAAACTTGTGTGGGGGGGGGGGGTGGCCTTAAGAACTATAACGTTAAAGTTGATAACGGAGTTAAGAATGTGATGATCATATTTCGAAAGTACATTCCCCCACACATACTGATGCATTGTTACAAAGTACTTCATCTCTATGATGGATAGCCACACACATGAGTGATTTTTGTCCCTGTTCGTCACATTATGTCACTTACCCGAATGTCAAACCTGTGCTAAGAGAGTATAACAGCAGAATTTCAGGAGATTCAACTGCATCAGGGAGAATGATGTGGGTGGACCGCTCGCTGGCTCTCCTGTGGCGAGCGGATGCAGGTTCCAGGAGGCCGCCACTGCACAGCACAGCCATCGAGCTTTGCGATAACAACGTGGCAGGTGACTAGCTGCTGGCAGCCCCAGAAGGGAACGCTGGTAAACAGTGTCGCAGGGACTGTCATGCCGAGAAATATGACTATAAATACATGCCGCAAACTGCCAGAGTTACCATCAGAAATTGAAGAGCTAGAACCAACTAAGTGGAGTCAAGTTCCTCATAATATTGAACTTACGCTTTCTTGTAATTCACTCGAAGCTTCAAGATTGCGTGAAAAGAAATACCAGTGAATGGAAAACCTACAGGAAAAACCTTCAAAGCTGGAAAACCAATCAGCAAGCAAAGCGATGAAGGAATTTACAAATACAGAAGGAATTATAGTGGACAAGTAAGATGTCTAAAAGAAGCAATAACGACATTACAGATCCTGAATAAGATAAAATAGGTATTACCCATACTAGAGAAATAGATGTTGACATGTATCTCGACAATCAGGAAGGAAAGGTAATGGTATCTGACCAGTCACAAACCTCTGACAAGGCAGTAAGATTATCTGAAGATACAGAATAATGAAAGCTTTCCATTTACACACGCAAGCCTATAAAATATCTACACGTTACATAAACCGCAAAAACTTGGGAATTTAAGGAGATGGTACCTGGATAAACTGAAAGAACCAGAGGTTGTACAGAGTTTCAGGGAGAGCATAAGGGAACAACTGACAGGAATGGGGGAAAGAAATACAGTAGAAGAAGAATGGGTAGCTTTGAGGAATGAAATAGTGAAGGCAGCAGAGGATCAAGTAGGTAAAAAGACGAGGGCTAGTAGAAATCCTTGGGTAACAGAAGAGATACTGAATTTAATTGATGAAAGGAGAAAATACAAAAATGCAGTAAGTGAAGCAGGCAAAAAAGAATACAAACGTCTCAAAAATGAGATCGACAGGAAGCGCAAAATAGCTAAGCAGGGATGGCTAGAGGAGAAATGAAAGCATGTAGAGGCTTATCTTACGAGGGGTAAGATAGATACTGCCTACAGGAAAGTTACACAGACCTTTGGAGAAAAGAGAACCACTTGTATGAATATCAAGAGCTCAGATGGCAACCCAGTTCTAAGCAAAGAAGGGAAAGCAGAAAGGTGGAAGGAGTATAATGACGGTCTATACAAGGATGATGTTCTTGAGGACAACATTATGGAAATGGAAGAGAAGGTAGATGAAGATAAAATGGGAGATATGATACTGAGTGAAGAGTTTGACAGAGCACTGAAAGGCCTGAGTCGAAACAAGGCCCCGGGAGTAGACAACATTCCATTAAAACTACTGACAGCCTTGGGAGAGCCAGTCTTTACAAAACTCTACCATCTAGCGAGCAAGATGTATGAGACAGGCGAAATCCCCTCAGACTTCAAGAAGAATATAATAATTCCAATCCCAAAGAAAGCAGGTGTTGACATATGTGAAAATTACCGAACTATCAGTTTAATAAGTCACAAGTGCAAAATACTTACGCGAATTCTTTACAGACGAATGGAAAAACTGGCAGAAGCCGACATCGGGGAAGATCAGTTTGGATTCCCTAGAAATGTTGGAACACGTGAGGCAATACTGACCCTACGACGTATCTTAGAAGCTATATTAAGGAAAGGTAAACCTACGTTTCTAGAATTTGTAGACTTAGAGAAAGCTTTTGACAATGTTGACTGGAATACTCTCTTTCACATTCTGAAGGTGGCAGGGGTAAAATACAGGGAGCGAAAGGCTATTTACAATTTGTACAGAAACCAAATGGCAGGTATAAGAGTCGAGGGACATGAAAGGGAAGCAGCCGTTCGGAAGGGAGTGAGACAGGGTTCAATCTATATATTGAGCAAGCAGTAAAGAAAACAAAATAAAAGTACGGAGCAGGTATTAAAATCCATGGAAAAGAAATAAAAACTTTGAGGTTCGCCGATGACATTGTAATTCTGTCAGAGACAGCAAAGGACTTGGAAGCGCAGTTGAACGGAATGGGCAATGTCTTGAAAGGAGGGTATAAGATGAACATTAACAAAAGCAAAACAAGGATAATGGAATGTGGTCGTTTTTGAAAGTATTTGTATGGAGTGTAGCCACGTATGGAAGTGAAACATGAACGATAAATAGTTTAAACAAGAAGAGAATAGAAGCTTTCGAAATGTGGTGCTACAGAAGAATGCTGATGATTAGATGGGTAGATCACATAACTAATGAGGAGGTATTGAATAGAATTGGAGAGAAGAGGAATTTGTGGCACAACTTGACCAGAAGAAGGGATCGGTTGGTAGGACATGTTCTGAGGCATCAAGGGATCACCAATTTAGTACTGGAGGGCAGCGTGGAGGGTAAAAATCGTAGAGGGAGACCAAGAGATGAATACACTAAGAAGATTCAGAAGGATGTACGCTGCAGTAGGTACTGGGAGGTGAAGAAGCTTGCACAGGATAGAGTAGCACGGAGAGTTGCATCAAACCAGTCTCAGGACTGAAGACCACAACAACAACAACAACAACATAAAATGAATAAAACTGATCACGAAACTATAATGCCACTGAAATATAGATGTAAATACTACTGTAGGTAGTTACACAAAAAATAATAGACCTCTCTACTTATGATACAATTCTTAATAGATGAAATTTATCTGTAATATTAAATACAAACAACAGCCAGCTGTAGAACGGAATGATGATAATGGAAATTTATCCTGAACCGGGACTGAAATCAGAATTTCCCACTTTACTTAAGCAACTGCCTTAATTGTTTGGCTATCGGAGCTTGATGATTAGACAGATCCGTACTTCCACCTGACGTCGTTCCTGCGTCACATCCTGTACTCATACACACCATATGTAATTCCCGTGGAGGGGAGGATATTTTAATTGAAATTAACTGCCTAGTATCTGCGGGTAAATACGATTATGCAGTGTCTGTGTTGTTAAGAATAACATGCAGTGTTCCTATGGACATGCATGCATGTCCAGAGGAACAGGTACTGTGGCGACTATAGCCATGATGAAATACATGAAATGTATTTGTAGTTGCAAATATGAAGAACTATCAGTTGTTTAAGCGAATGGCGACGGTAAAAAAATTTTCAAAACCATATCGAGAAATTGGATTTCCCCTTTACGTGAGCAGAGGCCTTAATCAATTTCGCAGTCCCTACACAACTCACAGACAAACTCAAACTCCCGTATGTTGCCATTCCTGCATCACAGCCTGAACCCTGTCCCCATGACTGGGGATTAGGCGGTGAGGGCTTGCCCCTCCCCCTTTCGCTGTCAGAGAAAGAAAAGAAATTAGTGAAGTCTAGTATTGTATTTCTTTCAAGAATATGATTTAAAAGTTGGTGTTACACAGGAATTTAACAGAGGCACTTCCGAAAATTTTTTATGGTTTCTTACAGTCGCCATTGACTTCCAGAAAATTATAAATCCTTAACGAACCCACCCCCAACCCGATTTGCCCCACTCTACAAACTATCGCAAGAGCACTCTTGTCGTACACTTATCACATGATATTCCCATATAGCGGAGGACATTTTAGTTGGACGTCGCTGCCTGGTATTGGTAGATAAATACAGTACCTGCAGTACCTGCGTTGTCTAGAAGAGGGATGCAGTGTTCCTTCAGATGTGATTGCATGTCCTAAAGAACAGGTGCTGTGGCGACTGTAGCCTATACAGAAATTACATAATGTGTATATCAGTACACGCTGTGACACAGTAAAGATGACATATGGAAGTTTGGGTCTGGCCAGAATGGTTAAGGCGACAACTTGATTAAAGTGGGAAATCCGGTGTGGAATCCCAGTCCGGCACATATTTTCATTGTCTTCGTTCCCTTACACAGCTGACTATTCTTCATATTCGCAACTCAAGCATGAGTGACTGAAAGAACATTGCATTGTTAATATTAATTAGACTGCAATATTGTGCAATTCTTAAGACTGCTAATGAATCAGGAAGGGCAATCTTATTTAAGGTGTAAATACCAGGTACAGCAAAAACGATTCTCGACAATGGCAGAGGTATCATTGTGCAATTCAGTGATCTGCATTTGGTAAACATATTATATGCTCCATCAGGTAGCCATAGCAAAAGTGGTCATATGAATATGTTTAGCAATGGAATAGTTAATCTTTTAACAAAGGTTGGATTGGATGATTGTGGTTCGACAGATGCTTGCGTCCACCGACACCCATATGTCAAACATGATCTGCTAGTAGACTGGATAGATTCCTATGAGAGGTTACGTATTACGTGTGTCAGTGATGAGATTTGGCCTCTTACTTTCTCTGACTACTTTGCACACACTTTAACAGTTCAACAGAATCTGTGAAAAGCCTCCATGGACACAGGGTATGGCGACTAAATCTGTCACTACTAGATGATGAACTGAAGCAAGAGACATATGGCATAAATACCTTTAGCAGTTACTGATAAACTGGGAGTGTGGAAAATGATGGGTACAATATGATATACCCCATACCCATAAATCTATTATTCAATGCGCTTGCAACAAAGCTTACTGGCTATGGAGCACACTGGAATACTACCTTACATTACTGCATGAGTAGTATAACAAAGCAGCGGAGATCACTGACGACACTGTTACTGTGTAACACATCAAAGCATAGACCATTGCATAGGTCCAGGAATCTCTATACAGCAGGCGAGTATATGCGCGCAACATGAATGACGTAGGATGTAAAGGTGGTTTGGCGTACCATATACTTAAGGAAAGTGAGTGTGTGAGACTACAGATTAGCACTACTCTTAGGAATTAGTATGGCAAAAAAAACTATGTTGTCTAATTCCAAACGCATTTCTACTACAGGCAGGAGATCAGACAGCAGAAAATGATATTGCATGTAACAATCTCATGATGCAATGAAAATCGCAATAGCCAAATCTCCAGGGAAGAAATCTGCAGGTCATGATGGCTTGCCAATTGCAATTCATATAAAATTTTGGGATGTGACCTGTTGCGAGCTTTCGGACATGTATAATGTACTGTTGTCAAGTATTACCTTTCCACTTTTTTTTCTGGGTGTACGGTTGTTCTCACACCCATTAAACCGCAAAGTAGAACTACTGGAAATTTACGGTCTACTTCTCTCTTCGAAGCAGACGTTAAACTCATAGCATGGATGATAAACAATAGAATGAAGGCCATTCATCCTAATGAAATCGCAGCATAGCATGCCTGCGAGGTCACACGAAGATCCATGATGAATGTTTTGTGTGATTATACATATATTGCGCATTCAACTTGGGTCTGCAAAAGCAGAGTTCCTATTATGTTTCTAGACTTTCATAAGGCTTTTTAAATAGTGAATCACCTATTTTTACAACGCTAGAAAGGGGTTTCAGTGGTCAGTTCGCGCAACTGATACGAAACTGTATAGTCTGAGTTTAAAATCAATGAACAGTTAACATCTCTTGCATATATCAAGCAGTTAGTGTGACAGTAATGTCCACTGTCCATGACTTTATATGCTATTGCTTTTTTTTTTCAAATTCCACGTTACATTAAAACAGTTGAACTTTTTTCAATACGATGACAGTGAGTTTCATTCACACTGATGACTTTAATGTCATCGTTGACAGTGAGGCGAAGGTAGATGAAATATGGCGAAGCATCATACATTATGCTGACTCCTGGAGTGCTATTTTTAATCCATAAAAGTACAGAATACCTTTAGGACACTAGGCAGAATATATGGACACCTACTGCCTCCAGGTAACTAATATGATTCACCACCTGGGTATGACGTTCAAGCCGGCCAGAGTGGCCGTGCGGTTCTAGGCGCTACAGTCTGGAGCCGCACGACTGCTACGTTCGCAGGTTCGAATCCTGCCTCAGGCATGGATGTGTGATGTCCTTAGGTTAGTTAGGTTTAATTATTTCTATGTTCTAGGCGACTGACGACCTCAGAAGTTAAGTCGCATAGTGCTCAGAGCCGTTTTATGACGTTCACACCGAACCCACAGGTTCATAATATGAGGACACCAGATAGGCAACAGAGAGTACTATCATCAACTGTTTTTTAATCAATAAGATCTCGCACACCGCTGTGGTGCTACCAATCCCCAGTGTCATCATGCAGATAATTATGGCGGTTGCGTGCTCACATGTTTGGAGAGGTAAGATTTTCAAAAGTTTCGTTTCAAAGTGCCACGTTACCTCGAACGAAGGATTTTGTGTTAAAGACATCCAGTCACAATGTACAGTTGTCTTTCTGGATCGCGCCAGCAAATTACTGCACAGGTTTATCACCTTAGTTCCTAATGACCGGTGACGATTTCTTCAGGAGAAAGAGCTCCAGAAATTGATCAAGTCAGTAACATGTTAGTCCACCTCTAGTCCTTATGCAAGTTGTTATTCGGTGTAGTTTAACTGAATGAGTTGCTGGATGCCCTCCTGAGGGATATCGTGCCAAATTCTGCCCACTTGGCGAATTATATTGTCAAAATCCCTAACCGGTTGGTGGGGCTGCCGGTAATGCTCCAGAAGTTCTCAGATTGGGAGGGAACCGAGAAACTGCTGGCCAGGGTACGGTCTGGCTAGAACGAAGACGAGCAACGCAAACTGCACCGTGTGGGCTGAAATGTAAATGCAGGATGGCCTTCCATGAGAACAACAAAACATGGCGTAGAAAATCGTCGACATTCAGCTGTGCTGTAATGGTTCCGTAGATGACAACTAGAGGGATCGTGCTATGAAATGCAATGGCACCTCAAATCATTACTCCTGGTTGTTGGGTGGTATGGCAAGCAACAGTCAGTTTTCTGGTCATGGGGGGGGGGGGCTCAGTTCTAAGCACGACACATCACGGAAGACAATCACACTCCAGTCAATCACATTACATGCTGAAGATGTATCTGAAGACACCACAGACGGTGGTGTTATACCAACCTAACTGTCGCCCATACAACTTGAAAACAAGGAGTGATAGTCTGTGGTCCACTTCTTTTCACACCAGAACCCCTTTGGTTGTCATCCACAACGCCGTTACAGCACAACCGTACGTCGACGATATTCTACACAATTTTGTTTTCCTTCATGGGGAGCCATGCCGAGCTTACATTTCAGTAAGATAATGCCCGCCTGCACAAGGCGAATGTTGCTAATGCCTGTCCTCGTGCTTGCCAAACACTGCCTTGGTCAGCAAGGTCCCGAGTCTCTCCTCAACTGAGAAAGTTTACAGCATAATGGGCAGGGCCTCCCACCAGTTCCGGATTTCGAGGCCAGAATGTGGCCCAGTACCCCACAGGAGGACATCCATCTACTCTTTCAATCAGTGCGAAGGCAGATAAGTATTTGAATAAGGGCCAGATGCGAACCAACACGTTATTGACTTGTTCAGTTTGTGAAGCTTTTTCTCGTGAATAAATGATCCAGTGTTTCAGAAACTGTAGTCATTTGTTTATCTGTACATGTGCATCGCATCTACCGGTTTCCGTCCCATTCGGATAATTCCTCCGTGGTGCTTCGTTTTGTTATCTTGTCACGTATGCCGACAATTTCAGAATAACGATTTCTACCTCCCTCACATTAGCAAAAGCATTTCGCCATCTTAATTCACAATAAACTCTTCAAGCAATGGACAGTGAGTTACTCAGCTTTGAAGTATCAAAATATATAAGACCAGTAAAGAAAAAAATAACCAACTCATCATCTTAGCCAGTTGTTCGTCTGGAATCGTTTGAGAACAATTGCATAGCGAATCCAAAACATGTATTTTATTTCACGCGCTTCAGGTGAAACGTTTCCTGAAAAGCTAATTCAGCAACTTCTCTTCGTTTACAAACAGTATTTTTATTCAGCAGCTTAGCAGATGACTTAACGCTCAGCTTTCTGCCTTCTTTTAATCAAACGTAGATATGAACATGATTCTTTGCCTGGCGCAGAGAAGAAGTCTGTCATAAAGAGACCACGACAAAGAATTCCTACAATGAGTGTCAACAATGCATAACAGTTTGTACTTAGCTTCACAAGAGGCTGCTGTAACATGGGCTAAATATTATGTGTCTTTTTCTTATTTTTATCTTTAATTTGTACCAGTTCATTTAGCGTTCGATACATACTGAAATACTCACACGCACATACACCGATTATTCGCATACAATATCAACACTAATGTAGACACGTTACTTCCATCTCAATCTGTTCCCATCACTGTCATGAGTTATCATTCATAATGCCAATTCAGTATGGAACACACAATATTCATGCCTCCACGCAACTTTCCTTGTATCGTGTAACTTACATGAAAGTCATGATATTCAGTAACTTAACGTTGTACTCTGAAATTTATCCACAGCTCTACGCAGTGGCCTGCAAACAAAATACACTACGCCAAACAAATCGTCTAGCTGTAGATACTTAATATCGCCCATTATGTCTTCCATATCAAACTGGCATTCTGTAACTGTCGCCATATTTCGAAATTTGTGTGTCTTCATCGTTGAGAGGTGAATGCTAGGTTAAATGGCAGAGTGAAAAAAAGTGAATAAACCAGGACTCGATCTCAGAACCTCTCGGTCTCCAGCCACGCACTCCTCTGCTTTTTTTAACCATCGTGTTTATTGCTTTAAAACTGTGCAGCTTCTAATTTACAAACGATAACCACATAGTGAAGTAAATGATATTAAAGTCTTATGACAAATCATCAACACAACCTTCATTTCAGATTCTGAAAATCGTGAAAATTAAGAAAAGCTGGTAATCTAACGTTTTAACTTTGTAAAAAAAATACCTTGATGGTTAAGGGAATTAAATACAAAAGACGACATATTCTATGCAAACATGAAAACACGCTGTAAGCAAAAGAAGTGACAGAAGGGTACTTGAACTTTTAAGCAGTATCTGCCGCACACGTAAAGGACAGCGTACCTCGCTGAGAGCTAGGACTGTTTACTCCTCGAAGTGTGACAGTAAAAGAAGGCTGATCGATTGCATGGCAAAGGACACGTTAAAACACGTCTTTTGCACGAGGTCTCGACGCTGAAGATTTAAAGCACGTGCTCACCGTATCGCGTAGAGCAACCACTTCTGACATGAGCCGCAGGTCGCCAACAGCTGTAGGGATTGTCGCTGATCTACACCGTCAGACTCGTTGTTGAACATGCCATACATGCGCGATTGCACATTTACCAAAACAAAGTACACACTATAAAATAATAAAAAACTGAAAACTTATAATACCTTCAGTAAAAAGGGTATGACTATTATGAAAATCTATTTTACATTTGATTTATATTTATGTATGTATATTGTTCTTGTCTGTGCCATGTTGGTGCAGATCTATTTTTTTTTTTTTTTTGTAGAAACTAATATTATAATACGATTGTTTCACGAATCGTGAAATGTTGGCGCTGGTGAACGTATGCGACTAGACACCGAGGTGGGAGGCAACTAACCGACGTTGCGTACTTCGAACAGCAAGGTGCACTAACGGAGCTCGCGGTCATCACCCGTCAACTGACGTCATAGAAGCTATTTGCGACCACACTCCAGCAGTGGACCGACATTCTGCACAAATATCTGTGTGAAAACATGTCAGTGAAATGATATGCCATCCCGTCCTCAGAACAGTGATACTGCTCGCACACTGAATTAACTCATCGTGCAACTACAATGCCAGTGACTGAAAATAACTTGCCAACCTGTTTGCTTGAAAGAAGTATAATTTTATATTCTTTCTTTCTCGTGAATACCAACCTTATAATTTTTTGTATGTTGTATGTTAAGTTGAATGACTACTCACGAAACACCCTCTATCGTAGTCATTTAAGAGGGCAAATATAGCACCTCCATATCTAGTTTTCTTTTTCTGTCTCCTATGTGTAAAGTTTAAAATGTTCGTCATGAGAGGCAGGACCAAAAGAGTGCACTAATGATGTTTAACCTATATACTTAGGTGACGAAACTCATTGGATAGCGTATTGTACGTATACAGAAGGCGGTAATATCGCATGCACAAGGTGCAAAACGGCAGAGTACATTGGCGTAACTGTCATTGGAACTCAGATGATCCATGTAAATAGGTTTACGACGTAATTATAGTCACACAACAGAAATTGGAACGAGATGCATGGGACATTCCATTTTGGAAATCATTTGGGAAGTCAAGATTCTGAGATTCACAGTGTCAAGGGTGTGCTGAGAATACCTAATTTTAGGCATTTCCTCTCTCCACGGACACTCCAGTGACCGAAAGCCTTCACTTAAAGACCAAGAACAGCGGCGTTTTCGAAGAGTTGTCAGTGCTAACAGACAAGCAACACTGCATGAAGTAACCGCAGAAATCAGTGTGAGACATACACGAACTTATCCGTTAGCATGGGGTGGCGAAATTTGGCGTTAATGGCTTATGACAGCAGACGACCGACGCGAGCACCTTTGCTAACAGCACGGCGTCGCCTGCTGCTCCTCTCCTGGGTTCGTCACCGTATCATTTGGAGCCTGGACAGTAGAGGGCCGGTGCCTGGTCAGATCAGTCCCAGTCTCAGTTGGTGAGGGCTGGTGGTAGAGTTCTAGTGTGGCGCAGACCCCACGAAGCAATGGACCCAAGTTGTCAACAAGGTACAGTACAAGCGGGCGGTGTCTCCATAGTGGTGTGAACTGTGTTTACATGGAATGGTCCAGGTCCTCTCGTCCAACTGAACCTATCATTGACTGCGTATGGTTACCTTCGGCTGCTTAGAGATCATTTGCAGGCATTCATGGACTTAATGTACCCAAACAAAATTGTTGTGTCATTGGACTACAATTGTTCACAATTGGTTTGAAGAACATTCTGAACAATTTGAAGAAATGATTTGGCCACCCACATCGTCCGACATGAATCGCATTTATGGGACATAATCGAGGGATCAGTTGGTGCACAACATCCCGTACCGGCAACATTTCGTAGTTATGGATAGCTATAGAGCCAGTGGGGCTCAATATTTCTGCTGGGGTTTCCAACGTCTTGTTGAGTCAACGTCATATCAAGAGCGCTAGCCAAAAGGAGGTTCGACACGATATTAGGAGGTATCCGTACTTTGGTTACCTCAGTGTAATAAGATCTCTTATAGATAAAGAAAGGCGCAGCATTCACTTTGTTATGCAAGCAGCAAGGCGATGTCCACTGTTTCTCTCTGCTTTCTTGTTCCACCTACCATTGTGGAAGCATCAGCAGATTAGTCTCTCATTAGTTAATAATAAACTGAATTCATTGTATAATAATGCTATTATATTATGTTATGTTATATTGTATATTAACACTAGTATCAGCTTCTCATTTACAGCTGTTATGTGAAAGGAGACACAATATTTCAGATGTGGGACCTGTCCACCATTGGCCTTTTACGAAATGCTACTTTATCAGATCATTTTCTTTTATTTGTGCACAAGTGAACCTCCAGACTCTCAGAAACAAAGTCCGACACTTAATTAACAATAGGGCGTAACGTGATTGGCCAATCGCGTTATGCATATACTTCTCAAAATTACGATAGTCTGCGTCTTTAACTTAGTAAATCCTTCGACTACACGTCTGAGGTAAACTACAATCATCGCATTCAATAAAATATTACTGCGTTTGTGACCGCATTGGCAGTATGTGAAACTACCGACGTTTCAATCCTTGTTGCAAGTGTCCTTGTCCAGTGTGTTTTTGTTTACTTATACTGCCTGGAAAAGGTCACTTGCAAACGGGACCGAAACGTCAGTAGTTTTTCAATATGACAATGCGGTCCCAAATCCATAAAAATTTTATTCAATGTCACAATGGCTGCGGAAACCTAGGTTTATATACAATGATCAGCATCAGTATTCTTAGTGAGTAATATTAATATTCTTCGCGGAGCGAAACTTTTCCAGAAAATGTAGTGGTTGACCCTTGTGAAGCAAAAAGGAATTGCAGTCTTTATTCTTTACTTCCTTTATCTTCTTTCCGTCCTCCCAGGCAGCGGCCAACTCATAGACACTAACGTCGTCGACGAAAGCGTGACATACCATTTTTTTATTGTATTGTAACCCATGTGATTTTGCGTTTAATTTGAAAAACGTTGGTTCTACTGCAATTGCATGTAAAGTCATTGGCAGTGGGCATCATTGCCTCCCTGACACGTTGATATATACAGGAGTCGTTAACTGTCCATTGACTGAAAACCTCCCATACCGTTTTTTGTCAGTTGAGTGAACTAATCACGCAACCCTATTTTTGCGTTGTACCCAGTAAAAGGTAAGTGACTCACTTCGTCAAAAGCCTTATTGAAGTCTGGAAACACAAAAGATATTCTACTTTTGCTGATCCAAATTAAATGCGTAATATTTCTATAATCAAACAAAATATTCGTCATGGTTCAGACAATGTGATTGCATAGGCTTGACATACTCCACTTTCTTTCGGAAGAACAGCCTTAATTTAGTTCTCTGTTGTATACGTTAGGAGTTTAACGTCTCTTTTGAGAAGAGTAACAGGTTGGAAATTATGAAATATTTTGCTTTGTAGTTTTTTTGGGTATCAGGATAACTGTGTCGTCGGTAAAAGCACCTAAAAGGTAGTAACTGACAATAGTTTATTACACAATTGAGTAACCTTACAACCAACCATATTCCAAAAATTTATATAAATTTCAACCCGCAGGTCATGAGGACTTGCAAATTTTTTGCGTGTAGGCTTGGCTGTTGTACTTTTCATTGCATCTTCTGAAATAATCACTAAGAGTTTAACATTGTCATCATTACTGATTGTAGTCAGATTGGTGGCATAGGAAATCACGTTTTCCGGTTTTATCTACTGCCTGTAATAGTTTTGACCACTCAGTTACCATTACTCTTCCTTACTGATTATCGATATGCACCTCGATGTCTACTTTTCTTCCATAGGCAATGCCTTTTTTATCTTCCCGGGCATCTGTTATATCACTACTGCCCTTTTTAGGCGCCTTACTAGTCCACTGCAATTTTTGCTCTGTGTCCTAAGTTTCTTCATCGTTTTGTCTCTTTAGTGGTTGTTTTTCACTCATGCAGATTCTTGCCTGTGGATTTTCCTTTCGCTGGTATTTCCTTCCATGCGATCTTCAAACTTCAAGTGAATTACGAGAATGCAGCAGTGTGTACCGGCGTTCCCTCCTGTAGTCACCTGCCACTTTGTTATTCCAAGCGCGAGGGTCGGACTGTGCAGTGGCGCTCTCCTGGGACCGGCCTCTGCTCGCCACAGGTGAGCCAGCGAGCGGTCCCACCTACGTCGTTCTCCTTGATACAGTTATATCTCCTGAAATCCTTCTATTAGAATCTCTATACACATGTCCGACACGAGGACAAACGGCTTTAATGTGATCAGGTGAGCCACAAACAGCACATTTATGTAGCTACCCGCAATAAACAACAAGAAATTTGAAATCAGGAACCATTACGTGAGAAGAAATGTGCTTTCGAAATTCAATTTCCACATTTTAACACCACAGCCAACGTTACAGTGCTTAAGGGAATTTAATTTTTCAACATTTATTTGTCACACTGTACCATTTGTGGAAGGTAATTGTCTGATCTGTGCAAAATCGGTTTTAAAACTCAAACTGAAAATATAGTCTAAAGACCTAAATCACCAGACTTCGCCGCTATATAAATCAAAGGTAAGAATGACAACCCCCCTCCCCTCCCTCAGTTTTAGACATGTCATGACGACATACTGCGTTGTCTAGGTTACTATGTAGTTTTCAAGGAAATCATACTGCATCTTGAAAACGGCTTCGCCTTTCAGATAAATGTTACCGAATAGAAAGTCTACATCATCTAATTGTTTAGGCCTCTGACACCTGTAAGGAAACGCAGTCTTTATCGTGTATTTCCTTAACGCGCCCTCCATGACACAAAATAATTTGTCAGTACTCTCAAAGCTGCATGAACCTGTAAGGCACACATGGTTCAAGAACTATCATCAACTGAGTTCACCTGCGCCATGACAAGACTCGAAACTTATTTTTCCCCATTGTCGAAGGAGGCTGACATGTCAAAATACGCAAATTAATGCCAATTTCCTGTTAATTTATCTATGTTTTTAGCATTTCCTTGAACGAACCGTATTCCCACATTTGTTAGGTTGTTAAGGAATTGCTGCGTTCTCGAGTAATTGCGGTTGTTCAATAGTTGCAATGGATTCTTTTTCACATCTTAACTCGAATTCAACATAATTCACGAAATTTTTACAAAATATTTATGAAGCATATGCAAAAACCTTCTTCATGAATCAGACTATCTATTAGTCAAAACCGGTTCAAGATTACTGCAGTAGTTCTTCAGAGTAGCCGTCACATACACATGGCTGCAAGCAATGAAAATCCCATAAATGTGAACAATCATCCGTGTCCTAAATCAAAATTGTTAAAGTTTATGTTCGTCGAAACAATATTGAACAGTGGCTTCGTAGGCAACTTTGAGCAGAACGAGCATGTATTTCGGGAGATTTTGACCTGTTATATCTCAGCAAATATTTTTTTTTTTAAGGAAATGAAATTTGGCCATCTTCGACCACTGAATGGTTTCTCTTATGAATATTAGTAAACAGAAATTCACGAACTGTATCAGGCAGAGAATTTTAGTCAAACTCGTTCGAAAATTTCAAAGTTCGGCTTCTCATACCTCTGAGACTAAATGCATGACAACGTGAAAGTTGGCATGCATTAACCTAACAACACAAATTTCCCAGACACAAGATTTCACTTATGTACCAAATTCCAATGCTGATTAAATAAAGTGCAAAATGGAAAATTTTTAAAAAATAAAAAAAGCGATTTTTTCTACCTGCTTTTGGAAAAAATTGTTTTATAAAACTTTATAAACACGATTCATTTTAAAAACCATGGTTTTAACTGCTAAGAAAGTGTATTTGACTATCCAACGTGGTTAACAATGCTAGATAATTTGAAACAAAGTTGGGCACGAAAATAGCGGTAAGAAAAAATGTAAATTTAGGATTCTTGTAGGTGGTATAGTAAAGGTTTGATGAAGATGAAACTTAATACACGTTAGGTTAGTAGCACAAGGAAATGGAGCACAAAATTTCGCTGACATGCTATTTTCCAGTAATTTACAAATCCGCTGAAAAGACGATTATGTCGCTTTGTATTAAAGCTTCAAAACCACCGTCTATTGAAACGACATGTTTTAAGCACCAACCACCCCCCCCGCCCCCCCCCCCCCACCCCCCATCTCCCAGATCAGTGGATTTCATTTCCTATAAGGGCTATCGATCCTATATAAATTGCGTGAAAGTAGCCAGAGAAACTGCTCTGCGACTGAAGTTTTAAATTTGGTTTCATACATCTCATTGATTAAAAGTACGATAAACCACGTAGCAACAAGGGTTTTAAATACAAAATATCATTGATTTTTACAAAATCAGTTCCATCTTTATTTTGAAGTGTCTAATATACCCTATTTTCACATTTTCACAAAAATTGTCATTGTTTCGAGGAATTTGTAGACTATTAGAAAATAGTAGGTGAATGAATTTTTTTATGTCATATCTTTGCGCTACCAACCTATTGTGTAGTAACACTAGAATGGGGTAGTGTTCACATTGACTCATGGCATACTTTTTTCGTTCATTGTCGTATGCTACTTATTTACTTCGTTAATGAATCTGTGGCTTTTCCTAATTTTTTCTCCTCTTTCTGAAGATGTTTCAGTATTTACAGGATATTTTAATTTTCTTTCCATTTCATTCAGTATACCTAGAACGTCGGAAGGGGTACAGTTGGAAGCGTCTGCGAAGATGACTGCAAGGGATGGAACCGTATGGGAGATTGGAAATTATTCATCTTATGGAAGGTGGTCAGCTGTGAATGTTCTGAAGGAGAGAGTAAGTCCCACTGCATATGCATGCCAACGAGTAGGCAGCTCTGTCATCAGTGCCTTCGATCTTATTTTTGATGAAGCAATGCCACGTCTCATGAAGAAATACACACAATCAAATGCTCGAAAACTACTAAAAATCAATGACTGGACTGTGTCACTTGAGGAACTGGCAAAACTGATCATCAAGTAAGATGTTCGGGGTGTATTGAGCACATAAGGTATGTCTGTGGATGATTTCTGGTCGCATTCTTATGGGCCTGCTCTTATCAAGGACATTATGCCAAGGGATAGATTTCAGGAGCTTCTCAGATTTCTCTATTTTGATGAAAAATCAACCTGGGCTGATGCCTAGCAACCAACAAATTCGCTCTTGTGTCTGAAATTTGGGGGACGTTCATTGAAACCAGTATTCATACTTACTGGCCTGGAGAAAATATATTGACAAACAAAGCAAGATACAGGTTTACTCAATTCATGTCCAACAAACCAGACAAGTATGGCTCTAATTCTGGTTGGCTGTTGATGTAATGACAAAGAATATATGTAATGCCTTCCTATACCTCGGCAAATAGCACATGATAGAGAGAAACAACCACTTGGAGACTACGTCGTTTTTCGTCTCATGGAGCCATTTGTAAATCAAGGAAGAAATGTGACACAGATAACTTCTTTACATGTCTTCAACTTCCTAAAAAACTCAAAGAAAAGAAAACTTAATTAGTTGGTACAGTGAACAAGATCCTACAAGAAATCCCCGATGAAGTAAGGAGGCCGAAAGCTGAAATAACTCTATCACAATATTGCACAATAGTGGCAACAGAGACCGCACCTTGACTGTATACCAAGGGAAGATGGATAAAAAAGCCTTTCTTTTGAGTCCGCTGCATGCTGAAATAGCAAGCAGCAAGTAACAAACATAAAAACCTGAAACCGTAATGTTCTACAAATTCAACAAAGTATGGGGTGAACATGGTTGATCAAATGACCCATAAATATACTACGAAGGTTGCATGTAGGAGATGGATAATGCATGTCTTCTACAACATACTGGACATGGCGGCAATAAATGCGTGGGTCATGTATGACATAGCAACGAATAATAGAATGGAAAGGAAGACGTTTATACTTCAACTGGCAAATGAACTCAACGGAACTAAAGAGCAAGAACGTCAGGCAAAGGAAGAGGATATGGGACTGAAATCACCTAGAAAGCGGGGGAAGTGCTAAATCAGCCTCTTCAAAGGCAACAAGACAAGTCAAAACTGTGTAGAGCGCCACAAAGCCTTGTGCAGAAAATGTGCACGTAAAAAAATAACTCGCCTGTGCTAAGTGCGTCTAGCTGCTTCAAATGACTTGAGCGAAAAGTAATGTAGAGCTGTTTCTAAAACACATGTGACAGTAAAGTAGACCAAATATACTAAATGTGTCTAGAGGGATGTACGAATAGCTAATAAATTAAAATCTGTTGTTAAGAAACTTGTCAGCAGTAGCAACAATGAACTTTTATCATACATTGTTGTTCAAATAAAATTTTAATTACTATTTATAGTTGTAAATAATTGCTGTGATTACTAGAAATAAAGTATGGATTAACAAACACTAAAAATGTACTTGTTTGAGTCAAAATTGAAAATATTTTATGTGGGGTCAAAATGACACCTTTCCGCCGTTTTAGAAATGTCAGAAATTCCGCCGTTCTAGTGTTAAGTGTCACGTTCAGCAAGCATATGTTCTACGAGCTGTATGAATCCGAAGCTAACAATTTTTTAGTGCCGTGAGTTTCATTCCCCACATTGACTAAAATTATCTAGTATCCCACTCTGGATAGTCAAGTACTTTCTTTTTATCGTTTAAAACCATGATATTTCCAGTGAGCCCTGTTCGGAAAGTTTCATAAAACACAGTTTTTGACAAAATCATGTCGAAAATATGGCGTTTCTTATATTTTTATAAAATCTTCCATTTTGCACTTCATTTATTCGGTACTGGAACATGGTACCTGAATGAAACCTTGTGTCTGAGAGCTTTGTGTTGTTAGGTTACTATTGTTAGAATACTACATGCTGCCGGGCGGCATGTGGATTTTAAATATTCGTCGCCGTTTTAAAAGAGCTTGAAAACAATTTTTGGACCCATAATTTACAGTCTGCAAGTCCACATTATTCTTGTGCTCATGAAACAAAATACTCCCACTTGCTGTCTACTCTGTGGGTTCAGGAACTATAGCTGTAAATAAATGTTTTCAGTTCTTACTGATTAATGTAGTCACTAAAAGTTCAAATGCAGAAACTATTCAGTAGAAGTTCAAATTCACAAACATAACATTATTCCTGACGGTAATAACAACAATATTAATGTCTTTATTGGATACAGCACTATTAGCAGTCCAGAGACGACCTCTAAGGTAAGTACCAAGTAAAATTATCTATCGCCCTGACTTCTAATGATCAAAGTTAATTGCTCGCCACAAAAGTGGAAGATCACTTGCATGCAGTTTAGCCAATATTACGGGTGCACACAAACAGTTTCTTTCGCGAAAACTAAGCGATCCAGGATAGTGTATAGTTCTCGCGAGTTTAATTCCTGCTTTTATCGAAAACACTTTTCGTAGGTGCCTAGGTCTGACGTCATCCGAGGCACAGCGTATGCTGACCTCTGACTGAAGTGGACAGATTGATACCTTGGTGTAAAGTGTCTCCTTTCACTGCCTCTCT
The DNA here is from genome assembly GCF_023864345.2 of Schistocerca serialis cubense. NCBI lineage: Eukaryota > Metazoa > Arthropoda > Insecta > Orthoptera > Acrididae > Schistocerca > Schistocerca serialis. The sequence goes on from NC_064642.1 coordinate 784,601,683, forward strand.
GTGTCTATTTATATGGGGTTTGCCCAGAAAATAATGTACCATATTTTTTTCTTCATCAGTTCTTTACTGAACATAATGAGAATTACACACGCGAAAGAATGGTGTTTTATCTACATATCCTATTTTTCCACGTAATCTCCATTCCGTTCTATGGCCATCCTCTAGCACGAAACAAGGACGTGTATGCCCTGTCGGTACTAATCCTTGTCCTCGTGGCGGAGCCAGTGCTTCACTGTGTGAATCACCTCCTCATCGCCCTCAAAATGTCTGCCACGAATGGCATTTTAATGGCCCAAACAAGTGGAAGTCTGAGGGGGTGTGTCAGGAGTGACAGCCGTGGGCGCTGCAGATCGTGGAGTTCGGCTGAACTGTGCCCAGCGACTAACTCTACTTCTGTCGACAGCAGATGCTCCGTAGAGTTTGCACAAGCGTTTGTGGGTACTTCCGATAGTCTCTTTCTCTGCTGTGAGAAATTCAATGACGGCACATTGCTTGTAACGTACATCACCTACAGACGCCATTTTGAAGCCGTCCTGCAGCTACACTATCTGTCTGAATTGACTGGAACTTGACGCGCTCACTCAGGAGACTTCAAATAACACATACGTAAAGATTCGCATTCGTAGCATTGTTTCCGACTGAGAAAAAAATGCGATGCATTAATTTCTGGGCAACCCTCGCGTATGGGGCCAGAGGACGGCCGAACAGAAAATCTGGTATCAAACGCTGAAGCACAGGTGGCAGCATCTATGTGGTGTCACCGCCACACATCACATATGCCAGGTGGTAGCCTTTAAATCGGCCGCGGTCCGGTAGTATACGTCGGACCCGCGTGTCGCCAATGTCAGTGATTGCAGACCGAGCGCCTCCACACGGCAGGTCTAGAGAGACTTCCTAGCACTCTCCCCAGTTGTACAACCGACTTTGCTAGCGATGGTTCACTGACAAAATACGCTCTCATTTGCCGAGACGATAGTTAGCATAGCCTTCAGCTACGTCAATTGCTACGACCTAGCAAGGCGCCAGTACCAGTTACTATTGATACTGTAATCATACCTCACGCCAGCCTGCGTGGGCTAAAACGCGTGCCTTTCGGCTTCCTCTAGTACCCGGTGTTGGGTCTCCTGCCAACCCACAACAATCTAAATGGCCACTTTCTAGGACATGTATTATTTAATAACTCTGCCGTGTAACAATTTACAATTTTCATAATTTTCACATATTTAGAGTTGACTTAAGTTACTGAAAAAGTTTTGGCTCGACTGCATTTAAGATTTGCTGTCTAGAATTTTTAGAACGGAATAAAAAGGAGAATATGACCTTTGAACTACCTCTTAAACAGTCCTTGTACTGATGTTAGTTACACAAAAGTCTTGAAACTTGGTACAGCTGCACTATTTAATGAATGTAATCAAGTACTCTAATTAAAACCTTCTATCATAAATACAAATAGTAGTTAATCTATTATGATTAAGGACGTTCATGTCCCACATTTAATTTTTGCTAAATTGCTTGAAAACTTATAGTTGTCGCTTAATGGAGTTACATAGTTAATGATTTTATACAAAACTGAGGTCCATACGAAAATTCGTCTTTCTGACTCTAATATTTACCTCCTTGAATTTTTCGTAAAAACGACGATTTTGATCAAAATATTGCACCGATCAAGCTGAGACTTCTAACTTTTCATTGCGACAAACAATTTCAGTCAAAACTTTAAGCTTGCTAGCTGCGTTATTTAGGGCCAGTTATTTTTTTCTTAAGATAACATATTTATCAAAACTTATTCATCTGATCATTCTGAAATTTAACAGGTTTAGCGTTAATATACAGAAGCAAACAATGCCAAAATTTCGCAAACCTATTTTAATTTTTAAACACATTCTTAGATAATGGCGCAGACTTTGTACGCTATGCACAGGCGCGTTATAATAATGTGGTGCTAGTAACATTGGACAGGGGTGAGACACAGCACACTCGCTCGCCTCTGAATCTCTCACAATGATGACAGCTCTTGTTTTGCCACAATGCCTACTTTCACATTAGTCATGCAATTGGTCCCCAGGACATAGTACGTTAATATTGAAATTGTCGGGTGCCAGTTTTCTCTGGCGACATTATTTAAAATTTTCTCACTGAATAAGGCTTGTAAAATTATTTTCATTATTATTCTGAAGAGAAGGCATAAATTTGTAGGAGATGGCCAAATTTCAGTTCTTTCAACAACATACTCCTCGACCTAAGGCAGCTCAGATTCACCAGAGATTCACACTAGCTGAAATTAAACAGATATGATAAATATGTCCATTCTGCTTCTTTCACCATAATCAACAGCAAGCAGTATCGCATTCCAGTCAGTATATGAGTGACCTTTTTTTCACAGTGCACAGCCTGCAGTAACGAATTGATACAAACAAAAGAAAATTTCAAATACTGTCAGATATTTCCTTTGCGGACTTCTTAGTTTAAGTATTTTAAACAATCAATAAATCAGCTTTTCATCTTTTAACCATAGCAAGTCCGTTCTCTATTTTATTTTGTGAAAACATTCAGTTTTTAAGCCATTAGTAGTCATTTCTGAAATCAGGTAAACAAATCTCACAGGCCTCATCTTGTGCACCAATCACTGGCACATCAGTTTTCTGCTAAACTTTTCAAACCATCCTTACCCAAGAAACCCATAAGCTCCTTGCAACACACTCACCCAACCCTAAGACTCATTGTTATTTTCGTCCGAGCTATCTGATCGATGGCCAACTTCGTTACATTGTAATCGTTGTAATCGTCTCTTCCATTGATTAAATAAACAAAAATTGGTCATATTTGTCTCTTGATATTTAAAATAACTTTGACCATATTGTAAGACGTGTGCTTTGCCAGCGATGGGCGAGGCATGACAGAATCTCTGACCAGAGAGTAGTTTATCGTTAGTTGTTGCTTGTCGCTAGTCTGCGCTTGTCTGCGCGAGTCGACAGTAGCGAGTCTGGAGTAGTCGGTCGGCTTTAGTAGCGAGTGGGTAGTAGTCTGCGTGAGTCGGCGGGAGTCGGCATGCGTCGGCTGTGTGCTCTGGTCGCGACTCTGGTCAGCACTCTGGAGGATGAGTATTGTTGTAGAAGGTAAAGAAGCAGCCTTGCGCATATTTAATTATGTATGTTAATTGTAATTTAATTTGTTCAAAAAAAATGCCCCAATAATAATTTTTATAATACAAAGCAACTGTTTTAAAGAAAAGCATCCGTTTCAATTTAAAGAATTTCCAATGCATTATCATTGCTTCCAAGAATATATATATATATATATATATATATATATGCCAGCATTACACGAAACTGTGTCGGAAAATGACTAATTAAGAGCAGATATAACTGCAGTTTTATTGAGGTAAGAATTTTTGCTTTTATTTTTATTCAGAATACAGGGCCGTAGTCAGCGCCGCTGTCCTCATAAAATTCATCAGGTTACAAAACTTTTTTTATTATTTTGGTGTTTAGGAATTTTTCTGTTTCGAACTTGACATTAAATGAGAAAAGAATTTTGTGGTAACATTAAATGTGAATGCATTCCTGCACACAGACAATAAATGAGAGCCAATTTTGTTCAGATGTTACAATATTAAAAAATTTATTTAATTTTTTTTTTGGGCTAGGCTACGCTTGGCACAATTTTCATTATTATTTTTGTGGGGAGGTTACACTTGGCGACATCCGGCCAGGATCGTATTTCTTTGGGAATCTTCTGATAAGTAGTCATATATCTGCTCTTATTTACTTAAACGTAGTTTGCATCTGGCGCAACGCATTTACTAATTTGTCACTCTTTCTTTCACAGATCATCGGCAATTCGTTGCTCTTTGTTGATTGTGTTTGTTGCATTTTTGCATTGTCCTTGCTTCATTTGTGCTTAATTTTGTTTTGTGAAAAATGCCGCGAAAAACTGTTAACAGTACATCGCGATGTGTAATGAGTGAAATAACCGACTCGAATAATTTGACCGATAGTACTTGCGACATGCAATGTAATGATGACAATCCTCCATTTACAGACAATCAGTGCGTACCGACCGCTAGTAATGATTTTTATCCTAATGTTGAGCAAACAAATTCGATTGTGTCGTCTGTTAATTTAACGACAATTGATGACGCGGCACGTTCTGTTACAATGAACGCTGCCCAGCTTAACACACCCGGTTTGCAAAATTTGCATAGTGAACAGATAAATTTTTCTAACGAAAATGAACTGTGTAATCAGAATACGTCAGATTTATTTAATTCCGGTGTAGTGAATAACAGTGCACATCCAAGTGGCGAAGCTATTCAAGAATCACAAAATGACCGAATGGTTACATAAAACGTGACAATTGCAGGTACGCCATTAAACAGCACAGAGAATAGAGTAGGTAGTATTGGCTTGGATCAAATTATGGCAGTATTACTACAACATAGTGCATATTTCGAACAACTTAAGGAATCGTACAAACAACGCAATGAAAATTTCAAACAATTCTGTGAAAAACAAAACAAATATTTCAAACAACTTAATGAAGCGTACAAACAACTTAATGAAAGTTTCGACAACCATTTCAAACAACTTAATGAATCGTGCAAACAATTTAATGAAAGTTTTAAACAGCCAAACGATAAAAACGACAATCTTAATGAACAGAACAAACAACTTAGTGAACAGATTACAGCTGTTACCGTGCACCGTCATGATACTAAAGAACAATTACGTGACGAAATTAAGGCTTGTGCTAGTAACAGTAGTGAAGAAATTAGATCTGTTGCACAAGAATTAAGTAATACAGATGCAGCGACAACAGAACCACATAGAGATGAAATTAATGCAGTCACTGAACAGTGTTCTAAAAATGCAACACAGATACGCGAAGAGTTTAATTTAAAGTCACCAGAACTTTCACACAATCTGAATACGGAAGTCGATAAGAAATGTGAACAGCAGAACAGCCAAATTGACGAACTTATTAAAGCAACAGAAATGAAAAATGTTTCAGTCACTAACACGTCATAGCATACGGCACATTCCGAACATTTGTCACATTTACACAGCCAGTATAACTTAGGTAATTTACAGAGACCACGTGAGTTAAAATCCGAAAAGATACAGACAAACAGATTCTTATGTAATCGTGAACCTGTTCACACATTCAGTGACGAGAACGTTGATTATAAGCAATTTGTATCTGTAAAAAAATTTAAGGTATTTGAAAATGACACAGCACAGTTACACGCACTGAAATGGATATGTCGATTTATTTTTGGACTTTCACCGCCATTGCCTGTAATGCAGAAACTAGAATTAGCAAGGATACAGCAATTTGCTTCTGAATTTTTACCGCCATTGCCTGTAACGCAAAAGCTAAGATACATTTGCAGCACGTAATGGACCTCAGGGGATTCATTACGCTTTAATGAATATGTGCCATAGCGTGCACAGGGCCCCGAGCCGTAGTAGTGTTGTTTCATCTTTAGTTTTCTGCACTGCTGCCTTCTCTTCTACTATCCTTTATATCTATTAAAACAGCTCTTCAACTATTGCTCTACATAGGATTAAGAAAGGAGTAAAGAAGATCTGATATGACAAATTTTACCGAAAGAAACAGTTCTCTTTAGACACTCCCGAAATGACAACTATCGCCGTAACCTTAATAACAGTAAAAAAAATTTTTTAATCATCAGTATGTGTAAAATTATCAGCAACAGCAAACACATTTTGGTAACAATAGAGGTTTTTCTCCGCAACAGCATCAAAACCAGCCGGTTAGCATACCTAACCACCAATGTAATGTACAAGATCAACCAAGCTTTAATGTTTCGCCGCGTACACGTATAGCATCAGCTGCAACAAATAGTAACACACAGCAGCAAGGAAATAACTACGTACGGAAAACACACTATTTCAATTCCTATCGCAATGCACCGTGTAGACATGACTATCATGACAGACGTAAAAATAATGAGCACAATTTTCAGCGTACATTTAATAACACTCTAGCTTATCAGCAGCAAGAACATCAGCAACAACATATTATCATGAATGAACCAGACAGTAGGTATCATCCAGAACGTAAGACGTCAGGAAGAAATAACAGAACAGTACAAATAGTGGGAATGCCACAGCATCCTCCCGAAAGTAATGACACGTCAAATGGAATCTGACTGGATACAGTACAGGTTGCATATTCCAGTAACGCAAGCAATACTTTTGACGCGCTGAATCTTGTTCACGAGAATGTTATTTGAAACATGTTTTGTTGAATGCACCACTTTTATCGCACCCAGATCTTACCAGAAATTTTTCCATTGCCACCGACAGTTCTAACACCACTTTAGACGTACATATTTTTCAGCAAATTGAAGAAGATGGTTGTACAGTAATTAAAAACATCGCTTTTGCAAGTCGCACTCTGTCACCTGCTGAACGAAATTATTCTGTTACAGAACTTGAAACATTATGTGTTGTATGGGCTTTTACCAGATTTAGGCATTTTCTTTATGGAAGACACACTACCATTTACACAGATCGTAGAGCGATACAATTTTTACTTTCCGCTAAATTTACACACGACAGATTAACTAGACGGAAACTTTATTTACAGGAACTTAATTTTACAATTGTTCACATTCCCGGCACACAAAATATTGTAGCAGACGCACTATCCCGTTCTCTTAACAACAATCAGCAAGACATCGCAACCAACTTCTGCAAAGCAAATTTCAGCGTCATGTACATTCAACAAGTTGCATTTGAAAATTTCGTTTCGTCGTCATTACAAGACATAGCACAAGAGCAGAGTAAAGACAACGTGTGGAAAGAATTTAAACACCTTTGGCAAGATAAGAATAATGTTACCATTAGAAACCATTACAGTGTATGCAATGACATTCTGTTTCGCCGCTCTCATCCTGACAGCAACAATTGGTTATTATGCATTCCTGACGAACTTGTTAACAAATTAATCTGGTATACTCATTTAAGTTACGCACATTACGGAGCCAGAAAATGTTTTCTTATACTGAGACAGAACTGTTATTTTACCAACATGGAGAAACGTATGCGACGAGTTTTAGCGTCATGTAAAATCTGCCAGAAAGCTAAATCAGACACGACTTCACATGTTCCGCCATTACATCCCATTGTACCTGTTAAATTAAGACATAAGGCCGCTGTAGACATTTTTGGTCCGATTCCCAGAACTAATAGAGGCTTTTGCTACATCTTTGTCGCTGTCGAACTCACTTCAAAATTTGTTACCTTCACTCCACTACGCAAAGCTACTGTTAAAACTGTTTCGAAAGCATTTGTAAAACATTTTCTATTTCATGTAGGGCACGTGTTGAAAGTAATTTCCGACAATGGACCACAGTTTCGATCTGCTATATGGACACGTATGTTACGAGCTAGAAACATTTCTCCGATCTATATATCCAGGTACCATACCTCTTCGAACCCTTGTGAACGATTAATGAAAGAAATTGGTAAACTGTGTAGAATATACTGCCATAAAAACATATTGATTGGGACACACACATACTCTAATTCCAAGATGTAATTAATTCCATACCAAATGAATCTACTATGCTATCTCCGTCTGTTATACTGAAAAATGTTGAACCACCTAGCAAAATTAAAGAATTAGTAACATTTCCTACGTCTCGTCAACTACGACACTATGAAATAATTGACATTGCGCTGAACAACATCAAACGTGCCGCAGAGCGCCGGAGAAGACAGCAAAAACATGTTTGTACACGCCGTGACTTTCACATTGGACAGAAGATATTAGTACGTACACACTATTTATCCAACAGAAGAAAGAGTGAATGCAGTAAATTTGAGCTTCTATACGCAGGTACATATCGGATTCGCAGCATTCCTCACCCCAATGTAGTACACGTCGAAACTTTGAGAACCAGAAAAACCAAAGGGAACCACCACATGTCGAACATCAAACCTTTTATTGAATGAACATACTTTATGATTTATCACACTGTAATGCCATTTCCTAATTTTTTATGACCACTTATGCAATTATATCCACACAAACATTTACTGATGATTCTTGGCAAGTGCCCGGCAATTTAAGGTTAGCAGATCGCTTTTCTAGTCATTACACATCAGACCGTGCACATTTTTTCAGATAAACTTACGTATCTTATGCATAATTATGCAATTTTATCTAGTGACATATTAATTTTATTAAATTCTCTCTCCATTAAAGTCTTCAATTCTCGCCTCTATGAACTACACAACATACAAGCTGAACACAAAGAAGGTCACATTTCTGGTCATTATATTTTCCATTTTTTATGTATGTATGATTGTTTTCCTGTTTTGTTTGTATGCACTATGAAATAGTTAAGATATAACAAACACCAGTTGACTTTAACATTTTTGCTATATGATATCTCAACATCGTTACTACTTTACTTTTTTTTTTTTTTTTTTTGCTGCTACATTTTTGCTTCTGAGCACTGTCGATGTTTTTGACACATTACGTTTTCTGTCATGCTATGCTGTATGCTCAATTATGTTACTATAAACCAGTTTTTACTTAATGGGTATATGAATTAAATGAAGGCATTAATCTTTGTTCATCATTTTCAGAAATAAATAATGTGTAAACAAAATAAATTAAACAGAGATGGGAATTTCACCTTCGGATTGAACGAAAGAAGATGCAATACTTCGTGACGAAGAGTAAATGGATCAGAATTAACAAGCATTAACAAGAATATACTACACACATCGTAGAATAGCAGTCTTAACTAATTTTTTCTTTCAGAATATGAAGCGATTGGTGCAGGCTGTCAGACAGAACTACACATCTTAGTTTTAGTGATGAAATACGCTACAAATGAGGAATAGTTGTATAATGAATAATGAAGTGACTCTTTTGCAGATGATAATGAATGGTGATGAATAATGATGAAGAATATGTTACTATGGATAATGAAGTTTTTCTTTACAGGTGATGATAATAATGGAGTTATGATAATATGGATAATGAAGTTTTTTCTTTGCAGATGAAAATAATGATGAAGTTAATATATTTACTGTTAGTTAAGAGATGCTATGTAGTTATTTAAGTATTTGTTGCAGTTCGTTTTGACAGTATGTCTCATATCGCATGGTAGGATGACTGAAGGTTTTGGAAAGGACAGCTAGAGAACATATATATTTTTTATACACATTTTACTACCTGTTAATTCGAAGTTCACTACTTTTCAGCATAATATGCGTTTCTTCTTTCAGTTTAATAATCCATTTTGTATATTTTGCAGGAGAAATTATTCATGAAATTGATGTGCTATAAGCAGTTGTTCATTAAAGCTATGTCATTTATGAATGTGATCACATATACTCTACTTGTTTCATAACCTTGCTACAGCTGACTCATGATGAATGACGTTACACATCTTCATTTGCAGCAATAACTCAAAAGCAAATATTGTTATGCCCCAGTAATTAATTATCGATCCTAACGCAATACATTGATACCAAAAAAAAAAGTTCTGAGTAATACTGATCAGCTCTGAATAGTATGTCACTTCAATAATGACTTCTGAATAATACTGAATGACACTTTGTAATAATGCATAAATAGTATGCGTATAATTTCTGTAAATAATATTTTTGTTATACTCTATAAATGCTATGCCAATAATTAACGCTTGTTTTGAATGATCACTTCTGAATAATGCATAAAAAAATGCTTTGTAGCTGGCCAATGAATGCCACTGATTACTGTAATAAGATGACCTATGATGCCAATGATTACTATAATGAGATTAATTATGTATAAATGCTATGCCAATAATTAACTGATTTTTGAATGATGACTTCTGAATAATGCATAAAAAAATGCTTTGTAACTGGCCAATGAATGCCACTGATTACTGTAATAAGATGACCTATTATGCCAATGATTACTATAATTAGATTAATTATGTATAAATTCTATGCCAATAATTAACTCATTTTGAAATATGACTTCTGAATAATGCAAAAAAAAAATGCTTTGTAACTGGCCAATGAATGCCACTGATTATTGTAATAAGATAACCTGTGATGCCAATGATTACTATAATTACATTAACTATGTATAAATGCTATGCCAATAATTAACTCATTTTGCATTATCACTTCTGAATAATGCATAAAAAAATGCTTTGTAGTTGGCCAATGAATGCCACTGATTACTGTAATAAGATGACCTATGATGCCAATGATTACTATAATTAAGTGAATTATGTTAATACTATGCCATTCATTAGCTCCTGTTTTGAATGATGACTTCTGATGGTTTGTAACTGGGCAATGAGTGCCAATGTTCTCTGTAAACGGACGATTTATGAACATTTCAGTAATACTACATATATGGTACAGAAATGTTCAGTAACTGGACGATGAGTGCCACCAATTACTCAAATCAGTTGTTAGACTAGTTTAATCCTCAATGAAAACTAGTATGTGACTTAATTTCCTTCACCTTCTGACCTAATTACCAGAAATTACTGCAGTATCCAATTGTCCTATCTATCCTCATGATCATGGAGAACTCTATTTGGTTTTTGCACTAATTCTACGTTGGTGTACTTTACAAAATGGCTCTGAGCGCTATGGGACTCAACTGCTGAGGTCATTAGTTCCCTAGAACTTAGAACTAGTTAAACCTAACTAACCTAAGGACATCACAAACATCCATGCCCGAGGCAGGATTCGAACCTGCGACCGTAGCGGTCTTGCGGTTCCAGACTGCAGCGCCTTTAACTGCACAGCCACTTCGGCCGGCAGTGTACTTTACAAGAACATGGTGTTGACACGACATGCTGTCCACCACCTTGAGCGATGGAGATGTTATTATGGTCCCACTGTTTGGTGTATCTAATGTACTATCAAAATGATAACATGGAATATTACTACTACATTTCAGTGTTTTGGCTACACTGATTAATACTTCAAGGAAAAGAACTACAGATTGTCTCATTTGGTGTTGTGCTTGTATAGAAAGATACGGACTTTCAGTGCAGCTGCGTGCAAACTAAAGGGCTACAACTATGATGCAATCCTTCCCATTCCTTTCCTAGTTCTTGTAAAATGGTAAACACTTATACAATGCGTTTAAATTCTTGTAAAATGGTAAAGACATATACAGTGTGTGTGCACTTTATGCCATTTGTATTCATTACGTATACATTTTGTGATTTCCATATATGTTCTGTACTACAGTGCGTGTGCACTTTTGCCATTTGTTAATATGTTTTGTACTCACTGTGTATACATTTCGTCATTGCCTTATATGTTCTGTACTCAGTGCATGTGCACTATATTTTATTTCATGTTCTGCACCTATATATACATGTATATATTCTGTGATTGTAAATTTAGTTAATTAAGAAAAATTTGTTGTTCATGGCAAGTCCAATTGACTCACCATCGCTGCCAAATTTTTGCCCCCTCCAGTGGAGGGTTATGTAAGACGTGTGCTTTGCCAGCGATGGGCGAGGCATGACAGAATCTCTGACCAGAGAGTAGTTTATCGTTAGTTGTTGCTTGTCGCTAGTCTGCGCTTGTCTGCGCGAGTCGACAGTAGCGAGTCTGGAGTAGTCGGTCGGCTTTAGTAGCGAGTGGGTAGTAGTCTGCGTGAGTCGGCGGGAGTCGGCATGCGTCGGCTGTGTGCTCTGGTCGCGACTCTGGTCAGGACTCTGGAGGATGAGTATTGTTGTAGAAGGTAAAGAAGCAGCCTTGCGCATATTTAATTATGTATGTTAATTGTAATTTAATTTGTTCAAAAAAAAATGCCCCAATAATAATTTTTATAATATAAAGCAACTGTTTTAAAGAAAAGCATCCGTTTCAATTTAAAGAATTTCCAATGCATTATCATTGCTTCCAAAAATCATATATATATATATATATATATATATATATATATATATATATATATATATATGCCAGGATCGCACGAAGCTGTGTCGGAAAATGACTAATTAAGAGCAGATATAACTGCACTTTTATTGAGGTAAGAATTTTTGCTTTTTTTTTTTTTTTTTTTTATTCAGAATACAGGGCCGAAGGTCAACGCCGCTGTCCTCATAAAATTCATCAGGTTACAAAACTTTTTTTATTATTTTGGTGTTTAGGAATTTTTCTGTTTCGAACTTGACATTAAATGAGAAAAGAATTTTGTGGTAACATTAAATGTGAATGCATTTCTGCACACAGACAATAGATGAGAGCCAATTTTGTTCAGATGTTACAATATTAAAAAATTCATTTGATTATTATTTTTTGTGGCGAGGCTACGCTTGGCACAATTTTCATTATTATTTTTGTGGGGAGGTTACACTTGGCTCAAAATCATTTTATTATTTCTGCTGGGAGGTTACAATATATGAAACTCTGGACGCCTCTTCAAGCTACAAACCTATGCATTTCCAGTTCGCTATGTCCACCTCATGCCATCCTTCCTTGACCATCGTCTTACACACGTCACGATCAACGACATATGCTCCCACGTACTTCACCCCACTGCTGGCATGACTCAAAGCTCTCTGTACTGCCTGCCCTTTTTTACATGATTTTCTCTTCAAAGATTCACAAGCCATCGACCTAACCACCATTCCCCTGTCACCTTCTGCAATATTTTGATGTCACAACCTACCTAACAAACCCCCAATTCCTCCAATTCTCCCATGCCTCCCTGCAACGCCACCTGCATCTCCTGGTTGAATAGTATAAGCAAAAAGAACTTCAAGTAAATCCAAGCCACCGGACAGTGGTCATACTAGTCGACATTTCCGTCTTCCAGGTACCTACTTCTCCATACACAACCAACCATCCATCTTACTAAAACTGTGAACTATTGTAGCGGTCACCTCACCAGTCAGGATTTTTAGAGGGCCTCGAAGCTGAACAGGTGAGGCAGTGACACTCCTAGTACAAAAGCCCAAGCTCGGGAGCTGCTGTTTGTAGCTGTCATATTGCCTAAGGCATCAATGACATAGCGTTATCTGGATTCATATTTATTACTTGTAATTTACAGTATGGGTTGTCTTCTCCTCCTTAGTGGCAGGTATACTGATTATCACTATCACATGCGACAGGGAATTCAGACACAGTGCTTAGTCATCTGCAGCCGTTGTGCCGGTCACGATCTAGTGGTAGTGTCTTGCAAATAGCTAGAACAGTTATTTATAGGCACAAGCCTACTGCAAGTCACCAGCGGCTAATGTGATCCACCCCAGCGCTCTCTATGATGGATATGTGCTGAAGCAGGTAGCAACAGCACATCACACATACTAGGTGTCATGAGAGCAGCATCCAAGGACTCAAATGAGCAACGCATTGTACAGCCTCGGAAGTGGTACTCAGTTGTGTGGTTTGCTGTCACTTGGTATGTCCCTTCAGCAGGGGAAGCATCTTCTCCAAAGATGGTTGTGGCCAAAATGCAGTGTCAGGCTGTAGTCGTTAATTCCTAATACGGCTTGCTGGCTGTGGTGTCAGAGGCAAAGTTCTCTCTCGGCAGCAGGTAGCACGTTGTGGTTCACCAACCAAACTGTCCTTAACTAACGAGACTGTCATGCTGTCGGAGACAGGGATGACCAGACACTGAGATAGAAGCTTCTCAAATGGTCATGTTTAAGCTGGATATAACATCATTGCAGCTGGCGTTTCAGTTAGTTCAGTTCTTACCACTTGGTTATGGTATCTGGTAAAGGTAGGTTTTGAGGATGTACACCTCAAGCGTAAGTAGGGTGTACAAGTAGCTGTGTTGCTGTAAGAAACAGGGCTATGTTAAAAGTAGAAAAACATTTAGCGACGATCGTTTGACATTGTTTTTGCCAGAAATGTCAGATATGTTTGTACGAAATAGGGGAAGAGAAACAGAAAGTATGGTTGGGAAATTTGTGACTTCCAACTGTAGGGGTATTGTGATAACTCAATTTCGAAAGTTAAAAATTTCTCCTGGCCTAGGATTCGAACGCAGATGTTTCGTTCTTAGAACTGTTCCTTAACACCTTGGCCATCCAGTCACACATTCCATCCAACCCAAAGTCTCAACCTATCGCATGTTGTAGTGCTGTTTCCCTCATCCATTAATCCCCTGCTCGCACATCACTGATTTCCATAGGAGTCTGGACAATACCAGTGCATCCACACAGAAAAAAATGCCGGAGAGCCGTCGCTCTCTTATAGGAATGCATATATCTGAATAGTGTCTTTTCTGTCACGCATCTCCAACAGAACGGACACCGCTCAGATATATACACGTCAGACACGTTCTAACATCTGTTCCGTAGTAACACGTCCCTTTTTTGATGCAAATGATAAGTGTAGGAGTTCTGGATTCAATGTGTTGTTAAGGAAGGTTAGATTTTGGGTAGGCAGATATTCAAATGCTGCCCTGGCCAGTAAAGCATCCATGTCAATATACTGATCATGATTGTATGGGTAAAGTTTGCGGGTAACCGATAGTTGAGCCTCGTTTATTTCACAAGTTGGACCATTGATCAAGATGTCACATCCTGCAGATCCACCCATTCTATGCCCCATCTTTGTAACACTTGATGATTATGGTCTGAGGTGCAAAGACTGAGTAAATGCAGTGGGTACGGGCTTTCTGAAAATGTTAGTAAGTTTCCAACACTTTCCTGTGGTGTTGGTTTGCATCAACGTTGCCTCTTAACAACTGAACTTCACATGAGTGTGCATGTGTTTGGACTACTGTGGTCGAACAAATGGTTATGCTTCCTATTCTACAGCCCCGCAAATCCTCTAATGTCACAAGATCATATTCATTCCCTCAGCCTCAGATTACCAACACTTCCTTAGTCTGTAGTTACTGTTATTTTTTCACGGTTTCCCACGTCATGGGGTGTGGATGGATGACGTAACACTGGTAACGTGCGTTTCTACCTACTGCTATGAATCAGATGTCACAAGCAATGTTGTTTTGTCCATCTTTACTTTGACCGATAGAACTCTGCTAAACTATCTTGTGTTATTTCAACTACATGCTCAAGCTCAGCTGGTAAATCCTTGTGCACTTGACGCAACTCTTCCAAGCTATGTTTCTGTGTTACCAATGCCGAACTTAGTAGCACATCATGAATACTGCGTGATTTGATAATTCTTGCATTCCTGCTACTTAAGATCTTGCATCATTAATGCCGTCTGCTAGTATCTGTAATTGGCGAACAGTGGTCATCTTTTCATCTAATGCACTTTACCTTTTCCAAATTAGTGCTAGGTTGTTATTTGTAGTTGTTATCGTATTGCATACAAACTCGATGAGTTCTGTAGCTGTCTCCTGTTTAACTTTAGTATTGTTCTACGTATTTTGCTCCTGATTCATGTGTTGTGTGGTCTGCCACTCTGCTGTGGTCTTAACACCTTCTACTGTGACTTGCGCCCAACTTACCATTGTCCTCGTTTACCGCAGATGTTCGTTTGTTGTCCCAAACGAAGTTTCTAATAAGCTCCCTCCAGCGCTGATCCATCCCCACTTTCTCCTTGTCTTTGATTAAGGCACTGCATCTCTTATCTGACACAGCTATTCTCTCAGCTTCTCATAAGACATTTCCAGTTCTTGATACTCGTCTCTAATATCTGAGAAAATGGCGGCTTTCCATTACATCCCAAATGACCACTTGAGCACTTGAATCTGTCTTGTAGCCTGTGAATCTCGTTCCTAACTTGTCATACCTCGATAATTATTCCCAATGTCCAATGTTGATTCGTCAGCAGGACACCCCGTTGCTTGGAAAACAGCAGAAAGGGTGGGTCAGGATTCTATCTCCTACTCCTCCTTTGATGATGAAGAGTAGCGACAAGAGTACAATAGTATTCTCCCTTTGCAATTACATAAAAAGCAGTTCGTTTTCTACGATATGCGTTTCGCTTCTTTTGTTTATGAAGCATGTTCATTGGCCTGTAGTAGATGTTTCTTTTTATATGCATAATAAATGCAATGTGCAGTGCTTACAAATATGTTACTATGTTAGATACAACTTTTGTTGCATAAGTTGAGTGGGATTAAATTATCGTTTGGAGTTTCTAAGATTTCATATCTTGCTAATTCACGTGTGTAGTCCTGGTGATATGTTCATTCGGTCCTCATAATCCAGATGACCAATTTCGGATGTTTCTTCACCCACATTTATTACAGCACATCACCAGCCCTTTCCACTGTGTGATAAACGTGTGCGTTTACAATGTGCAAAATTGCCAACTGTCCCTGTGTATTTATCTTCAGTATTTTGTTTGTGTAGTGTGTATGGTGTGATAAGTTTCATTCATTTAGTGTGTGTGTGTGTGTGTGTGTGTGTGTGTGTGTGTGTGTGTGTATTTATGTATGATCTTTTTATTAACGTATAAGTTACTCTTCTTGCGTTTGTGTGTGTATCTGTGCGTGCGTGTGTGTGTGTGTGTGTGTGTGTGTGTGTGTGTGTGTGTGTTTGTCAAAGAGAGAGAGAGAGAGAGAGAGAGAGAGAGGGAGGGAGGGAGGGAAAGGGGGAGGAAGATTCATTAATTATTTCTTCTGGTTATGTTTCACATTTCTGTTTGTTGTTGTTTTAGTAGCTAACATGATCACTGAGTCACTGCTTATATTGATTTGATCATTAATTACTCATTTTTTCGTTCTATGTATTTGAAAGTTTTCCTTTAATGTCAAGAGTTTATTGCAGTAATTGTTCACTCTAACTCCTGATATAATAAAAAAATCTTTCATATAGAAAGAGCCCTTACAAAGAAAAAGAAAGTAGTTAATGACCAAGTCAATATAAACATTAACTCACAGATCATATTAGCCACTGAAGCAATAACAGAGATCTGAAACATAACCAGAATAAATAATTAATGTATTTTCTTCACCCCCACTCTCCCTCTCTCTTACCCTCTCTCTCAATCTTTCTGTCTCTCTGTCTCTCTCTCTCTCTCTCTCTCTCTTTCTGTGTCACACACACACATATACACACAAAACGTATGAAACATATCAGACCGCATGCACTGCGCAAACAAAAGACAAAAGATAAACACACAGAGACAGTTGGAAAGACTAAACACTGTAAACACATATACTCATCACACAGTGAAAAGTGCTAATGATGTTCTCTAATAAATGTGGGTGAAAACACGTTGGAAATCGGACATATAGCGTATGAGGACCGAGTGAACACACCAGCATCACACACATGGACTAGCAACATTGAAAATCTAAATAACACCAAATGATTATTTCATCTCACGCTGCTTGTGCTACAAAAGTTGCATCTACTCTGAAAAGCAAGAGAAAAACATGAGCAAACGTAACATAGTAACATATATCTAACCACTACATAATGCATGTATGATATATAAAAAAACAAAGATGTATTACAGGCCACTGAAGATGCTTCATAAATAAAAGAAGAATAAAAACAAAGTGTTTCCAGGGCTTTTGTATGTGCTCATATGACTCTTCGCCAAACTTCACATACCTTTTTGCAAACTCCTTTGCTGGCTTGACATCAAAACCAAAATTATTAAGTGAAATGCCAAAGAGGGATGGCATTTTCCTTCCATAGAGAACCAAGTACTGTGAGAGTATATAGTAATAGTATGGACTTTGGAAATGTATGGGCGAACCAGAAATAAGAGATATATGTCCCATTCTGTGTATTGGCTGTTAACATAATAACTCATCAACTTCGAGAATGTTCTATGAATGCATTCCATTCATCCATTTGCATGTGGATGGAGGGGACTTGTCTGTAACTTGTGAGTGGGAAGTACACAGCACAGTGTTCCACCAGATTATATAAGAAGTTTGTACCCTCATCAGTCAGCAATGTTTCTGGTTATGTCAGACTTAAGAATCCAATTCCACACTAATGCTAAAGCAACTGTAGCAGCCAGCTGGTCAGGAATTGTGATCACACATGTAAACTGCGAAAAATGATCCATAATTGTCAACATATACTTATCATTAGCAGGTGTTCTCTTAAATGAACTAAAACTATCAAGCCCTACTATCTGAATCTGCCTGAGTTATCAAGTGTCTCTATGATATTAGGCGTTTTAATGCCTTTGGCAAGTTTTGAAGAGGATTTATGTTTCAGCAAGCAGTTTCATTCGCTTTCTTCTCTGTCATCAAAATTTTCTGTCATTCCTCCATTACCATGAACTGACAATACATGGTCACATGTCTGTTGCAACACTTTTTTCTCAGTGGCAACAGAACCACTATATGTGGGCCGTATTTTGTTCATTTGCGTAGTAAGCTTTCATGCTTTATGAATTCAAACCTTTCCCAAGTATTTGTAGCACCGCTACCTAGTGGCTCAAAGTATTTGCTTTGCTAAATGGTTCCTTCGAACGCTATTGCCTTTTCAGTAAAGCGTGGTTTGTTAAAATTTTGAATTTCTGTCTGTACAGTATCACAGTAATTGATTCCTGAGACCACTG
The DNA here is from genome assembly GCF_023864345.2 of Schistocerca serialis cubense. NCBI lineage: Eukaryota > Metazoa > Arthropoda > Insecta > Orthoptera > Acrididae > Schistocerca > Schistocerca serialis. Next base: position 784,620,153 of record NC_064642.1, read on the forward strand.
CCAACACTTCCTTCCCTGTTGCAGGGTAGTTGAATTCTGCTCTGTTTAGTTATCGAGATGCACAAGCTATAGGATGCTCTTACAATCGATATTCTGACTGAGAGTCCACCCAAGAGCACTATTGCCCACTTCACAGGGAAGGATAAATTAATTGTCAAAATCAGAAAACACTAGCACCAGGTCTCTATCGATTTTTCAACATCTCAGAAGCACATTCATATTACAGTGAAAATTTGCATTTAACAGCTTTTTTCAGCAAATGATCTAGTGGTTGAACAATCTGTGTAAATGTTTTGATAAATTTCCGATAACAGTTACAGAAGCCCAGAAAAGATTTTAACTGTTACATTGTTTGAGGGCTTGAAAATTCAGAAACTGCTGACATCTAATGAGGATCGCTTCATACACCCTCTTCACTTATTACGTGACCCAAGTACTTGACATGAAACTGTGGAAAATTAAATTTTTCAATACTTACCACATGATGCACTGCCTATACTTTGCTGAATACTTCCTCCAACCGTTTACCATGTTCATTCATATCTTTCGAAAAAATTATAGTATTATTTACTTATTCTGTGCATTTTCTAGGTTTCAGGACATGGAAAACACCATCTAGCAATCTTTGGAATGTGACTGGTGCCTTTTTGAGTCCAAATGGCATCCAGTGATATTGAAATTGCCCAATTGTGACTGTAAAAGCTGTTTTAGGTCTGTAGTCCAGCACCACCTCCAGACCACAGATCCACTGTGGAGAAATATTTGAATCTGCCTGAGTTATCAAGTGTCTCTATGATATTAGGTGTGTGTGATATTCATCAGTTGTGGTTCGAGCACTGAACTATCTAAGTCACAACAAAAGCGATATTTCTTGTTGCCATCCATGGTTTTTTTTTCAGGGCCAGGGTCATGAGTGCACCCTAGGGTCTATAACTACTTTCTATCATGCTGCTAGCAGCTATTGGTCGATGGACTCTTGCATGAGTGCTTGCAATTGCTTTCGTCTACGACGAGTTTCCTAAAAATCAGAGCAATATTCCATGTTGGTATTCAGTGTTGGTTAACTCAGGTTTTGGGTAACAGACCCTATGAATTAAAAATATCCTGAAACTGGAACAGTAGTGCTTCCATATCTCAATGATCACTCTGTCTAGTAATGCAGAATCATTGATGGTATCCTTGTGACCTACTTTTATCCTCGTCATCCAAAATATCCACTGTGGCAATCATTCATCCCTTTAGTAGCCTTGCGTCGTCCTTAACGAAATTGTCCAGGCTAACCAGAACCATATACTGACCATTCACGTTAGTTATGTATGCTACGCTTCTGAGTATGAAATAGTGCACTGTATCCAAACGTTCATTATTTTCGAGTGGCTCAACCACATGAAACGCCTCCTGTGGTAAGTGCGTAATTACAGAGACCTCCACCTACTTCCCTCTATTTGACTGTGCATTATCATAGGAACCCATTTTTAGTATGTGAATACGCATACACCTTCATAAACAGTGCACTTTGCGACATTGCCTCGCCTGCAGCGGCATCAGCCAGTGGAAACAAAGTCCCTCGGACCTCTGCCGTATGCTGCATAATATCGATTTTATCATGATGTTTAGTAAGGATATCAAGCTCGATCATTTTAGAATACCCCTCATACCCCGTGGCAACACCCCCATATGCTCGAAAAATTTATTTGCCGCCATGTTAAACTTGAGCAGTGTTGTCCCAATGAATTTATAGAATAATTATATCCTATATCTGTCTCTTCCAACTGGTGTGGCAGTCCTGATATCTGATATAAATATCCAAATGATATGGACTCTCTATCCTAGCCTTAAGCGACATTTCAGTGTGACTTCTGTGCACAATTTGCCGGGAGCCCTGTTCTTGGCCTCTAGAGCAGCGTTACACTGACTACCTCATTCTGTGTTAGCTCGTACGTTTAGACGTTGATTTTTCCGATCCTATCGTAAGAACCTTCATCAGACTCGCTATGATTCTACATCAAGGTATTCTGCTTGAGGAATCGAATACAATTCAGCTTACGACATCACTGTCGTAACCCCTCAACTCCTTGTCTGAACGATTGCCCATTCTGAAAGGTCTCATGGTAAGTAACGTGTGCGTTAGTTAACCGCAAATTGGCAATTGAAGGAAAGTTTCGTCAGACCAACTCGGCTGCAATGAAACGTCCTTCAGAAATACGGATATGTCCGCGTTTGCCTTTCCACCCAGGAAGGTGGTACTATGTACAGCCATGGATGTCGTACTCAGGCGTCATATCCAACTGATTGTAAACCGTAGTTTGCAGTTTTCTGTCGCTTGGTACTACCCTTCACCAGGAAGACGCCAGGCTCGTCCACATCTTCAAACACGGCGTAGGCCAAATGTCAATGACACCTTGCAGTGGCTAAGTTCCACCACAGCTGGCTGCACCCTCTGAGGAGAGGTCTTCTCTGGGCAGTGGGCAGCACATTATGATACACCAATCAGAAACTCTTGTAACTTGCGATACCGTCAATGTTGTCTCAATTAGATATGCAAACTGGGTGATGAGAACTAAGATTGGGCCTCCAGAAATGATCACATTTAAGTTGAACATAACGTCATCGTGGCTGGGGATGCTGTCATTTGCTATCTTTATCCAGAGATGTTAGTAGACTTACTCCCTCTGTCGTGTCTCAGTTATTAACAGTTCCCATTTCCTTCACATTTTCTGCCAGTGCTAGGATGCCATGGAGTTGCTGAGCTCTGAGGTTGCAAGTTATTGGATCTGCAGTGCAAGGCTTACAGAATGCATTAGGTTCTATGCTGTGCCATTTACGCTTCTTGACTACTGCTTGACTCAGTGTGGAAATGCATCACAAGCAGTGCCCCAACTTTCACAACATTGCACTCTTTGCTTGTCTCAGATAGGCCACAGTATAAGCCTGATCTGCTTCTCTCCCATCTGCGCCAAGTAATAACTCTAGAAATTTTTATGCACACTTGGGTACTGAAATTTCTGTGTAACAATGTTTAGCAGCAAACTTTGACAGAAAACTGAGATAAAAGCCACACCTCCTTACCATCCAGAACAATGCAGCCAACTAAAATTGTTAGAACTATTAAACGGACGCACCTGTCATATCCATCCTTCTACCATTACTCTCACAAATCCCACATCCATCCCAGCCTAACATATATGAGCACATTGGATGTCTAACTTCTCCAGGAAATAAATGCACTTATCATCGCCTGCCACGTCCATCTGTCTTTTCCAGCTTGTTTCCTATACCAGATGATCCATTTCCCATACCTTATTCTCTTCTTGAAGAACGTTGTGAACCACTACATCAACCAAAAAACCAAATTCTTGCCACAGATATTCGATCCACTAATCACCAAACCAGGTACACTGCTGCACAACCACATCCTTGTCCTACCTTCTGTGCATTTTCATGCCTTACCCATCCACTCCTGCCGGAACTTCAAGCAACTCCCAACCAAACTAGTAATGAAATTGGTTAATATGTGCTAAATTTTTGAAAACGTTTTGTTGAAAAGCGGCGCAATTGCCCGCCATAACTATAATGCTCCACCTCACATCATCCTTCCACTTTCCTCCAGCCTCCTGCCACCACAACGACTTTTCGTAGCTACTTGCGATTCCAGATGGTGCTGTCGTCATACTCATCATTCCACCTCCATCATGAACATGATCATTTTTCATGTAGTATCAGCATAATCAACACTATTCTTACCAATGCTTATGTTTCTACTGTAACATAAAATCTTTCATTAGCTTCTTTCATATTCTAAAAGTTCTATCATATACAGGGTGAGTCACCTAACGTTACCGCTGGATATATTTGGTAAACCACATCAAATACTGACGAACCGATTCCACAGACCGAACGTGAGGAGAGGGGCTAGTATAATTGTTTAATACAAACCATACAAAAATGCACGGAAGTATGTTTTTAGCACAAACCTACGTTTTTTTAAATGGAACCACGTTAGTTTTGTTAGCACATCTGAACATGTAAACAAATACGTAATCAGTGCCGTTTGTTGCATTGTAAAATGTTAATTACATCCGGAGATATTGTAACCTAAGGTTGACGCTTGAAACCTCCGACGTTCAGTTGCGTGTTGTAACAAACACGGGCCACGGTCGGCGAGCAGCATCTGCAGGGACATGTTTACGATGACGACCGTGTTTACGAGTGTGGCTGTAGTGCACTGTTGTGGTTTGGTCTAGCTGTCGCAGTGTCCGCATGTAGCACTTGCTGCTATTGTTATTTTGCATTCGTCTCCGCACGCAGACCAACTGTAGTACACCGTGTTACCAGACGTCTGTGATAGTGTAATGTTGTAGGAACTGTGACCATGGTGTATTCGAACTCTGAAAAGGCGGAGATGATACTCATCTATGGCGAGTGTCGACGAAATGCAGCTGACGCCTGCAGGGTGTATGCAGAACGGTACCCGGACAGAGAGCATCCAACGTGCCGCACATCGCAAAACATCTACCGCCAACTGTATGCAACAGGTATGGTCCTAGCACGCAAACGGGTCCGTAACAGGCCCGTCACAGGAGAAGTGGGTGCAGTTGGCGTGTTAGCTGCTGTTGCCATGAACCCACACATGAGTACACGGGACATTGCGAGAGCCGATGGACTGAGTCAAAGTAGTGTCATGCGCATACTGCATCGTCACCGCTCTCACCCGTTTCATGTGTCGCTACATCAGCAATTACATGGTGATGACTTTAATCATCGAGTGCAATTCTGTCAATAGGCATTAACAGAGAATGCGTTGCAGTTCTACCTGTTTACCGATGAAGCGGGTTTCACAAACCACGGGGCAGTGAATCTACGGAACATGCATTACTGGTCCGTGGACAATCCTCGCTGGCTCAGACAGGTAGAGCGACAGCGACCGTGGACTGTAAATGTATGGTGCGGAATCATTGGCGACCACCTCATTGGTCCTCACTTCATTGCAGGGACCCAAACAGCTGCAACATACATCACGTTTCTACAGAATGATCTGCCAACGTTGCTCGAAAATGTCCCACTGGAAACGCGTCGACGTATGTGGTTTCAGCATGATGGTGCACCTGCACATTCCGCAATTAACACTAGGCTGACCCTTGACAGGATGTTCGACGGGCGTTTCATAGGACGTGGAGGACGCATAAATTGGCATGCCCGTTCTCCTGATCTTACACCTCTGGACTTCTTTCTGTTGGGTACGTTAAAGGAGAATGTTTACCGTGATGTGCCTACAGCCCCACAGGATATGAAACAACGTATTGTGGCCGCCTGCGGCGACATTACACCAGATGTACTGCGGCGTGTACGACATGCATTACGCCAGAGATTGCAATTGTGTGCAGCAAATGATGGCCACCACATTCAACATCTATTGGCCTGACATGTCGGGACACACTCTATTCCACTCCGTAATTAAAAACGGAAACCACGTGTGTACGTGTACCTCACCCCTCATGGTAATGTACATGTGCGTCAGTGAAAAAGACCAATAAAAAGGTGTTAGCATGTGGACGTAATGTGCTATTCCAGTCTCTTCTGTACCTAAGGTCCATCACTGTTCCCTTTGGATCCCTACGTAATTCGGTGCTCTCCGATACACACGATCCAACAGCGGAGGAGTGGTACTCAAGCGTCAACTTTAGGTTACAATATCTCCGGATGTAATTAATATTTTACGATGCAACAAACGGCACTGATTACGTATTTGTTTATATGTTCAGATGTGCTAACAAAACTAACGGGGTTCCATTTAAAAAAACGTAGGTTTGTGTTAAAAAACATACTTCCATGCATTTTTTTATGGTTTGTATTAGCCAATTACACTAACCGCTCTCCTCACGTTCGGTCTGTGGAATCGATTCGTCAGTATTTGATGTGGTTTACGAAATATTTCCAGCGGTAATGTTAGGTGACTCACCCTGTATAACCTTTACTGAAGAAAAATAAATTGCAGATCCCACACACCTGCTGAGAAGTAGTGGTGGCGCCAGTTTATTAACATCCTTCTGGCCATGAAATCCACATCCCTGTATACACTCGTCCTGATACATATAGTACCCCCTACACTATTATTGCTCCCCCTAATGTCTTAAAGTGCACCGTAGTAGATGTCCTAGATCCAACAGGGAGCGATCAACTACCTGTTCTGTTTCGAATTTCATGCCATGTAACAAGCCCCAACCTACCCACTCCCAATAATTCTCCTCGGCAAATCCAGGATGAAAGAGGCATAGACTGGAAATTCATTGAAAACCTCTACTCCAACTGTCATAATCATATCCATACTCAGTGTGAGGCTTATTTTCTACAACGTACCATATCAAATATGTTTTCCAAACAAAATATCCGACTCCTAACTTTCTACTACGAACGTCACTTCCTCCCTTCATGTGCTTTTGCTCTGCTCCAAGAGCCCCGTCTTCTCTACACAGAATATCTTCGTACTCGTGATCGAAATACGCTGAAACGGCAGCAACAGCTTCAGTGACATTCATAAGCTTAACGAAGTCGGGACTGGCAAACCGAACTAAACGAAATACCTGTAAATTCTACAAAATATTGGGAAGCAGTCCATAGATACTCTGGAAACAATCCTACTCCGACGTATCCCACCCTACACATTAATTCCTGGCAATTTCACGAAAGCCAACCGCTTTTAATCGTACTTGGAAGACAGTTTCACGATTCCACAACTCTCATAGCTCAATGGATCCCTATAATCATAGAGGTATGAACACAGATAACCCACCTCTCGTACCAAACTTCAAGTACTAACACAACACACCAAGAACAGGACCAAATACACCAGTAACAGCTGGAGACATAACACAAACACTCGTTGAACAACGTATCACTGCTTGCAATAACGGTCCACTTGTCTTTCACCACCTTAGGGAATGCTCAGAGTCTACCACATACATTACAACAGCATCCTCTACACAGACCATTATCCAGAGCATTGGGACATCTCAAATTTCCTGCTCTTCCTGAAATCTGATAAACCATACTCACAAACCTCATCCTATCGGCCTATCAGCCTCATATGAGTTTTCTGCAACATCCTTGAAACCATCTGTATCCAACAAATCCCCCAGCATGCTGCAACACGCTATCGTTACCCAACACCCAATGTGGCTTTCGTCCGACACATTCCATCTATATCCTACTTCTTTGCGTTACCCACCTTATCTCCCATCAATTAAAAGTCTCGGAGATTTGTTTTGTCACTCCAAGCGTGGTCAACGTTACGCAGAATAAGAACCGTACATGAAAGTTGTGCATAGTTTTTACACAAATGGGACAAGTGACCATGCCCACTTTGTGACTGTGGAGAACCACACACCGTCAGACCAGTCACAGAAGAATGCCCACAAGCTCGTATGATGGTAGACGTGAAGACTTCCTGCTGACAACTCCAAAATCGATAGATTGTACAAATGCTCTAGATGTTTGGTTATAAGATTTTATATTTTAAATATTGTATTTTTTTTTAGTGTATCAAAACGCGATACGGTAAATAAATAAATCTTATGAACTAAGCAAACGAAAATTTTTCCGTATGGATTTCACAAAGTCTTTACCTAGCTATGGAGTTCTGGACTGTCCTTCAAGCTACAAAACTATGCATTACCAGCTAACTATGTCTGCCTAATAGCATCCTTCCTTGACTGTCTACTACACCTGCTGCTGCGTATTTCACCCCACTCATCACTTGCAGACAACCCACACCTACGACTAGCACAGTGAAATACTTAGGAATATACCTGGACTGAAAACTAGTGATCATGCAACACAAGGGTCGATACAAACCAAAACTGCTAATAGGCCACACCTGAAGTCTACGTCCTTCCTGAATAATCTTTACCTATAAATGTCTCATATACCCCACCGTAACATATGACAACAATCGATGAATTTTTACAACTCCTAAGTTCTACTAATCCTCCTAAATTCTGGAAAGACACGCACCCTCTCCACCCCCCCCCCCCCCCCCCCCCCCATACCTTCTGCATCAGCTTACTAATCTTGCCCTACCAACTCAGCCAAATCCTAGAAGTTATTCTCATCCCGGATAATATTCAGAATCAATACATATTACAAAAGTAGTCCCAGCCTCCAATTACCTGTCCTTTTTACCCCCAATCTAGGCACCTTGCCGCACGACTACATCCATACCCGACTTCCGCGCACTTTCATGCCTTATCCATCTTCTCCCTCGAGAACTTCACTAATCCCCCGCTACACAGAGCTGCAATTCAAACTCACAGACAGAACACTCCATCTCACACACACCTTCCACTTACCTCCTTCCCATTTCTTCCCACTGAATAACTTTCAGTAGCTATGCAGGGTGAAAAGTATTTAAACCGACAAACTCTGGGAGGTTGTAGGGGACATCAAAACAAATATTTTTCCCTGATGTCATTTTTTCCTACGAGGATTATTTAAACCGCTGGAGGCCGTATTACGATCTTCAGTAGTTAGAGGGAGTATTACGCTCTTCAGTTGTAGGCAATTGCTGTCCACCAGTGTAGTAGTGCCTTGTCTCTGTTTACTAATGGAGCGATACACCTGGAGTGAGTACACTGATATGGTTGGTGCGTACTACATAGCACACCACAACGGACGAGCTGCTCAACGGGTTTATCAACAACAATATCCTAATCGCCGTATCCCGCATCATACGACCTTTCATGTTGTGTACCAACGTCTGCGTGAGACCAGGTCATTTAGCAGATTACCTGGACAGGGATGCAGTCGCACGGTAAGAACGCTGCAATTTGAGGAAGCTGTCTTGCAGCATGTGGATCGGGATCCTTCAATCAGCAATCGTGCAATTGTACGTCACACGGGGACTAATCAGACGACGGTAAGAACAGTCCTTCGAGAGCAATTGTTACGTCCATTTCACTTACAGCGTGTCCACAACCTGGAACCAGATGATTATCCACCCAGAGCACAGTTTTCGCAGTGGTACCTGGAACAGTGTGAAATGCATCCTACATTTCCATCCTCTGTGTTGTTTACCTATGAAGCAACGTTCGGGCGTGATGGAGTCTTCAACATGCACAATTCGCATGTTTGGAGTGAGGATAACCCACAGCCACAGTTACTAGCGCTCATCAAGTAGGTTCTTCGTTAATGTGTGGGTCGGTGTTGTTGGAGACTGTTTAACTGGGCCGTATCTGCTACCTAGTTGCTGTTTCTTGGTCATAAAAAAATGGAAAAGTGTTTGTTGGTTTAATTAATTTGCCGCCAGAGAAATCTTCCTCTACCGATTTAAATACTCCTCATAGGAAAAAATGACATTAGGGAAAAAAAATTGTTTTGTTGTCCCCTACAACCTCCCAGAGTTTGTCGGTTTAAATACTTTTCACCCTGTATACTGTGCTGCAGGGCCCCATACTAATACTCTCATTATTCCACCACCATCATAAACATGATGATTTTCATGCTCCACCAGCGTGACCACTACGATGTAACAGTATTACTGTCATGAGTGATTATATTTTAAGTTTAATATAAAGTAATCTAGAAAGCTGTCAAATCTGAAACGTTGTACAATTAGGTGTATTTTAAAAACACCATTTATTTTCATCTGCTTTTCTAGCATATTTTCGAACGATTATACCACAGCAGCAATGTTATCATTAGCACTCATATTTCATCTTCAATAATTGAGATGAAAGGAGCAGACAGAAAACCAGATAGGAGAGAGTTAGGAAGGAGGTAATACGTTTCTGTCACACAGGGCACTGCAGCAATGCAACAGCGATAGCTGACAATTTGTGACGAACTGGGACTCAAACCTGGATGCTCCTCTTCTCTACAATGGCAGCCTTAACCGCCTCACCCTTGTGGACATGCTTTCCGGCATACACATAGTCCCCCTTTACTGCTCGCAACGCCTCAACGACCACTGCCCATTAACCACCTACCAGAAGACTTCTCATTGCCGTAGGTGTTCAGACATTGGGCGTCCATCTGTACTGAAGCCTTTCCGTTGAACAGCCATCACACCCTTAGAATTGCAAATATGAGTGATATCTGCTCTGTCGGACATTCCGGTCAGAGCAGACACTACTTATGATGAAACAGCTGCGATGTATACACGAATAATTAGCGGTGAAAGGAAGGGAAATGAATGGGGATGGGAAAGAGATAAAAAAGAAATAATGGTTTCCAGTCGCACAGCGTACTGCGGCAACGCAGAAGCGAGAGTTGAGTACTTGTGCCAGACCGGGACTCGAATTCGGCTGCTCCACTTCTCTAGATTGATTGCCTTAAACGCTTAAGCCATTCGGATATGCTTTCCGACCGACCCAGATTCTTACCTTATCCATCGCTGCAGTGCAGAATCCATCGACCATTAACCTCTTCTCGAAGATTTATTGTTTCGTTAGTAGTTTGGACATCGGCTGTGCCTCTGGACTGAAACTTTTTATCAAGCAGCCCTCGTGCCCAAATAATTATAGATATATATATGAGGTCTGTTCTCTTGGACATGTGTGACAGGACGGACGCCACTCAGATACATGTATATTTCTGTCATGGCGCTACCGCTCTTGCTTTTGTTTCACTGCGGATGCACTCCTATTGTATTAAATCCTATGGGAATCAATAATGTGCAGGTAGTGGGTTCATGGACGACGGGTGCTGCGTTGCAGCATGTGATAAGTTGAGAATCTTGGCGAGACAGAAAGTGTGTGCAGATGGACGAGGTGGTTTAGGTAACCATTCTGGTAGAAGTTGGACATCCTGTTTCCAGTTTTAGTCTGCTGCAGTGCCCTGTGCGGCTGCAAGTATTATTCCTCTCCTGTCTCTTTCCCATCTCGTCACACATGTCCTACGTAACAGCTATGAGTGGTGTCTGACCGACAGAACACACACCACTCATATTTATGTTTCAATTGCAACATAAAATAATTTAAAATATTTTAGATATCTAAAAAATTGTTTGTTGAAGGGTATTTTAAAAACGTCTTATATTTTCATCCACCTCTTAAATATTTTAAAATTTCTACCAAATGTGTAAAACCTATAACTGAAGAGCTGTTTCGTTCACTGCAAGTCCACGTTTTTTTGGCAAAGAAAAGAACTGCAGAAGGAACAAAATGAATAGTCTGAGGCTGATGAAGCCGTTATGGGACAAAAAATGGATATATTACATTTACATTCTTGTCTGACATCTCTAAAAATATAAACTTTATATTAATGATGTAAAAACTACCATCCTTTTATTTATTAAGTCGTTAGTCTTGTGACTGGTTTGATGCGGCCCACCATGAACTCCTCTCCTGTGGCAACCTCCTCATGTCAGCGTAGCACATGCACTCCATGTCCTCAATTAACTGTTGGATGTACTGCAGTCTCTGTTCTTCTGTACGGTTTCTACCCTCCAGAGCTCACTCTAGTACCATGGAAATTACTCGCTGATGTGTTAACACAAGTCCAGCCATCCTGTTCCCTTTTATTATCAGTGTTTTCCTCATGTTCCTTCCTTCGAAGAGTCTGTGGAGAACCTCCTCAACCCTTCTCTTATCACGATACCTAATTTTCAATATGCTTCTGTAGCACCACATCACATCTGTCCCTATTTTCCATCAGTCCATGATTCACTACCACACAAAGCTGTTCCCCATAGTAAATTCTCATATTAAAGCAACGTTTGATGCTACTACACTTTTCTTGGTCAGGAATGCCCTTTTTCCCTGAACGGGTCTGCTTTTTATGTCCCCATTTCTTTGGCCATCATGGGATATTTTGCTTCCAAGGCAGCGGAATTCCTTAACTTCGTCTACTTCGTCACCACCAGTTTTAGTCTTAAGTTTCTCAACATTCTCTTTTCTTTTACTTCTTATTACTATCGTCTTTCTTCGACTTACTCTTAATCCACATTCTGTAAGGATGAGACTGTTCATTTTATGCAACAAATCTTCACCTTCACTGAGGATACCAGTGTCATCAGTGAATCATATCATTGATATTCTTTCACCCTTTATTTTAATCCTAGTCTTGAATCTTTCTTTTATTTCCATCTTTGCTTCTCTGATGTATAGACTGAACAGTAGTATCGAGAAACTGCTTCCCTGTCGTGTACTTGTTTTTATGCACGTACTTCGTTCTCGTTCTTCCAGTCTTACTCTTCCCTCATGTTTCTTGTACAAATTATATATTACCCGTCTTTCTCTTTAGCTTACCCCCATTTTTGGCAGTATTTCAAACCTCTTGCACAGTGTCAAACCCTTTTTCCCAAATCGAGAAATCCTATGAACGTGTCTTGATTTTTCTTGTCTTACTTCTATCATCAAGTGCGTCGTCAGAACTGCCTCTCTGCTTTCCCTAAGCCGGCCAGTGTGGCCACGCGGTTAAAGGCGCTTCAGTCAGGAACCGCGCGACCGCTACGGTCGTGGTTCGAATCCTGCCTCAGGCATGGATGTGTGTGATGTCCTTAGGTTAGTTAGGTTTAAGTAGTTCTAAGTTCTAGGGGACTCATGACCTCAGATGTTAAGTCCCATAGTTCTCAGAGCCATTTGAACCATTTGAACCATTTGAACTTTCCCTAAAGCTAAACAGGTGGTCATCTATCAGATCCTCAATATGGGCTTCAACAGAAAGTCAATATGGTGCCTCGCGCCTGCGTACTGAAAGGAGATGGAGTGCACGTGACGCACGCGGCGTTCCACCATCTCATTGGTCAATGTTCAAACGCACGTTCAGAATATCTGACTTGCTAGATATTGCTCTCCACGTTCAGAAAGACTCTCCAACGTGCTATGCCACACTATGACGCAGCAATTTTGCACGCTCAACGCTCAAGTTCGAATGCACTGTCCACGTGGCGACGGCTTTATACTAAACACTCCCGAAATCTCAATGATACCTCCAACAGCATCTTAACCTGTTTTGCTGTTGGTTTTCCCTGTGATTCCTGAAGATAAACATCTCGAAAATATAAGCAGCAATTGTAAGATAAACCACCAGTAGCGTCGGCATCTTTTACCTCACCGTTCACAACCGTCCTATCCAGTTAACTAATATCCTAAAGTATCTTGGACTAAACGCCGACCTGCATTTCACACGCTAACATCCAGCGGAAAGCCTACGACCTACTAAAACTACTAACCTGACGAACATTAGGTTTGCAAAACTCAACAGAACCCCAGACATACGAAGCGTTTAGCCATTTGATCCCCTCTTACGCAAGTTCTGTCACTTCCCCTAGATCCTCGCGCGCCTCGCAGCTTGTCTCTGTTTCCACATGCATTTCCTTTTCCCCGCATGGGTCCTCTGCCATCCCTTGAAGTTCCGATCCCTTTTCACACACAGTGAAAGTCTCTCCATACCCTCCACTATGTCCACAGTAGATTCCAATAACCTCATTGCTGTCCCTCTGAACTCAAATCCTGGTACACTGCTGTGCCTTTACCAACACATCCTTCCGGTCCTAGACCTAAGTACTCTCCATACCCCATCCCAGCGAACCTTCAACTTACTGCTCCTCCAAGAAGATGGAATCTCCGGTACTCCATCTACTACAATTTCTCCCCGTCTTTCCAAACCCATATCAAGGTGGGCTTATCTTGTCCCCCTCCATCTTTCGCCCATCCCTCTCCTCCTTGTACTTGGCCCAGCATACAAATCAAACTCTTTCTACATTTCCGTCCTCTCACTATCCACCCCAACACCTAATTTTCTTTCTGTAAATACCAACCAATGACATTTATAACCCCACCCTTCATCACTACAGAACACATAATGTTTTCCTCTCCACAAGGCTGTTTTTCCCCAGTCCAGGTACCTTACCTCTTTAGTGAGTGTGTAGTGTTCCTTTTTAACGAATCTCATCGCTCTCATCACCATGTCTTAAACATCTTTATTTCTAATTTTATCTTTACCTTTCGGTCTCTGTGATTTCAATTTTTTCTAAATAAAAAAAATCAGTAGCATAGTTTTATATAAATAGCATCAGATCTCAGTCATTTTAAAAATTTTAAAAGCATTTGCAAATTTACGTATTTTAATTGTGCTAGTTACATCTTAGAGTATATTTTAAGGCTTCTGGCTAAAGAGTGGGAAGTTGTGCTGGTGGCAGCCCACTTGGCCAATAAGTGTTGAGAAGATGAAGTAAAAATGAAAGAAAGACGAATGCTGACATGATCAATTTATGAAGACATCGTTTCTATTCATTTTACAAATGTTGACAACTGCTGTGTTTTCTGAATGTAATTTTTTCTATTATTATACCAGCCTTTTGATGGATGTGTTGTAAAACATGCATTTTTTGCAAGCAGATTTTCTAAATTTGCTGTATATATTGATTGCAGCTTTAACAACTTAAAAATGATCTGAGATTGAAATTGAAACCTTGTAACTTATAAAGTAGAGCTGATGGTGAAAATGATGTTATTTAAAAAAATAACCGGCAGAGATATTACTCCTTATTGAAAATTCACTATCCGTTTAATAACAGGAACACATATTGTTTCCTGTTAGATTAGCAGGTTTTCCTTAATGGGGCGCAAAAATTCGCAGAAAATCGTCTTCTTGAAAAAATTGTGAAATTTGGAGACAATCGTGCGTGGGCTGAGACTCTTATTACCTTCACAGTTCCACGAAGCATTCCCATAACATTGTTTCTCCGAAAATCGAAGCGTATATTCCAAAAGAATAGAAATATCCTTTTCAGGTCCTCGGTTAGAAATCTTGGAATAATATCGGAATATTTATCTGGACTAATAGTATAGTGTCTTTGGTTTGAGACTAGGAGTCAACAAGGATTAACACATATCCAAGGGTCACACCAAAATCTTGTAATTCTATGAGGATGAGCAAATACGGTAGTGTATTACACAGCAGGTCTACAGGGAAATCGTTTGAGATCCTTGCTTTCAGATCATGGAGTAATACAGGTAGAACAAATTTACAGACTGATAGTACAATACGGTTATGTTAGAGAGTATATATGCTACATCAAATTTTTGGCATGAGGTCCTCATGGCAAGTGGTCAGCACATGATCTGGAGGTGTTGATCGCATGTTGTGAGATGCAGATGATGATGATGATGATGATATTTGGTTTGTGGGGCGCTCAGCTGCGCGCTTATCAGCGCCTGTACAAATGCCCAAACTCTGCTCAGTCCAGTCTCGCCACTTTCATGAATGAAGATTAAATGATGAGGACAACACAAACGCCCAGTCATCTCGAGGCAGGTGAAAAGTGATATCTAGAAGCGATAACGTCCAGAATGAAACCACTGTAAACAAAGAGCACAGAATATATGAGGGTAACCAGTGTTCCACATTCCCTTAAAATCTCTTCTAGTGCTTATAACCTAGGCATGTAATTTAGTGCACCTACGGTATAGAGAAATATCTGTCACATCTTGACTTAGAGATCTTCGTATAACAACTGAATGAAAATATTCTGGGCTGAAAATATAGTACTTTTATATTAGAAGGTTTTTGTAGTACTGAACATTGTATAGACATAGGTTCCCTGAAGAGTTCTGCACGTAACGTGGTCTTTGAGGTTAAATAACCACCACATTAGGACTCCTGTGATCTTTCTCCCGTTGATTAGCACTGTTCCTCTTACCTCACCAAACTCTTCTTGTCCATGGGGTTAGCCATAAATAATAATCAGGTGGACTGATAAGATAAGGAGTAAAGAGTTGTCCACAGACTCAGCGAAGAGAGAAAAATATGGAAAGCTCCGAAAATACCAAGGGACAGAATGACAGGATATCATCTAAGATATCGTGAAATAATCTTCATAGTACTAGAGGAAGCTGTAGAGGGAATACAGAGATTGGAATAAACCCAACAAATAATTGAGGTTGTATGGTGCAATTGCTCTTTTGATATGAAGAGGTAAGCGCAGGAGAGGAATTTGTGGCGGGCCACATCAAACCAGTCAGAAGATTGGGGACCCAGAATATATAAATAAACTAATAAATTAACTACATTTTCCTTGAAATATATGAGTCTCAATTTCATCTAAAATAATGACATAAGCTGCAGAAATGAATTAAAATTTGGACCTCGGTTGACACTTGAACCCATATCTCACGCTTAATAGGCAGACGTGCTAGCTATTACATCGCCATAGCAATATAGGTCACACATCTGTGTGGATTAGCCTAGTCCATTGTCCTCCCTAACACAGTTCTCAGTTCAAGACATCAGCCTATTTTCCCCTTCTTAAATCATGAGTATTGTCGAGGCTCTCTATTATCGGAATAGCACCCCAGCTTTGTAAGTAATGGGAAACTCCTACCTGTACCTCAAGCGTCGGTGATCTATTTATCTTTTATTTGGGAGGGCATTGAACTAGAGTAGTCCAAGCAGCAGTGTTACCGATACTTACACGGTGGTTCAGTGGCTGACACAACTGCCTAGTAAGACTGCCTGTGTCTGCGACGGTGCACAGGCCTTCTGGAGTGGAACGCACTGCGGCTAGAAGCGTTCACATTGATGCAGTGAGTCGCGACAGTACAGCTTTCTCTTAGACGTATTTGTGACTTCTCCTATTGCAGGAAGACATGGAACAATGACATAGACTAACAAAATAAATTCGTTTATGTTTGATACGAATTATTCCAGACCAAATTCATTTGTAGTCATGATTAGAAGGAGCTGCCAAGATCAATTTCCATGATATTGTTAGAATTAATTTCTCGATGGCTAGTAGCGCTGTTTACATTTAACTTAGAGCTCTGATACATGTGACAAAGTAACAGAATCTGGTGGAAGAATATTGAAATTTAAACATAGAGATGGAAATGTCAGCGAAGTTATAATTATGAATGCGGGACTTGGCATCCCTACAGCGCGTTTTTTTGAACTCCCCTTCGAAATTTGGGCTGAACAAATAAATTCTGTGTTAACGCCTTATGGCTGGGTGATGAAGAATTTTGAGGAAAGGTTGTCGAAAGTACACAAATTCACAGTACTGAAAGGGGTTTATGCAGGTCGAGATTCATCTACAGAAACACATACCTTTGTATATTAATGTCAGTAAACACCGTGGCGTAGTGATATACGTCTGACAGCCAAGAACGTGCGGTGGCTGTGGTGCACCAGGCCACGTTCGCGCACAGTGCGTGCAACGTCGTGTGTTGCAGATGCCTGCTGGTGAAGCTGCGAACCGCCCTGTAGCAACAGCGCTGACCTTGACATATGCTTCAGGAGTGACGGGACTCAAATCTATGGCCCGCACATCTTGGTCTCATTAACTGAAGACATTTAAGTAGACACTGCCATGGCAGTGACAGATGCCGCAGGGACTATCGAGCCCCATTCAGAGCAGACTGCTGTTCGCTGTGACTTCAAGTCACCAGGACCCCGGAGGGGCCGGACTTTGCTTCCGTAGAGTAGCGAACCTCGACAAACCAGGTGCAACAGGATGCTGATGTGAAGGACGATCCCGTGGGAGCTCCTCCAAAAACGAGCGAACTGATGTTGTCTTTGAAATTCACACCGCCAGGACCCAGGGCGGGACAGACATTGCCTCTACAGAGGATCGAACCCCGATTAAACAGTCGACACCGGATTCTGACGAAAAGGAAACTTCCAAAGTTGCCAAAAGAAACAGATACTGACACATCATGGTGATAATTAACTAGCTCTACAACTTCGCGAAAAAGCGGAAAGGAGTGGGAGCCAAATGAGTCGACAGACAGCTGAAACGCCTGACTGTAGCGACAATGTGTCAGGTGAAAAGGACGCGTTGACACGACAGCCGCCTCCGCAACTGGCTCACACAAAAAGACGATCGGTGACATGATCTACAGACCGTTTTAACGACCACTGCCACATCATCATACACTAGGGAAAACGGGTGGCACTTCGTACCAGACCAGGGAAAAAGGTAAGTCGGCAGATGAAACGGAAGAAATGGATAAGAATACCGTCATGGCTGAGAACCGTTGTCATCGCAAAGGGAGTAGCACACGAGAGGAATTTCCGAGGACGCAGCGACTTTGGAATGTGGACCTTCTGTGGATTGCCACCCAAGTAAGGAACATTAACCTCGTGATAGGTACCGTACAATATGATCCAGCCTCAGACATACAAAACTGTCACTTTAAATATAAATGTGATCCAGCGTTATCTTCCTCTTCACAGTCTAATATACTTTACAGATATAGGCAAGAAGTAACTGCCATTGAGCTGGAACGAATAACTGATTACAATGCTGTCACAAATCCGGGCATTGGAGCGTGTTTAGGGACAGCATTTTTAGAAAAGGAAGGCATTATCACACATTATATGTTTCTAAAGGTGACTTCAAATCGACGTTAGCGTTTACTGCTGTTTCTTTTCTTCGGTACTGGTGTGACTTGTGCAACTTGAGACAAGATGCACACTTCAGGGATATGCATTTCCGCTGCGAGCCTCTTTTGATGCATTTGTTGTTGCATATACTTCTGTGGACAGTGAGAAGATTAAGTTACGGCATTTGTGATAGAGTGACGCGAAAGACGGCTGATGAGTTTGACCACAATATAGATACTCTTTGCTCAGATTTATTGGTGAAAGGGAATGCCACCAATATGAGTTATGCTCATACTATAAGGCCACGAAATAGCCCGACGAGCGGGAAACCCTATTTTGGGCAGTTAATTTGGCTGTTGGAAGACGTCATTGACGCGGTTATCTGCATCACGACTATAGCCAAAATTTATAAGATCTGCAGAAACATGCTGTCTCGTTCTAGTCAGTCATTGAGTACGATCCCTTCAGAGCTGTTACGAATTTTCCTCCTCCGCGTCGGTGTCCTACGCTGTACTTCCCTGATTTGATAGCAAAACTGGTTTAGTAACTCGTCGAATGTCTTCTGCAACTGCAGGCTCACCATTTATCCCACATCTCAGGAATTTTCCCGTTGGAATAACGCACAGTTCAAAACATACCTGTTTGAGAACGCAGGTCTGGTAGGTGCTGTTGAACCTGTCGTCTTTGTCGTGACAGTAGCAGTAGCGGCGGGTGACTTCCGTGTCCGCAGTCTCGTCTGGGCCCTCCGCAGCCGCTGCAGTCGCAGCAGCGGCCCCTACCAGCAGCAGCAGCAGCAGCCGGCTCCACATCACGGACCACTGTGCGCTGCTGCCCGGGCGCGCCTCTTTATAGCAGCGCTGCGGGCGCCCGCCGCTGCAGGCTGCCGCGGTACACGTGCACGACAGGGGCGGTGCGACACTTCTGGGGTCATGCAGTGTACAGACTTTTGTTTCGAAACGTGTAGTACCGGTGTCGACATCAGGTGTCACAAAAACATTTTGAGCAAAAACATTAAGTTTTCATTGGTAGGTTGATGACAACTGAAATGTGTATCAGCTATTTGTTCCCAGTTGTTTGATGTCCAGGTTTCGACACCGTATCTCACAAGCGATCTCCAATCAAGTTACATGCCTATGTAAGGACCCAAGAAGGGACGGACATTGCTTCCGTAGAGTAGCGAACCTCGACAAACCAGGTGCAACCGGATGCTGATGTGAAGGACGATCCCGTGGGAGATCCTCCAAAAACGAGCGAACTGATGTTGTCCAGGACCGAGGGAGGGACAAACATTGCCTCTACAGAGGATCGAACCCCGATAAACCAGTCGACAGTGGATGCTGACGAAAAGGAAACTTCCAAAGTGGCCAAAAGAAGCAGATACTGGCACATCAGGGTGATAATAAACTAGCCCTACAGCTTCGTGACTGTTTATGATTTAGAGCTTGTTTTGCTATCTGTTAGACATTTTATATTATTGGGCATGAGTAGAAGCATTTTTGCGGCATACTGCACTCCGTCCTGAGCAACTGACAGTTTTCGTAATGGGAAACACAGGTCATTTTTTCGTCTGGTGTTGGAAGCCGGTCCATGAAAGTAAAGTCGGTGGATCTTGCACCACACATGTTCATTGTTATGGGTAGAAGTATGCAACCGGTTCTCCCATCTAAAGAGTATCTCCAGCAGTTCAAAAATTACTGAAACAATCACTCACAAGATAGAATCTAACAAGTCAAATGACACATATACTACATGTCTTGAAGAAAAAGAAACCATTGGAAAAAAGCAACATGGACATTTCACAGACTTAAAAGTTCTTTGTTCAGTCAATAAAAAATAAAACAGCCAGAGTTCAACTTCATTCTTTCAACTACCCAGTAATTTATGTCACTGAGGACTCGTGTACAGACACATAACAGTAGCGCTGTTAACAAAATGACTCTAGTACATATTATATTTCATTTATGTGTGACGAAGCTCAACTTATTTTGTGTTTCTCTTTTGATTATGCCACTATGGCTTCATTAAATGTTTTTAAAAACAGATGTGAAGATGGTCACTGCTGTTCGAAACCGGTAGTCTGAGGGCCTAAAATTTTGAGCCCATAAACGGAAATAAAGAAATTTATTCCTCATAAATCCAAAATGTGCTCATTTACTTCTGTGAGAATACAGACTACGATTACTTCAATGGGCGGAGGATCATGCGTTTATCACTTTATCAGAAAAGCAACAAAGTTCAAACCAAGAGATGGCCATAGTACAGTAAGTGAAGACAAACACTTTTAAATCTCAGCTACTGAATTAACAGGGCTTGATAACTCGAAAATATTAACCATTTTGTGTGTGTATCGATCTCCAAGTGGTACTGTGGAGGTTTTTTCTTTAATAAATTAAAAGAAGTTCTACATACAACCTCGAGTAGAGAAGTCAATTTTGTGTGGAGACATGACCACAAACACTAATATCATAAGCGATACCAGTAGCAACATAATAAATGAGCAGATTTTCGGCATGTCTCTGTTGGTTAATAGAGAGAATAGGGTTATTACAGTTAGTATAACAGTAACAGGCCATGTGGATGCAAATATGGACAAGAATAAGTTTGATGTAGCTGGAAAGGATCCCGGAATATGCGATCATTTCTGGGAAACAACAATAAAACCGAGTATGGAAAAATTCCATAAACTGGAAGCTTCCAATCACAAGATTTGCTCTAAAGAACTCACAAATCAAAGCGGGGATGCAGTGTATAGAGAAACCAGTGTGAATGTCAAATTCTTAAATTCCGAAGATTATTGAAATTCAACTTCGAACAGACGTTTCCAAAAGTATGCACATCAGTTTCAACGTCTCACAAAAGCAAATGAATCAGAACTCCTCTCGAACCCTGAAGTACCTCAATTACATGCAATGCTGACTCTCTAGGACTACAGTCGGAGATGCTTGCCCTCTCTTTTTGAATCCGCAGAAGGGAAAATGCTACATTTTATTTACATTAAAGGGCAGAAAAATCATTCATCAAAAGCATTATTAGCAAAAGCAGATAATGCTATTAGATTTCGTCTGGATCTGAGGCGTTTGTAAATAGTATGTTGGTATCCCTTTTAGGTATCATGACAGTCAATCTCACAGCTTTTTCGAAACATGACTAGAATTACGGCCTGTATAATGTTATTCAAGTCATCCCAGTCGTGAATGTTAAGAATCACAGAAGTAAAAAATATTCTTATGGGGTCACATTTTAAATTAAATTTCGAGAAGGCAATTGTTTTTTATGCTGTGACGTTTAATATCTTTTGTTCACTTCCCTATTGTTGAAAAGGCTTACTTAAAGTGTGGAATTCTGTTACAGTTTCAGAGCCGAAAAGGGTTGTAATAATGTGCAGTATCTCTCATCCTCAGCGAATAAAATGATTAAGTTCTTGAGAGTGATGCTGAAAATGTCAAACTTCATGAAACTAAGGAAAAAAGTGGGAATTAAATCGTATGTGCTGAAAATGTGCCTTTCACATGCATGCCACCTTCTGTACACATTGTCGATTGTGATCTCCCTGACCTTAGGCAATGAAACCAAACATGAAAAGCGCCACTCCACCTCAAACCTGTTTCCAGCTTGATGCGCATCAAATTAGTAGGATCTCATTTACAAATTGTCAACCCAACTCATTATGTGGAGACCTGATTCAGGAAACGAAGACACCTAGCTACAGTCAGCAAAAGTAAAGAGCAGAAGCAGGAGAAATATGATAATGATATTCCAATGCCAATTCAGAACCTGTTATAAACAACCAGATTCATTTGCAAGCTATCTCTTTTAACCTTAGTTCTAGATATTGCACTTAAATCTTAATTATTTGCTTACTTTAAGATACACATTAAATATAAATGTGTTATAATGTAATGGCAATATCATTTCTTATGATAATAATTAAGAGTGGCAAAACACTGGCAACAGATCATTCTGAGTGTCACTTACCTTTTTTCCAGAAAATCAGAACTGATTCCATGAAAAGAGTCATAATGGAAGAGTCCTTGAATTTATCTCATAGGAACAAAAAGATTCATAGGAAGGTACTGATTGATGCAAAAAACTATATCAATTACAAAATGATACATAATGCAGACAATAAAACCAAAGCAACGTGGGACGTCATAAAACAATAAACAGGGAGATACAAACAAAGACATAATAACGCTCTTACAATGGAAGGGAATAAAGTAATAAATGAACCTCACCACCTAGCACGTTTCGAGTATAATTTCCCAAAAAACAAATACAATAACTGTAAATAATTATTCTCTAAGTACAATGATCTTCCTATCAACCATAGAGCTTGAAGTCAGTAAAATTGCACCAAAACTAAAAATTAAAAAGTCAGCTCCCTTAGGTGAAGTACCAACGTGTGTCCTGAAACAACGCATAAAGATGTCAGAAGCTCTCTTAACAAATATAATAAACGAATCTTTCACATCAGGGAAACTTCTGGAATATTTTGAAGAAAAATAATGCAGGATACATACAAAATAATCAGTCATTTACCTGTTGGTACCAGTAAATGCAACTTTTTAAGTGAATCATGGTTTGGTTTCGAAAGTGGTAGAGGCTTGGTTTCAACCATTGTAGAATTCACCAAAGTGTTACTTTATGCTCGTAACAAAGTAGTCTGTGTCACAGGCAAACTTTTAGAGTTTCTAAGGATTTTAATACTGTCGACCATAACAATGTACTAAATAGGTTATAATCATTAAGAGTAAGAAGGATAGTTAATGACAAGTTCTAAACATATATGGTAGGAAGAATAGAGATAACACCTACTTCAAATAAGGCTGAAGTTTTAGTAAAACGCTTACTACAGCCAAAATACAGATATGGAAGTTCCTCAGGCCAGCATTTTAATGTCAATAGTGTTCCTGATATACAGTTAAGAGACAAAGAAACTGGTACACCTACCTAATGTCGAGCAGAGCCCCATCATGTACACAGAAGTGCCACAACATGACGTGGCATAGACTCAACTAACATCTAAATTAGTGTTGGAGGGAACTGACACCACGAATCCCGCAGCGGTGTTCATAGATTCATAAGAGTACGATGGTGTGGCGACCTCTTCTGAAGAGCTCGTAGTAACGCATCCCAGATATGATCAAAATGTTCATGTCTGGAGGGTTTGGTGGCCAGCGAGAGTGTTTTAACTCAGAAGAGAATTCCTGGAGTCACTCTTGAGCAATTCTAGACATGTGAGGTGGAGCATTGCCCTGCTGGAATTTCCTAAGTCCGTTGGAATGCACAGCGGTCATGAATGGATGCAGGTGATCAGACAGGATGCTTTTATACGTGTCACCTGTCAGAATCGTATGTAGACGTATCAGGAGTCCCATATCACTCCAACTGCACACGCCCAACACCATTACAGAGCCTCCACCAGCTTGAAGGGTCCCCTGCTGAAACGCGGGGTCCATAGATTCAACTACATCTACATCTACATTTTGGAATTTAGTGAGCAGCCCCTTGCGCTTAGCGCGTCGTCTGTCTGCAAGTTTGTTCCACTTCAAACTTTGTATGAGATTTTTAACGCTCTCGCGATGGCTAAATGTACCAGTCACGAATTTTGCCGCTCTTCTTTGGACCTTCTCAATCTCTTGCATCAGAGCCAAATGGTAAGAGCCGGCGCTGTGGCCGAGCTGTTCTAGGCGCTTAAGTCTGAAACCGCGCTGCTACTACGGTCGCAGGTTCGAATGCTGCCTCGGGCTTGGATGTGTGTGATGTCCTTAGGTTAGTTAGGTTTAAGTAGTTCTAAGTCTAGGGGACTGATGAACTCAGATGTTAAGTCTCATGTTGCTTAGAACCATTTGAACCAAATGGTAACGTTCCCATACAGATGAACAATAAGACAGGGCGAACTAAAGTATTGTAAGCAATTTCCTTTGTTGAAGGACTGCATCACTTCAGGATTCTACCAACAAACCGCAATCTAGAGTTCACCTTACCCGTTACTTGTGTTATCTGACCGCTCCATTTGAGATCATTTCGAATAGTCACACCCAGATACTTGACGGATGTCACCGCTTTCAAAGACTGGGCATTTATTTTCTACTCGTACATTAATGGGGATTTTCGCTTTGCTATACGCAGTAGGCTACACTTACTAATATTGAGACATAACTGCCAGTCATTACACCACGCATTCGTTTTCTGCAAATCCTCATTGATTTGTTCACAACGTTCGTGTGATACTACTTTCCTTTAGACTACAGCACCATCGGCAAACAGTCTAATACCTCTGTCGACACCATCAAACAGTTCGTTTACGTAAATCGTAAAAAGCAGCTGACTTATTAAGCTGCCCTAGGGCACACCTGATGTTACGCTTGTTTCTGTTAAAGTCTCCCCATTTAGGACGACATACTGCTCTCTGTCTCTTAGAAAACTTTCTACCCAACCGCATATGTGATAGGATAGACCGTAAGCGCTCACTTTTTGGAGCAAGCGACAGTGCGGAACTGAGTCGAACGCCTTTCGAAAGTCGAGGAATATGGCATCAACCGGGGAGCCGGTATCTAGAGCCTGTTGTATATCATGCACAAAGAGGGCTAGCTGTGTCTCGCATGACCGATGTTTCCTAAAACTGTGCTGGTTTAAAGTGCGTTCCATGATTCTACAACAAATGAATGTCAGCGAAATTGGCCGGTAATTATGTGCATTCAATTTTCTACCCTTTTTATCGTTTGCTATGACCAGGGCCTTCTTCCAGTCCCGTGGAACTTCCCGCTGTTCCAGTGATCTCTGATAGATGATGGATAAGAATGGTGCTATATTTGTAGCATGTCCAACATAAAATCTTACGGGGATACCGTCTGAGCCAGATGCCTTCCTGGCGTCTAAGGATCTTAATTGTTTTACAATCCCAGATACACTAAACACTACGTCAGCCGTCCTTGCATTTGTTCGATAGTTGAAAGAGGGAATGGTGATGCAGTTCTCTACATTAAACGAGTTTTTGAAAGCTAGGTTTAGAATTTCGGCCTTCTGTTTATCATTATCCGTTACATTACCCGTACTGTCAGCAAGAGAAGGTATTGAATTATTTGTAGCGGTCATAGATTTTACATAGACCAGTACTTTTTGGGGTTATTTTTAGAATCTGCAGATAAAATATTGCTCTCAAATTCGTTAAAAGAATCTCTCATTGACCTTCTGACAGCTGCTTTCATTTCACATAATTTCTGTTTGTCAGCTGGGGCAGTGACTACGTTTAAAACGACTGTGCAAAATTCACTGCTTTCTCAGCAACTTTCTAATATGTTTGTTGTACCAAGGTGGATCCTTTCCCTCCCCTATATTTTTGCTAGGCACATACTTCTCTGGCACGTGGTGCACAATACCCTTAAATTTCGGCCAAAGATGATCGATATCTTCGTGTCCCTCGGTGAATGCTGGGATCGGACTATGAAGATAATCATTAATGACACTTTTATTTCCTTCCCCAAACAAGAAACCCTACGCTGTTTCTTTGGTTTATTTGCAACTTCCACTGACACAGAAGCCACTACGACATTATGGTCGCTAATACCTTCTTCTAGATTAACTTCCTCAAAATTATTAGGTCTGTTTCTCACCAAGATATCTAGTATGTTCCCAGCTCGATTTGGTTTTCTAACCAATTCCTCAAGGTTGTATGTTGAGAGCGCTCCTAGAATAACTTTAACTTCACGAGAGTCTTCGCTTCTGCCCCCTGTGATAAACAGTCAATGGATGCCAGATTAAAGTCTATACCGTTACTAGTGGATAATCTTGATATTTATTTCCTTTGTACTCAAGACTTTGGCTGAAATGTCCTGTGACCTTTTTTGCGGATGCTGGTGGTCTATAAGAACATCCTAATACAATGGTCACTCCTTGTCTGATTGACAGCTTTATCCAGACTACTTAACAGTCCGACCCAGTATCGGTCTCAACTGCGTTTGAACAGCTTTTAACTGCAGTCAACACACCAGTTCCAATAGCATCAGCCATATCCTTCCTAAACATTTTCCAAACCGAGTTCTAAATTTCACTGCTATTTATGTCTGGTTTCAACCAGCATTCGGTATCTAATACAACATTGGAATTACTACTGTTTATTTCGGAGAGTAACTCGGGGATGTTGCTACAGACACTTCGACAATTTATTAAAATGAGATTTAGCATATTTAAATCCATTGGAATGACCTGTTTAGGCGAACTAACAATATTTACAGTTGGTACAACCACATCAGTTTCATGAACTGGTAATTTTTCAGGCCAACGGTTTGTTTCCCATGGGGAGAAACTTAACCTTAAAAAGCCCCATGTGCACGCCACAAGTACTGGGCTACCCATGTAGCTGCCTCCTGTGTGTAGTGTATCCCTGATCTATCGAAGAGCGTCCTACAACTTTCCAGCTCATAGCACAGATCGAGGAATCTACAACCATTTTCGTCACAAAATCGACGTAGCCTCTGGTTCAGATTCTCCACCCGACTCCAGACCGGAGGACCCCCGTCCACCCTGGGTACGACGCTGCAAATCGTCAGCTTGGCTTCCACTCCTCGAGAGACAGAGGCCGCCTTCGCCAATTTAGCCAGCCGTCGAAAGGACCCAAGGATTTCTTAGGAAACCCGACGAATTTCATCATTGGTGCCGACATGTGCAACAATCTGCTGCTGGCTGCAGCCTGCACTCTCGATAGCCACTGGAAGAGCCTCTTCCACATCCCAGACAAGGCCCTCTGGCAAGCACACCGAGTGAACGTTGGCCTTCTTCCCTGCCCTAGCCGCTATGTTCCTGAGGAGCTCCAGGACCCGCTTAACATTGGAGCTCCCAATAACTAACAAACCCCTACCTCCACGTGCCTATCCGGACCTTGATGAAGGAGTGGCCACTATCTTGGCAGCAGGTACATTCTGATCATGCTCAGCATCCGCCCCCCCCCCCCCCCACAGCATCAGTAGCACACTGAATCTATTAGAAAAGTGCATGGGATTTGGCAGGAGCTTGCGTCACCCATGCAGCCTTCGCCTTGACGCTCGAGACCTCGACACAGTCTGCCCCCCCCCCCCCCCCCCACACTGAGGTGAGAGTGGGCCGGCCAGCTCAGTCGCACCTGAGGTTGGCTCAGTGAGAGAGAGCTGTGACATCCCACCCTACACATCTAGCACAGCAGAGATTGCCCCAGGCACCCCAATCCCCACCGCATCTCAAGGTGGCACCCTGGAGCTTGTTGATGTGGCCAACAAAGCTTCCAGCTGCGATTGGACTGGGGGCAACTCCTCCTGCATCCGCACATAACAGACACAGTCCCTATCCACTATAAGAAACTTAATGAAACCCACAGCCATACCAGGTTAACATCTACACTCTAGTTGGCAGAAAGGACACTCAACAATGAAAAACAATAAAATTGTTTGGTAGAAGCTAGATCTGGTGCTTATATTCCTGCTAGGGGCTATCAAGTGAATATTAAAGAAGAAAACAGTGACCTACAGTAAACTGCTTGGGGCTATGTAGTGAATATTATTAAAGAATTAAACAGTAACCTACGGTAAGCGTCATCTGTTGATTACCCCTCGTATTTATAACATAAACAAACGTTCACGTACACGCGAAAATAACCTAATGAAACAATAAAAACTGCTACCCTCAATGTATCGAGTCAAAATGGCACTAATAAAAGTAAATACTGAGTATTCTACACTGACAGATGCAGGTACAAAACAAAATCTTTAGCTAACAATAAGAATTCAGAATGTAAAGCACAAATACAAACTCTACTTTATAGGAACCGATGGGCTTCCAGTACACGATCACTAAAGACCAACTTACTTTATTTTTGTATTTTTGTTGATCTTAAATTTCATTACCAAGACAGGCCCAGTATCCTTGCAAAAGACATCTACAGATAAAGAAAACTACCACTGCTGGTACTCCTAGTACTAGATGTGAGTACCATTGTTCACAAATTGTGATGGATTCCTTATGAGGAAATTCAGTGCCAGATGCATGTATTGTGATGTTAAACCCTCTAGCTGCTTGAGGATGTGCCTACATGACACCCACATATTATTCGTAATTTTCTCTTTTGTGAAATCAATACTTTGTTTCTAAGTGATAACTTACCCCAGAAAATTATTCCATAACACATTATTGAGTGGAAATATGCAAAATTTGTCAGCAGTGCAATTTACTTTATTCCAAGAATACCAAATATGCAGTGTAGCTGGACTCAGTTGTTTGAGCAGATCAGTAATACGCTTCGTCCAGTTCAAGTCTTCATCTATATGCACACCAAAAAGTGTGGACCATTCTACACTGTCTACTGCCTCCTGCTTGCGTGCTACATCAGTTGTAGGTATCACTCTATTTGTTGTACAGAACTGACAAGGTAGTATGTTTTCTCAAAATTAATGGCTAGTCCATTTTCGGAGAACATCTTTATAATTGTTGCAAAAACATCATTAACAAACTCTTCAGTTGCTTTCCCACTAATAGGATGTATTATAACGTTAATACCATCTGCAAAATGTGCAATTTCGGCTTGAAGAAAATCAAATGGGTTGTCATTCACGTATAAAACGAACCGGAGTGGACCTTAAAATAAAGCTTTTGTGAATTCCGTTGTGTCACTAAAATTTCCTCTCGTTTTAACACTCTTTGAATTATTCAGCACCAGTTTTTGCATTCCGTCTAAATATGATTCAAAATACTTTTATGTAAACTCATCAGTACATATATTGATCACCAGACTACAGAGTACATCTAACTACGTCATTCCCATTCACATCGATATGATTAAAGATCATAATTCTTTCATTCCAGAGAAAACACAGTTTTTCATGTTGGTTGAGTTCGCGTATGGTTATAATTACAGTAAGTTCCTCTGTAACTTATTCCGCGAACTGGAATATATGCTAACGTTGACTGTTCAAACGCATCTCGTAAGTTGAGACATGGTGTCATTGATTTACTGTCAATCTGTTAATTTTCGTTAGACAATGCGTCTGTTCAGCACGTCATATGTAGCTTTCGTGTAGTTTAAATTTAGCATGGACTTATGTCAGAAATGAATAGACAATGGAGGTAGTTTGAAATATTTTATTTTACATGTTTCTTCTGGTGAAGATAATTCATCTAGAGCTACACTCTGCAAACTAGAGAGAAGTGCATGGCAAAGGGTACCCGCATTGCGCCGGTTATTAGGACTTTCTCCCGTTCCTTCCCTGTTGATGTCTGCAGCGCGGAAGGAATGAATGGTTTACTGCTTCTGTACGTATTGTAATTTGTATAATCGTGTCTTCTCGTGCCCTGCAGGAGTTATGTGCAGGAGATTGTAATACATTCCCATATTCAGTCTTGTACAACTCTGAAATCTTATCAAGTTCTGATTGAATATCTGAGCAGCTACTTTTAGACTTTACTTTGTTATTGATAACTGCGTCATCTGCGAAACGTCTAAGAGTGCCTTTACTACTATCTGCAAGGTCATTAATATACAACATCGAAAGCAAAGTCTCACCACACTTCCCTAAGGCACACTCGAAGTTACTTCTACATCTGTCGAAGACTATCCATCGAAGATATTTTGTTGCTTCCTTACTACAAAAAATCCGCACTCCAATCACAATTTTCGCTTGATACCCAATACAATCGTAATTTTGGTATCAAGCGTAAATGTGAGACTACTTTTTCGGATGAGAAATATTGCTTGTAGCTGACTGTCTTCACCCATGTCTTTCAGTGTTTCGTGCAATACAGTATGAGTTGGGTTTCACATGATCGATGGCTTCGAAATTCGAGCTGGCTGGTGCAGAGCTGTTGTCCGGTTCCAAACTCCTCACTGAGTTTAAGCTGAGACTATGTTGTAATACTCTGCACCAAATAAATGTCAAGCACATTGGACGATAATTTTGTGGATCAATTCTGCTACTCTTGCTGTAGACAGGTGTGTAATCCGTCGAAGAATAATCTGCGTGTAGTACTTTGAACAAAGCGCCGGTCAGACTTGTCCATAACATGAGTAGAAGAATTGAACCACAAAATTATCGTCCAATATCTTCCACATCTATTTGTTGCAGAATCTTATAGCATATTCTCATCTAAAGTGCCCTGCTTATGATCTTTGTCTTATAAGATTAAAAATCTTACTAGGAATATGTAACGAATTTGCAGTCTTTTCAGTTTTATATAGTTTTTGACAGTCGTTTTACGTTCTTTGCAGCGTGTTAAGACCCTTTTCAGCCCAATTTCACTTTCACCGCAGCACCACTTCACTCTGGGTATGTTTGTATAGGCGCGAAATGCCCGTTGTACAGAGCCAGAACGTCATAAAGTTCTGTTGGTGAAAAATAACCGACTATAAACATGGTTCAGTGACCTCAGAACTCTTGTGATGATCCCAGAAGACAAGTCACGTATCGACTATGTCAATTGAAGCTACATTTACGCCTCAGACTAGATATAAACGCATATTTTAGCTCCGTATGTACGATACTTTTGAACATCCGAACCTCTGTAACTCTTACTGATACGGTATGGAAAAAAAATTCACTACTTCCCTAGGACATCACCTTAAGAACGTATGGGAAAAATTTCGACGATATGACATGCACAGAAATTATAGAAGTGGCTGTCTCTAAAACTCGTACTATTAGCATCCAGAGATCATGGACCTGCGTGTATCTTGATAACGGATACAGATTTTCCGCAAGGAGAAAATTGCGTTTAAAAAACGTAGTGGCCCGTAGAGCAAAAACTTATAAAACCTCTTTCTGCTGTTTTGTGCTCAACTACAGTAATTATGAATCTCTGGCTCTCAGTTTCGGAGGTCCCCGAGAATATAATCTGTATTGTAATTAAGAAGGGGCCAACAGCCGCAAATTCAGTATATACCCTGATATGGATTCCGTCGAGCCATGGACTTTTTTTCAGTTTCAGCGATTTCAAATGTTTCTCAACGCGACTGACCCTAATATCTGTTTCACTCAAATTTACAATTGTATGAGAATTGAAATGGGCCACTACCGTTGGCGTTTTGTTTGTCAAGGAAAATTTCAAACCGGAGCCTTGCTACCCTCAGATTCATTTCCTGTCTCATCCGTGGATGACGGTATACTGACTTTGATGCCACTATCAATCTTCACATGGGACCAGAATTTCTTCTGGTTTTGTGAAAGATCTTCGACAATATTATGCCACGGAGTTCATTCAAAGCTTCGCGCATTGCTCTCTTGATATCCAAAAGCGGTTCATTCAGCATTTCTCTCCTAATCGGTCCATGCACGATAGCGCGAAAATGAGATTTTTCAGGGAGTGACATGCGTGGTTTTATCGACCACAGAAATAAGGGATCTGGATAGCCCTTGGCCTAAAAACGATTTGTGTGCCTGTCGGAAGAATGGCCATACTGTAGCCATCCTACAGTACAGAGTAAAAATTCAAACACTAACACATTTCCTCCAGCTCAGGAAAATTGAACAAAATGGTTGGCTGTTTGACATTAGGCGTATTCTAAGAAGGATCTTAGGCAACTTGTAGAGGCACCATTTGTTCATGGGCGGTTGCTGAGGAAACCCCTAAAAGCCATGATAGTTTAGTACGAAAGGTACTAATTGTCGCAATGGTCACGTCTATAATTTCTAGTCATGGCAGATCGTCGAAATTTTTACCGTATGTTCTCAAGATGATATTCTCGGGGACCTTCGAAACTGCTTCCGGTGTCTTTATTCGTTACCAGTAGCTCAGTTACCGCACTTGTGACAAAACCACAAAAATAAATTTTATACGTTTTTGCACCGCGGGTGACAATTACCTAAATAACTAACCGCAGCAAATGGCTCAAATTTTAACTGTACATTTTTTAAACATTCGTCTATAAAGTCGATTATCCCGTTTCACAAAATCTGAATCCGTTATGAGGATACATGCAGAACCATGATTTCTGGGTGCTAACAGTACCCATTTTAGAGATGGCCATGTCTATAATTTCTATTCATGGCAAATGATAAAATTTTTTCACATGCGTTCTTAAGATGATGTTGTAGGGGAATAGTGAAACTTTTTTCGATACCGTATCAGTATGAGTTACAGAGGTTCGGAGGTTCAAAATTATCGTACTTACGGACGTAAAATATGCGTTTATATCCAGTGTGAGGCGTAAATGTGGTTTCAGCTGACGTAGTAGGTACGTGACTTGGCTTCTAGGATCATCGCAAAAGCTCTGAGGTCACTGAACTATGTTTCTAATCAGCGATTTTTCACCAACAGAACTTTATGACGTCATGTCTCTGTACATGGGGCATTCTGCGCCTATACAAATATTCCCAAAATGGTATTACAGTGACAATAAAAATGGACTAAAAAGGGTCTTAACATGCCTGAAAATAACGTAAAACAAGTGCCAAGAATTACATAAAACTGAAAAGAGTGTAAATTCAGTACATATTTCTAATAACATTTTTATAGTTATAAGATAAAAATGATAAGCAGGGCATTTTCGATTAATTGTTATTCATGAGGATAGTATCCAGAAGACATGTAAACGATTTATGTGTACCTATTCGTTGTTTAAATGTGTCAAAGTTTATAACTTTTTGGAGGTGTAGAAATGAACTGTCAAGACTTCGCTGGCCTATAGAATTAGTTTTATATAAACAGCATATCATGCTGTAACAGGAAAAAAAGGGAAGAATTGGAAGAACGCTTCTGTCTGAGCGTCATAAAGATGAGCACGCTCCTCCCCAAAGGACTGACAGCAAAGTTGAAAACCAGCAGCCCCAGTCCTCAGTTCTATTGTAGGTCAATTTGCCACTAGGAGACTAGTTTATGAGTTAAATACCCAATTACTGGTGCTGTAAGCAAACTATTTCAGCTGCGTGCGTCTCCATGAGACCGCAGGATCCAAAAAATACCTTTCGGAAATCTGAGTACGCCACCACATACAGATGACAGGAGAGATGGGGAAACGGCACCACCCCGGGTAATCTCACCACCGCAGTTTTATTGCGAGCTGCTGGCAGTACGAGAGTACGCCTGCCAGTGCTTCATCCCCTTGGCCTAGTCCGGAACTAATTCCTGTCCCCACCGTTTTTGTTTATTAACAGGCGTCTAGCGTATGAAATACTTGCCGCTTTCAGCCTTTTGGATCTTACTGTCGAGACTAAATTTTGTTGACATAATTGCCTCTATAGGCTGTCTGTATTATGCTGGGTGTATGGAAAGCATTTTAAATTGAACAAAATTTGTTTTATTTTTTAGACGATTCGTGCAAGGAAACGAACTATGGATAAAGCGAAGTGGACGAAAAGCAGTTTGTCTAGTTTTAGCTAGCAGAGCTGCCAAAAGTGTCTAATATCAATTTGGTATTCCTAAGACTATTCTGGGAGACCGACTGGAAAATAAAAATTAAAATCAAACACCTATTCAAAGAAATATTGTGATGAACAAGGAACAAGAAGAAAAATAGCTACAAGAGTTCCTGATCTAGCTCATACATTTTATAGAATAATACTCACAGTTTAGTCGGGTTGTAGCTTTCAGAGGAGCTTAAATTAAGCACACCTTTAACAGAGAAATGGAAATGGCAGGTGAAGATTTGGCAGAGGGGTTCCAAAAACGGAACAATATACTCGTAACCTGGGGAAAGCTCTCACCAACAAGTATTGGCAGAATTGTAGCATTCAACAAGTACGAGGAGGATATATTTTTTTGCTAATATAACTTCTATAATGGACAAGTTTAAGTTTCCAGCTTACGGAGTTTACGATGTGAGTGGGACAGGTACCTCAACTGTTCAGAAATCTGGCCTGATTCTAGGTTCGAAAGGCCAAAAGTAATCAGCTGAGAGAGAGGAATAAACGTAACGTCATCCGCAGCTTCAGTGCATCAGGTTCTCAATTCCTGCAAATGGTAATTCATCGCCCGCATCTCGTGGTCGTGCGGTAGCGTTCTCGCTTCCCACGCCCGGGTTCCCGGGTTCGATTCCCGGCGGGGTCAGGGATTTTCTCTGCCTCGTGATGGCTGGGTGTTGTGTGCTGTCCTTAGGTTAGTTAGGTTTAAGTAGTTCTAAGTTCTCGGGGACTGATGACCATAGATGTTAAGTCCCATAGTGCTCAGAGCCATTTGAACCATTTTTGATAATTCATCCTGGGAAGAAGATAACACCTCTGCTGGAGAGATGCGACCAAACACGTGTCCTTTATAGGTGCTCGCACAACGGGTGGACGAACGAGGCATTACTTCAAACGTGGTGCATTTCAAGAAGTCGCTAAAACAGCCCAATAAATAAAAAATGGAAAAGCTCTGGGCCTCGACAACACCAGTCCAGAGTTACATAAAGTAGGTCCCTCTGTTGTTGTTGTGGTCTTCACTCCTGAGACTGATTTGATGCAGCTCTCCATGCTACTCTAACCTGTGCAAGCTTCTTCATATCCCAGTACCTACTACAACCTACATTCTTCTGAATCTGCTTAGTGTATTCATCTCCTGGTCTCCCTCTACAATTCTTACCCTCCATGCTGCCCTCCAATACTAAATTGGTGATCCCTTGGTGCCTCAGAACATGTCCTACCAAACGATTCCTTCTTCTAGTCAAGTTGTGCCACAAACTTCTCTTCTCCCCAATTCTATTCAATACCTCCTCATTAGTTATATGATCTACCCATCTAATCTTCAGCATTCTTCTGTAGCACCACATTTCGAAAGCTTCTATTCTCTTCTTGTCCAAACTATTTATCGTCCATGTTTCACTTCCATACATGGCTACACTCCATACAAATACTTTCAGAAACGACTTCCTGACACTTAAATCTCTACTCGATCTTAACAAATTTCTGTTCTTCTAGGTCCCTCTATAACAGCAGAATTTTACATCCACTGGTTGGTTTTAGGGAAGGAGACCAGACAGCGTGGTCATCGGTCCCATCGGATTAGGGAAGGATGGGGAAGGAAGTCGGCCGTGCCCTTTCAGAGGAACCATCCCGGCATTTGCCTGGAGTGATTGAGGGAAATCACGGAAAACCTAAATCAGGATGGCCGGACGCGGGATTGAACCGTCGTCCTCCCGAATGCGAGTCCAGTGTCTAACCACTGCGCCACCTCGCTCGGTTTACATCCACTCCTGACAGCCATATGGACGAATGAAAAAATTCCGAATGATTGGAACACAGGCTCGTTCATCAAGCTCCTCAAGAAAGCGGACCTGCTATCAGTCCCAATCAAGAACATCTCACGAATAATCCTAAATAGGATAAAATCATATGTAGACAAGAAGCTAGGAAGAGAACAAGCAAGGTGCAGAGAAGGTCGCTCTGGCGTTGACCAGGTAAACATCTTGAGAATAATAGCTAAACATTCATAAAAATACTAATCGCAGCTTTACATGCTGTTTGTAGACTTTGAAAAGGCCTTCGGCAGTATAATTGGAACAAAAATATGGGGCTCACTCCAAACTTATGGAATTCGCAAAAAATTTATTGCTCTTATCAGGTGAATGTATGCAAACTACGCATGCTAGGTTCTACATCTAGGTCTGCTTTCAGATCCAATAGCAGTGAAAACAAGAGTTAAGCAAGGGTGCATGATCTCATGGATATTATTTAACATAGTACTGAATCTTGTAATGGCGCAAGCAACGGATAAAGTGAGAGGGATAAAATGGACCAATGGAATACATCTAGAAGATCTACATTGTGCAGATGACGTTTTCCTTCTATCCCACAGCCTCAACGACATGAAAGAGATACTAGAAGATCTGAAATTTGCAGCGAAGGAAGTCTGTTTCAAAATTAATGCCCAAAAGAAAAGACATGCGAGCAAATGCTAACACCACTGGTCCTAAGGTTGGGAGCCAGGTAATCTAAAGGGGCGATGAGTTTTGCTATCTTGGAAGCATGATTACACCATAGGGTGGTGCAACAGAGGTCATAAACAGCCGCATCAACAAACCCAAACGCGCTTTTACAACTCTCCGCTCTATCTGGAGATCGAAGGAAATAACATTGAGAACCAAATTTCGGATATTTGAAAGTAATGTAAAATCTGTGCTTCTATAAGGATGTGAAACATGGAGAGTGACAAAGAAGCTAATCCATAAGCTGCAGACATTCGACAACAGATGTCCATCCTTGTGATACTATGGCTAAATTTCATCTCTAACGAAACACTCTGGGAAAGAACCAACCAGAAGCCAATTGAACTGTAAATAAGAAGCAGGAAATGGAGACGGTGAGAACATGCACGTAGGAGACCAAATGAACACATTGTGAAGGAAGCACTTTG
Source organism: Schistocerca serialis cubense (assembly GCF_023864345.2). Lineage (NCBI taxonomy): Eukaryota > Metazoa > Arthropoda > Insecta > Orthoptera > Acrididae > Schistocerca > Schistocerca serialis. The sequence goes on from NC_064642.1 coordinate 784,656,762, forward strand.
CTGGATCCTGCAGGCACGACGGAGACGACGCAGGTCCAGAATGACGTGGGGGCGATCAGTTGAAGCAGAAGGTCAACAGCAAGGAATAGGATGGGAAGACGTGAAAATACTAGCAGAGGACAGACCAAGTTGGCGATCCTTTCCTGCAGCCCTATGATCAACAAAAGGAGTTAAAGAAATTAACAAAAAAATAAATAATTGTCTCACAAAAATGAATCATAAACGTAAACTGTAACAGCTGTAAGACCTTTTTCCCAACACTCTTATATTTTTCTTGATTTTCACATGAATGGCGTCATTAGCCTAGGAACATGCCGTTATTAACCCAGTACTAAGGATAATGTGCAACTGCGTGTACTTTCACAATATATTTCTTAATCGTAAAAGTTAAAAAATATATATGGCTGAAAAACTTGTAATAAACTAGATATAACTGGTAAAGTTATAGTATTATTCTTTAAGAAAAAGGCACTATATTTATTAACGAGGTAGAAAAATAATTTTCCTTAAGGTGGCAACATTGCCCCAGTCATCCATGGAGCCGTAAAGCTGGCTGAAATGTTAATGCAGCTACTGGAAAACCTCAGAATATGTTGCAACGTGATCGACGCTTGTTCCACCTTATTGTGACTTTTTAATACGAGTATTTTGATGTATAACGAATTCGATGTCCGTGAGAAGAGTCTCCTCATCCAAAAACGGATTCCTTATATAATAATCTACACCTACATAGGTTCTCAGAAAGCCACTGTACATTGCGTGGCGAGGGTACCCTGTACGACTACTTGTCATTTACTTTCCTCTCCCACTCGCAAACAGAGCGGGGGAAAACGACTGCCTACATACCGCCGTACGAGCCCTGATCTCTCGTATCTTATCTTCGTGGTCCCTACGCGCAATGTATGCTGGCCACAGAAGAATCGTTCAGTAGTCAGTTTCAAATGCCGGTTCTCTAAATTTTCTCAATAGACTTTCTCGAAAACAAAGTCGCCTTCCTTTCAGAGACTGTCATTTGATTTCCCGAAATATCTCCGTAATACTTACGCGTTGTTAAAAACTACCGGTAACAACCTAGCAGCCAACCTCTGGCCGGCTACGATGTGTTCCTTCAATCAGAGCTGCTAGGGATCCCAAAGACTCGAGCAGTACTCAAGAATAGGCAGGACCAGCGTCCTATGCGTGGGGTCTTTTAGAGGTGAACCACTCTTTCCTAAAATTCTCTCAATAAACCGAAGTCGACCATTCGCGTTCCCTCTCACAGTTCTCACATGCTCGTTACAACTCATACCGCCTTGTAAAGTTACGCCCAGATATTTAAACGATCTGACTGTGTCAAGCAGGACACTTGTAATACTGTACACAAACTTTACAGGTTTTATCTTCCTACTCATCCGCATTAACTTACATTTTCCACATTTAGGGCTAGCTGCGATTCAGCGCTCCAACTGGAAATTTTGGCTAAGTCGTCTTGTATCTTCCTGCAGTCACTCAACCTCGACATCTTACCGTACACCAGAGCATTATCAGCAAACAACCGCTGGTTGCTGCCCACCCTGTACGTCAAATCATTTATGCATACAAACAACAGCGGTCCTTTTACGCTTCCCTGGGACACTCCTGACGATACCTTTGTCTCTGATGAATACTCGCCGTCGAGGACGACACACTACGTTCTGTTATTTAAGAAGTCTTCGAACCACTCATATATCTGTGAACATATTCCATATGCTCGTACCTTCGTTAACAGCCAGAATAATTTCTGTTCACACCTTCGTTTCCTCCTCTGCTTCAAAACTGCTCACCCCCTGTTCGAGAAGTTCTCATTTCTCATATAACCTACGCTTGAGTACATGAAAATTAATTCGCCGTTCCCAAATTTTCTCTATAGATTTTCGTAAATTTTCCGTTGGCCCTTCTAATCAGCTGCATTTCCTACAGCAGTTCCACTCTCGTAAAACTTCTACAGGTCAGATTTTGGTAAAAACTACCCCTGAATTTTCGACTATATGTAGCATATTATTGCCATTGTTGGAAACTTGGCGATGTTAATAATTTGATCGCACAAGCCAATGGCAAAAACATGAAAAGAACTCAAACTGGCAACAAAGTAATCTAAACACTAACTTGTTCCTTACAGAGTTATCCAGGTTTGAATAAACGATAAGTGGTCCTGGAAACAACTTTGACGAAACCTGTTCCCTCACCCACCATTAGGAATGACGCTCTTAACCATTCGACTAATCACAGATCAATGAAAGGTAATAATCGGTTAACTTTCTTACTTGTCACATGGAAGCAACAGAAAACGAACAAAAGCTGGGCAATTACAGACAACAGAGGAAGCATTTCAAGTTAACTAATCATAACTATGGCGATATGACTATTTATGTGGATGAAAATGGAACAATGCTCGAGTGCCATCGCATTAGGCAATATCCGAATAATGTAAGTTAGCAGGAACAGGTGAAATTATGAAAATTTAATGACAGAGACAAAGAACTATTAAATTGGATCTAGTACCTACTTCACCTCAAATCCAGATAAAAATACAATGAAATAGATTACCCATGAAAGAACAATAGCAATTTCTCGTAGTTTATATTCACGAATTACAGACATTTCAGCCGTATAATTACAGAACCGAGATAGTGCAAGGTGACGTTGCTGGCAATAACGGCGTAGGAAAGACGGGACGGACTGCGGGAGGGGGGGTTATCTTTATAGTCCTAATGGGTCCTCTTTAACGTCTGTTGCAATTTAATGGAAGATATTTTCCTTAAATATCACGGCGAAACTGTTTTGAAGAATGGAATGCAATTTCTGTATGAAATATCACACTCCTATACGTTAATTACTACTAAGAAAGCAAAAAGACTGAATGAGATATAAATCATTTGCGCAGTGATTTGTGTAGAAACAACTTTAGTACAAAGGCACGTAATTTAATGTTGTTCGTAGACAACGTATAATGATGCGTACTTTCCAAGAAAAGAATCAGCCTTTTACGATATCTCGCGGATATGAATTATCACGACAAGGCAACCCAATGTGTAAAAAACTGAGCCCTTCAATGATATAGGTTGCATATCGCCGTTTCTTTGTAAGAAATTAGGTTTCTCGCTGTGACGACGAATGACTTGGACACAGATTCTTATCGACAGGAATCGAAAATAACAATATAATACAAAGACTTGCTAACATGTAGTGCCATCAGTTTTTTTATGTGAAAGCTCTTAAAGCTTTTTAAACAAAACAAATGTTGTTAACATTCTACATCTTTACTCTTCATGTCTACACACGTATTTCGCAACATAGTGACCCTGGCGACGTAGACACTCTTCCCAACGAGACCCCAGTCTGTCAGTGCCGTCATTGAACGATGACTTCGTTGGCGGAGCCACATACTTACCTCCACCTGCACCGCTTCACCATCAGGTTGATGTCCTAGAAAATGTTCTTTAGAGTTTTGGAAACGGATGAAAAATGTGTGGGACCAATTCGGAATTGTATGGAGGGTGACTGATGATAGTGAACTCATGATGAGGGATTGTACAAGATGTTGCAGCTCTCGTGTGTGGTCTGGCATAGACATGCTGTAGGAAAAGGTACCCCATGTGTGAACAGTTTCTTGGAATTCGAAACTCGATTACAGCACGCTGTTGCTCAGGCAACGACATAGTTTACGTTACACACCGCAATATTACACGCTACAATTTGGGGGCCCTATAACGGCAGAGAGCTGTAAATATTTAGATATCAGGAATAAATGTATAGAATGTTAATAACCTTCGTTTTATTTTAAAAGCTCTTAGAGCTTCTACATAAAACATTCGGAGGCATTACATATCAACGCGCCTTCGTATTAACCAGTTGAAAAATGCTTCTGTCGGAGCACAAAAAAAGCGAACATACTCCTATTTAAAAGGTTCCGACAGAAAAACGTAGAACCACCTGCCTCAATCCTCGATCCATATTCCTCATTAAAGATTTTAGCATGCGATAATATTCGTGCTGTTATAACACAGAACACTCTAATTCTTTTCGCCCAGCTTCTCTTTGCTGTGAAGGCTTGGTATTTAGCATTTTCCTGTAATATCCACTTGTGTCTACATCTATATCTACATGAGTATTCTGCAGTTCACAGTTAAGTGCCTGATAGAGGGTTCACCGAAATAGCTTGAAACTATTCACGATCTTGCCGGCCGGAGTGACCGTGCGGTTCTGGGCGCTACAGTCTGGAGCCGGGCGACCGCTACGGTCGCAGGTTCGAATCCTGCCTCGGGCATGGATGTGTGTGATGTCCCTAGGTTAGTTAGGTTTAATTAGTTCTAAGTTCTAGGCGACTGATGACCTTAGAAGTTAAGTCGCATAGTGCTCAGAGCCATTCACGATCTTGCAGGATGCTGCAGGTGGAAAACAGGTCTGCAACTTGTCTTATAATTGAAATACATGGTTGTAGCTCCTTTATAAGTTGCATTGAGAAGTATATTTCTTATTTCTTGACGTTGACTTGTTTGGGACACCTGTGTCCATTCTCAAACCATCCTACAAAGAATATTACAGCTGTACAGTTGACGTGACAGTTTTATACAAACGAGGCACATATTTGCAATACAATTATAGTACACTAAGTTCACGTAAGGCGTACAAGTTTTTCGTGGTTACTATTACAAGTGGTCTTACAACTTACATACCCTGCTGTAACTTGTGACAATTACAGTGGGTGACCCATGTGCTAGAACTGCCCCCTCAGTGATCAAAGCGGCACTATGGCTGACTCAACAACAATAAAATACACCACCTAGGACAAACATTAGAAAACTGCTGTGAAGAGACACCAGTGGTTACCACGTAAAACTCCAGTGGCCGCTGACAGCGGTGCGTGGCGAAGATAACAACACTTTGTTTTCCTTTTCGTTAACTTAATATAGATTTTAAAAAACCACGATGCCAAAAAAATTCTTATGCTAAGGCCGCTCACTGATCTCCAGTGGGTCGAGTTACACCAAACTGCTATTCGTTACGTAATGGCATGACGTCACCCGGAGATTATGCAGCAGTTGCATGAGCTACGCTCAGTAGTTATACTGTTATGCATTACACATAATTTGCGGCCAGTCCCTTAAAAGCTACACGTTTGTACTACCTCGAAACCAAAAAGTGCGGCAGCCTCCTCTCCAACGATGAAAGTGCTCGCGTTGCTCCTAAGGGCCTGCGGTTTGGCATTCTGGAAAACTAGAAATTTTTAGGAATAAAATCAAAGAATCACGTAAAGTACTCAAAGAGCAAGTAGATTTTATATGTGACGAGGTTTTTTGCTCTGTTCGTGCAGGAAGTGTGGTTACTAACATCTAGGGGAGAGGTACCACCTCCTGCTATGTATTGTGTACTGATAGCGTAACATTCTGTAGACAGTTGGTTACTGTATGTCACGGCCCAATATCATATATTTTACGTCGTTTTCGACCTGTTTCGCACCATGGGCGTTTTCACAATATTCTGGTTATTTTGCAATATGAGGACCATGGCTCCTTACATTGGAATAAAGGGAACGAAGTTGCACAGAGTGTTCGTTAACTGACTGTTGTCCCTCACAATCGTATAAGAACTGAAACGTGTTTTCTACGGCCAAATTTTGAACATCACGTAATTGGTGGACATCATATACTGCTCAGTCGGTTGCTAATACACTCCTGGAAATGGAAAAAAGAACACATTGACACCGGTGTGTCAGACCCACCATACTTGCTCCGGACACTGCGAGAGGGCTGTACAAGCAATGATCACACGCACGGCACAGCGGACACACCAGGAACCGCGGTGTTGGCCGTCGAATGGCGCTAGCTGCGCAGCATTTGTGCACCGCCGCCGTCAGTGTCAGCCAGTTTGCCGTGCCATACGGAGCTCCATCGCAGTCTTTAACACTGGTAGCATGCCGCGACAGCGTGGACATGAACCGTATGTGCAGTTGACGGACTTTGAGCGAGGGCGTATAGTGGGCATGCGGGAGGCCGGGTGGACGTACCGCCGAATTGCTCAACACGTGGGGCGTGAGGTCTCCACAGTACATCGATGTTGTCGCCAGTGGTCGGCGGAAGGTGCACGTGCCCGTCGACCTGGGATCGGACCGCAGCGACGCACGGATGCACGCCAAGACCGTAGGATCCTACGCAGTGCCGTAGGGGACCGCACCGCCACTTCCCAGCAAATTAGGGACACTGTTGCTCCTGGGGTATCGGCGAGGACCATTCGCAACCGTCTCCATGAAGCTGGGCTATGGTCCCGCACACCGTTAGGCCGTCTTCCGCTCACGCCCCAACATCGTGCAGCCCGCCTCCAGTGGTGTCGCGACAGGCGTGAATGGAGGGACGAATGGAGACGTGTCGTCTTCAGCGATGAGAGTCGCTTCTGCCTTGGTGCCAATGATGGTCGTATGCGTGTTTGGCGCCGTGCAGGTGAGCGCCACAATCAGGACTGCATACGACCGAGGCACACAGGGCCAACACCCGGCATCATGGTGTGAGGAGCGATCTCCTAGACTGGCCGTACACCACTGGTGATCGTCGAGGGGACACTGAATAGTGCACGGTACATCCAAACCGTCATCGAACCCATCGTTCTACCATTCCTAGACCGGCAAGGGAACTTGCTGTTCCAACAGGACAATGCACGTCCGCATGTATCCCGTGCCACCCAACGTGCTCTAGAAGGTGTAAGTCAACTGCCCTGGCCAGCAAGATCTCCGGATCTATCCCCCATTGAGCATGTTTGGGACTGGATGAAGCGTCGTCTCACGCGGTCTGCACGTCCAGCACGAACGCTGGTCCAACTGAGGCGCCAGGTGGAAATGGCATGGCAAGCCGTTCCACAGGACTACATCCAGCATCTCTACGATCGTCTCCATGGGAGAATAGCAGCCTGCATTGCTGCGAAAGGTGGATATACACTGTACTAGTGCCGACATTGTGCATGCTCTGTTGCCTGTGTCTATGTGCCTGTGGTTCTGTCAGTGTGATCATGTGATGTATCTGACCCCAGGAATGTGTCAATAAAGTTTCCCCTTCCTGGGACAATGAATTCACGGTGTTCTTATTTCAATTTCCAGGAGTGTAGTTTGTCTAACGTGCTTTTTCATTTGGTTTTCACCTAATGGGGTAGTGTACGTCAGAGCTTAGTTGGTAATAATTTTTAGTGGTTATAAAGAAATTATAATCATTCCCGACGTCAGAGGATTTTGCTTTCCGGCAATTAACATGGCTTTTGGATATCTATAAGCTATTTCATGAGAAGCTTCTGCAATGAAAAACGCACCCAAGGCACTGTCCCCAATTTTACGCGATAATGCAAAACGAGCTGCCCTTCTTTGAACTTTTTCGATGTTCTCAGTAAACGCTGATGCGGATCTCACAACACGTAGTTGTACTTGAGAACGGGTCGGACCAACCCATTGAAGGAGGTCTTTTCAGTAGATGTGTTGCATCCCCCCAGTGTTCTGCCAGTAAAGAGCAATCTTTCGTTCGCTCTCCTCGTAACATTATCTATGTGAACGTTCCAGTTCTAGTTATTCGTAATTCTAGTCCCTAAGTATTCAGTTCAGTTTACAGTCTTATTGTCTGTGTGATTAATAGTGTATCCTGAATTTAGTGGTTATATTTTAGTAATCATGTGTATGACTTCAAAAGTTTTATAATTGAGCGTCCCCGTTGTGTTGATCTGAAACAGCAGAGGGCTTCAACACTTTCTTGGGGAACACCAGATAGTGCTTCTGTTCAATTCGATGACTTGCCGTGGGTTACTATGAACTGTTATTTTTATGACAAGAAATCACGAGTCCAGTAGCACAAATGAGACGATATCCCGTTGGAAAGCAATTTGATGAGAAGTCTCTTGTGAGGAACGATGTCTGGAAATATAAACATTTGCAGTAAATTTGAGATCACCTGTCGATATTGACCATTACTTCATGTGGATAAAAAGCTGTTTGTGCCTCACAAGAACGATATTCGCTGAATCCGTGTTGGCTACTGGTCAATAAATCGTTTCCTTCAAGGCAATTCTTAATGTTCCCCTACTTCGGGTGCGGAGGTTGGAATAGGCCCGAGGTATTCCTGCCTGTCGTACGAGGCCACTAAAAGGAGTTTCACACGTTTCGGCATTTGGTCCCCTGTAGGATTTAACCCCCATTCTTCAAAATTTTTTCGAAGAGCGTGCCAATTGGGGAAGGGCGCCTTACAAGGTGCATCGTGTCCATCGTGCATTGAGATCTTTAGTCCACTTTCTCGTTGTTGCATCGCAGTCCTGCCCATTCTCCATATCTTCGGCGAGGACACCTTCCTGGTGCGTTTTCTACCATGCACTATGCAGTGTCAATTTCTGCGTCGACGATGACCAATGACATCTTTGCTCCGGATATCCAGAACAGTAGCCAGTCCATCGTAGTGGGGCCGCCATTTACCCTGTTGGTCGTAACCCCCTGACCACACAGGGATCGCTCTTCTGATACCTCCGGAATTAACTCCCCACTTATGCCAAGGGCCATTCTGCCAGGTGGTCTTTGCTGCGGCTGGGTGGCGCCCATGGGGAGGGCCCCTGGTCGGAGTGGGTGGCATCAGAGTGGATAACACGTGATGAAGCGTAGTCCATCTTCTCTTGCTAGTGGTGAAACACCAGCAGTCTCTAAGCGCTAATGAGCTCAATTCAGTGTACAGAAATACGACCCCAAATCGTTCCCCTCCCTGGGCACACCATGGGAGGAACGTCAGGCTAAAGATGGCTGCAGATCTTATTCGCCCGAGTACCTTGTATGTTCGAGTGCTGATGGGGAATCTTTCATGACGATGAAGCCTCGGTTTTTTGTTGAGCATTTAGAGGACAAAATGAGATCTGGGTCAGTCTTGATCAAAACAGCATCCTCTGCCCAATCAAGGGAGTTACTCGCTTGTGACAAGCTGGGGGATGTTTCTGTAACCATCATGCCTCATAAGAGCTTAAATATGGTCCAGGGTATCATATTTCACAGAGACCTTCTTTTGCAGTGCGACGATGTGCTGCTCGCCAATTTAGAGCAATGAGGTGTGCATTTCGTCCGGCGTGTCCACTGGGGTCCAAAGGATAATCAGGTTGCCACCGGTGCCTTCATCATGGCCTTTGAGGGTGATACATTGCCGTAGAAGGTTAAGGTGATGGTCTACCAGTGTGATGTAAAGCCCTATATCCCTCCCCTGATGCTGTGCTTTAAGTGCTGGAAGTTCGGCCATAAGCCTTCCAACTGTACTTCCAGCGTCACATGCCGAGATTGCGGACGCCCCTCACATCCCAATACTCCATGTGCCCCGCCTCCCATCTGTGTCAACTGCAGAGAGCACCATTCCCCTTGCTCGTCTGATTGCAAGATTCTCCAGGAAGAAAGGAAAATCATGGAGCACAAGACCCTGGACCGACTGACCTATACTGAGGCTAAGAGATAATTTGAATGCCTGCATCCTGTGTGTATGACACCGTCTTACGCTGCCACTACAACAGTTCTGGCACCATCAGTTCCGTCAACCCAGGTCACCTCTCAGAGCCAGAAGACTACACCTGCCCCCCTGATGGTGGGCGGCATTTCACTCCCTATAACTGCACCACCTACTTTGGGAGCAACACCGCCCTAACTATCGAGGACGTCCGTTCCCACTTCTAGGCCAGAGAACTGTAAGTCTTCAAAAATGGTTCAAACGGCTCTGAGCACTATGGGACTTAACGTCAGAGGTCATCAGTCCCCTAGAACTTAGAACTACTCAAACCTAAATAACCTAAGGACATCACACACATCCATGCCCGAGGCAGGTTTCGAACCTGCAACCGTAGCAGTCACGCGGTTGCGGACTGAAGCGCCTAGAACCGCTCGGCCACAGCGGCCGGCTCGTAAGTCTTCGGCTTCTCTCGCTAGGAAGGGGTCTCTTGGGTCACTCCCGTCCCAGGTTTCTTCTAGTGGTAAAGACGACACCCGCCAGTGGCTGACGAGCCCAAAAGCAGCTGGCCATAGGTCTTCACGCTCATCCTCAGTCCCAGAGACTGAGCCAGTGAAGTCCTCCCAGCCTGGGCAACCCCAGGAGCAGCGAGAGAAGTGCATGACCGGTAAAAACACGCTTGATATGGATAGCTATCGGCCCATCAGCCTCACCAACGTTCTTTGTAAGCTGCTGGAACGTATGGTATGTCGGCAGTTGGGTTGGGTCCTGGAGTCACGTGGCTTGCTTGCTCCATGTCAGGGCGGCGTCCTCCAGGGTCGCTGTACCACTGATAATCTTGTGTCCATCGAGTCTGCCACCCGTACAGCCTTTTCCAGACGGCAACAACTGAAAGCCGTCTTTTTTTACTTTTTTACTTTCCCTCACAACATTGTATGAATGGGGTCTCTAGGGACCACTCGTGATTTTTATCCAAAACTTCTTGTCGCTCCGCACTTTCCGTGCCCAAGTTGGTGACTCTCATAGTACCATCCATATCCAGGAGAATGGAGCCTCGTAGGGCTCTGTATTGAGTGTCTCTCTACTTTTAGTGGCCATTAACCGTCTAGCAGCAGCTGTGCAGCTGTCGGTCCCTCCGTCTCACTTTCTCTGTATGCAGACGGCTTCTGCATTTCGTACTGCTACTCCAGTACTGTTGTTGCTGAGCGGCGCCTCCAGGAAGCAATCCACAAGGCGCAGTCACGGGCTCTAGTCCACAGCTTCCAGTTTTCAGCCGCAAAGTCGCGTGTCATGCACTTCTGTCGACGTCGTAACGTTCATCCGGACCCCGCACTTTACCTTAATGACGATCCACTCACTGTAGTGTTAGCATATTAATTCCTAGAATTTGTTTTCGACACTCGATTGACTTGGCTCCCTCATCTTCGTCAGCTTAACCAGAAGTGCCGGCAGCACCTCAGTGCCCTCCGTTGCCTGAGCAACACCAGTTGCGGTGCAGATCGCTCTACGCTGCTGCAGTTCTACAGAGCCCTTGTCCAATCCCGAATTGACTTTGGGAGTGTGGTTTATGGTTCGCCAGCGCCTTCAGCATTGCACTTACTCGACCCTGTGCACCACTGTGGGGTTCGATTAGCGACAGGACCTTTTAGGATGAGTCCGGTGACCAGCGCGTACTGGTGAAGGCTGGTGTCCCTCCACTGCAGATCATACGTGTGCAACTACTCGCAAGCTATGCAGCAAACATTCATAGTTCCCCTGAGCATCCGAATTACCGTCTCCTTTCCCCACCCGCGCCAGTCCATCTCCCGCATCGACGGCCCAGATCAGGGCTAACGATTGCGGTTCGCGCGCGATCCCTTCTCTCTGAACTGGCGTCCTTCCCGTTACCACCTATACTTGCGATCCGTTCATGTTCGCCTCCATAGTGTACGCCTCGGCCGCAGCTTCTTCTGGACCTTTTGCCTCGCCCTAAGGACTCCGTTAACCCCGCCGCTCTCTGCTGTCACTTCCTCTCGATTCTTGACATGTTCCGGGGCTCTGAAGTGGTTTACACCGACGGTTCAATGGCTGATCGTGACTTAGGCTTCGCATATGTTCATGGAGGACATATTGAGCAGCACTCCTTGCCAGTTGGCTGAAGTGTTTTCACTGCAGAGCTGACGGTCATATCTCTGCTCTTGAGTACATCCGATCGTGTCCTGGCGAGTAATTTCTCCTGTGTACTGACTCATTTAGCAGCCTACAAGCTATCGACCAGTGCTACCCTCGCCACCCTCTGGTAGCGTCCATTCAGGAGTTCATCTATGCCCTAGAACAGTCCGCCGTTCTGTGGTGTTTGTGTGGGCCCCAGGACACGTCGGAATCATTGGCAACGAACTTGCTGACAGGCTGGCCAAACAGGCGACGCGGAAACCGCTTTTGGAGATAGGCATCTCCGAAGCTGACCTGCGTTCTTACACCACAGGGTTTTCCGGCGTTGGGAGACGAAATGGCATAACAGCACGCACAACAAAGTGCGTGTCATTAAGAAAACTATGAATACGTGGAAGTCTCTCATACAGGCCTCTCGCAGGGAAGTAGTCCTCTGCCAGCTCCGCATTGGCCATAAGTGGCTAACGCATGGGTACGTACTCCATCGCGAGGACCCACCTCAGTGTCGCTGTGGCTCCCATAAGACAGTCGTCCACCTCTTGCTGGAATGTCCACTTTTACCCGTTCTGGGGCAGACTTTTAACTTTCCCAGCGCCCTGCCTTCGGTGTTGGGCGACAATGCCTACACAGCAGCTTTAGATTTACGTTTTATCCGTGAGAGTGGGTTTTATACTTCTATCTAGGTTTTAGCGCATATCCTTTGTTCCTCTGTGTCCTCCACCGTAGTGCTTCTAGTGTGGAGGTTTCAATGTATTGCAGAGTGGCTGGCTTTCTCTTTTTATTCTCGTGGTTGGCCAGCCAATGTAATCTGTTTTCATGTTTTATACTCATCTGTTTATAGCGTCTCTCTGTTGTTTTCTTGTCCTCTTTTGTTCCTTTTAGTGTTCGTTACCTTCCATTCATTCTTGTGACTTTCCTTTTCTTTCCGTTTAGTGTTACACACCCCTCGAAATTGAAATAAGAACACCGTGAATTCATTGTCCCAGGAAGGGGAAACTTTATTGACACATTCCTGGGGTCAGATACATCACATAATCACACTGACAGAACCACAGGCACATAGACACAGGCAACAGAGCATGCACAATGTCGGCACTAGTACAGTGTATATCCACCTTTCGCAGCAATGCAGGCTGCTATTCTCCCATGGAGACGATCGTAGAGATGCTGAATGTAGTCCTGTGGAACGGCTTGCCATGCCATTTCCACCTGGCGCCTCAGTTGGACCAGCGTTCGTGCTGGACGTGCAGACCGCGTGAGACGACGCTTCATCCAGTCCCAAACATGCTCAATGGGGGACAGATCCGGAGATCTTGCTGGCCAGGGTAGTTGACTTACACCTTCTAGAGCACGTTGGGTGGCAAGGGATACATGCGGACGTGCATTGTCCTGTTGGAACAGCAAGTTCCCTTGCCGGTCTAGGAATGGTAGAACGATGGGTTCGATGACGGTTTGCATGTACCGTGCACTATTCAGTGTCCCCTCGACGATCACCAGTGGTGTACGGCCAGTGTAGGAGATCGCTCCCCACACCATGATGCCGGGTGTTGGCCCTGTGTGCCTCGGTCGTATGCAGTCCTGATTGTGGCGCTCACCTGCACGGCGCCAAACACGCATACGACCATCATTGGCACCAAGGCAGAAGCGACTCTCATCGCTGAAGACGACACGTCTCCATTCGTCCCTCCATTCACGCCTGTCGCGACACCACTGGAGGCGGGCTGCACGATGTTGGGGCGTGAGCGGAAGACGGCCTAACGGTGTGCGGGACCGTAGCCCAGCTTCATGGAGACGGTTGCGAATGGTCCTCGCCGATACCCCAGGAGCAACAGTGTCCCTAATTTGCTGGGAAGTGGCGGTGCGGTCCCCTACAGCACTGCGTAGGATCCTACGGTCTTGGCGTGCATCCGTGCGTCGCTGCGGTCCGGTCCCAGGTTGACGGGCACGTGCACCTTCCGCCGACCACTGGCGACAACATCGATGTACTGTGGAGACCTCACGCCCCACGTGTTGAGCAATTCGGCGGTACGTCCACCCGGCCTCCCGCATGCCCACTATACGCCCTCACCCAAAGTCCGTCAACTGCACATACGGTTCACGTCCACGCTGTCGCGGCATGCTACCAGTGTTAAAGACTGCGATGGAGCTCCGTATGGCACGGCAAACTGGCTGACACTGACGGTGGCGGTGCACAAATGCTGCGCAGCTAGCACCATTCGACGGCCAACACCGCGGTTCCTGGTGTGTCCGCTGTGCCGTGCGTGTGATCATTGCTTGTACAGCCCTCTCGCAGTGTCCGGAGCAAGTATGGTGGGTCTGACACACCGGCGTCAATGTGTTCTTTTTTCCATTTCCAGGAGTGTATGTTTCCTCCGTTTTATTCTCACACTTGTGCCATTGATTTAATTACTACCAAGGGACCGATGACCTCGTAGTTTGGTCCCTTTTCCCGCCTCTAAACCAACCAACCAACCACAATGTTAGAACACACGATATGTTCCAGAAACCTACTGCAAATCGTGTTAATGATATTGGTCTGTAATTCAGCGGATTTTTAAAAATGGACTCATTACATCAACATACTCAGAAAGGAATTAACTGGTATACAATCTGGACTGGAAACCTTGCTTTCATTAAGTGATTTAAGCTGCTTTACTACAACGAGAATATTTACATCTCAGTTCCTCGTGTTAGCATTTGTTCTTGATTCGAATTCTCGAATACTTAACTTCGTCTTCTTTGGTAAAGGAATTTCCAAAAACCGTGTGTAGTGTCTCTATCTTAGTGGCACTATCATCACTAGCTTTACCACTGCAATCGCACAGTGAAGGTACTGACTATCTGGTCTCTGGTGTACTTTACATACGCCTAGAACATCTTTGGATTTTCGCCTTTCTTGGAGATTTTGCGTTGTTTTAAATTTGCCTTGCTTTTGTCGTTGCTTCCGTAATGGCGTTCTCCCTGTTTCATGTACCATGCAGGATCAGTATCAATTCATATTAATTTTTCTGGTATATATCTCGCAAATGCAGTAGATGCTATTTCATTTATTTCAAACCACCACTCCTGGTCTACGCTTACATAGTCAGATTGTAATGAGTGGAGACTGTCTCTTAGGAAGGCATAAAGCGAATTTTTATCTGCTTTTTTAAACAGAATTATTTTTCGTTAATTTTTGGTACATTTTTATGTTACAAGGAATTTGCTGTATCCGTCATGATGCTCTGGATTATTAGTTGTTTGAAGTCAAGTATATTTTCGCAACCATTTACACTTCGAATAGACTCCTGAACTAATTGATCAAAATTATTTGCTGTGATTTATGCCTAAGACCGATTTCAAACATTTATTTTAACCGACATATCGAGAGTAACTGAAGTCAACACAAACTATAATTATGGGAGTGGGGCATCTATTTGAAATGAGACTCAAGTTTTCTTCGAACTTTAAATGCGAACATTTTAGGTTAGGCTTTACTGTGACTGTTATTAGCATTAAATAAAACAACAAGTTTACTGTTGCCAGTCACCGTTTTATTTATCTGCACGACGCGTTTCAATGGTTTACACCTACATCATCAGGTGGATTTACATTAGTATGACATATGTGTGTGTGTGTTGTGTTGCGATTTTTTGGAGGAACTTGTGGCAGTGCCTAGTTTAAAAACAAGACACTATTTCAGAACATGGTTTTGGGTTTCTTCTGACAAAAAATTTAACCTTATACCAACGGTAAACACAAAATAAGTAAAATAGAGTCTCTCCAGTGGTCACAGGTTCTTTTCGCTGTCATAACACATCAAATGTATATTGTCATATTTGTAAACAAATATGGCGTTTGGAAACTGTTGGGTGCAATGTTTGTATAGCAGAAGAGAAGACATTATCGCAAAGCACGAAGAATATACATCGTAACAACATTATCACAGAATAATTTTTAAAGGATTTAGAGGTGTTTGTTTTGAGGTGTCGAATAAATGTGTTGGAATAAATACTTCAGGTGGCATATAAATCCGATTTTGACAAGCTAAAACAGCTGAGACTTCATACTCGTTTATTCTTCAGGTGATATGTTAAAATGGCTTGTCCGCAGCACGTGGTCGTGCGGTAGCGTTCTCGCTTCCCACGCCCGGGTTCCCGGGTTCGATTCCCGGCGGAGTCAGGGATTTTCTCTGCCTCCTGATGACTGGGTGTTGTGTGATGTTCTTAGGTTAGTTAGGTTTAAGTAGTTCTAAGTTCTAGTGGACTGATGACCATTTGAACCATTTTTAAAATGGCTTAAACTTCATACTTGTTTATAACAATCAGGTGAAATGTTACAGACGTTAAGTGCAGTAATGATATTGGATACAGCGCTAAAATTATACATAAATAACAATTCTGATTGGGATTAATAGACAGATATGAAAAACTGGAGGCAGAAGGAGAGGAAGAGAAACAAAAAGTGAGAGGGAGAGAGACGGTGGAAAGAGTGAGTATATGAGAGCAAACTTTACATGACAAGGGGTCTTAAGATTGTATCTTTTATATATATTAGCTGCCTAAAGGTATGGGTTATACATTGGTTAATGCTTTAAAATATGCAGATGGAGGTACAATTTGTACCAGTAGTTGATGTACATACGGTTTCAAGCTGACAAGGGGCTCAAGCTGTTGGTGTGATGAAATATCTGTAAATGAGGTCAATCTCTTGTACTCTTGGCAGCTGTCTTAGTAACATGATTGAATATTTATGGTAAATATTAAGGTGTGTGTATGTGTGCTACTTTAATGATTTAGGCCGTTGCTGAAACCAGAGATGATATTATTGTAAATATTGTCACTTTTGTCATTTAAGATGGATTAAGGTTGTTTTGTTTGGTGTTTGTATCTTTGGAGTGTTTCAAAGATGTCTAGTTTTCTGCCTTTTGGTTGGATGTGTAGGATGCTGATACTTGCGTCTTTCACATGGTGTTTTGTTCCATGCAGGTGGATGGCTATTATTGATGTGTGGTATTTTTTGTTTTTTAGTGCTGCCATGTGTATTTGAATCTAATCTCAAATGATCTGCCTGTCTGGCCTATGTAGAAGCACTTACAGTCCAAACATTAAATTTTGTACACACCTGTGTGATGAAGTGGGTTTCGTGTGCTGATGTTGTGGGGTAACTTCTGTCCAATCTTGTTGTCTGTTTTAAGGATATGCTTGTGCCTTTTCGTTTGAAGACATTGGCAATCTGATATCTACATCTACATCCATACTCCGCAAGCCACCTGACGGTGTGTGACAGAGGGTACCTTGAGTACCTCTATCGCTTCTCCCTTCTATTCCAGTCTCGTTTTGTTCGTGGAAAGAAGGATTGTCGGTATGCCTCTGTGTGGGCTCTAATGCCTCTGATTTTATCCTCATAGTCTCTTCGCGAGATATACGTAGGAGGGAGCAATATACTGCTTGAATCCTCGGTGAAGGTATGTTCTCGAAACGTCAACAAAAGCCCGTGCCGAGCTACTGAGCGTCTCTCTTGCAGAGTCTTCCACTGGAGTTTATCTATCATCTCCGTAA
This sequence comes from Schistocerca serialis cubense, assembly GCF_023864345.2. Classification (NCBI taxonomy): domain Eukaryota; kingdom Metazoa; phylum Arthropoda; class Insecta; order Orthoptera; family Acrididae; genus Schistocerca; species Schistocerca serialis. Next base: position 784,673,905 of record NC_064642.1, read on the forward strand.
CGCTTTCGCGATTACTTAATGATTGTGTAACGAAGCGCGCTGCTCTCCATTGGATCTTCTCTATCTCTTCTATCAACCCTATGTGCTACGGATCCCACACTGGTGAGCAGTATTCAAGCAGTGGGCGAACAAGTGTACTGTAACCTACTTCCATTGTTTTCGAACTGCATTTCCTTAGGATTCTTGCAGTGGATGTCAGTCTGGCATTATCTAGAAAGGGGATTGTATGGAAGATGTTATTTTCTTTTTGCTTTTTGTGTTGTGATTGCTTTGCCATTATTGAATGTTTTAGGGCGTCTGCAATTTAGCTGTTACAACCATTTGCAATAGTTGTTTGCTTTATTATTTCAATTTCTTGATCACATTTGTCTCCAGAGAGTGGTAGTTAGATAGCTCTATTGATCATGTACCGGAATGCTGCCATTTTGTGTGCTGTGCGGTGACAAGAGAAGTTGTGGATTGTAGAATGTGTTGTTTGTAAATTTTATTGTTAAATTTAAAATAGTTGTATGAATATACTTACCGAGTGTTCTCAAAAGTCGCCCATGAAGTTTTATTAGACACCTGAAGCTCGCCCTATACTACACCTAATTCAAAAGGACCAAGCGATTTGCTCAATTTGCCTGGGCTGGAGGAAGAATTTCTTGTTTACATTTTAACCCTGTACAGTAGGGTAGCATTTGTACGCTTGTTCTTCTTTATACAAATGATCTCCGGCCAAGAGATAACCAAAACATTTGATCCCTTATCTCAATGATCAATACAACCCGAGATACGACCCCTGAAAAATCGCATTTTCGCTTGCGGATCTTTTGAACATACTGGTGCCATTTACTGCTGTGCATGTGTTGTGAACGTGAATCCCTCGCAACCCCAGAGGAAGTTTTCAGATCCACAAAGTATAAAACCGAAGGACTAAATTTTAAAGGAAAGAACCTAAAATACTTTCGTATGGCAGTGTACTGTTCGCATGTGGACGTCATCAGTGAACGAGATGACTGAATAGATCAAGTTTGAAAATAATATGTAAAATGAGATTTAATTGTACTAAAACAAAGCATAGTTAACACGAGAAGAAAATAGTACATATTAATAAATGATATTACAGAAACCATTATATTGTTTTGTGTTTTATGAGAGGTGATCACAATGACATTGGGGGGCGCAAGTGAAACAATCAGATGAGTAAAAATGACGTGGAGTACTTCCTGTAAAATTCACATTTTCAGAAGTAAGTATCCGAAGTATTTGAGAAACAAAGTTTACAGTCAGTTATGACTCGCGAAAACTTATACAGCGACTTTCTATACACATACAGTTAAAAGCTGAGGACAGTTCAACGAATTATAGGCATAGTCATTATTGAAATTATTACGATAGATAGTAAAACAAGCTTGAAGAACAGACTAGAGTCAAAGTAGTTACAATGACTGTAATCGAAATTAAACCTTGACGAGTAAATCGAAGGTGCGCAAACGAAATTGTTTTGCTGTGTTTCAAGAGGTGCGGAAAGACAGGATTCACGACCAGAAAACATCTGTGAACAGCATGAGTGCGTAGCACTCAAGACTGCAACGTGTGGAGGCGTCAAGATGATGCCTTTACCCAACAGTGAATATCAAATTATCAGTTAATTACATAATCAAATAATCAGTTAATTATATAATCAATGTCCTCGACACTTTTGGGTTGTCTGTTCAGTTCGTAGTACACCTGTATTCGTAAGAGACTTTATGCAGAAAATGTCAATATACAAAATTTTGATTGTGCTGTAAGTATGGCAACGAGAAATTTCCTACGTAAGTGACAGCAGTTCCCTGATCGCGTCCTTATGGCAACGGATGCAAAACTATTTCATTTCCAGGAGAAAACAGATGACCTGGCAAACATGAATTAAGAAAGAGATCATTGTAAGTCAACACGCAGAGCTATAACAAGCACAACTCCATCACCATTTTTTTACTCATCGATATAAGTACACGAAATAATATATCGCTCATAAATGAATTTTTCTTTACTCAGTTATTCTTCATTAACGGTTTTAATTTAAAGAACTTCTATAGCCATTTACATAATCACATCGATGGTGCTCTATTTGTTCTTTGGTTACTTCTACACCGCTACAGCGCCCTCTACGAGCACCACTGTAGACTCAGCCCATTTGATCAAGAGCAGAAGGCAGGAACACTTCGCTTCAGCTTCGCACCTGCGAACTAAGTTATGTATGCCTCAGTTAATATTGTGGTATAGTAAAACCATTTCTAAAGCAGTACCGAGAGATTTTCAGATTTTACTGCTCCTACTCACTTCCTTCATTCGCCCAACCTTTCAGTTTTCAGGAGCAGACTCACACAACGCCTTCCAGGCGGGATACAAAAAGTATAATGAGATCTGTCCTTCATTAAATAGTGGGCCCTGCCCTGTGTGGATCACCTAATGAGTTGATTAACTTGACATAAAATTAATTTAATGCCTTGAAGCCCACAACAAATAAAACGTTGGCGGGCAATAGACTTCGTTTCACTGATAGGTCTTTCACGTCAAAATATAATTAAGCATGCAATGGGCAAAGGGAGTGACTACTGTGAGTAGAATGCTGATATAAAAAAAGATGGCCGTGAACAGGCTTCTGAATTTGCTGAAGCTGTGCAACTTTACCGATACAGCCAATGAAAGACAAGAAGCTGCGGGAGCTGTCGAATCTGCCAGGATCGGTGCCGCTACATACTGTAGGAGATGACCCCACGTCTGCCGGTGATTGTATCATGTCCGCGAAAATATACAGTTTCACCTGGGTGTCCATACGTGTTTACGCCTAACTGCTCTCTCTCTCTCTCTCTCTCTCTCTGTCTGTCTGTCTCTGCAGAAACGGAAGGCTCCAGCGACTGTACTCTGCGACGATCTAGAAGCAAGTCCCAGCCCCTACTGTTGCTCAAAACCTTCCGAAGAACAGCCGTTCCCCCTGACGTTCTCGAATCAACCTATCATAGCCCAGCAATGGTTACTGTGTCGTTCATGTTTTCTAGCAAGGAGACCCAGTCTTCCTGAATTAATTACTGCAGTACAGTACACATTCTGCTCTCTGAAAAAGCAGTACACAATGCCTGGAGTTTCTGCAGCCAAACACCTGGCGCATTTCACAAAATGAGGGAAGCTTCCCAGTGAAAACGAACTCCGTCTCGTCCATAAAACGATTTAATGGGCGATGTTTTGGTGATGTGCAGCGGCATCTAAGAAACGCGACATCTGGAAAAATTGGTCATCACGTCACACAAGGTGTGCTGTTCTTGTAACAAACACATGAGCCAGGAGCCAGCCCGACGCCGCTCTACCTGGATCCACACGCAGGATAAGGAGACCAAAGTGCCGCACGATGTCTACTCGTAAATAAAGCCGTTAGGTCGGCGCCAGGACGCCCGGCACCTCCAGTTTCTAAAGAATAGTCATTTCGCATTCATTCACGGCGTTCCCACCGTCTTTCTTCGGCCGCTAGCGGAACACGACCGACAGCAAGAATGGCAGCCCATAAACCACTGCCCTGCAGGGCCCACGGCTAGTTTTAGTGACTACAAAGGGAGGCTAGCAATGAGAAGGTTCTGCGAATTCGCTTGCTTCTCGGGGAAAGTTCTAAAGCTTCCCCTAATGCAATGGTCACCTCCAGCGTCCTAAAATCTCTCTCAGTAGCCGAGTTTAATTCTACTACTATTATTCAAGTCATGCAAGTACTGTGACATCAGTCAGTTGCTTACCCTAACCCTAATAGACCATCAGATTAATATCATTCAGGGAAAATTTAGATACACCGAAGGCGAATGAAATTGTGTAATGGCAGACTAAAACTGTGTGCACGACCGAGACTCGAACTCGGGACCTTTGCCTTTCGCGGGCAAGTGCTCTACCATCGAGCAACCCAAGCACGACTCACGCCCCATCTTCACAGCTTTACTTCTGCCAGTACCTCATCTCCTACTTTCCAAACTTTCTCGCGAAAGGCAAAGGTCCCGAGCTCCAGCCTCGGTCCGGCAAACAGTTTTAATCTCTCAGGAAGTTTCATATCAGCGTACACTCCGCTGCAGAGTGAAAATCTCGTTCTGGAAATTGTATGATAATCACCGAAACAAAATGCAAGGGGAAGTGCCGGACGGGTATTACCATGGCAGTGGCTTGCCCGGAAGGCACCGCCGTCTTTCAAAGCTTATGTTATGTCCAAATCCAAAAGTTTTGGTCATCAGTCTACTGACTGGTTTGATGCGGCCAGCCACGAATTCCTTTCCTGTCCTAACCTCTTCATCTCAGAGTAGCACTTGCAACCTACGTCCTCAATTATTTGCTTGACGTATTCCAGTCTCTGTCTTCCTCTACAGTTTTTGCCCTCTACAGCTCCCTCTAGTACCATGGAAGACATTCCCTCATGTCTTAGCAGATGTCCTATCATTGTGTCCCTTCTCCTTATCAGTGTTTTCCACATATTCGTTTCCTCTCAAATTCTGCGTTGAACCTCCTCATTCCTTACCTTATCAGTCCACCTAATTTCCAACATTCGTCTATAGCACCACATCTGAAATGTTTCGATTCTCTTCTGTTCCGGTTTTCCCACAGTCCATGTTTCACTACCATACAATTCTGTACTCCAGACGTACATCCTCAGAAATTTCTTTCTCAAATTAAGGCCGGTATTTGATATTAGTAGACTTCTCTTGGCCAGAAATGCCTTTTTTGCCATAACGAGTCTGCTTTTGATGTCCTCCTTGCTCCGTCCGTCATTGATTATTTTACTGCCTAGGTAGCAGAATTCCTTAACTTCATTGACTTCGTGACCATCAATCCTGATGTTAAGTTTCTCGCTGTTCTCATTTCTACTACTTCTCATTACCTTCGTCTTTCTCCGATTTACTCTCAAACCATACTGTGTATTCATTAGACCCGCTCATTCCATTCAGCAGATCATTTAATTCTTCTTCACTTTCACTCAGGATAGCAATGTCATCAGCGAATCGTATCATTGATATCCTTTCACCTTGTATTTTAATTCCACTCCTGAACCTTTCTTTTATTTCCATCATTGCTTCCTCGATGTACAGATTGAAGAGTAGGGGCGAAAGGCTACAGCTTTGTCTTACACTTTTCTTAATACGAGCACTTCGTTCTTGATCGTCCACTCTTATTATTCCCTCTTGGTTGTTGTACATATTGTGTATGACCCGTCTCTCCCTATAGCTTACCCCTACTTTTTTCAGAATCTCGAACAGCTTGCACCATTTTATATTGTCGAACGCTTTTTCCAGGTCGACAAATCCTATGAAAGTGTCTTGATTTTTCTTTAGCCTTGCTTCCATTATTAGCCGTAACGTCAGAATTGCCTCTCTCGTCCCTTTACTTTTCCTAAAGCCAAACTGATTGTCACCTAGCGCATTCTCAATTTTCTTTTCCATTCTTCTGTATATTATTCTTGTAAGCAGCTTCGGTGCATGAGCTGTTAAGCTGATTGTGCGATAATTCTCGCACCTGTCAGCTCTTGTCGACTGCGGAATTGTGTGGATGATGCTTTTCCGAAAGTCAGATGATATATCGCCAGACTCATATATTCTGCACACCAACGTGAATAGTCGTTTAGTTGCCACTTCCCCCAATGATTTTAGAAGTTCTGGCGGAATGTTATCTATCCCTTCTGCCTTATTTGACCGTAAGTCTTCCAAAGCTCTTTTAAATTCCAATTCTAATACTGGATCCCCTATCTCTTCTAAATCGACTCCTGTTTCTTCCTCTATCACATCAGACAAATCTTCACCCTCATAGAGGCTTTCAATGTATTCTTTCCACCTATCTGCTCTCTCCTCTGCATTTAACAGTGGAATTCCCGTTGCACTCTTAATGTTACCACCGTTGCTTTTAATGTCACCAAAGGTTGCTTTGACTTTCCTGTATGCTGAGTCTGTCCTTCTGACAATCATATCTTTTTCGATGTCTTCACATTTTTCCTGCAGCCATTTCGTCTTAGCTTCCCTGCACTTCCTATTTATTTCATTCCTCATCGACTTGTATTTCTGTATTCCTGATTTTCCCGGAACATGTTTGTACTTCCTCCTTTCATCAATCAGCTGAAGTATTTCTTTTGTTACCCATGGTTTCTTCGCAGCTACCTTCTTTGTACCTATGTTTTCCTTCCCAACTTCTGTGATGGCCCTTTTCAGAGATGACCATTCCTCTTCAACTGTACTGCCTACTGCGCTATTCTTATTGCTGTATCTATATCGTTAGAAAACTTCAAACGTATCTCGTCATTCCTTAGTACTTCCGTATCCCACTTCTTTGCGTATTGATTCTTCCTGACTAATGTCCTGAACTTCAGCCTACTCTTCGTCACTACTATATTGTGATCTGAGTCTATATCTGCTCCTGGGTACGCCTTACAATCCAGTATCTAATTTCGGAATCTCTGTCTGACCATGATGTAATCTAATTGAAATCTTCCCGTATCTCCCGGCCTTTTCCAAGTATACCTCCTCCTCTTGTGATTCTTGAACAGGGTATTCGCTATTACTAGCTGAAACTTGTTACAGAACTCATTTAGTCTTTCTCCTCTTTCATTCTTAGTCCCAAGCCCATATTCTCCTGTAACCTTTCTCCTACTCCTTCCCCTACAACTGCATTCCAGTCGCCCATGACTATATTTTCGGCCCCCTTTACATACTGCATTACCCTTTCAATATCCTCATACACTTTCTCTATCTGTTCATCTTCAGCTTGCGACGTCGGCATGTATACCTGAACTATCGTTGTCGGTGTTGGTCTGCTGTCGATTCTGATTAGAACAACCCGGTCACTGAACTGTTCACAGTAACACACCCTCTGCCCTACCTTCCTATTCATAACGAAACCTACACCTGTTATACCATTTTCTGCTGCTGATGATATTACCCGATACTCATCTGACCACAAATCCTTGTCTTCCTTCCACTTCACTTCACTGACCCCTACTATATCTAGATTGAGCCTTTGCATTTCCCTTTTCAGATTTTCTAATTTCCCTACCACGTTCGAGCTTCTGACATTCCACGCCCCGACTCGTAGAACGTTATCCTTTCGTTGATTATTCAATCTTTTTCTCATGGTAACCTTCCCCTTGGCAGTCCCCTCCCGGAGATCCGAATGGGGGACTATTCCGGAATCTTTTGCCAATGGAGAGATCATCATGACACTTCTTGAATTACAGGCCACATTTCCTGTGGATACACGTACATCCATTTTAACGTTGGCTAAATCCACTTTATGTAGTATAGCAACAGGATTTTTTTTTTCCTCGAGATGGTTTTCAGTCCTTCTTTACCGATTTTTTCCACTATTCCTCTTGCTCTCACGCTGTTGTTCCCATCTATGAGAAAAGGTAGCTGTGCCCTGACACCATGTCTCACAGCAAAGAACGCGTAACATTTGCAACGTAGATATTAATTAAATTACTCTTAGATTTCCTTCTTTAACATTAGAGATCGATCTTTCTCTGGTTGTTCTTGAAAGTTCACTTGATGAGAGGTTTTAACTCACATAACGTTATCACAAAACTGTTCTGTCACGAGTGTAAGCGCATTTAAATTCTTCTTGCTAAGAAAGATGTCACCTTCGGTGTAATTTATGTTTCGACTGTCAGTAACAGGACTGCCCATGTTCTCCAGCAGCAACCACAAAACGAAGTGTTCATCGGTTGCTCTCACCTTTCTCCTTCATAGCTCAGGGTTGTTTATCACTTTGGAGGAAAATATATTGACACTTTCAACTACAACAAAAGACTGATCGGTTGCAGGTATCAATCCTCATATTATACTCTACAGATCCAGATCCAAGATGGCTCCACTTTCTCCCTCTTGATCTTCCGGTATACCTTCTAAATTTGGTTATAATTGCAATCCGGTAGTTCATTTGCGCTAGTAAGTGTGTAAGATGTCTATGGGAGGGAGGGAGACTGTCCCTTGTCACTACTGCACTATCCCTTACTGCATAACCTCATTATAGCGGGTAGGTACAGTACTACACTACAGTGTCTGGTTCTTGCATTGCACTAACCCATCTGGGTACTGTATTCGAGTACAGCATCATACTACACCATACAGCTAACGTGTCCCGTGCATAAGGAACCACATCTCATGCCGCATAGTCCCGTTCTCGCGCTCGGATGTAGCAGTATACTGTACTGTCTGCCTCTTGTGTAATATTAACCTGCCTTAGTTTAGCTCCGAGTACTATATCATCTGGCTAATGTGCTGGTAGTATCCCATATATAACGATAGTAGTCGCAAGGGGCAGTCTCTCTCTCCCTCCCACAGACATCTTGTACACAAAACTGAACAACTGGGCTAGGAGTTTATAATTGAACTGCAAGTACAACCACGTTTAAAAATGTATGACCAGAAGATAACGTGACTGGAATTGTCCCCATCTTGGATCTTTAGTGTATAATACGAGGCTTAAGAGCTGCAACCGATTATTTTTTACAAATGTAATACAGCTGCATTCTTTCCATGTCTCCAGGTCTTTTTCAAGTGTAACACCTCGTCTTTTTTTTAACAGTGTATCTGGTATTACTAGGCGAAATTCATTGCCTAACAGAATTAGTTTTTCACCCTATAATTTTTGCTATCATGACCATATCCTCCAGTGACTCTGTGCCCTATTCTCTTCCTAATACAACTTTGCATTACTCCATGAGTATTAAATATTTGTCTGCCTTTTAACACTGACTTATCTTTTCAACGTCCTGATGCTCTTTCTCTATCACTTTATCACATCATACAATGGTATGTACAGTACGTATATCTCGGCCGTTGTTGTTGACGTTGATTTATTGTCGTTTCTGATGAAAATTATCCTACCACTGAACTCTTCACACTAGCTCAGTCTCTGCCCTGCTTCTTTATACATAACGAGTCTTTTTTCTCCCGTTATATAATTTGTGCTGGTGTTGCCATTGTCCTATATTTATCTGACCGGAAGTGCTTGTTTTGCTTTCACTTCACTGATCGCTACTGTATCTATTGGCACCTTTGATTTCGCTTTTCCGGTTTTCTAGCTTCCCTACCACATACAAAGCTTCGGACATTCCCCTTACTGATTCATAGAAAGTTGCCTTTTCATTGGTTATTCAGTGTTTTTAATGTTATCAGCCTCTCCTCTAGGCAGTCCCCTTCTGGAAATCTGAATGGCGATTGCATTCGGAATCTTTTGCCCATGGACTGACCATCTTGACACTTTTTTTTTCAGTTGCATCTACATCTACATCTATAGATACCCTCTGCAAGCCACAGTGCGGTGCATGGTGGATGGTACTCTGTACCACTACTAGTCATTTCCTATTCTGTTCCACTCGCAAATAGAGTGAGGAAAACAGGACTATCTGTATGCCTCAGTATAAACTTTAATCTCTCTAATCTTATCTTCGTGGCCCTTACGCAAAATGTCCGTTGGCAGCAGTATCACCGTTCAGTAGTCAGAGTTAAATTCCGGTCTCTAAATTTTCTCAGTAATGCTCCTCGAAAAGAGCGTCGCTTTCCCTCCGGTGACTCTTGTCTGAATTCGCGAATCATCTCCATAATACTTAGGCGTTGTTCGAACCTAGCAGTAACAAGTCCAGCATCACGTCTCTGATTTGCTTCGATGTCTTCCTTTAATCCGAATTGTGCGAATCCTAGACTCTCGAACAGTACTCAACAACGGGTCTCCTCTACGGTTGAGCCACAGTTTCCCAAAACTCTCCCCATTAACCCGAAGTCGACCGTTTGCCTTCACTACTACTGTCCTTACACGCTCATTCCATTTCATATTACTTTGTAGTATTACCCATAGATATTTTTCTTTTTCGTCATGACTGTCAAGTAGCACACCACCAATACTGTATTCGAACATTACGGCTTTGAATTTCCTACTCATCCGCATTAATTTACACTTTTCTACATTTAGAGCAAGGTACCATATTCATCATACCAAGTAGAAATTTTATCTAAGTCGTCTTCTATCCTCCTACAGTAACTCAATGACGACACCTTCCCATACACCACATCATCATCAGCAAACAACCGCAGACTGCTGCTTACCCTGCCCACCAGATGATTTATGTACAAAGAAAATAACAGCGGTCGTGTCACACTTCCTTGACAAGTGATGAACATTCGCCGCGAGGATAACATACTGTGGTCTGTTACTTGAGAAATACAGGTTGATATCTTGTGGACTGAACCCCCCCATGAACCATGGACCTTGCCGTTGGTGGGGAGGCTTGCGTGCCTCAGCGATACAGATAGCCGTACCGTAGGTGCAACCACAACGGAGGGGTATCTGTTGAGAGGCCAGACAAATGTGTGGTTCCTGAAGAGGGGCAGCAGCCTTTTCAGTAGTTGCAAGGGCAACAGTCTGGATGATTGACTGATCTAGCCTTATAACAATAACCAAAACGGCCTTGCTGTGCTGGTACTGCGAACGGCTGAAAGCAAGGGGAAACTGCAGCCGTAATTTTTCCCGAGGGCATGCAGCTTTACTGTATGATTAAATGATGATGGCGTCCTCTTGGGTAAAATATTCCGGAGGTAAAATAGTCCTCCATTCGGATCTCCGGGCGGGGACCACTCAAGAGGAGAGCATAAGGTAACATTTGACAGGAATGGGGGAAATAAATACAATAGAAGAAGAATGGGTAGCTTTGAGGGATGAAGTAGTGAAGGCAGCAGAGGATCAAGTAGGTAAAAGAACGAGGGCTAGTAGAAATCCTTGGGTAACAGAAGAAATATTGAATTTAATTGATGAAAGGAGAAAATATAAAAATGCAGTAAATGAAGCAGGCAAAAAGGAATACAAACGTCTCAAAAATGATATCGACAGGAAGTGCAAAATGGCTAAGCAGGGATGGCTAGAGGACAAATGCAAGGATGTAGAGGCTTATCTCACTAGGGGTAATATAGATACTGCCTACAGGAAAATTAAAGAGACCTTTGGAGATAAGAGAACCACTTGTATGAATATCAAGAGCTCAGATGGAAACCCAGTTCTAAGTAAAGAAGGGAAAGCAGAAAGGTGGAAGGAGTATATAGAGGGTCTATACAAGGGCGATGTACTTGAGGACAATATTATGGAAATGGAAGAGGATGTAGGTGAAGATGAAATGGGAGATACGATACTGCTTGAAGAGTTTGACAGAGCACTGAAAGACCTGAGTCGAAACAAGGCCCCGGGAGTAGACAACATTCCATTGGAACTACTGACGGCCTTGGGAGAGCCAGTCCTGACAAAACTCTACCATCTGGTGAGCAAGATGTATGAAACAGGCGAAATACCCTCAGACTTCAAGAAGAATATAATAATTCCAATCCCAAAGAAAGCAGGTGTTGACAGATGTGAAAATTACCGAACTATCAGTTTAATAAGCCACAGCTGCAAAATATTAACACGAATTCTTTACAGACGAATGGAAAAACTAGTAGAAGCCGACCTCGGGGAAGATCAGTTTGGATTCCGTAGAAACACTGGAACACGTGAGGCAATACTGACCTTACGACTTATCTTAGAAGAAAGATTAAGGAAAGGCAAATCTACGTTTCTAGCATTTGTAGACTTAGAGAAAGCGTTTGACAATGTTGACTGGAATACTCTGTTTCAAATTCTAAAGGTGGCAGGGGTAAAATACAGGGAGCGAAAGGCTATTTACAATTTGTACAGAAACCAGATGGCAGTTATAAGAGTCGAGGGACATGAAAGGGAAGCAGTGGTTGGGAAGGGAGTAAGACAGGGTTGTAGCCTCTCCCCGATGTTATTCAATCTGTATATTGAGCAAGCAGTAAAGGAAACAAAAGAAAAATTCGGAGTAGGTATTAAAATCCATGGAGAAGAAATAAAAACGTTGAAGTTCGCCGATGACATTGTAATTCTGTCAGAGACAGCAAAGGACTTGGAAGAGCAGTTGAATGGAATGGACAGTGTCTTGAAAGGAGGATATAAGATTAACATCAACAAAAGCAAAACGAGGATAATGGAATGTAGTCGAATTAAGTCGGGTGATGCTGAGGGAATTAGATTAGGAAATGAGACACTTAAAGTAGTAAAGGAGTTTTGCTATTTGGGGAGCAAAATAACTGATGATGGTCGAAGTAGAGAGGATATAAAATGTAGACTGGCAATGGCAAGGAAAGCGTTTCTGAAGAAGAGAAATTTGTTAACATCAAGTATAGATTTAAGTGTCAGGAAGTCATTTCTGAAAGTATTTGTATGGAGTGTAGCCATGTATGGAAGTGAAACATGGACCATAAATAGTTTGGACAAGAAGAGAATAGAAGCTTTCGAAATGTGGTGCTACAGAAGAATGCTGAAGATTAGATGGGTAGATCACATAACTAATGAGGAAGTATTCAATAGGATTGGGGAGAAGAGAAGTTTGTGGCACAACTTGACCAGAAGAAGGGATCGGTTGGTAGGACATGTTCTGAGACATCAAGGGATCACCAATTTAGTATTGGAGGGCAGCGTGATGGGTAAGAATCGTAGAGGGAGACCAAGAGATGAATACACTAAGCAGATTCAGAAGGATGTAGGTTGCAGTAGGTACTGGGAGATGAAGAGGCTTGCACAGGATAGAGTGGCATGGAGAGCTGCATCAAACCAGTCTCGGGACTGAAGACCACAACAACACCTTGTGGATACGTATTATGTATCTTTAATGCAGCTGCCTCCTGCATACTGATTGTAGCAACTGTAGGAGAAGTCTTTCACCTCATTGATAAAAGGGTGGCCTGATCTTCTCTCCACCCTCTTTGATCTGGCCGCTGTCAAAATGGTGTTGATTTCTTAAAGTCTTTGAACTCTGTTGCCGATGACTTTCATTTTAAGTTTAAAGAGTGACTGAAATCTAATGTGCGCTCCATGACGGTATCGCCAGGTCACATTATACACATGTATATACTGTATTAAATGTTCACTTTTTATTCTTGCGTAGCGATCAGAAAACGACTCGTACCTACAGCAAAACAGTACACAATGCTTTCGCTCCCAGGAGGTTGTCACATTGGTAGAGGAATGTGTCTACTTTTGTAGCCTCCGGATTACCTCACCGTGTTATATTGAGATCATCTGAGACGCAATGGAGCGAAATATGCGTACCTTTGACCCCGCTTCGACAACACTCGTAAATTGAGTGCAGCAGCAAGAGGTAATGGATGAGGATGTTTAGCAGCGCTTTCTATGTCTCAATTAGAAGGCTGTTAGAAACCTTTATAAATGATAACTTCAACATTACGATGTACTACTTACAACGGGAAGGCTGGCTGCTACTGTGAATCAGTGGTTAGCGGGAAATCTCTGCGAAATCTGTGGCGTCTCAACGGTCTAAGGCTTACCCAGGCAAGCGGGCTGAGCTTCGGCGCACCTTTCTTTTTTTTTTTTAGGTGCTCGTGGGTTGCAATTGGTGCGTTTCTGAACACTCCCAGCTGTTTGGTTGGCGTAATCATATATAAATAAATAAACCACTTTATGCAGATAGTCCACTAAAAATGTGTTCGTAGACCAGCATGAATAAAATCTGTAACCAACGTTATTAATGTTTCTAAAATAATGGAACTGTTTCTTTTCTACACAATGTATTACAGGCACTTGGGAGGTCGCCAAAGTATATTAAGAAGCTGCTAAACAGTATCCCCTAGAAAATTCTGCTGAACAATCACACTAATTTCGAAACGTAATATCGACTTCGCCATCATTGGTCCTCAGCAGATAGTACAAAAAGTGCCCTTCTCCATGCCCACCACTGCGGAAAGCACATTGACAATGTAGTTTTCGTAGTGTTAGTGAGCCTTTTGTAATCCAAACATTTTTGGATATTGACTATCAACAGCCGCCAAATAATGTATAAATTGCATGTTTCAGTATCAGCTGCTTTTATTTTAAGCCCAAACATCGACCGGTGTCAGTCATGGACCATCTTCACGGATAAGGGTTAAAATTGTTTAAGCCACAATATTGCATTTGTCAGTACTTAAATAATGTACAGAGCATGTCATGAATGTCTCATATATGACACAGGACTTTTAGAAGCAAACATACAAATAACAAATGAACACAGAACACTACTGAAGAGAAGATGAGGACATAGATTATTGAGTTATTGACAACATTTTTGGTGCTTCAAGCATCCGGAGATGTTACTGCGTCCAGTTCTATATTTTTGTCCAGTGATGTGCGGTGAGCAAAGCACTTGTGAGGTGGTAATTAAATTACCCCATAGTAAGACAAACCCTTACCCAGCCATCGGGTTACGCTAACATTCACTGTGACTCATCAATTCAGAGCACATTTACGATGCTTCAAGCATGCGGAGTTGTTTCTGCGTTCAGTTTAATACTTTTGTACAGCGAGGTGAGGTGAGCAGAACACTTCTTTGGCGGTGGCTGAAGTACGCCATAGTTAAGAGATTGTTCTGCTTAAATGGCTGCTCGTAAGTTGTTGTTGTCCTTTATTAAAATTGATAATTTTGCTGTACAGTAGTTCGAATCCCATCTGTTACAAGTCATCACTGTCGACGGCGCCCTCTGTAATCAACACCTGATGATACTCCACTTACGGGACACGCCGGGTTATTCCATTCGCAGTAACAACTGGAGTGGTATCTCTCTAAATCAGCAGCTACCTCTGACTGCCCGTGGATATGTTTTATAGTCACCACCCGGTCACATTCGACGTTGAAACCACCTTACAAGCGTTCGATAATAGATAGGGGTACTATATTAATATTTGAGCAGCATGTTTGCTAAAAGATAAATTTTCTAAATTAGAGTGTAAGATTTAGCATTCCTTTTCATTGTTACCACATACCCCACACCTTATAACATGTGTTACAACTTGTTTTAACTTCATTGGACACCGAAAGTTCTAAACGGTCCATTCTCATATGACAACAGTATTTGGGCTTAACTTGATGAATGATTTACTGGATTACAACAGTGGCGTGATCCAGCTGGTTTTTGACGCTCGTTTCACCTTAAAATACAGCAACCGAGATTGTGTAAATATCTGTCGGCCTTGTTGAGTAAGCATCTCAGCAGATTCGTGGAATGTACGAGGGGTTGCTGAAAAGTAATTCCTCCGAAGTTTTTAAGAGAACAACCTTAACGCTTTTTAAATGAGCCAAACGTTGTCAACATTCTACATCTTTATTCTTAATGTGAAAATATTTATTTTTTCATCATAGTCACCTTAGCGGCGAACACACGTCTCCCAATGAGAGGCCAGTTTGTTGATACCGTCACTGTAAAATGTTTGACTTTGTTGACGAAGACACAACCACCCACCTTCTTGCAACGCTACGTGACTATCAAAGTGAAGTTTTCGAAAGTGTTCTTTAAGTTTTGGAAACAAATAAAAATCGGATAGGATCAAGTCAGGACTGTATGGAGGCTGTTCGATGACAGTGAAACCAGGGCGCCGGATAGTTGGAGGTATCGCAGCGCTCGTGTGTGGCACCGCATTATGATGCTAAAGGAGAGCGTAGAGCGTACTCCATGTGTGGATGACGTATTCGAGTTCGGAACTCGACGACAGAACGCTGTTTCTCACTTATTGGCATAGTTACATTACACACCACCATGTTACATGCTACACGTCGAAGCCCTCTACCGGCAGGGGGCGGCAAACACGCTCTCGTAGCTATTAATCATGGGGACCTCTGCAGGAGGATGATCAGGAAATCTCTACTAAACTATATACGTGACAATGAAAGAACAAAACGGAAAGAATAAATATGAATCAACGCTGCAATACATCCCAAAATTCATTTCTTCCTTCGTTACAATAATTTCAGTTACCTGTGTGCATTTTACGTTCGACAAGTGATGCGAAGTGAAGGAGGCTGACATAGAAAGCAAATCTGGTCGACATTACTCGTGACTAGATTTCTGGCCCTTTACAAGCGTACCAGAGTCAGTGCAAGGTTGACTGAAAGTTGAATTTCACCCAGAAGACACTTCGCGGTCGTGAATAACAGTCGGTGTGGAGAGAACACTCAACCGCATTATTGGGCAAACATCTCCCGTGCAACTGTGTATCGTCGGTTATGTACGTACGGTTCTCTGCCGAAACACTTACCTCACCTTAATGAGTTCAAATGGTTCAAATGGCTCTGAGCACTATGGGACTTAACATCTATGGACTTAACATCTAGAACTTAGAACTACTTAAACCTAACTAACCTAAGGACATCACACAACACCCAGTAATCACGAAGCAGAGAAAATCCCTGACCCCGCCGGGAATCGAACCCGGGACCCCGTGCTCGGGAAGCTAGAACTCTACAGCCAGACCACGAGGAGACGCCACACAATGGCCACTTGCTGACGTAGGCAGACTCTTCACTGACCTAGACCAGTCTCGATCTTGGGGGGGGGGGGGGGGGGAGGCGCTAACCTTCGCCTACCACCATCTCAGTTAATGTTTTCTAACAAGAAGTAACTGAGCACATCAAATCGTTGTTTTTATTATTGTACGTTGGACATACATCTGCTACCAAACCAGCCCACCATTGCAGCCGTGCATAAGGTGGAGAACTGAAAAACTTACTGACCGCTAACAGTCCAGCTCCACCAACCAAAATAGTTTTTTTCTCCCTCTCGTGTTTCACGTTGAACAGTTATGATTGGGTGACGTAACTGGGATGGGAACTTCTGGATGGAGTTCTTTTAAGCCTGAGAGAATCTCATAATTTCACAATCTCAAGGTAACACTATGGAGGAATACAGAGGCGTAACTCCAGTGATGTGCATCCAGCGTAACCTGTTTAGCCTACACCCTATAAAGAGTCAGCACTACTTAATTGTACACGTGCTGAGTTATGACCATTACGCTAAGCAGCGCATCAAATCAAGCTGTCTCTTGGTCAGATGTAAGAATCAGAAGTAAAGTTTTAACATTACAGTTGCCTATGTGTTTATGCTTTCTGTTTTGTTTCTACAGTGTATTTTTGTGTTTTGGATAGAGGTCCCACAATGCCTGACTTAAGGTCACAGGGAATTACTATGCAATAGGTGTTGCAATCTTTGCTAGAACAGGCATCTTAGTTGAAAACTGGTGATAGAGAACTATATAGATGTCTGAGTGCTGTAAGAGATGACAGGGCACCGTCCAATTTGATCGCTCCCTCCTTAGCTGAGACGTATCTGTTTAGTTCCTTTCAGGGTAGGACAGTGAAGGACGTATCAGCATTCATGCTGTAGATAAACTGTTGTCAGCCAGAAGTTTCGGTTTCCGCACAGATAAGCAATTGCATAAAAAGTTCTCAGTTTACTTGCCTTATCAGATTCGGAAAAAATTCCAAGCTTTTGATGATTGCTTCCATCATCGTCGTCAGGGGCTTATTCTGACTGCAAATTCTGCCGGCTGCAGGTGAAGCGTACTGTGCGACTCTAGGTTTAGATTTCCTGTATAAACATCATGCAAAAAGTGATCTGTGGCAACACATGTTGGAACTTATTCGGGCGTTGTTCTAAGTGGGGTAAATTGCTGTCAGTAACGCATAGCTATAAGGTTCATCTCTCACGAAATTATTAATACTCGATTCACATGGAAAAGAGCCACAAGATACATGGAAATTACTATGGGAGAATGGGGGAAGAAACTATCTGTAAACGTACGGTGTGTGGTAGAATAACTTGAATAGAATGATGAATTAGATGCATCAGGATGTCAGGCCTAGGTCTTGACGACGATGATTGAGACATTCATCAAAAGCTTGTGATTTTACACGAATTTGACGTAGCAGATAAACTGAGTACTTTTCATCGAAGAACTCCATCGCAAAAGACTTCATAGCCAGATAATCAGTTGTTGCAGATGACCATATTGCACTTGACGAGGGAAGCAAAGATAAAGCTTACGTATCATGAAGACTTAAGAAGGGCTCTTACATTCGAGAAACTCGATGAGGGGTCTTCTGTAGCAATGTAAGAGGCAGAATAGCTCCTGATTCTTTCATGGCAAATTAAATAGCATATCGCAGAGGTGTGATTAGTTGGAGAACTTTCTTCGGTAGAATAAGAAATGTTAATTCAAAGTTATATGAGTCTACAGGGAATGACGTTGCGAAGAAAATTGTTCTGCTGGAAGCAGAATATAGGGTATTAGATGCTTTCTTAAGAGTATTATCACCTGATATGTCGAGGCGCTGGTTGGTCCCATCAGATTGTCCACAGAGCTCAAAGAGACAGACAGTATGGGATAAAAGAAGGGCCTTCTCTACTGACAAGAGTTTTTAATGATGCGGACGTTTCGGTCATATTCAGAGGCAGCGCCACTAACCACAATTTAAAAAAATGTGGACCGATTAGGCACCGAAGGCAAGATTGCAGAAGTAAGAGGCAAAATAGTCAACAACAAAGTATGGGTAATCAGTCCTCAAACACCAGTGGGATCTCCAAATTTGCCAGACGGAAATCCTGGTACGTTTCAGTGCTACAAAGACAAATGCAAGAAGCATAATGCTCCTCAGTTGAAGTAGTAGATGTTAGAGTCCATAGATTAATATTAGAGCTAAGGTGTCTGTAGTGAGTCTGAACCACTTAGGGTAGAGGTGGTTAACGTCTCCGCATGGGGTTCTGGTCAATGATGTAGGGTACCTAAATTCAGCAATATTACATTTTCAGGTGGCAGCAAAACAGTTCCAAGAAAGTGTGAAAGGTTTGCCCAATGTAGGTGAAAGGGAACTTCATGATCCTAGCTTAGATTTCCTGTACAAACAACATGCAAAAATTGATCTTTGGCAGCACATGGCATAACTCGTTGGTAAGGCATTGTTTCAGGTGGGTGAAACTGTTGGTGGTGATTTAGTGCTGCAAGATTCATCCCTCACGAAGGACAAATCAAATATGTGGGGCAAAGTCATTAAGACTCAATTCGTGTGATAAAGTACCGTAAGGTACACAGAAATTGCTTTGGGGGAACATGGGAATCGAACTATCTGTAAATGGTTTGTGTGTGGTAGAGCCACCAGATGAGACTAATGAACTAGAAGTGTGACAATGTTTTGTTCGCAGGAGTGTCTTTCATACACGAAGTGGAGAGCAAATCACTTGAGTACTGAAAGTAAAATAGGATATCCCAGCACTTACAACAAATAATGACATAATTTATTAATTAGCAACTGAATGATGGTATCATTGAGAAAATACCAGTAAATGAAGGCAATTATTAATTATAGTATCAAAAAATGATCAAAAGGTACAAAGAATTATTATTTCCACTGTGACGATCGTTTCTTGAACAGCGGGACACTTACATACATGTATGAGATAACTAATATCATACAAACTCTGGATAACATGTGACAGTGTAGACACTTTTCCACTGTGGACCTGAAAAGTGGATACCATCAGCAAGAAGTGCCAGAGGGCCAACGAAGGATGTTTTGTTTATTAAATGTCAACGAAAGATGTTTTGTTTATTAAATGCACCACCTGTGTGTCAACTGTTGATGGATGAAGTACACTGAGGCGATTAAAATCATGGTATAGCACGTATACAGATGCCGTTAGTACCGCGTGCAGCAGGTATAAAGGGGCAGTGGATTGGCAGTGATGTCATTTGTACCCAACTGATTCATGTGGAAAGGATTCCGGCGTGATTGTTGATGTACGACAGAAATTAACAGACTTCGAACGCGGAATGGTAGTTGGAGCTACATGCATGGGACATTCGATTTCTGAAATCATTAGCAAATTCAATATTCTGGGATCCACAGTGTCAAGAGTGTGCCGAGGAATACCAAATTTCAGACATTATCTCTCACCATGGACAACACAGTGAGTGATGGCTTTCGTTAATGACTGAAAGCAGCAGTTTCTGTACTAACAGACAAGCAACATTGAGCGTCATAACAACAGAAATCAACGTGGGATATAAGACGAACATAACCCGTTGGAGAGCGCAGTGAAATTTACCATTAATGGGCTATGTCAGCGGGTGTCCCATACAAGTGCCTTTGCTAACAACATGACATCGCCTGCACCATCTCTCCTGGCTCATGACCATATCAGTTGGACTGATGAAGTGTCTACTGTAGCAGTGTAAGAAGCAGAATAGCTCCAAATTTTTTCATGGACAATTAAATTGGGATATTGCAGACTTGTGACCTCGTCAGTTGAGTTCTGATTTCAGTTGGTAACAGATGAAGGTCCCATTAAGCTGTGGACCCAAGTTCTCACAAGGCTCTGTGCAAACTGTTGGTGGCTTCATAATGGTGTAGTCTGTGTTTACATGGAATGGACTGCGTCCTCTGATGTAAATTGTTACGTTCAGTTACTTGGAGACTACCTGCAGCCATCCATATATTTCTTGTTCACAAATAACGATGGAATTTTTATGGATGAGAATGCGCCAAGCCACTGGGCACAACTGCTCATAGTTGATTTCACGAACATTCTGGACAATTCAAGTGTACAATATGGCCAAGTACATCACTCACCATGAATAGCATCAAACATTTATGGGACATAATCAAGAGGTCAGTATTCACACGAAATAATGCATCAGCGATACTTTTTCAATGACTTGTTGAGTCCATGTCGTGTTGAGTTACTGCACTACACCAGGGAAAGGTAGGTCCGACATGATATCTCATGACTTTTATTACCTCAGTGTATTGAGGGGTTTGGCAGTGAGGCAGAAATGGAACAACATGTGTGATGGCCGAATGAACATTTTGAAATGTTACATTCTGCATGTCTCAATCTACGTATAGAAAAGTGCCAATTTATAGACTACTGAAAGAAGTGACGTCCTTAGAACACATGATTATCCAGGATGGACAAAAAATGGATCCCAGATATATGCATGTGGTGCAAAGTTTCTTAATACATCAGAAAAGTAAGAAATTACAGTCATTATTGGCATATGAATTTTCTGACGGCATTTGTAGATATTGCATGAGCTGTCACACACTTGTTGAAAAACGGTGTCAGGTTACAATGGACAGCAGACTGTCAAGCCATATCCGAAATATTTAAAGAATTATCTATTAGCAAATAGCCCTGTTATGAAAACCGGATTTATTTTATCACATGATGCTAGGAACCAAACAGACAATTGTGTTCCAAGTCTGGAAGAGCAGCGTAAGAAGCATCCAGTTGCTTACACTTCATGACAAATATGGCTGACAATAATTATTCTACTAGTGATATGCAAAGTAACATACTCTTGATGTTTTTGTCCATATACAATGAAATTTAAGTTATTGACAGATCACACAGCATTTAAACAATTGTTGTGTTTGAAGGATTCATCACATAGACTTGCACGATGGGCAACAAAACCGAATACGTTTGACTTTGAAGTGATTCACAAAACAAATAAGAGACATGGTAATGTAAATGATCTTAGCAGAAAGGTTGGTGTAATATGAGCATAGCCTTTAGGGACTGCAGAGACTACAAGCTGCTGATGTGGATATCAAGTATTTGCAACACCAACACTGTTCACAATTCATGATAGTGGCTTATGTGGAGCAATGCAATGAGGAGAGCTTATGGCAGTGTCTGTTGCACTGCAGGAAGAAGTATTTAAAGAAGCACATGATAATGTACTATCTGGGCACAGAGACCGTAGGACCACAAACCAAAGTGTATCAGTGTGCTACTCGCAGATAACAAGGAAACAGTACTTAGACCAGTATGTAATAAACTGTTTGCCAGGTATACAACATGCAGATTTTAGTCATCAATGAGTGCCACAACAGAGGTTACTAGCGACAACTAACCCAGTTGAGATGATGATCTGTATTAGTCAGAATGTAGTGGTTTCCTGATGGAGTCTCCCAATAAGGTCCTAAGATATCCATACGTTTTTCTCCTGGTGTGTAGCTAGGATCACAACTGCAAATCAACAGGCAGACATAGCAGTACATGAAATGGTAAATTACTGGCTCTTAGAGTTGGGTGTTCAAAAGGCAATAATGACAGATCATGGCACCAACTTTGTGTCACACTGAATTAAGCACTTAAATCAGATGTTACATCATTGCAAACTGTGAACTAGCCCATTACATTCACAGGGTACAGAAGGATGGAACACTTTCATCACACAGTTGGCAAGATGCTAACCTACTACATCAACATCCAACAAATTCTACATTTGTATCTACATACACACTGCGCAAACCGTCATATAATGTATGCCACAGGGTATCCCGTAACCCTACTAGCCATTTCGGTTCCTATTCCATTCACAAATAGATCGAGGTAAAAACGACTGTCTGCAAGCCTCCATACATGCCTTAATTTCTGGCATCTTATATTTGTGGCCCTCATTCAGAATTCTTGTTGGTGTTGGTGACAACAGAACCGCTGTGCAATCAGCTTCAAATGCCAGTTCTCTAAATTTTCTCGATAGTATTCCCTTAAAAGAATGTCCCATACCCTGCAGGGATTCCCATTTGATTCTCCAAAGCTTCTCCATAACGTATGTGTGTTGTCGGAACACAAAAGCAACAAATCTACCAACCTGCTTCTGATTTGCATCAAAGCCTTCCTTTAATCCTACCTGATACAGATTCCAAACACTTTAACAGTATTCAGGAATAAGTCATATTACTTTACTGCATGCAGTCTGATTTACAGGTGAACCACATGTTCATAGAATTCTTATGTTAAACTTAAGTTTACCATCCACCTTCCATTATAGATCCTTACGTGTCAGTTCAATTTCACATTGATTTGGAACATTATGCTTAGATATTTAATTGACATGAGTGTGTCAAGCAGCACACTCCTACTGATGTATTCAAACATTACAGTTTCGTTTTTGCTACGAATCTGCAATATCTTACATTTTTCTACCTTTAGAGCTAGCTGCCATTCATCACACCAACTACAAATTTTGTCTGTCATCTTGTATCCTCCTACAGCCACCTCGATGATGACACCTTTCTGAACACGACACCATCACCAGCGAACAGCCACAGATTGCTGCTCACCCTGTCCGCCAGATCATTTGCGTATGTGTAAAACAATGGCGGCCGTGCCACACTTTCCTGGGACACTGCTAACGATAGCCTTGTCTCTGGTGAAAACTAGCTATCAACAACAAAGAATTAAATTCTATAACTTAAAAAGTCTTCGACCTACTCACGTATCTGGCAACCTATTCTGTGTACTATCTGAAGAGCTAGGGGATGGAATCAGAGTGCTGCCCTCCATCAGCAGTTCACAGGATATCATGTGAGCAAAGGGTAAGTAAAGTTTGGCACAAGCGATGCTTTCTACAACTGTGCTGATTATCTGACAGTAGCTTTTCCATCTCAAGGAAATTTATTACATTCGAGCTGAGAATGTGTTCGAGACTTCTGTACCACACCGATGTTACGGATATTGCTCTGTTATTTTGTGGATCTGTTCTTTCCCTTCTTATATAGAGAAGCCACCTGCACGTATCTTGGAATTTACGCCGGACGAGAGGTTAGTGATTTATGCAGGCTAAGTAAGGGGGCACTGCCACAGAGTGCTCTTTGCAAAACCGAATTGGGTTTCCATCTGGACCTGGTGAGTTATTTGCTTTCAACTCTTTCAGCTCTTTCTCTAAGCCAGATTATTACAACGCCCTCCAAGCTGGAGTGTGTGTGTTGATCAAATGAGATAGTGTTTGTACGATTCCCCTGTGTGAGCAGTATCTTAAACGCGCCATTTAAAACTTCAGCTTTCCTTTTGCTGTCTTCTACCGCCACAATAAACTGGTCAACAAGTGAGTGGATGGAAACCTTAGACAGACTTGGTGATTTTCCGTAGGACTAGAATTTTCTTGGGTTCACGACAAGATCTGTTGTTAAGTACAACGCTAATAGTTGTATGCTTCACGCATCGATCTTTTTTCCAGGTGAACGAATATCTGTTAATTTTTGCCTGTGGTCATTTAAACGTTCTCTTTTGAACCGAGAGTGCAACAGCCTTTGCTGTCTCAGCATTTACCGGATTTCATTGTTAAAGCACTTTGGGCATTTTTCTGTTCTTTATCCACTTATTCGGTACACAATTCTCCTTATCGTCCCTTTCTAGCAGCGATTCCTTCCTAGCCTTCCTGAGTGACTTGTTAACTTAAGTAACCATAGACGCTATGATGACATCATGGTCTCTTATCCCTTTCTCTGTACTGACGCTGTTGATTAGGAGAGGTTTGTTTGTAGCAACAAGGTATAAACTATTTCCATACATGTAGGCTGTCGAACTAGCTGCTTAAGACAGTTTTCAGAAAACGTGTTCAAAAATACTTCGTAAGTCCGTCTGTACCTCTGTAATGAATCCATAGACATCCCTGTCTCTACTCGGTAAGTTTAAGTCGTCTCCAACTATTATCGCATGATCTGGGTATTTCCAAAAATGGTTCAAATGGCTCTGAGCACTATGCGACTTAACTTCTGAGGTCATCAGTCGCCTAGAACTTAGAACTAATTAAACCTAACTAACCTAAGGACATCACACACATCCACGCCCGAGGCAGGATTCGATCCTGCGACCGTAGCGGCCGTTCGGCTCCAGACTACAGCGCCTAGAACCGCACGACCACTCCGGCTGGCGCGTATTTCCATGCTACTTACTTTAGATCTTCTTTGACCGATTCTAAGAGTGTCACAATAAAATGAGATGACCGGTAAAAACATCGAACAATTAACTTGATTGTTTCTACTTCTGTTATAGGTGACAAGGTAACTTTATAACACTTTCGTCTGCTATACCATAACCTTAAAGTTGGAGGCAGGTCGTGAAATAAAGCAATTATTGTATAAAGCAACATAGCAGTGTTACCCTCTGCGAGGAATTTTGTTATGTTGACCGCGTTGTACGTAACGGAGGTGGTTTGTCGGAAGTGGAAGTCAGAATTACGTAAATATTTAAACAGTAACAAACAATATTTTATCCATCTACACTGTTCAAAGAATAAGGAAAACTGTCGCCAGCCTAATTAGGCAAGAGAATGATTGACATTCTTGTTCAAGAAAATAAGTATGAGTAACTTTAACTGACAAACACAACCTATACTTCGACTCCTGAATATGTTCACGGTAAGACTGGAGCTGACAGAACAAAACACACTATTTGCATAAATATATCAGATAACAATACACAGTATTACTTTCAGGGCTTATTCAAAATGAATGGTCTTTATAACATTACTATTAATGCTCGCTGTAGAAACATAAATTGGACATAGGTTCAGTATTACTTTTCAAACATTTTCGTAGCTGACATAAAATTGTAAATGTAGTTCACTGCAAAATTATGAACTGATCACAGGTTAAGTTTCTCTCAACTAAATATTTTTCTATTTAGAATGAAAGTTAAATGGAATTCACTAACAGGTTACTTCTCACTGTCTTTCTATTAATTTTAATTTATCATGAGCATAAAGGATAACCTGTGGATCCTTTTACACTATTAATATGCACTTTCAATACACAAAAGAAACAAGTCCTTAGCGAGGATGGGTATACAACTTTCCACAATTGCGGTTTTCAACTTTTACTACAGTGAGACACAAAATTAAGATATTTGTAAGAAACTGACTCACCTTTTGCGATTTACAATAGGCAGCAATGTGATCATTTACTAAGCAAAACTTTATAAGCCTCAGTTTTAAGAACTTTTAAATTTGAAGTTGGCAACAACATATTAATAAGCAGTTTTAATAGAAATATTATTTTCTGCAAGCATCATTTACTTTAGTTCACTCTCTTGCCACATTAACTTTAACTTTCTTTTTACTATGTTCAAGAGGCATTAATTAGTTAAAACACTATGCTTTAATGTTCTTTCAGTAAGGACACTCGGTAATCACTTTAGCATGGGAAGGACCCTAAGTGGTTGTGTGACTAGGGATAAAAAAATTCAAGGTAAGTACATACATTCAGTTAAAAATAACCTTATATTTGAGCACACTAACACATCCAATAAGCTGATCCTTCACTGTACATTACTATAGTGTTCCATTACAGTGATTGCACAATGTGGTGGCGATTGCATGTTGGTAGGTGGATTTGCAGATATAATTGCTAGACTCTGTCATTTCTTGATGGCGATGATAGATAGCAATTCCAGAATAGTTCCAGCTCTTTATACATCCATCAGAGGCATTGGAAAGCGGCACAGAAAAGCCTCTCTCGGAACCAGCACAATACACAACTTTTACATGAGCAGTTGATAGTTTGGTAGCTCGTCCCCGACTGACTCTTAGTTCCACCTTCTCTACCTAGGCCAACCAGAATTCGCGCGCGCTACATAGTTCCGTTCCCGAGAGGAACCACAACACCTATTACAAATAAAAATAACTAAGAACCATAAGTGAGGATCAACAATTACATAACAACAGCCAAACATATTAATTAAAACAGAACATTCGCACATATTGGTATTTCTACAAAAAATTATTTAAACAAAATTATTCAATCTTAAAGATAACCAAAGATATTAAGTGAGAAAGACAAACATAGCATTTGCTCATATCGTATACAGGGTGTTACAAAAAGGTACGGCCAAACTTTCAGGAAACATTCCTCCATTCCTCACACACAAAAAAAGAAAATATGTTATGTGGACATGTGTCCGGGAACGCTTACTTTCCATATTAGAGCTCATTTTATTACTTCTCTTCAAATCACATTAATCATGAAATGGAAACACACAGCAACAGAACGTACCAGCGTGACTTCAAAAACTTTGTTACAGGAAATGTTTAAAATGTCCTCCGTTAGCGAGGATACATGCATCCACCCTCCGTCGCATGGAATCCCTGATGCGCTGATGCAGCCCTGGAGAATGGCGTATTGTATCACAGCCGTCCACAATACGAGCACGAAGAGTCTCTACATTTGGTACCGGGGTTGCGTAGACAAGAGCTTTCAAATGCCCCCATAAATGAAAGTCAAGATGATTGAGGTCAGGAGAGCGTGGAGGCCATGGAATTGGTCCGCCTCTACCAATCCATCGGTCACCGAATCTATTTTTCAGAAGCGTACGAGCACTTTGACTGAAATGTGCAGGAGCTCCATCGTGCATGAAACACATGTGTCGTACTTGTAAAGGCACATGTTCTAGCAGCACAGGTAGAGTATCCCGTATGAAATCATGATAACATGCTCCATTGAGCGTAGGTGGAAGAAGATGGGGCCCAATCAAGACATCACCAACAATGCCTGCCCAAACGTTCACAGAAAATGTGTGTTGATGACGTGATTGCACAATTGCGTGCGGATTCTCGCCAGCCCACACATGTTGATTGTGAAAATTTACAATTTCATCACGTTGGAATGAAGCCTCATCCGTAAAGAGAACATTTGCAGTGAAATGAGGATTGACACATTGTTGGATGAACCATTCGCAGAAGTGTACCCGTGGAGGCCAATCAACTGCTGATAGCGCCTGCACACGCTGTACATGGTACGGAAACAACTGGTTCTCCCGTAGCACTCTCCATACAGTGACGTGATCAACGTTACCTTGTACAGTAGCTGACATTAGGGTTATCATCAACTGCACGAAGAATTGCCTCGTCCATTGCAGGTGTCCTCGTCGTTCTAGTTCTCCCCTAGTCGCGAGTCATAGGCTGGAATGTTCCGTGCTCCCTAAGACGCCGACCAATTGCTTCGAACGTCTTCCTGTCGGGACACCTTCATTCTGGAAATCTGTCTCGATAGAAACGTATCGCGCCACGGCTATTGCCCCGTGCTAATCCATACATCAAATGGGCATCTGCCAACTCCGCATTTGTAAATATCGCACTGACTGCAAATCCTCGTTCGTGATGAACACTGACCTGCTGATGCTACGTACTGATGTGCTTGATGCTAGTACTGTAGAGCAATGAGTCGCATGACAACACAAGCACCGAAGTCAACATTACGTTTCTTCAATTGGGCCAACTGGCGGTGAATCGAGGAAGTACAGTACATACAGACGAAACTAAAATTAGCTGTTACATGGAAATTAAGCGTTTCCGGACACATGTCCACATAACTTCTTTTCTTTATTTGAGTGTGAGGAACGTTTCCTGAAAGTTTGGCCGTACCTTTTTGTAACACCCTGTATATTAGATGGTCAAACTTCCCACATTCCAAAAAACATCAAGTTTACAACAGAGAAAAGAATAAACACTCTCATGGTATGGATTCAATCCAACAACATTTACAGAAACTCAACGATGTAATATTAAATAAAACAAAAAGGCAAAATAAATCAGTAGAGCTATGGTGTTACAACTTCACTGTCACACTCAAATTCTACGTCAGTAGGAAGAATGGTTTTGTCAGCTGCAGTGAACGCTCCTCCTCCTGTGGCATGTAAGCTAACTTTTCGATATACTTTCCACGTATCGCTGAATGTCTCAGAGCTTTCTAGTTTTTGTTCCAGCCAGCTGTCGGTCCCAAGTACACTTTCAGTGCGAGAAATTTTCTGGTGGGCAGTAAATTCGAAAAGTATATTACGAAACTTCGAAAATTTATTGATAAAATTTTGATAATTGAACTGTCATTACTCTTAACGCGGTCTGATTTCACTTTCTTCATGTCACCTGGCGAGTCTGGGAAAAATGTCGCAAATTTCCAGTTCTTCGAGCACAGCATACGTGATGCCAGCACCCACCATCACTTCCGCCAACCGCGTATATGAACTGCGAAAATAAAATTTGGAAAGAGTGTGTGGAACAGCATGGTGTGCAAGTAACAAATGTTTTGGCGTATCACTTGTCAAGCAACCGTTTTTAGCTGGACAGGTTGTGTAGGACATACTGCCACAAAAATCGCAAGGCATGGAACAGATTTATTTTGGGCTTCGAAGCTGTTACGAACTCATTACAAAACTAATCCACAGGATTTATCCCAGAGCAAATACTACTGGGAAAGAAAAGTAAAACCCTAAGCGAAGAAGTGCTTGTCATTCCCCTCTAATCCCCCTCCCCCCCCCCCCCCCCATGTATAATTTGGGATTAGATCGGGTAAAGGAATTAGTGATGGAATGAAGTAAAAAGACAGCAAAGCCAAAGCCAAAGTTAGTAAATTTACATTGGAGATTTTGTTCCCACAACAAATCTTGAGAAATCCAGCGAGTTGAATCATAAAATTTCAAAATTTAATTACATTTACAATGGCTCATCTTAAGTGCCAGAAATTTTCACATAAAAATATGCTATCTGATGTGTCCAAAACAGACCGCAATACAGTTCACCTTACATCCTTAGAACAGACAGTAAATCCTGTTAAATTATATGTACAAAATAATTTGTAAAATGTCTAATCTTGTACTTTCAATTTCGTACTATTATTATTAACTGCTGTTGTTACTAGGTTAATGAGAGTCTACAAGTTTCAGAGCCTGAAAAACTTACCTACGTATGCTGATAAAAGGACGTTCTAAAAATGGAATGGAACAGTGATAAGGAACAGATTAGTACAAGGACTGCACTGATTAAACTTTTGTACCCTAGTGACAGAAGTGCCTAAGGAAACATAAGATGAATAACAGACTGCCAAACTTAATAATGAGCATCAAATCTTACTGTTAAATGAACATAGTTTGCAAAGGAAAGTGGTTGCTACAAGTACCTGAATTGGTAATGGACTCAAAAATTTACCTAAGGCAAGTAGCGCGTGTAGTACCATTTCTTGGCAGACCGCATAAAATATTAGCAAACAAAATACCCATCAGGAGCATGTAATCTTTTTATAGAAACACGTCTCATAAACTGAAAATAATATCTTTCATTTATTTTTCAGCAATTTAAATAATCACAAAAGTAATTGATTGCTCTAACACAAACTGTATGAACTGATTAATCTTGCAAGCAAAATTCTCCATATCAAGTAAATATTCTCTAGATAATATTGTATGGAATCAACTGTTAAAGGTATGCATGTTATACAAAATTTGTGTTATTTCTTGCACATCTGCAAATTGTCTGCGTATTTCTTACCAGTTGTAACACAAAAATTATATTTCGCAAAAAACTACTGCTCTATGATGATATGAATGTATTACATGTGAATTATGCTATTCTTTTAAAATTTTAGCTTAATAATATTCCATGTGATGTAAAGTATGTAACAACTAACATAATTGGGTGAAACTAATGAATGACTGTGCCTACCACTCTATTTAATGTTGGGAATGTTTTCACGGATGATTATACCGTTAACATGAAACATCATTGAAACATGGGCCATATGTGACACATATGTTTACTGCGGATTATATAACATCTGTAAACCTTAACATATTTCACTTGCGATGCATCTAAATACTTCTTATCATTCTGTAGATTTATGTAATCCTGAAATAATTTGTAAATGTCTTTTTCAAAGACCGTTAACATGAAACATCATTGAAACATGGGCCATATGTGACACATATGTTTACTGCGGATTATATAACATCTGTAAACCTTAACATATTTCACTTGCGATGCATCTAAATACTTCTTATCATTCTGTAGATTTATGTAATCCGGAAATAATTTGTAAATGTCTTTTTCAAAGCAGTCTTTTGTGTCATGTACGAGTAAGCATTTAATTGTAACAAATATTGCTAGTTCATGCTCAGGAAACATAGTACTTGATGTGCTAGAAAAAATAGAGGGAGGTCTCTCCACAATGAAAATGCCTATGCACAAATGTAAAAGTTGGACAGATGCGAGTTAGCGTGCCATGTCTTTGTGTGCCCAGAGTCTGTGGCCAGCTCTTGAGGAGCAAAAATCCCAGGTGCTCAGTGAGGCAAGAATTTCTGGAAGAGTGGATAAAAAGAGCCTCGGATGAGAATTGTTATCAGTCACTTGACAATGGCATTCATTGGTTTGTTCTGAAATCTGCAATCCCAACACCAAGAAGAAATGTACAGAGCCTTTTACGGCAGGTGCCATCTTTGTATTATACAGCATAGTTCAATCCGCACAAAAGACCGTCCCAGCAACCACTTTCAGGTAAAGTAATGTTTAGTTAAGATTCTGTTGCATGGACCAGTGTTTGCTCATGTTTCCATAATGTAAGTGCATAATCTCAGCTGTGTGTCACCACCCTTAATTTGTGTAAAATCACTAACCTTGTCAGGCTTCCAGTCCGATTCCACAAAGTGACCGAACTTCAAAACCAAGTGAAAGTGTTTCAATTAATATTTGAAATAACTGAGAAAACCTTTAAATTTTGAAAGATTATTTATTTAAACAAATAAAGTTGAAAAATTGCGAAAATCATTTCATAGAATTTGAAACTGTTGACTTTAAATAGTGAATGCAAAGTTGTTTTAATATAGTTCAAGGACAAACATCATTTCTGCTTGCGTAACAGGTTCGTAGCTAGTGTTTTTGTGTATTTATACTTACATGTATTTTTTGCTATTGTTTAATTCTAAAAGTGTTGATCAAACAGCCAGTTGGGAGAGAGAACAACCTGAGGGGCCCGCTCGGTGTTAGTAGAGCGTGAGCAATTCTACAGTGAAAGTTTGTGTGAATCTCAGTTAATTAATTTTGAAATACTGGTGCTCTTGAAATAGTGATTTATAGTAATTTACCTAAGCTGTAACAGTTTCAAGGTCGCTACATATAAATCATAATACGTGCAATGCAAAGGATCACGAACAGTCATGTTAGAATAATAGTTTGGTAACTACCCTAGAACTACAGTTGATCAGCAGTGCAATTTCAGGCAAATCCGTGTATACCTGGTTAGTATATTTCAGTAGTTACTAGGGGGAAGTGCAATTTTATACTTTTTCAGTACCCTCTAAAGCAATCAGTAACGTCAGTATGAAGTAGTTTGCTGCCATGATAACCAGAAGGCAGCTTACCAATTCATTATTGACCATATTGCTAATTCATTTTATTCTCCAACTATCCAAAGTTTTTATTGAAATAAAGCTTAATTCAGTGTATATTTTACTTTCTTCTATACATTTAGTTGAAATTACATTTGTCTAATCTAGACTGGCAACCGCTTCCTTTTGCATTACCATATACTAATACTTCATGATAACGGTTCATTGGTTCGACTCCCACTCGAATAACTTTTTTTCCTTTCAATACCTAACTCACGCAGAAAACGAAATAAAGTTAATTTACTTTTCCGTTAACACATGATCAATTTAAGAGAGTGGTGAAGGTGCAATCTTTTAGGGGAAATTACTTACATTAGCATCCAACTTCAGTATTATACGTTGTAGTCCTGAATGTTCTTTGTGTAGCTCGTATCTATTTAAGGAGAAAAACCGACCACCCACCTGAGGCATGTTCATAAAAGTTACCTGCCGACCGGGTAAACCTTGGGAATTAGGAATCAGATAAGTAAACAGTCGATGAACATTGTGGTTCAAGTTGCTTTAGAATGAGGAGAACATAAATGTGATGTACATATATTTAAGGTAGAAGAAGTGTGTCAATATCTCTTCCCCACTTAAGTATGGCGTTATCATGAAATGTGCCTCATTGTAATTGTGCCAAGGCGCAGCGTATTTATATGGATTGTATTGAGACAGAATATTATGACAGTTATATACATTCTACTTCAGTATGGCTAATATACTCGTATGACGGAAATGTTTGATTGATGCATTGATGTAAAATGTTTTCCTCCTTGAAGATGATTGTAACAGTGGAAAACGGTAGAGTATAAATATCGAATTGTACAGCTGATGGCAAAAATATGATTTTCTCAAAACCAAGAAACAGTTTTCGTGTACATCGATGAATACAAAATTAACAAGTGGAAGTCACTGGTTGAAGGCAGTGGTCGAGAAACAAGTTGATCATACAACATGAAAATGATGGGCCTCGTTGAGACTGCCTTGACGCAAAGTTCAACTAAACTTTCAATTCCAAAATGAAATTTTCACTCTGAAGCGGAGTGTGCGCTGATATGAATCTTCCTGGCATATTAAAGATGTGCGGTGGACCGAGACTCAATCTCGGGATGTTTGCCTTTCGTGGGAAAGAGATCTACGGCCTGAGCTACCCAAGCACTAGTCACGACTTGCCCTCACAGGTTTACTTCTGTCAGTATCTTGTCTCATATCTTCCAAACTTCACATAAGCTTTTCTGAGAACCTTGTAGAACTATCACTCCTGCAAGAAAGGATTTTAGGGTTCTCTTGGAACAGTCTACTCTCACTGTACTACAATAATAATTTGTGCCAAGCCAAGGTTTGTGACGCCCACAACAACGAAGGCAGGGTCGTCAGCGGCGTCGGGGCGGCACAGGGCGTTCCCCGTGGCGGCGACGGCAGCCACCAGCAGCGCAGCCGGAGTCGTCGGCGCGGGCTGCATGTCCGAACTGTAGCCCTGGCTCACGGTCACCTACCGATGGCCAGCAGCGCGAAGGCCGGAATACTTGCCGGCGGTAGGATATCTTGGGACCTATTTTGGTCACCTGTGTCACGGAAGCAAGTAGGTTCCCGCGACCGACGACCTCTGGCGGCGCTACCAGGGCCGTTTAGTGGAGCACCAGAAATCTATTGGTCAGCCATCAGTGGCTGGCTGCCAAGCTGGCAATCCCCTAACCCTGGGACGTTTTATGTGTTGCCAAACATACAGGCGTAGAATCACGACGTATCAGTATTATGTTTTGGAGCAGCTGGTTGAAGGAAAACATATTTCTTAGTTTTTGAAATGCTTGAACTGACGAAACTTCGCCATATTGTCAACTTCTTGGTCTAGCAGAGTCGCCTGCCGCCACAGAGGAAAAAAAAAACGCTATTGACATTAGTTTACAGCAGTTAATACTAAATAACACGAAAACTGTATTAGCTATTCCTAAAACCAGTTATAAAAATTAACATTTTCAGTTTTGTAGGAAGAGCTTTGAAACCACTGAGCAGGTGCATTAGAGAGAAAGTCATTACCAATAGCCAGTTACATTACATTTCTGTATTCGTCATGGCATACTATCCACAAGTTCATCAAGGCAATGTTGGTCCAGATTATCTCACTCCTCAACGGCGATTCGGCGTAGATCCCTCAGAGTGGCTGGTGGGTCACGTCGTCGATAAACATACCTTTTCAATCTATCACAGGCATGTTCGATAGGTTTCACGTCTGGAGAACATGTTACCCACTCTAGTCGAGTGATGTCGTTATCACAAAGGAGGTCGCTCACAAGATGTGCGCGATGGGGGCGCGTATTGTCGTCCATCAAGACGAATGCCTCTCTAACATGCTGCCGATATGGTTGCACTATCGGTCGGAGGATGGCATTCACGTATCGTACAGCCATTACGGCGCCTTCGATGACCACCAGCGGTGTACGGCGGCCCCACATAATGCCCCCCAAAACATCAGGGAACGTCCACATTGGTCCACTCGCTGAACAGTGTGTCTAAGGCGTTCAGCCTAACCGGGTTACCTCCAAACACGTCCCCTACGATTATCTGTTTGAAGGCAAATGCGACACTCATCGGTGAAGAGCGGTCCATTTGGCATGTTGTTGGGCCCATATGTACCGCGCTGAATGGTGTCGTGGTTGCAAAGATGGACCTCGCTGTGGACGTCGGTAGTGAAGTTGCACATCATGCAGCCTATTGCGCGCAGTTTGAGTCATAACACGGCGTCCTGTGGCTGCACGAAAAGCATTATTCAACATGGTGGCGAAGCTGTAAGGTTTCCTCCGAGGCATAGTTCGCAGGTAGCGGTCGTCCACTGCAGTAGTAGCCCTTTAGCGGCCTGAGCGAGGCATGTCATCGACAGTTCCTGTATCTCCTCTATGTCCGAACAACATCGCTTTGGTTCACTCCGAGACACCTGGACACTTCCCTTGTTGAGAGCCCTTCCTGGCACAAAGTAA
Organism: Schistocerca serialis cubense; assembly: GCF_023864345.2. NCBI lineage: Eukaryota > Metazoa > Arthropoda > Insecta > Orthoptera > Acrididae > Schistocerca > Schistocerca serialis. Next base: position 784,708,709 of record NC_064642.1, read on the forward strand.
CAATGCGGACGCGACCGAACCGCGGTATAGGCCGTCTAGGCATGGTTGAACTACAGACAACACGAGCCGTGTACCTCCTTCCTGGTAGAATGACTGGAACTGGTCGGTTGTCGGATCCCTTCCGTCTAATAGGCACTGCTCATCTATCGTTGTTTACATCTTTGGGCGGGTGTAGTGACATCTCTGAACAGTCAAAAGGACTGTGTCTGTGATACCATATCCAAAGTCATCGTCTATCTTCAGGAGTTCTGGAAACCGTTTTGATGCATTACTCTTTTTGATGTGTGTACAACGTTCAGGAACCGCTGTTTTGTTGGCCTGTAGAAGATGGGCATGTCGTTGGTGTTTTATGCGCGTTTGTTGCATAGCACTCATTGTTTGTCCTATGCTCCCTATACAACTCTGACAAGAAACATTACATATCGCATCTTTCGTAAAAGCAGACCATCTTCAACAAATCCCACAAGAGACGCCGTCTTGGTCGGTGCGGAGAAGATCACATCCACTTAATGCTTCTTTATTATCCTGGCAGTTTAAAAAAAAAAAAAATTCCTACATACGATAGAAAGGCTATAGACTTTACATATTCTTCTTCTTTCTCTTTCTTCGGTTGGTCTAGTATTTTCACTTGTAGACATTTCTTACTTTGATGTTACATAAATATATTTCTGCTGCGTTCGTCTTCCAGTTACTGTTACCATCACACGCTGTATGGGCCCTATGTACTGTTAGTTTGAGAAGATTGTTAGCAACTAGAGCCTGCAAGAATAAATCGATATGGGAGGGCTTACGATACACGAAATTCTGGTAAACGCAGTCCTTGTTACGTGAAACTGATACATCTAATACCGGTGGACAGACATTCATTTCTCATTCCATGGTAAAACTGATATTTTCATGAGTGGAGTAAAAATGCTCAAGGAGCTCCAATAATTTGTTCTCGCAATGCTCCCAAACAGTCTTTATGGCACTGTTTGCACCTTAACCCCACCTTTTTTTTTCGGTCATCAGTCTACTGACTGGTTAGATTCGGCCCACCACGAATTCCTTTCCTGTCCTAACCTCTTCATCTCAAATTAACAATTGCAACCTACGTCCTCAATTATTTGCTTGACGTATTCCAATCTCTGTTTTCCTCTACAGTTTTTGCCCTCTACAGCTCCCTCTAGTACCATGGAAGTCATTCCCTCATGTCTTAGCAGATGTCCTATCATCCTGTCCCTTCTCCTTATCAGTGTTTTCCACATATTCCTTTCCTCTCGCAGTTCTAGGCGCGCAGTCCGGAACCGCACAGCTGCTACGGTCGCAGGTTCGAATCCTGCCTCGGGCATGGATGTGTGTGATGTCCTTAGGTTAGTTAGGTTTAAGTAGTTCTAAGTTCTAGGGGACTGATGACCACAGATGTTAAGTCCCATAGTGCTCAGAGCCGTTAGAACCATTTGAACCTTTCCTCTCCGATTCTGCGTAGAAGCTCCTCATTCCTTACCTTATCAGTCCACCTAATTTTCAATATTCGTCTATAGCACCACATCTCAAATGCTTCGATTCTCTTCTGTTCCGGTTTTCCCACAGTCCGTGTTTCACTACCATACAATGCTGTACTCCAGACGTACATCCTCAGAAATTTCTTCCTCAAATTAAGGCCGGTATTTGATATTAGTAGACTTCTGTTGGCCAGAAATGCCTTTTTTTGCCATAGTGAGTCTGCTTTCGATGTCCTCCTTGCTCCGTCCATCATTGGTTATTTTACTGCCTAGGTAGCAGAATTCCTTAACTTCATTAACTTCGTGACCATCAATCCTGATGTTAAGTTTCTCGCTGTTCTCATTTCTACTACTTCTCATTACCTTCGTCTTTCTCCGATTTACTCTCAAACCATACTGTGTACTCATTAGACTGTTCATTCCGTTCAACAGATCATTTAATTCTTCTTCACTTTCACTCAGGATAGCAATGTCATCAACGCATCGTATGATTGATATCCTTTCACCTTGTATTTTAATTCCACTCCTGAACCTTTCTTTTATTTCCATCATTGCTTCCTCGATGTACAAATTGAAGAGTAGGGGCGAAAGGCTACAGCCTTGTCTTACACCCTTCTTAATACGAGCACTTCGTTCTTGATCGTCCACTCTTATTATTCCCTCATATTGTATATGACCCGTCTCTCCCTATAGCTTACCCCTACTTTTTTCAGGATCTCGAACAGCTTACACCATTTTATATTGTCGAACGCTTTTTCCAGGTCGACAAATCCTATGAAAGTGTCTTGATTTTTCTTTAGCCTTGCTTCCATTATTAGCCGTAACGTCAGAATTGCCTCTCTCGTCCCTTTACTTTTCCTAAAGCCAAACTGATCGTCACCTAGCGCATTCTCAATTTTCTTTTCCATTCTTCTGTATATTATTCTTGTAAGCAGCTTCGATGCATGAGCTGTTAAGCTGATTGTGCGATAATTCTCGCACTTGTCAGCTCTTGCCGTCTTCGGAATTATGTAGATGATGCTTTTCCGAAAGTCAGATGGTATATCGCCAGACTCATATATTCTACACACCAACGTGAATAGTCGTTTTGTTGCCACTTCCCCCAATGATTTTAGAAATTCTGATGGAATGTTATCTATCCCTTCTGCCTTATTTGACCGTAAGTCCTCCAAAGCTCATTTAAATTCCAGTACTGGATCCCCTATCTCTTCTAAATCGACTCCTGTTTCTTCTTCTATCACATCAGACAAATCTTCACCCTCATAGAGGCTTTCAATGTATTCTTTCCACCTATCTGCTCTCTCCTCTGCATTTAACAGTGGAATTCCCGTTGCACTCTTAATGTTACCACCGTTGCTTTCAATGTCACCAAAGGTTGTTTTGACTTTCCTGTATGCTGAGTCTGTCCTTCTGACAATCATATCTTTTTCGATGTCTTCACATTTTTCCTGCAGCCATTTCGTCTTAGTTTCCCTGCACTTCCTATTTATTTCATTCCTCAGCGACTTGTATTTCTGCATTCCTGATTTTCCCGGAACATCACCAATCAACTGAAGTATTTCTTCTGTTACCCATGGTTTCTTCGGAGCTACCTTCTTTGTATCTATGTTTTCCTTCCCAACTTCTGTGATGGCCCTTTTTAGAGATGTCCATTCCTCTTCAACTGTACTGCCTACTGCGCTGTTCCTTATTGCTGTATCTATAGCGTTAGAGAACTTCAAACGTATCCCGTCATTCCTTAGTACTTCCGTATCCCACTTCTTTGCGTATTGATTCATCCTGACTAACGTCTTGAACTTCAGCCTACTCTTCATCACTACTATATTGTGATCTGAGTCTATATCTGCTCCTGGGTACGCCTTACAGTCCAGTATCTGATTTCGGAATCTCTGTCTGACCATGATGTAATCTAATTGAAATCTTCCCGTATCTCCCGGCCTTTTCCAAGTACACCCCCTCCTCTTGTGATTCTTGAACAGGGTATTCGCTATTACTAGCTGAAACATGTTACAGAACTCAATTAGTCTTTCTCCTCTTTCATTCCTTGTCCCAAGCCCATATTCTCCTGTAACCTTTTCTTCTACTCCTTCCCCTACCTTTGCCCGCATCTCGTGGTCGTGCGGTAGCGTTCTCGCTTCCCACGCCCGGGTTCCCGGGTTCGATTCCCGGCGGGGTCAGGGATTTTCTCTGCCTCGTGATGGCTGGGTGTTGTGTGCTGTCCTTAGGTTAGTTAGGTTTAAGTAGTTCTAAGTTCTAGGGGACTTATGACCATAGCAGTTGAGTCCCATAGTGCTCAGAGCCATTTGAACCATTTGAACCTTCCCCTACAACTGCATTCCAGTCGCCCATGACTATTAGATGTTCGTCCCCCTTTACATACTGTATTAGCCTTTCAGTATCCTCATACACTTTCTCCACCTGTTCCTCTTCAGCTTGCGACGTCGACATGTATACCTGAACTATCGTTGTCGGTGTTGGTCTGCTGTCGATTCTGATTAGAACAACCCGGTCACTGAACTGTTCACAGTAACACACCCTCTGCCCTACCTTCCTATTCATAACGAATCCTACAACTGTTATACCATTTTCTGCTGCTGTTGATACTACCCGATACTCATCTGACCAGAAATCCTTGTCTTCCTTTCACTTTACTTCACTGACCCCTACTATACCTAGATTGAGCCTTTTCATTTCCCTTTTCAGATTTTCTAGTTTCCCTACCACGTTCAAGCTTCTGACATTCCACGCCCCGACTCGTAGGACGTTATCCTTTCGTTGATTATTCAATCTTTTTCTCATGGTAACCTCACCCTTGGCAGTCCCCTCCCGGGGATCCGAATGGGGGACTATTCCGGAATCTTTTGCCAATGGAGAGATCATCATGACACTTCTTCAAATACAGGCCACATGTCCTGTGTATACACGTTACGTGTCTTTAATGCAGTGGTTTCCATTGCCTTCTGCATCCTCATGTCGTTGATCGTTGCTGATTCTTCCGCCTTTAGGGGCACTTTCCCACCCCTAGGACAAGAGAGTGCCCTGAACCTCTATCCGCTCCTGCGCCCTCTTCGGCAAGGCCGTTGTCAGAATGAGGCTGACGTCTTATGCCGGAAGTCTTCGGCCGCCAATGCTGCTTATTTATCAAAAATTAGGCAGTGGCGGGGATCGAACGCGGGTCCTAAGAATCAAAGACGCTACTCCTAGAGCACGGGTAGCGTCTATACCAATATATACTTACAGGTGTGTATGATCATACTTGCTACTTCAATGTACATATTTTCCATGTAGAGTCCGTCGGTGACAACCAACAAGATGGAGTGCTACACTTGGAAGAGGCATTCAGCAAAAATGTATTTATGACACATCGTAGTAAGAGAATTCTACAAACGAAAACGCCAGACGAACCAATGATAGAGTAAGAAGCCTATATAAAACCTTTATATCGTATCTGGGAAATCTTTCTTGAAAAATTGCAAGTATAATGAAAAAGCATGAAATGGATGTTATACCAACGCGGCGTCGCTTCTGGGATCTGTGAAAGATCGTCCGCATTTACGAAATGTAAGTATCTATGATTCTCCTTGTCAGTGTACTATAAAATACAAAGGACAAAAACAGTGCCCAGTACAACAATGGTGCATCAAACACCAGCGACAAATCCACCCATCTTCATTCCAACAAATCTAATTCAGTAACACAATAGTACGAAAACCTTAGTGATTGTGCTGTTGCATGGACTAAATAATCGGTTCATCACAGTCTGTGCCTTTCAGCCAGACTTTAGTGGGAGTAATTTATTATTACTGTATTTTAATTATCATTATTATTATTATTATTATTATTATTATGAGGAGAAATCAGGTCTACCTCGCGTGGGTCGGTTGAGATTAGTTTTATCATATTTGCCACCACAAGTGACTATCGTTGATTTACAGCCGAAAAAACGCTCAACTATTGAGAAAAATTAACTGCATATCATCGGTACACAGAGGTGTACCCAAACAGAACGTGTCTATTACGGCAAGTAAGCAAAAGAACGAAACTGTAGCAGCTTAACATGAATTCCAGGCTATGTTCCTTTATAGAGAAAGCCAACATGTTCATTAACTAGGAACAGTGGCGAACTGCAAACATTTCTGTGTCCGGCGACTATGTAACGTTTCCATAACTGATAACAGTGTATTTTATTTCCAGAATTCCTTTTTTATCTGCCTGTAATCTCCGTTGCCAAACGACTAAAGAGGTGTATTACAAAGGATTTCAGTTGCACGTTGCCTGTCGAACGTTTTCCAGGGCCAAGAAAATTGTTTTATAATATTTGATATAATTATTATTGTATGTTTTCAGACAGCGTAATTCACGACACGCAAATTACCCTGACTATATTTATCCAGTGTTTGAGAATGAGAGCACTTAGCGAAACAAACTTCAGACGTAATTTTAAACTTTTTTAAAAATTTTCTCGCTGACACCCCACCAAAATACGGAAAGCAAAAAAGTTGATCACCTACGACTTTTTCCTTCGTCATGCAGCAAAACATCAGCATCAGGAATGCCATATCAGTTTATTACTTCATTACTACTGACTCTGAGTGGTTCGTTCCGAGGCTCGTCTGTGTTTTGAAAGCAATATATGAAGACTTTCCTACTGGCTTGCTAGGCCTAACGCAAGAAAGGATTTTCTGTTGGGGTTGTCTCCCTTAGCCTTTGGAATTTCTCCTCCACCACAAGGCAGTGGTTCCCTTTTCATTTAATCGCCAGAAAGGAGGCTTGCCTCATCTGTCAGCTACGCCGTTCCGAAGTCTTCCTTCTCCGCCGTCGCTGCCATTAAGGTCTTCACCCGTAACCCTGGGCATGGGTTCCGTGTTATACCCCACGGGATTTTGTCCCTGCCTGAACTCAGCCATCCTAGCACTCCGGCCTACTGAAGTGTAGGATGCCCACCCCCGCGACGTGGACGCGCCAGACAGGAATTACCCCAGTGGAGGAATAGGGAAGGGCACCCTACCTCCCTGGAGCCGGGTTAATGATTGTGTATGGTGCCACAATGGGCAGAGACTCCCCAAAATTATGGAAGAACTAAAGTTGGATGGGAAAAGACCTAGAGGGCGGCCAAGAACATGGTGGAAAATGGGAGTGAGAATATCTGTAGGAAGGAGAGGTGTGACCTGGCAGCAAGTGGAGGAAGAAAAGTGGTGGGAGGACCGAGCCAAATGGAGAGCACTCGTCAACACCCAGACCCGGCAGTAGCTGGAGCGGAGTTGCTGGAGCGGGATTCGGATATAGATAGATAGATAGACTACTGACTCTATTTGTAACACATTTTGGACAGGATCCATACCACTAAATCTACCTGCAGAATTACATCGCAGTTCGGGAGATGCCACATATTATACACGGAAATTCGATTCCTTAAAAAACCAGGTTTTGGGGTGATTTACTAGTTACGTCTAAAATACAGAATGTCGGTCTTTGACACTGGTTGCGATTTTCTGCCACCACTTTCTGTATTGGCAAATGTATGTCTGCAATTCTAATAAAGTAAGGTTAAAGAATCGAGAGAAAACTTATCTGCATCACTCCATCACTTTCAAAATGGGCCTCGTGGAGGATTTACGAAGTGTGACTGCAGATGCTGAGTTCCAGGCGAAACGGATCTTTGTGTGGTGGCGACGCCATGCCGAGTCGGTGAGCGCCCTATGGTCGTGGCAGCTGCTGTACGTAACTGAGACGACAGGGACGTGAACCACGACAGTCCTTACCAACAAGGATAGGCAGCAGCCCGCAATATCCATTGATACCTAAGTGCAAACATTCCTTTGTGTTACGAGTAATGTTCTTGAAGTTTGAAATGAATTACCAGTTTTACAATTTTCTTTATTCGGTTTTATTTTAGACCGATGCACAAAATCGAGGTTTACATCAGTCATCAAGAGTTGAAAGCGCACATTCAATTATTTTTAACTGTAAGTAATTTGGGGCACTCAAGGCAGCAGCAATTATTTCTGCACTATTCAAATATCCACAGCAAGAGGCACTTTCAGTTTTGCTGTGTCCTACTCCACTATCGCCGAGGATTAAAAAGAGGACACGGCCGTCGTGTGCTGGGAAGAGACAGCGCAGCCGCTAGTACGGAGTGAGTTCACACACGACGGGGTGTGTGTCTTCGCACGAGACGTCCACGTAATAGCCGAAGCCAACCAGGATGACGCAGTTGTGTGGCCCGTGCCCGGCGCCGTTATCCGGTTCTCCAAGCCTCCAGAAATGAAACTCCTTGGACTCCAGGGGATGCCCTGCCAACATGAGAGAATTGCTCGCTCATATATAGTCCGCTGCAAGACTCCAAAGGCACATCTTAACGAGTTATACATTCTAAATTAGGAGTGCCAGAAACACATTACCAAAGACTTTCACACAGAGATGGCACAAGCTCCAACGGTGCATATTAGTGGAAAGTAAACATTCAATTATTTTTAACTGAAAGTAATCTGGCGCATTTAGATATTGTGTATGAGCTGGCATCGACACAGCGGGAGCTGACCCTTATACTGTAATAGGCAGCATCTGACCTGGAAAGTATTTTTTGATGAGTTCCAAAATTTAATTAGTGCATTGCCACATAAATCTACGTGAATTGCTCCCGCTCCCGTTTTAAGGATCCAGTGTCTGGCTGACTGATGGAATCAGTGAGTCGAACGCCTTTCCTCCCGATGTAAGGAGTAAGCACTCTGAACGCCTGGGTTACTTGCAGAGTGGGTATGAAGACAGGCCAGTTAACGAATATGTTGGAGGGGGTCACTGCATGACATGAATCTGGAAGTCTGCTGTTAAGGGACCGTTTTTCAGAACGGACTCAAAACATATGAAAATTCTCCATATTCAAATTAAGCACCCAGCCACAACTTGCGTAATTTATTGATCTTAAATATACGATTGATTGTTACTTGCAATAATATAAAATGGATTTGCAATGCTATGAGGGCTGTGCGGAAAGTAATGCACCGCATTTTATCTTCAATAGTTCTTTATTGAACATAATGAGAATCACACACACGAAAGAATGGTGTTTTACTTACACCCCCTATTTTTCCACGTAATCTTCATCCCATTCTAAGGTCTTCCTGCAAGGCGAAACAAGGACGAGTACGCACTGTCGGTAGCAATTCTTGTCCTGGTGGCGGAGCCAGTGCTTCACTGTGTGAATCACCTCCTCATCGTCCCCAAAATGCGTTCCACGTATGGCATCCTTGGCCGAAACAAGTCGGAGTCCGATCGGGCTAGGTCGGGTGTGTCAATTGTGACAGCTGTGGGTGATCTCCCCGACCGCTGCAAATCGTGGAGCTCCACCGAACCGCCTTCTGATGACCTGACCGTCCTTGCCCAACAACTAACTGTACTTCTGTCGACAGCAGGTGCTCCATAGACTCTGCACAAGCGTCTGTGAATATTCCCCACAGTTTATTTCGCTGCAGTGAGAAATTAAATGACGTCACGTTGCTTGTAACGACTTCACCTACAGACGCCATTTTGAAACTGTCTTGCAGCTCCGCTATGAGTGAGAAGTGACGGAAAGTAGGTCCACTCAACCACGCGACTTCAAATAATACATACGTAATATTTCGCATTCGTAGCGTTGCTTTTGGCTGGAAAAAAATGCCATGCGCTATGCTCTGGGAAACATTCGTATCTGGATGTAAGCAAATGCTCTGGAAGCATACTGGAAGACACACGGCCGGGCACCTAGTTGTGTTGCTATTGTTCAGAGGACGGCGCACGCTGGGCTGGGTAGCGGTCACGCAGTGGACAGCAGCCGGCTGCGCCTTCCCTCAAGGCGTGCGGCACCGCCGGACGAATTCCACGACAGGAAGTGCTTCCTGTCACGACAACTTTCATAAACCTTTCATGAGATGGAGCGAGGAGGAATCGAAGCAGAAAATAGTGTTGCCTTCCGAACGTAGGAACGACTTTTTGGACGAAAATTGGAAGCAGTACCCAGCAGGTGAAAAGAAAGCCCCGAGTCTTTGAAAACCGTGGGACGCTGCTGTACATGCAGCTGTCACATTAAAACTTTGTTTAAGAATATAAGAAGCACAGACATTGGTTCATATTGAACTTTTCCCCAGTGTGACTGATACCACGGCAGTGCTTCAAATGAAGCTCCCTAATTGGCAGAAGGAAGAGACAGGATGAGTGAGAAACGTTTTCCCCAGAAACCGATGGGAAGAATTTCACTGATTACTAAAGTTAAACATAGTCCAGAGAAGGGGACATGTGCTCTTAGATACCCCTTTTTAGTTACTGAAGCTTCCAAGGTATAGAATCCAGCCAAACCTAGTTAGCTCGTAGCAAAAAAGGCGGTAGACCGAGGCTTCCTTGATCGACCCCGTCTCATAATACAAACAGAGATCATCAGGATCTTCTATCCCCCTGGTCGCCTCGCAGAGCTTCTCCTTAAGACGCCAACTTAGAAGTGTGGACGCTGGCGCTACCCCGCATTCAGGTTAACGTATTCAGATTAACATATTTCCCGGCCGGGGTGGCCGAGCGGTTCTAGGCGTTTCAGTCTGGAACCGCGCGACCGCTACGGTCGCACGTTCGAATCCTTCCTCGGGCATGGATGTGTGTGTGATGTACTTAGGTTAGTTAGGTTTACGTAGTTCTAAGTTCTAGGGGACTGATGACCTCAGATGTTAAGTCCCATAGTGCTCAGAGCCATTTGAACCAATTAACATACTTGCGTTCGCACAGATTGCCTTATCGAGATGTTTCCACAGCATGCCATTATGAAACGTTGTTGAAAATTAAGCGTTTTTTTCATGAATGAATGTAATAAATTATCGTCAATACAATATCATTCATTTAAAAGCCACCTACACAGATGGAAAGAATCGCAGCACAAAAAAGTAATGTAGAGTAATGAAATTTCGGGAACACATTTATCTAGGTAACATATTATGTGATTAACACTGCACGATTATAGGTTAATGCCGCGCGAGATAAGCCATTGAAAATGTGAAATGCTGGTACATTACAACTCATGTAACCTTCAGAAGCCGCGCGGGATCAGCTGAGCGGTCTAGGGCGCAGCAGTCATGGACTGTGCGGCTGGTCCCGGCGGAGGTTCGAGTCCGCCCTCGGGCATGGGTGTGTGTGTTTGTCCTTAGGATAATATAGGTTAAGTAGTGTGTAAAAATGTTGAATGCAAGCCCGCAAATGTGGATGCGCTGTGTTGTACAGGAGCCGGATGTCAGTTTGTTGGATGGAGATCAATGCCTGTTACACCATGTTAGCCAATACAGACACGACTAATGCTGTTTGTGAATGTCGCTGGAAGTGTCGTCCGATGACGTTCCAAATGTCCTCGACTGGAGACAGGTCTGCTGATCGTGCAGGTCAAGGCAGTATGTCGACACTCTGTAGACTGCAGAGCACGATGGATCACAGCAGCAGTATGTGGGCGGGCGTTACCGCGTTGGGAAACACTCTCTAAATACTATTCATGAATGGCAGCACAACAGATCGAATCACCAGCTTGATGTACAAATCTGCAGTCAGGGTACGTGCGATATCCCCGATAGTGGACCTGCTGTCATACTAAATCGCAGCCTAGACTCTAACTCCAGGTGTAGGTCCCTTGTGTCTAGCACGTAGACAGGTAGGTTGCAGGCCTTCAACTGGCCCCATCTTCACCAACACAGAGCCACCACTGGGACCGAGGCACAACCAGCTTTCATCAGAAAACACAGTAGACCCCCAGCCTGTCCTCTTACGAGCTCTTGCTCGACACCACAAAAGCTGCAAGTAGTTGGTGATTCTGGGTCAGTAGAATTCATGCTACAGGGCTTCTGGCGCGGAGTTGTCCTTGAAGAAACCGATCTGTAACAGTGGTATCAACAGCTGCTCAAATTGTTGCTGCAGCTGCAGTACGATGCTGCAGAGCCATACACCGAACCCGGTGGTTTCCCTTCTCGTTAGTGCTACGTGGCCGTCGCGAGCTCAGTTTTCTTGCGACTATACATTCCAGTGACCACCGCAGCGAGAAATCATGTACAGTGGCTTCATTCCCGCCAGGTCTTCTTGCAATATCGCAGAAGGAACATCAGCCTTCTCGTAGCCCTATTAAACGAGCTCGATCAAACTCAATGAGGTGATAACGACGACTTCCTCACCACACAGGCGTTCTAGACTAACATCAACTCACCACGTCCCATCTCAAAGGCGACTAACGGTCACGTCCGTTGCAGCGTGTACTTCAAGCAAACCTGATTTGCATACTCACAGTGGCGCTGCTGTCACCACTCTTTTGCGACTGGCGCGAAATTTGAATAGACATGATCTTTCAGTTGTAGAAACATGCCTATCAACTTTCGTTTGTTGCATACGATATTTTTCCTCCAGTGCACAAAAGGTATTGTTAAAATCTCACTGTTTGTACCAGAAGCACAATTCCTTCTGCAAAAATTTCTTGAACATATACTGTGGTCCACTTCGTTTATGGAGAAGCATCCATCCTAAAGCCATGAACCTGGAGACGTCACAAACTAGAAAGTAATGATTAACCTATAGCTCAACACCCAGATGTGTGGTGACTACTCTTCTCCGAGTATCTGTAGCGTAATAATAATGAATGCTATTCATTCATGTAGAAAGAAACATCTTTTACATGTAATAAGTTTTGAGAATGCTGGTGTGCGACTAATTTATGTATATCATCTTCACACAATATTTGGCACTTTGTATGGACAACTGATATGCATTGTGCAGGATGGATTTTTATGATTTTTTTATTAGTGACGTATGTTGATCGAACGACTTAAGATAAGGCCTAACTGAAGTCACGAGTCACGAAGTCTGGGAAGTGCTTATGCCTTAGAATTACGAATGTGGCAAAGGGTGACCTAGGAACCAAAAATTAATATTACAACCACAAACGTTCCGAAAATTTAGTTGCCAGTTGTATGTGAATGCTGCGCTGAACATATGGCCTATTACGTTATTAATCAGAGCGAAGTACGAGGGCTTGCTGAAAAGTGATGCTAACAAAATTTGTATCTGAAATCTCTTAAATGTTTTTAAATAAAACTAAAGTTTCTACACTTGAAAGAGGACGAGTCACTGCCTCACTATTCTCCATATTCAAGGGTACAATTTAATCTTGGTTTTACACCCACGATACGTTCTGTGAGACGACAAGAGGTTATCAGCATGAGCAGGCATTGATGGGAGCGTCTACATTGTTAATACATGACGGATATTTATGGGGCTCTCCTTCAAATAGTATTTTTCTGGAGTTAAGAACAAGCATGCAGTTTGCTCATTTAACAGTAAAGCTTGCAGTGGACGTTTGGAGCAGTGTCAAACTGCCACGTGCAGCTATTAGAGAAAGGAACATCTCGAAGCAGTTACTGGGACATAATGCTAGGCCCAAGAATTCTCACACCGGAATGCAAACAATGCGTTCGGTCGGAGGAGAGACAGCCTACCTGGACAGCCACAACAGGGTCAGGATGTGCAAGAGAAAACTAGGTTGCCAAGCCAACGTGTTACGACAGTGTCAAACTCCATTTGTGAAGAAGGATGGCGGCCATAAAAGTTCGCGATTTTCCACGTTCACTGTGGACCGGACGCTTTTGAGGGAGCCATCAAGTGGTGGCATTCCTCGGCCTGCAGAATTGTGTTGTGAAGCCTCAGGTCTTCAAAACAATTTTAGAAGGAATACAGCGTTTATGGAGGCTCTGAAATGACATATGTCAGTACACAAAAGCACTTCTATTAGTTTGGGCGGGGCCCCTGATCTGACGCACAATAACGTTTGGGCCAACCTGGCAATAACCTTCATGATAAATGTGTTGTTCAGTTAGAGGTATACTACCCCTCTTGAGGCCCGATTGACGATATCTACCAGGTAGAGTTGGTATCTGTGGGTTGTGCCTTTATGAGGTCTTTGCTTGCCGATATATGTGCGGGGTTGGCTGGCCCGATAGGAGGCACGAAGTTTGGGGATTGGCGGTAGTGTCTCGACACGAGGTAATCACGAAGTCCGAGCGGCCGAAGCCGCAAGCAAAGCAAGGAGGTCCTGCGCAAAGCGAAGATATCTGAATACTTCGACCACAAACAGCAGGCCGACACCCCGTCTGTTGGTTGGTAACATACGTGTCGGACGATCGTGTCCTGGCTGCCCTCATCTACCTGGCTTTCATCGGCACCACTAAGTAAGCGCCGTGTAGCCATGGAACTGCTTCCTGATAAAGGGTAGTAACATTCTGTAGTCCTCGTGGTGATTTTTGTCATTGTCTATCTGCCCTCCAAATTATTTTCTGGTTTGTACCCGACCCCAGTTTTACTCGGTCGGCTCTTTGGTCGTAAATATAGGCCGTAGTATTGTACTAAGACACTAATTGTCGTTTGAAAATTTGTTCCGCATTTATATTTCCTTTCCTTTCTGGTTTATACCCGATCATTAATGTTCCAATGAATCAGCTGCTGGTCGTAAATACAGCCGGTGCAATTGTACTAAGGCACAGGCTACCGTTAAACAAACAGGGGTCTTGTGATTAGATTTAGATGTGAACCGGAACAATTGTTTGATTGTAATTGCATTAGTTGTAATCTGAACAACCTGTTGTACTAAGCGATGCGTTGCTGTCTTTGAAAGGCCGGGTCATTATTGGTGTATTTTTAACTGCATCTCGTGGTTCCGCCGAGTGAGTTCTCTTGTAGTAAGGGTTCACAAGTAATGTTCTAAGACGTTCCTTCAGAGTGATCTTAATAACTGACATACGTCTAACTTGGAAAATATTAACAGCAAACTGTCATCGGGGCTTTAGTGAAAATAAGATTGTCAGAAGGGAGGGGCTGGGATCCAGTCGCACCTTGGTTGCATTGAAGTAAGCCTTATCATTGTCTGATTGTTTTCTAATCTGTTTAACGTTTAAGCACTGTTTCAGCGCGGACGCTGTTTCACCCGATAGCGGGCTGGCTGCAGGTCCGGCAGTCTTGTAATTATTATAATATTGCTTGCTGTTTTTATTTCTCTTGCAAAAGCTTATTTTACAAATTTGTTCATTTCGTAAAAGATATTATGGTTATATATTCTTAAATAAACGGGTTGTGTGAAAAGAAAGGTACATTGGTGGGCCCTTCCTTCCACGTTTTCCTTAATTCCAGTACGTACCACGTCTCACTTTGGGCCAGAGTAAGTAGTTCAATCAGAAAAACATTATTCTTTGCCAACCAACCGCTACTCAGGGGAGTTTTAACTGTTTGTTGCATATTTGTGTTGCCATCAGTTCATGTTTTATTTTGTCATCGTGCATAACATGTATTTTTGTTTTATTTTTTAACCAATAAACTTGTGTCATAGCTTTTATAAATGATAAATCCCCTGTCATGCATAAACTATTGACTAAAATAATGACAGGATCACGATTTCATTAATATTGTATCAGCATTCAAGTTCATTTAGATTTCAATAAATATCATCAGCTCTAATGCAGCCTATTGGCGACACAGTCAAAGGGCAAAATCAATTTAACAAACGCATGGGACAGGTAGTTAAGGGAATGTTTACTAGTTAAAGTTACTGCTAACAATGCCTTCCAACACATACGGCAAGTCCATTGTAATCTTTCACATTCTATATCTTTATTCTTCAGGTCTACATATTTCCAGCTCTTGCCGTTAGTCTAGTGTGTAACATGGCAGTGTGTAACATAACTACGTTGGTATGTGAGAAAAAGCGTGCTGTAATCGAGTTTCGAATTCGAATGGTCCGTCAAAACGTGGGGTAGACTCTCCATCAGCGTCACAGTGCCAGACGACACCCGACCACTGCAACGTCTGCAGCAGTCCGGCGCCTCGGGTCCACTGCCATCGATCATCCTCCTGAACACCAGACTTCGACCCCATCCGATTTTCACTTGTTTCCAGAACTTAAGGGCATCTTCGAGTACGTCACTTTGATAGTGAAGAATCAGTGTAAGCAGAGTTGAATTTGTGACTTCGTCAATAAAAACAGTGGTGGTATCGCAAAACTGGTCTCTCATCCGAAAATGTGTTTGTCGCCAGGGTGAGAGTGTTGAGAAATAATATGTGAACACAAGAAAAAAAGGCGTAGACTGTTAGCGTTTGTTTTATGTAAAAGACTTTAGGAGTTTTCTCATGAAGAATTCGGAGGCATTATTTTACAGCATGCCCTCGTGATCACCAGAACAGTGGCATGATTGACCAATAGTAGCTGTACAGCACGAGCAGTTGTGGATATATTGGTTCTACTTCAGAAGTGAATTTTTTGATCGTTAGTGCGGCTTCGTGGAGGAACCCTCAAACTGCAGAGCGTGGCAACAAGAGACACTTGAGGATTCATAAAAGGAGATAAGAAGGGATCGTGCCTCTCAATGAAGGAGAGACTTCAGTGGTGAAGCGTTGAATTTGTGACAAAAAGATCAGAGGTCCACAGTTCAGTGGTCGTCGTGTCTCACTGCTATGCAGAGAAACTATATTCGATCCCTGGTACTGCTACGGATTTTTCCTTGGTGTGAGGACTGGAATGGCGTACATTCAGCCTCGTGCTGTTGACTCAGGAGCTACTTGATTGAAAAGCGGCGGTTCCATCGTCAACGAAGCCGACAATAAATGGAAGAGCGGTGTGCTGACCCCATTCCCCTCCACACCATATCCAAAAATCGCCATTCACAGAAAATGACATGGCAGTTGGTTGATCCAAACTGACCCATCTGTTTCACAATGCTGAACTTTGTTTTGCTTGCTATATAAACAATAGAAGAGTAATTAGTTACTTTAATACATTCAGTTTCGACACACCAAGTATCGTGGGAGTCCTAAATGTTCACATCATACCTAAACTCTTCGGAAGGAAAATTTAATTTTCTTCAGCCGGTTACATCACTGTAATCAAGTAAGAAGTTTTTAATTTTTCTTTCTCAACAGACTTCATGACTAAGTTTACGACTGAGCATTAGTGCATGGCTGTTGATGCAACGCTGTCGAGGGTCATATTTCAAAGCGAAAAAAGTAACTTTCGTTTAGCATCTTTCCCCAAGTAAAAAGAATAGACTGTTGTTGATCTCTTCGACCTTTTTATAAAATTCAAATATCCTGAGTGGGTGGCGGAGGTGTTTCTTAGTTGAAATATTTTGGAGGCGATTGGCAATTCCAACATTCTACTTACAAACAACGAACCCTTCCGCAAACTGGAACTACATTCAGATGACAAAAGTTGTACGGCAGTGATATGCATGTACACAGATGGCGGTAGTATCACCTGACTAAGGAATGAAAGGGCAGTGCATTGGCGGAGGTGTCATTTGAACTCGGGTGATACATGCGAACAAGTTGCCGACGTGATTGTGTGTGCACGATGGTAAGTTACGCATTTTGAACGCGGAATGGTAGTTGGAGGTAAATGCATGGGCCATTCCATTTCGGAAATTGTTGTGGAATTCATTATTTCAAGACTCACACCGTCAGCAGTGTGCCAGGAATATCAAATTTCAGCCACTACCTCTCACCACAGACAATGCAGTGGCCAATGGCCTTCACTTGACGACTGAGAGCAGCGGCGTTTGCATAGCGTTGTCGGTGCTAACAGACAAGCAACACTGCGTGAAATTACCTCAAATGGTTCAAATGGCCCTGAGCACTATGGGACTCAACTGCTGAGGTCATCAGTCCCCTAGAACCTAGAACTACTGAAACCTGACTAACCTAAGGACATCACACACATCCATGCCCATGGCAGGATTCGAACCTGCGACCGTAGCAGTCGCGCGGTTCCAGACTGTAGCGCCTAGAACCGCTCTAACACTCCGGCCGGCTGAAATTACCTCAGAAATCAATGTGGGACGTACGACGAACATATCCTTTAGGACTTGTTTTTGAGTCATCAGTCCTCTGAGTGGTTTGATACTGCTCGCCACGAATTCCTGTGCTGTGCTAACCTTTTCATCTCAGAGTAGTAATTCCACCTGTGTATTCTAATCTCTGGCTTCCTCTGCAGTTTCTACCCTCTACAGCACCATCCAGTACTGTGAAAGTTATCCCCTGGTGCCTTAACAGATGTCCTGTCATTCTATCCCTTTTTTGTTAGTGTTCTGCATATGCTCCTTTCCTCGCTGATTCTGTGGAGTACCTCCTTATTTCTTACCTTATCGTCCACCTAATTTTCAACATTCTTCTGTAGCACCACAACGCAAAGGCCTCGGCTCTCTTCTGGTCTGGTTCCTGCACAGTCTATGTCTCACTACCATGCTATGTTTTGCTCCAAATGTGCATTTTCATAAATTTCGTTTCTAAGTTAAGACTAGCAGACTTCTCTTGGCAAGGAATGCCTTTTTCCCAAGTGCTAGCCTGGTTCTTACGTCCTTACTCCGTCGGTCACACTACTTCATTATCACAAATTGTAATGTGAATTTCCTCACTGTTCTCACTTCTGGTACTTCCCGTTACATTTGACTTTCTTCGATTTACTCTCAATTCATATTCTATACTCACCCAACTTCATTCGATTCAACACATGCTGCAGTTCTTCTTCACTTTCACTGAGGGTAGGAATGACATCAGTGAATCTTATCACTCATACCATTTCACCCTGAATTTAAACATACTCCTGAAACTTTCTTTTATTTCCATCATTTCTTCTTCAATGTATGGATTGAACAGTTGGGGCGTAAGACTACCTCCCTGTCTTACACCCATTCTAATCCAAGCACTTCGTTCTGGGTGTTCCATTTTATTGTTCCCTCTTGGTTCTTGTACATATTGTGCATTACCTGCCTTTTCCTATAGCTTACCCCCATTTTCCTCAGAATTTCGACCATCTTGCACCATTTTAAGTTATCAAATGTTTTCTCCAGATCGATAAACACTATGAACGTGTTTCTATTTTTCTTTAGTCTTGCTTCCGTTATCAACGGCACGTCACAACTGCCTCTTTTATCCCTTTACCTTTCCTAAAGCCACACTGATCGTCATCTAAGAGATTCTCAATTTTCTTTTCCATTCTTCTGTACAGTATTCTTTTCAGCAGTTTCGATGCGTGAGCTGTTAAGCTGATTGTGTGATAATTTTTGCTCTTGTCGGCTCTTCTTGTTTTCGAAATTGTGTGGATGGTGTTTTTAGGAATGTCTGATGGAATATCACCAATCTCGTACATTCTACACACCATTGTGAATAGTCCTTTTGTTGTCACTTCACAAAATGATTTTAGAAATTCTGATGCAATGTTATCTATCCCTTCTACCTCATTTGATGTTAAGTCTTCCAAAGCTCTTTTAAATTCTCATTCAGATTTTTGATCATCTATCTCTTCCTTGTCGACTTGTTTCTCCTTCTATTCCATCGTCAGATAAGTCTACTCCTCGTAGAGGCTTTCAATTTACTCTTCAACTATCTACTCTCTGATCTGCCTTTAAGGATACAGGGTATTTTTCCGGCTCAGTATTATGTAAAAATCAACGCCTATTTCTTTCAGGCACTGTTTATAACGTTTTACAGATTTTTTGTTGATATCAGGTAATGCAGCACACTTTCTGGACGAAATAGATGTGTTTTGAATATTTTCGAATCTGATTATGTTTATTAAAGAAATTACAAAGAAATTGATGCATTTCTTTTCCAAAATGCTTCCTGAAATTGAGGTACCATTTAATCCAATGTTATACATTTGAAGGAGACCAAATTTTCACCAGATATGCATGACATGATCGCTGAGGTACTAGCCCTATTTAATTCCACCTATTACGTATATTGCAAGTAAAAAATATCACATCATACATTTTAATTCGTATAATCTTTTTTCCTAGTAAAAATGTTGCTTTTTCTGTAATGTAGATAATTCTGCAATAAAGCTTAGGTCTACTAAATAGGTATAGACTATTGCAAGTTACAGAAAAAATTAGAGAAATACTTCATAAACGTTAGGTAATATTTGTACCTAAATTCTGAAAATACGACTTGCCGGAAATTGCGAATGAAGATATGAGTCCAATTAAACTGTGCCTCAGAACATTCCTGAAGCATATTCTTCATCCTGCAGCATTTCTTCATCTTCAATCTTCCTCTTGGCATTCCTTTTAGCACTTCTTGCTTCTTTGGTACTTGAAGAGCGAATCTTTCAGCTTCATGTACCCGTTGTGTGTCACATGCAGGAAACTGATCTTCCGTATTAGAGCCACATTTATTCCTAAATTTCTCAGGACTTCCAACCTTCCTATCACTCCATCATTGAAACATCACTGCATCTAGTACACCAACTTTTAGTGTATTTAATTCTACAAAAAGATTCTTTTGTAATCTTTCCCATATGTAATACTTGAAATTTTCATTTGTATTCTGAGTGCCCCCATGAAGACATTTACTAAGCAACACAGGGTCACTCAGGTCTCAGGCTTTATTTCATTCATAACAGGCTGAGGAAGAGAATGGCTACGATTGTATATTTGACCACTTTCTTTTGCTTTTTGTTAACCACACCAAGAATCTACTACTTTAGGGCAAAGTCTGTGGACAGGCTGGTTGCCTGTGGACAACTTATGAAAGTAGGTGGCCCATACAGCTTTTCTCATTGCTGTAACATCGTTCAGAGGTGCCGCTAGTCTAATGGCCAGGACACAATAACTCTGAAGAAGGTCTACTACAGTTTCTGTCAATTTGCCTGGACCAGACAGAGACTTTCCATCAGGTAGCAAATTTCCTTTAATTTCTCTTCATAGCTTCCTCAATCTAGCACCCATCCTCTTTTGCACATGTCCACAGCACTCCAGTTTTGTTACCAAGGTATCACCATGAACATTGAAGGCATTAATTTTATTGAAAGTTTTAGAGTCCCCATCGCCTAGGTATTTCGTGTATCTAACGTTATAAACGGGCACCGATCTCTGAAATATTTTTAGAGCCCCATCACACTCCATACCTCCACTGTAACCCAAATAATTCTTCGATCACTGATGTTCAATATGTCCTTCAATGTTACGATAGCAGTTGTGGCAGTACTTAGATAACATCAACAACATTTCCATTCTCCAGAGAAGTACCACTTAAAACACCATTCAAGGACCGATGCCCTCGACGTTGCCATGTCCCATCAAGTGCAACAGCAATGCCCCTGGTTCCACAAATATTTACAGTTTCTTCTACTGCAAGTTGCTGCACTAAGCCAGGCAAAAGGAGAGCCGATTCGATGTTAGAAGGTATCCCATGCCTTTTGTCACCTCAGAGTATATTCAGTTTGTTTTTGGAACATCACTCAGAGAAACATAAAAAGGCTCAGGAAATTCTGTATTTTTAGTCCATACACATCAAAATATGTGTATTTATGATACTGAGAAAACGAGAGGTAGGTCATTTGCACTAAAAATTTAGCCTCAAACCATTTCAGAATGCGCAGAGAACTCAGTGCAGTAAGGATATTGGTTATCCTTTAGAGTCCAACAGACAATGCTGAGCCTTGCGTGGCTCATGTTCGTGCCATCTCTTATTCAACATCCTGTTTTCACCGTACTGCAACCTCGTTATGTTAATTTTCAATTACTGATGTCACTGAGTCGCTGCCTTGCCTGCCCGTGAGCGGCAGCAGCAGCAGCGCTTATCGATATAAGCCCTGTCGTATTATCATGGCTGGACTGCTATTACTTGCTGGTCGTCGTCTGTCGTCCAACAGGTTGGAACGCGCCAGCAGTGGAGTTCGGACCTGGCAGTCGGACAGTTGGGACGCGGCAGAAGTTCGGTCGGGCGGGAGCGGCAGTGAGGTTCGGATAGCCACGACTCGCCCGACCGTTGCCGGCACACATGGCTTGGGACGGTCTTGGTTGATCGTCGGCTGGTCATCTTACCGGACGACGTGCATTTGTTCACCGATCGCTTATGGGTTGGATGTGTGTGTCTCAACTCGAGGTTCATCCTGGTGATTGCACAGTCACTGCTTTTAGCATTGGTCGAGTTCTTCGTCCAAGTGTTTGTGAAATTGTGTGTAGCCTGTGGTGTTCACTGCCCAGTTATTTTAGTGGTGTCTCCGTGCTGATGTGTAGCACTTGCTCGGTTGGCGTAGTCGCGTTGTAGCACCAGTGGGGCATGCGGCGCCAGGGAGACGCGGATAGCCATCACTCGCCGATGACTGCCGATACACATGATTTGAGCGGGGACGACTTTGGTTGATCGTCGGTCGGTCGTTTTGCTCGACGACGTATATTTGCCCGGCGATCGCTTATGGGTTGTCTGTGTGTGCCAACTCGTGATTCGTCCTTGTTTTGCTCAGTCACTGCCGTTAGTATTGTCTAGTTCTTCGTGCAAATGTTCGTGAAACTGTGTGTAGTTTATGTGGTTTGACTGACAAGCTATTTAAATGTTGTCTGCGTACAGGCTCTTAACTGGTCGGTTGGTGTGGAGTAGCGAGGAAGGACAGGATAGCCATCACTCGCCCGACGATTGCCGACACACACGTTTCAGTGGAAACGATCTTGTTTGGCCATTTTGTCGGTCGTCTGATTAGACGACGTGTATTTGGGTGGTCTACCGCTTATGGGTTGTCTGTGATCCGTTCTGGTTGTTGTTCCAGTCTCCGCTGTTTTGGTGCAAGTGTGGAGAGGAACTGATTGTGATCATTGGTCTGTTACCGTCTGTCGGTTGGGTTCCTAGCGGATTGAAAATGGTTGGGCCGACTGCCTGTCTCACCTAAGCGAGCGTTAGTTTTTGAATTCCAGGCCGACCCTCGAACTTCTGAGCGCCCTGGGGCGACTGTCATTTTCTTTTTCAAATTTGTTGTTGTTGTTTGTACTTGTATGGCTTCAGCCTAGTTTAAAGTACTGTTTCACATAATCCCTTTGGCATTTTAAAAATTTCAGTGTTGTTGAATTTTAAGTCTTGAGCCTTCAGCCGATTTTGAGTTTGAGTTGTTTGCTCTTAAGGCCTTCACCCTAAATTAAAGAACTGTTTCACGTAAGGCCTGTGGCATTTAAAAAATTAATGTTATGGAGTTTAAAAGGTTAGGCCTTCAACTGATTTGAACTTAACTTGTCACTTCAGCCTATCTAAAGAACTGTTTTAAGATAAGGCGTGCCTTTTAAATTTCTGATTGTGCTTTCGTTTTAAGTTATTGGCCTTTAGCCGTTTTTAAATTAAAGTGGCTTTCAGCTGGTAATTAAATCCCAAATATTAAAGCTGTGTGTTTAAAAAAAAATTTATTTGGGCTCTCGTAATGTCTGATCGAATAATAACGTTGTATGTTCGAGTGTAACTGACAGCGCCTTATTTTGACCCCTTTCCACAATTTATACTATCTGTCCTGTCCTGCAGTGAAAAGCGGGGCGTTTCAACTGCAGCTACAACGATTATCAAAATAAGCAGAAAAGTGATGAGAGAAAATTATCAACCACGCACAGACTTGCTAATGTTAATCGTTGCAATTAGTCATTAAAAATGCTTTGTAACAAACATTATCAGATTTGTTACATTTAAAACTCTTTATGATATCTAAGTGACTCTTCAGACAAGTAATTATATCAAAGGAAAACAGGAATTTGCTGTATGATTACCATTTATGACGCTATCGCCTGCTACTTCAGAGGAAACACTACATACGTTTTTCAGCGACATAGAAAGATATTGATTAAAAAATGTTTTGACATAATATTTATTAGTTATGTCAACGAAATCGTTGAGAAAGGTAACTGAACAGTACCATACATCATGAAAGATATCCCAGTACCAAAACTCAAGTCCAAATTCCCGTGTATTATAGAGGCCGGGGGTGTGACTTCCATTGTGGCGGAGGATTTGGCTTTGCAGTCGGGAAGCAAAGTCCCCTCCTTCGTCTGGACCTAGTTTGGGACTGGTGGTGGTGATTGGAAGCGAGTTGCAGACCAGTAATAAGACATCGACCCTGGTTGAATTAAACGTTTATTCATGTCAGGTACAGAGGAGTGGTCACTGCTGGAGGAGTTTCTGCAGCCCTGGGATGAAGTAGTGAGCCACTGAACTCTGAGATCTGTCGTCAACAGTTAGGCCTACACAAGGGCATTGGCGTGCATAGGCTGCTTCAGCCCCTGGAGTCATAGACCGGCCACAGTCGGAAGGGACGTCGCCCCATGTCCGATGCATGACAACGCCATCCAGGCTACTGGCCAGCCTCGCGCCACAAAACACAGGACAGGAGAGGATGGTACACAAAGTGTAGCCCTTAGTATGATCAATGTCGAAGGCACGTTTCCGCTCTGCGCGATGATCAGTCAATGGATGCCTTCAGGAATCAGTGTGCAGCGAGAGAGAAACCGAGCCGCCCCCAGCCTGGGCTCAAACATGTATCCCACTACAGAGATGGCCGCCAGAACAAAATAGCCACCTAAATGAAGACATAGTAGTGCAAAAGCGCCAAGTCGTCTGCATATGTGCCCCAGCAAAGGCAGTTGCCTCCTGCTACTGGAGACTAATTCCATGACTTATGACTGAATACCTTACCAGCTGCCGCAGTAGTTCCTATCTGAAAGTCAGAAGATGAAGATAACAGTGGTTAGCAGCACATATATACCCCAGAACTCTGTAAATACGCCTTTGTACAAGATGACTGCGGGATTTCAGCTACTCAGCCTTAAATGTAAAATTAAAAACAACTTACTTCAGCCATGTATATGTTGAATGTAATTCATGTGACCAGTTTTATCATTTCACTACACCATCTTCAGGGCTCCCAACCAACGAGTAGGAGGAATCCAAGACGAATCCAACCTCACGTGTAGCCGAAACAGGGGCCAACATTATCTGGTATGCATAAACTTTCATTAACTAATACCTTCATTCATCAATTAATGCTGGCCCCTATTTCGACTGTATATCAGGTTGGATTTCCCTTACACGTCAGTCAGGGAGCCTCAAGATGGCGTGGTGAACGTCGAAAATGATCACATAATAAATTACACTCAAAAGGCGTTTTAATTTTACATTTTAAACAGCAGTATGGTCATGCGCGAATAACACACGAGTACATCTGAGACTGAGAGCCTGATTCAGGGGAATATTTATGAGAGTGTACTCGCCAATACTTTTCTAACAGTTTCACCCCCATCCTGGAAGAGACAACAGTCGTAATACACGGGCGTTGCCATTGGGTTGCTTTGACTTCATTCAATCTGCTCTTTTTTGTTCACTTAGCTTCAACAGGAGTCTAGCCAGAGGTGTACCATTGCCCAACTTCACCCTTCACAGATGCTTGCTAACTCTTTCTGATTTGCTAGTTTCGTGAATGAGTGCTTTTACGCAATGAATACGTCTTCTTAATTCGTACTGTGCGGTAACAACAATGAAGGCACCCCTCCATCGTGTTGCTGCGTTGGGGCAAGATAGTTCAGCGCACCAGCCAGGCCGTGGTGCAATAATTCTCTCTTCTCTGAATAAATCTGGTATCTAGATTTGCACATGTTTCGATGTGTGGATAAAACCATCTAAACATATGTTCAGTAGGTTGGTATATTAACACAAAATGAATACAAGTTTTCTCCTGTCCCTCTTATTCTAATGTACCGGTATCTTAATCCACATGATTACTTGGCGGCTTTTTAACCTACGTTATTCTGCAAAATATATTAGTACAACAAAATGACTAAAGCTTTTCTGTCCTTTAACGATCCATTTAACTGGAAATAGTTTGTAACATAACAGCTTAAATTTTACCAAAAAATTTGTTAAAATTTTTCGTTCAAACCAAGGCTATAAAAATCGATACATAAAAGTAATGATGTTTTCAAATAATGCTAAATGTATCTATAAATTCTATCGATGACGAATGTCTTTAATGATGTGTTAAAGGTAATTGGAGTGATAGATATTGTTTAAAGAGAGCAAAAGCGTAATAATGAATGTTGTCCATAATTATAACGACAGTAATATTCACATGTCATTTAAATATGTATATTACTTTTGACAATGCGAATGAGAAAGTCAGGAATCCACTTTGGGTTTTCAACTCGCAGTTGTGTGGATGACTTTGGTGGTAAGTGGCACAGAAAGTACGGAAAAGTGCAAAAAGACGGCAGTCGCAGGCAGAGTAGCCTAGAACGTGTACGTAGTTGTGCCATGGCTGGCGATGTGAAAATTTTGTGAGTGCTAAAACTGTACATATCAGGTGAAAGCTGGTGTCCCAGCGGTATTTGTGTCGTAAAGTCGTCTCCAGTAATTGTGGTTTTTTGGAAAGCAAGAATATCCAACACTGATCTTAGATGGAAATTGGTGCCAACACAACTTTAAGGAAACTGTCTACCGCAAACAATGTGGTAGTAATAAACTATTTCCATCTTACTGGAGACATAAAGAGCCAAGCCAGTTATCATTCTGCAGTCTTCAACTATAGCATCCCAATAACTACGATAAACTAGGCAATACTTTGTATCAAATCTAAGAAATCAGACAGACCAAACGTCATATTTTGATACTGAGTACATTCAGTTAGTAAAGTATTTGTTGAAGTTATTAGCCTTAAGTCACGATATGGATCTTGCTCACAAGACAAGGAAGCGTTCTGTTCTCCCATTTGATTGAGGGTGTGAGTATTTCTCCATTATGAAATTAAAAGATCGTTACTGGAACCGAATCTCAAAGAACAGCCAAAGACCACGTTAAGGTTCTATGGTGGGACAATCAACATCGACGGATGTTGCCTGGTATTAATAATGCACCAGCCACATTCCAGAGATTACTGGATGTATAACTCATAGGATGGAAACCGACTGACCTAAGTTCTCTAAAGTCTCCATTAATGTTTGAATTGAATATGCATCTGTGGCTCCTCTTGCGTTTAGATATCGTTAAATGCAACAAAGACGACACTTCTTCATTTTCCAGTGATTTCCTCAGGATGATAACGACAGCTGCTACCCATGGAATCTCATGTTCTTCAGTAATGCCATCAGCCAAATGCTGATTGATAAATTCTTCCATTATCGTGTCTTGTATGGCTTATTGTACATTACAATGTTATTACCCATTAGTACCTATGACGCGTTACCGGTATTGCTGTTAATGGCCCACCAAAGTTTAATAGGTCCACGAATCGTACATTCCATTTATCCTGCCCACAGGTCGCAATATCCACCTCTTCGAGTTGCATAGCAACCATCATATCAGTGGCTAAATCCTTTGGATATTTCACTCTTAAGCTCTTTGGCATATCAGCTGTAACTCCAATCAAAACTGCAGCCTGAGACGCTATTTTTATAATTTAATCTTTCGTTGGACTCAGTCAGTATCTCAGTTTCTTAATGAGCAGTGCGCTCTTAGTAAATGAGGGGCACAATGTGACAGAGATCATTCAGGAGACGCAAGAATCGTCGATCAGTACTATGATGGAATCTTACGAAAGATAACAGTCTGTTATTAACAGATAATTAGACTGATTATAGAACTTCATCTTTTGTTTGCAGTGACGCTCGTTAGACAATTTCTTGTAGATTTTTTTTTTCATTTGAGGAGGTGCAGCGTTTGCCAAAAATATCTTTTCAAACAAATAAAGAGATATTTTAAAATTTTATTGTCAACAAGTCTTAGAATACGGTTGCCAATGGTATTAAAGTATACATAATGCCTTGGTTATAACTTAGGGAAATCCGTATTAACGTCTCATTACGAGGAAATATTTCAGTAATGACTTTGAGGTATTCTACGCAAAAGAAAGACTTGGGAGATTTCCTTTGATTTACTTTACATTTTCGACTTCACAAAAAGGAATAGAAAAAGGCAATAGCCACCAAATGTGTACACTTCTTTTCATTGTCGTCTGAAAGAGGATATGTTTAATGTTGTATTACTCAAAGATTATCTGAATAGGAGGCACTGTTCTTGGTTCGTACTGTGAAAGAAAGAGTAGTACACAGAAATGCAAGAAAATTCACCATAGCTAGACAACTTGCAGAGTAATCATCTATTAAACTCTTGAAGGAACTTTAATAAAATAACCGCACAGTATTCAAAGGTAAAGCTGCCATCTACGAAAAGGATAATTTGAACGACAGCAAAATTTACTAGTCATAGACCTACAGCAGATGGTATGCCGATGTCCTCCATAGTCATTTGGACTTACCTATTCAAACAATTTGCGAATGACTTCTCTGTGGTAGCCATAAAATGGTAGAAATTTACAAAGTAGGCCAGAAGATATGGATTCGATACTAAGAGAGGAAAGTTCTGTTGTGGCCTTCATTTCGAATACTGGTTTTATGCAGGTGTCCACACTGCTCTGTAAGGTGTCCAAATAAGTACTGCAGCCTACGTCCTTCTGAAACTTCTTATTGTATAAATCTCTTGGCCACCCTCTACATTATTACCCCACTCCCCTCCCCCTCATTCCCTGCAATACTAAATTGATGATCCGATGATATCTCAGAATGTGTCCTATCAACTGATCCCTTCTTTTACTCAAGTTGTGCTACAATTCTTTGTCCCCGGATCTATTGAGCACCTCCTTATCAGTTGCGCCATATACCCACCTAACATTTAGCATTCTTCTGAAGCATCACATTTCAAAAGCTTCTATCATCTTCTTGTCTAAACGATTTATCGTCCATGTTTCTATTCTATACATGGCTACACTCTAGGCAATTTCCTACAGAAAAGAGTTCCTAACACTTAAAATTAGATTTGACCTTAGCAAACTTCTTTTCTTCAGAAACCCTTTTCTTCCCATTATCAGTTTACATTTTATATCCTCCTACCTTGGCGGTCATAAATTATTTTGCTACCCAAAAAGCAAAGCTCATCTACTAATTTAAATGTCTCATTTCCTAATCTAATTCCTTCAGCATCACCTGATTTAACTCGACTACATTCCATTATCCCCCTTTTGCTTTTGTCAATGTTCATCTTACATACCCTTTCAAGACACTTTCTACTCCGTTCAGCTGCTCTTCCAAGTCCATTGCCGTCGCTGACAGAATTAAGTATTTATTTCTTGTCACTGAACTTTAACTCCTTTTCAAATTTTTCTTTGGTTTTCATTACTGCTTGCTCCATGTACAGACCGAATAACACCGGGGATAGGTATCAACCCTGTCTCACTACCTTTCAACCACTACTTCCCTTTCATGCCTCTCGATTCTTAAAATTGCAGTCTGGTTTCTGTACAAGTTATAAATAACCTTTCGCTCCCTGTATTTTAACCCTGCTGCCTTCAGAATTTCAGAGTATTCCAGTCAACATTGTTAAAAGCTTTCTCTAAGACTATAAACGCTATAAACGTAGGTTTTCCTTTCCTTAACCTGTCTTCTAAGAGAAGTCGTGAAGTCTGTATTACTTCACGTGTCCCTACATTCTTCCAAAATTCAAACCGATCTTTCCCGAAATCGGCTTCTGCCAGTTATTCCACTCTTTTGCAAAGAATTCGTGTTAGGTTTTCGCAACTATGACTTATTAAACTGATAGTTCGGTAATATGCACATCTGTCAGTATTGCTTTCTTAGGAATGAGAATTATTACATTCGTGTTGAAGTCTGAGGATATTTCGCCTGCCTCATACATCTTGCAATCCAGGTGGAATAGTCTTGTCACAGCTGGCTCTCCTAAGGAATCTGTAGTTCGGACGAAATTTCTCCTACTCCTTGGGCCCTGTTCCGACTTAAATCTTTCACTGCTCTGTCCAATTCTACTCTTTGTATCATACCTCCCATGGCATCTACATCTATGCGATCTTCGCTTTCTGTAATATTGCCTTCAAGTTGATCTCCATTGTACAGCTCCTCTATATACTCCTTATACGCCTGAATCTTCCCTTCTTTTCTTAGTACTGGTTTTCCATCTGAGTTCTTGACATTCATAGAGCTGCTTCTCTTTTCTCGAAACGTCTCTTTAAATTTCTTATAGGTGATCTATCTTTCTGCTAGTCATATACGATTCTATATCCTTGCATTGGGTACTTCAGCAATTCCTTCTTATCCATTTTGTACTTCCTGTCAATCTCATTTTTTAGACGTTCGAGCTGTCACTCGCCTATTTCATTTGCTACATTTTTATATTTTCTCCTTTCATCAGTTAAATTCAGTACCTCCTGTGATATCCGAGGATTTCTATTGGACCTTATGTTTTTACCTCTACTGCCTCCACCATTTCATCTCTCAAAGCTACCCATTCCCCTTGTAATGTATTCCTTTTCCCTGTTTCAGCCAATCGGTGCCTAATGTCCCCTTTGAAACTCTCAACAACGTCTGGTTCTTTCAGCTTATCAAGATGCCATCTCCTTAATTTCGTACCGTTTTACAAATTCTTCAGTTACGATATTCAGTTTACAACAGTAAATTATGATCAGAGTCCACATTTGCCCCTGAAAATGTGAATTTAATATCCTGTACATAAATATCGGTCTTACCATTATATAATGAATGTGAAACCTTCCATTGTCTCCATGTCTCTTCCACGTATACAACCTTCTTTCATGATTATTAAACGAAGTGTTAACGGTGACTAAATTATGCTCTGTGCAAAATCGTACCAGGCAGCTCACTCTTTCAGTCCTTCCCACTCAGTCCATATTCATTTTCCATATTTCCTTCTCTTCGTTTTCCTACTGTTGCATTCTGGTCCACCACCACAATTATATTTTTATCTTCCTTAACTATCTGAGTAATTTCTTTTCTTTCACCACACATTTCTTCAATTCCTCCGTCGTCTGCGGAGCTAGTTGGCATATAAACTGGTACTGTTGTGGTGGGTGAGGGCTTTGTGTCTATCTTAGCTACAATTATGCGTTCACTATGATGTCCATAGTACTTTACTCACATTCCTATTTTCTTTTTCATTATTAGACGTACTCTTACATTATCCCTATTTGTATTTATAACCCTGTACTCACCTGACTTGAAGTTCTGTTCCTCCTGCCACCAAACTTCACTAGTAGCCATTTTATCTCCTTTTAAATTCTATAACCTACCTACCCAATTAAGTGATCCAATATTTCACTCTCTGACACATAGGACGCCAGGTTTGTTTCTTCTAGTGAGACATCCTCTTGAGTAGTCCCCGCCCGTAGATCCGAATGGGGGTCTATTTTACCTCCAGAATATTTTTTCCAAGAACAGGCCGTCATCATTTAAAGATGCAGTAGAGCTGCATGCTCTACGAAAAAAATTACTTCTGTGGTTTCCCCTTCCTTTCAGCTGTTGACAGTACCAGTACAGTAAGGCCGTGTTGACTGATGTTACAACGTCAGATCAGCCAGTCATTGAGACCATTGCTCCTGTAACTAATGGAAAGACTGCTGCCCCTCTTCAGGAACCTCATGTCCATCTCGCCTCTCCACAGGTAGGTCTCCGTTGTGGTTGCACCGCGATCTGTATCTGTATCCGTATCGTTGAGGCATGTTAGCCTACCCCATCTTGGTGCAAGGTCCATGGTTTGAAAGAGGGGGGGGGGGGGGAGAACAAAAGGAAATTAATACAATGAGAACATAAAAATAAAAGTTAGACGAAGTGAGGTAAAACAAGAAAAAGCAGATTCTAGAATCTGGCCATGTACGTCTTAAAGTCATATAGTTACATACAATGTCACAAGCTTGACGAAACTATGTGATTCAGTTTAAACGGATTGAAGGTACATATTCAAGAGCTGAAATCTAGATCTGCAATAAAAATACAGGTTGCATTTGGGACTGATTACTGAATTCCCTTTCCGGCGAAAAGAATTCACCCTCTTTGACCATGGCGACGAGCGAGAACTAAAGACTTCTTTTGTTGAAATAGTGGCGTCTGTCGTCACGTTCATAACATTTACTACATGTCTCGCTGCCTTGTCCTTGTCAGTGTAGTGAAATTCACTAACAGCGCTCAAATTCATTTAGTACGCGATTAATGACGTCCAAGTAACATCAAAATCCATGATCATTTCTGCTAGATTTCTTTAAATATTACACTATTCCTTCCAAAATATTCAACCAATTTAGTAAAATTATTTGTCTGGCTGATTATCAACATTGCAGAGCAAGCACTGAAGTAAGGTTTTTCAAAGCTTTCAGGGTCTTATTAACAATAACTGGTTGTAATTTCTGATATAACAAAACCCTCTGCATGTGTAAGTCTTAAGCAGTGTTGGTGGAAGGGCTTGCAAGCTGTTACCTGCGTATATCATTATTTGTACACATTAAAATGAAAATAATAAAATTAGATCGGTGAGATGAACCTAGCACTGAGATTAAAGATGCCAAATGAGAAAATAAATACATTTTAGTTCAGTTCAACAGCGATACACGGCCTGCTCTTTAAATTTTATCATGATTCAAATAAAGCAAAAAAAATAATTAAAAAAATGAAACGGGATAGGGATTCCCTTACTTTGACTGTTCCGTTCTTTTATCAAAAACTTTTCTGAATAGTCATTGCATTCTATAAAGACCTTTATATCCGTCGAGGATGGCAAAAGTTTTAGAGCGATTTGAATAACATATTCGTTATGAAAATAGTGTACATCCGGACAATCGCACAGACCTTTTAGTGGCTCCTACATCATATAACACTCCCATTCTAAAAAGAAAGCAAACGTGACATTAGTTAGTGCCATGCTGTCATTTTTATTTCCCATAATAATGAGATTCTTATCAGAATAATGCATCAAAAAAAATTCGAAAATTTAGTTTGGAAATTAGCAAGCAGAATAAGGGGTTTCGTGCAAGAATTTTGCGTAACTTATCTTGAGCCAATTAATCATATAACAGAGTTCTATCAAGAATACAACTTGACTACGTATTTTGTTGATTTAAAAAGTCTTTCGATTCTCCACACCGTAAGGGGGTACTGGACGCCTTAAAAAGTTAAAGCATACTTACACAACATTAAGCTGAAGAAGTACATCTGTAGCAATAGAATAGGCCAAATTAAATCGGAAAATTTTTCGAACAATTTAAAATTGAAAGAAGAGAATCAATCTCTTAAAAATTATTCGCATCGAGCTTTGAGCATACATTCTCTGGTCATCAGAGTGTGATCACAAGCTAATAAAAAAATTACCTGTGATTTTCAGGTGACATTGTGGAGCTTACGGATTTCTAGGATGCGCTACAGTATTAACTGAGCGAGGTGAGCTAGGATTCTCTGCTACACATAAATGTTCCGAAATCAAAACTTATCACTAATGACCTCATTCAGCAGGAGGCAAACAATACCCCTTCAAGATACACGTAGCATTTTGTATACTTTACACAGGTTTACTGACTCAAAAATTGACAGCAGCTGGAAGATGATACTCTAAAAGAGAACACCAGGGGAAAGCACTGAGGCCTCGATTTTATATGTAAGATGACTTTTGGCATGTTTTAAAGAGAATAATCTTCTATTCGCGGATCATTATTACTTTAATAGAGGGAAATGGATTTTAATACACAGAATAGGAAAAAAAACAAAAACAGGATAGTGCTAAGTGCTATGGGAACCATGTGCTGAAGGTTAGAGGAAGGGATGGAATTAGATATAAAGACTATGACCTATAAAATAGAACGAATGATGATGTATCTTTACCACAGCAATACTACTGAAATGGTGGCGTGGACTCTAAAGAAACTTCAAACCTCATGATCGCTAGTAAAATTGAAATAAGAACACCGTGAATTCATTGTCCCAGGAAGGGGAAACTTTATTGACACATTCCTGGGGTCAGATACATCACATGATCACACTGACAGAACCACAGGCACATAGACACAGGCAACAGAGCATGCACAATGTCGGCACTAGTACAGTGTATATCCACCTTTCGCAGCAATGCAGGCTGCTATTCTCCCATGGAGACGATCGTAGAGATGCTGGATGTAGTCCTGTGGAACGGCTTGCCATGCCATTTCCACCTGGCGCCTCAGTTGGACCAGCGTTCGTGCTGGACGTGCAGACCGCGTGAGACGACGCTTCATCCAGTCCCAAACATGCTCAATGGGGGACAGATCCGGAGATCTTGCTGGCCAGGGTAGTTGACTTACACCTTCTAGAGCACGTTGGGTGGCACGGGATACATGCGGACGTGCATTGTCCTGTTGGAACAGCAAGTTCCCTTGCCGGTCTAGGAATGGTAGAACGATGGGTTCGATGACGGTTTGGATGTACCGTGCACTATTCAGTGTCCCCTCGACGATCACCAGTGGTGTACGGCCAGTGCAGGAGATCGCTCCCCACACCATGATGCCGGGTGTTGGCCCTGTGTGCCTCGGTCGTATGCAGTCCTGATTGTGGCGCTCACCTGCACGGCGCCAAACACGCATACGACCATCATTGGCACCAAGGCAGAAGCGACTCTCATCGCTGAAGACGACACGTCTCCATTCGTCCCTCCATTCACGCCTGTCGCGACACCACTGGAGGCGGGCTGCACGATGTTGGGGCGTGAGCGGAAGACGGCCTAACGGTGTGCGGGACCGTAGCCCAGTTTCATGGAGACGGTTGCGAATGGTCCTCGCCGATACCCCAGGAGCAACAGTGTCCCTAATTTGCTGGGAAGTGGCGGTGCGGTCCCCTACGGCACTGCGTAGGATCCCACGGTCTTGGCGTGCATCCGTGCGTCGCTGCGGTCCGGTCCCAGGTCGACGGGCACGTGCACCTTCCGCCGACCACTGGCGACAACATCGATGTACTGTGGAGACCTCACGCCCCACGTGTTGAGCAATTCGGCGGTACGTCCACCCAGCCTCCCGCATGCCCACTATACGCCCTCGCTCAAAGTCCGTCAACTGCACATACGGTTCACGTCCACGCTGTCGCGGCATGCTACCAGTGTTAAAGACTGCGATGGAGCTCCGTATGCCACGGCAAACTGTCTGACACCGACGGCGGCGGTGCGCAAATGCTGCGCAGCTAGCGCCATTCGACGGCCAACACCGCGGTTCCTGGTGTGTCCGCTGTGCCGTGCGTGTGATCATTGCTTGTACAGCCCTCTCGCAGTGTCCGGAGCAAGTATGGTGGTTCTGACACACCGGTGTCAATGTGTTCTTTTTTCCATTTCCAGGAGTGTATATGTGCAATCAACTAGCAGTAGCGCGCAAAACTTGGGGTTTGAAGATTAATTACCAACAAACAGAATACTTGACTAATTATTCAGATGAGCTATACATTGAAGGAAAGAAAATCGAAAAGATAAACACTTTCTGTTATTTGGGATCCATTTTAGAAATCGAGGGAAAATCAGAGTCAGAAATCAATAAAAGAATTAGTAGCGGACGGAGGGTCATTGGGATGCTTAACTCAGTCTTATGGAGCAGGAATGTAATGAGCAGAACTAAAAAATTAATATACAAATCCATATTAGAGAGCGTGGCTCTGTATGGAACGGAGACCTGGACAATCAACGTTAAGCACATTAAATAATTACAAGCCCTAGAGATGGACTTCTGGAGAAGATCGGCAAGATCTCCAGGAAAGAAAAGATAAGGAACACAGAAATACTAAGGAGAATGGAAATAAAAGAAAGAATATATGATGTAATGGATAGGAAGAAATTACAGTGGTACGGGCACGTACGACGAATGGAGAAAACCAGAATACCAAAACTGATACTGGAGTGGAAACAGGCGGGGAGAAGAAGAAGAGGACGACCTGTGACCACCTGGCTCCAGAATGTACAGCACACAGTGAGGAGAATGGGCGCAGAGGAAGAGGACACACAAGATCGAAACACCTGGAGGAATATTTTGAAAATATAGTTTAAGAAAGTTTATGGTTTGTTTTGTAATTTCCAAGTAAATTATTATGTTGGAGATAAGCCTCTGTAATGAGGAAAAGCTCAAAATAATAAATAAACGTAAGCTAAGCCCAGATAATACGAGCTACATAGGATACATCGAAAACATAAACGAACTCGTATCCATTTTGCCCAAACGTTATTTGGTGCTGCCTGTGCAGAGTGGTTAGGCAATTCCTTGCCAAATTCCTACCGGTGATAAGTACCCCTTTCTATACCACTAAATTCCCTCCGTCAATCAGTTCTGACAAGAAACACGTGTGTGACATTGACGCTTTCAAGGCTCTGTTAAATACCCTGAGCTGAAATTCCTGATGCGACTGGCGGCTAAGATAAGGCTCTTGTGGGAACGTACCTCTGCTGTCCACGAAAAGGCCTTCGGCCGCGTCGTCGCTGAGGTCCACCCAGGGGTCGAACCGAGTGGCGGGGAACAACCGTAACACATAAAGCGCCTCGATGTTCGTATCGATCGACAGCAGGGCGCCGCCGTCTTGTTCGCAGACTCTCCTCGCTTCCAGGAACGTTTTCTCCTGACTGAGGATCTTGTAGAACCTTTGGGCCTGCCTGCTCCACGTGTACCCGGACGGTATCGGCTTCTGCAAGCGGCGCTCGCACACGAAGGGCCGAGACATCCAGCAGGCTCTGTCGTCCAGAAGCCCGCCATCGGGATGGACCACACCGCAGTCCTCGTCGTCATAGTTGTTGGGCTCGCCCTTCCTCCAAGGCAAGAGCGGCGGTTTGTTACCTTCAACAAAAAATCGAGGGAAGCAATCTGCTTAACAGCAAAAAACTTAAGTCTGGCATTAACGAATAAGAATAAATTTAAAAACCTGCACGGAATGGCGCTATTTTCCTTTCGCTGCAAGATCAGTTCGCGTGACTTACCACAGCATTTAGTATATATGCCTGGTAACATCGCAGGATTTCGGCTCGGAAGTCGTTAAAGCCAACATTTACTGA
The DNA here is from genome assembly GCF_023864345.2 of Schistocerca serialis cubense. Taxonomy (NCBI): domain Eukaryota; kingdom Metazoa; phylum Arthropoda; class Insecta; order Orthoptera; family Acrididae; genus Schistocerca; species Schistocerca serialis. The sequence goes on from NC_064642.1 coordinate 784,744,852, forward strand.
ATGCTAAGTCCAGTTTTCGGACTGATCTATTACTCCCTACGGACTTCATCCATTAAGGCCTTCTTTCTGCATATTCCACTCTCTGTTGATTAGTCACTTAATACTTTGTCACCTCAACTCTCCTCCCCCTCCCATCCCCAATCCAAAACAAATACCTCTGGCTACCGTACATTTCCTTTGTAACTAACACCAACCACCACGACGTCGTAAAAAAGTGAAAAACCCATATTTACCCAATAAAATGGGGCGAGGGGTTGGTGCCCACCTATCTCACGCTTCTATAACAAAAATAACATTACTAAAATAAACATTCAAAAAATAAAAGTTACGAGATAAATCTTAAAGTTAAACCTTAAATCCAGGTAATCTGCCACGCCCAATCATTATAGCGCCTCGACCTTACAGTTGCATAATTGTTCACCCTCTCATTTTGGCGGTATCTCTCTGCTGCCTTGACGCTACCCATCGTCTCAAATTCAACTGAATCCTCTACGTCCTCCTCCTTAGATAATACAATCTCTCCCTTCCAGTTCTCTCCTTTCTAACGGTTCCAGAAAACGTTTCGCAGCAAAAACATGCTTTTCTTCGGTCATACGTTTCATCACATAAAATTTACATCATGTTTCACAATTCACAGAACCTACACCACCTCCACACATGACTATAAAAACCTATAAAATCGAACATGGCTTTTTCTGTGGCTTAACTGCCACACTTCTGCTGTAGATCCCTCTCATCATAAAATTGGCATTCCGCATTTTAAATCTGGCAAACTAATCTGTTTTCTGTATTTGAACACTTGGTCAACTGCTGTTTCATTTTTAAAATTCTTGACACGGCTCTTTTACTTTTAAAATTCTTGAGATGAAGAGTGGACTAGAATGTTTCTGCTGACTTCCGCCCAGCAGCCATCCCCTCCCCCCTTCCCCTTCCGTCTTGACCAGTAATCATGGTTATTTTTTTATTAATATGTCATACCACTTGGCATTACGACCTTTGCCCTTCGAATTATTTTGTAAAAACCACAAACACTTCATCGATCAATTTCTGCAGTCATGGGCAAATCATTCTATAACACACCATTTTCATTTCTTTTGCATTTGTAAATAGGATAACATTTTAGTGAAATGTAGAAACATTATTTTGAAAATATCAGTCAAAATATTAACCTATTAGCAAATCTGAAACTACTTCGTGTTGTATTAAATTTACTGGTTTACTACAAGATTATTTTGATAAACTACCATTGCTTCAGGTATGTTACGTTGAGATAACAGTAATCTCCTTAATTCCGTTGTAGCATTTTTAATATAAAATTTTCCACAATGAAGTGGATGATCTCACAGATACAGACAGAAAACCATTAAGATATGTTTGCCTGGATTTCAGTTAGAAATCTGTCTAAATTCGCGCATACTAAGTTCTGTAACGAAGCCCTCTCTACGTTGCGTCGGTCTGCGACACAAATCTCTCAACGTCAGTGGATGCACGCAGTTTCTAATACGCAAAATATAAGTAAAAGAGAGTAGTTAACAGCCAAATTTTATTCACCAATAAGAGTTTCAAAATGAAAGACGGCCTACGAAAGATTTGCCGTAAGTTACATAGTACAACTTCGATATAATTAATGAACATCATTTTGAATACCACTAAATGTGCTGTTTCAGAACGGTATTTGTCTACCAAAAACTGGCTTTCAATATGTAACGCCTTAAAGGAATGCATTTCGTCGATAATGTGGTCGTTAGATGCGAAACGCTAGCTCGCCTGTGTAAAGGCGAGAGAGGACATCGGACTCCGTCGTGCGGCAGAAATCGGCGGAATTCAGAAAATTCGTGGAAAATCTGAACCTGGACTTTAGTCTTGGTTCTTCCACAAACAGTCTCTTTTATAACACTGCTTTTCTGTGATGAGTAGTGCGAATAATCGCATATGAATTATTCGAGAGGAGTTCTAGCAAACTCAGCAGGCAGAGCGCAATACACTACTGGAAACTAAAAACATAGAGATCTGCTTTGTTGAACCTTCGCTCTGATCGCTAAGTTCACTATAAATCAGTTCGAATAAAACATGTGCTAGTATTCGTCTTGCTCGTTGTAGCAAGGCAGTCTGTAGCAAGCTTAGTACAACTGTGACTTTGAAGGGACACTCAAAGCAACTCTATTTCCAAGACTTTCTCTGTGTTCGCACTCAAAATGAATGGCTTGTGTGTACTGTTAACACCATTTTCTGATGTTATGCTACTGTATCTGCAAAGTGAGAAAATTTCAACACCAAAACATTTCTGTCGGCGATTTTCTCAAATTCCCCTATGTTGTTGTAGGTGTCATATAATGGCCACTGTTTACTAATCACTTCTCCTGTACGTATGAGCAGCAAATAAGCCAAAGTCAAAAGTACTATCATGCTCAAAAGCACTTGAATGACCTGAATTGGGTTCCACCTTATTTCCTCGCAGCCCACATCACGTAGCTGCCTTGCAATACAGTCCTTCGGCTATACGAGATGATTATAACACATGACAACTTAAAACTAGTGTTCTCTGCTAAAATCAGTCTGCACGTAAATTAATACCACGGTATTGCAAAGTTTGGAAACACTTTCTTACAGAGGAGACTCTCCGTAACGTTTGTAAACTCAACTTTATTACAGTGAGTGACATATGAAAAATATTATCACATTCGTTAGTATCCGAGATAAGTAATACCCGAAACTCAGTGGCTTACATGATTCAGTAGTCCTTAGTCAAAACTAAATGTTTTTATGAATAAGAGATTTTGAACGAATATCTGGACTCCCAAAGTTCTATAATGATTCAAAGTATGTTTGCTCTCATGAAGGTTTTCCAACCACATGTTAACGGTCGTTCGTGCAGCGAGTGGTTTTGCCCGAGCTGGTTAATGAACGAACCAGTTAAAAGAAAAAACAAGCGATTGACACAGAAAAACGATCTATGTAAACCTTAACACTAAGAGCTATCACTACTTCTTTCACTATCTCATGATGGCAAGTGGATCTATGTGCAGTGCGAAATTCACGGCACCGGTCGTCATGGGTGGCAAGGCGTAAGGGAAGGTCAAATGTCGCAGTTTCCGAAAGTCTGAACTTAATAGCAAATGACGAAAGTTTTGTAGTGCTCTCGGAATCCTGTTAACCACCTAGTGCATGAAATGAAATGATCAGGACAAGGATTCGAACCTACGTACGTGCATTTCCTGGAGTCCTACAGGCGTTTGCGACATTGGGGAAAACAACGAAATCATGGAACTGTATCGTTCCTAGAGGATCAACCCCCCCCCCCCCCCAAGAGAGAACTTAATTCACATAAAGTAAGAAATAAGTGCTCTGTAACATTATATGCCGATTGGTTCGGTATATAAAATAAAATTTCTAGTGTAATGGTGAGAGAGTTTCTGTTTGCCGCGACTTCCGCCTTTCTCGTGGCGCAACTTCAACCGATTTTACTACAGTCACCAGTGAGAGACATCACGTTCAATGTGCATTCCAAACCACTGAGCAACCCGACGTCTTTCGCTTGACGTTATCGCAGATGAAGGTCTGTGTCAAAAATTGATTCTTAAAGAGGGGATCGAAACTATACCTGGCGCATACCAAACTACTATCTGTCCACCATACCACTGTAGCAAGGTCGTTACTGAGTTTTAACGGAAAACGCATGACACAATAAGAGCGTTCAGACAGAATGATGCCTTCGAAGTGGATTTTTTCTTTATCGATACATTCGTTTTCTGACCCTGTTTTAATCTTGTTCGACGGCATCGTCATTCACACGTTGCCTCGCTTACTGACACTCAGCACCTCCACATATCCCACAACGCAATGGTAATTGCGTATGATACTGAATTAAGCGCCAAAACCAATTCGTATGCGCTGTTAACTGCTAGCCGATTAGTGTTAATTTCTGACACTAGGCTTGAAAAGAGCTTACCTATTAGACGTGCTGAAGAAAAACCGGCTCGCCATTGATCTGTTACGAACCGGCGAGCCTCTGTCACGGAAGGTTTGTTCGTCTCTTGCCAGCGGGATGTAAAGACGCTTCCTGCCATCATATCTCTGATTCGAAGCCGTTTGGAAATCGTCACTATTCCAACAAATTTCCTAAATCGAAAAAAGTAACTGCAGAATGCGAGGTTGCCAGATATTTCGAGCATTAACATCGTCATTACTATTTCCTTCTGAACTCCATTGCAGGTGCAAGTGTACATGCAAGAAGAATTTGATGATTTTTGGCAGCAAAAAACATGTAATTACTTAGTTCGTTTCATATATATGGCTTAATACTTTTGAACTTAATACTTGACATCACCACTTATTCATTGATCACATCGAAACTAAATTTAGTGATGAAGACTTTACGTGATAACAGAAATCCTGTGGAATTACTTCATTTATCTGCGCTTGGCAAAGACGAGACTGATGATGTACGCCAGTTCAGATCCCAACATGTTAATATATCCCATGAACTGTCAAGGTCATTCTTTCGGATAACTCGATCGACTTTGTTGAAGTCACGTTTTCAAGTTGTGTAAGGAGCAACATATTGCAAAAGAACAGCTGTTTTCATTATGGTAATCTCAGAGTCTAGCACTACATTTGGTCTAAGTTCACATCTACTGGTTATTAGTTTAAACTGGGTACCCAGTTCAGCATTGTAGAGAAATATTGCACAGTTGGAAACTACACACCCACCTCAGTGACTTTACATTCAGTGACCAACTTAACCAAACTCTGCGGAGCACCAGTTTCAAGAATCAGGTTTAGTTCAAATGGTTCAAATGGCTCTAAGTACTATGGAACTTAACATCTGAGGTCATCAGTCCCCTAGACTTAGAACTACTTAAACCTAACTAACCTAAGGACATCACACATATCTATGCCCGAGGCAGGATTCGAACCTGCGACCGTAGCAGCCTCGTGGCTCCGGATTGAAGCGCGTAGAACCGCTCGGCCACAGCGGCCGGCTCAGGTTTCGTAAAGGCTGTGATTTGCAGGGCCCTCTCTCGCCGAAAAGTACATAGTTAAGCTTCATAGCTACACTCTAATAGCAATTTCGTTGATAGCAGATAAGTATTCTGCATAATAGTTACTATTAGTTGCTTTTCTAAGGTTGGGGGTGTCATCAGCTGAAACCGTGTTTAACACGTAAGGCTATCGTACTACGAAAACATTCGGGATGACTATTAGCTGAAGATAGAGTTGATCTTCACAATCAGGCGTATTTACAATACAGATGTTTTATAAATTATAGAGTTCAGCAATCAGTCGTCCTTCTTAGATTTTATTATGCAAATCCAGATTTCGGCTAGTGGTTAGCCATTCTCACTGCTCTTTTTTTTAATTCTCAGTGCATGTTAAGTCCTTGTTGTTGTAGTATTAAAAGAACTGTTACTGATGCGCGAACAACAGGGACATACATCCATTGAGAATAAAAGAAAATAGCGCATTGACAATGAATTTCTACAAGCCGAAATCTTTATGTGCGCAATAAAATCTAAAAAGGATGAGTGATTCCTGCACTCTATAAATTATAAGTCACATACAGCCGCTGAGTACATCCACTTTCCGAATGGAAGGTAATCTGACTAATACAGGCGTTTGTTGAGACCGTTCGTTCTTGCCTTTCTCCAGCGAGCGCTTGAAGCCATATACAATGTTTCGAATACTTCTAACGCTGCAGTTGACTCTGTCCTCATAACTAATAATTCGAGTGTTACAGCGAATTAAAATTTTCTTTATAAAGGGATTCGCCATTCTAGCACCCACGTATTCTCGTTTTACCACATGGTGTGATGTAGTGTATGAGGCCATACCACTATTAAAAAGAAGAAAAAAAACTTACAATAGACCAAGGAACGTAGCCTGAATTACTACTTGAACCGACGAAAATATACGAAATAGACCGCCTTTCTAGAAACGAGCTTGCCGAGCAGCCTCCGCAGTTGCTAACACCAAACTAGTTGGTAACTTGGCAAGAAACATGACCAGCTCACTATTTGGTCCCGGCGGAGGTTCGAGTCCTTCCTCGGGCATGGGTGTGTGTGTGTGTGTGTGTGTGAGTGTGTGTGTGTGTGTGTGTGTGTGTGTGTGTGTTTGTCCTTAGAATAATTTAGGTTAAGTAGTGTGTAAGCTTAGGGACTGATGACCTTAGCAGTTAAGTCCCATAAGATTTCACACACACACAGCACACTACTAAAGCAAAATAACAGCGCAATTAGACAAACGCCAGACAGCTAGCGGCAGTGATGACAATCACATTGAAGCAGAATTACAAACAGTACCATACAGAAACATTATGACAAGCATGCATATGCTCTTATAGTAACAGACAAAACATGAAAGGGCAAACACCGTACATTATACTACACATACAACAATAGCTGAAGAACAGAGTTGCAAATAATGTCATAAGAATGTGAGATGTGTAGCATACAGACAGACGTACTCAAAATGACAAACACAATGCAACCAACGGTATGTACAATTGCGCCAGCAGAACAGTGACGTAATATGCACAAGAGAGCAATAATGAAAATTTAATGTACAAATACAGATCTGTGCGCAAATTAAAAAGCAAAACTACGCACTTGATTAAGAACCAGGCTAATGTCATGTGAAAATTAAGTCGACGGTAGCTCTTAAATTAAATTTGGATGCCGCTGGCTTCCAGATAGTCTGTGAGGAAGTTATCAAAACGGTGAAGTAAAACAGGGATATTGGTGGAGAGGGGGTAACCTCTCGCAACCAGTTTCTTATACAAGTCTGACAGTGCAGTCATGTACTTGGAACAAGCCAAAATGATGATAAGATACACTACTGTCGTTGTGTCCTTATCGCACTGTCCAGACGTGATAATCCTCAACCAGTATAGGTGTGCGGAACAACACGCTTGTCCCAGCCTCATGCGAATGAGGCGAACCATGGTCGAGAAGAGATGTTCGGTTTTATGGCCGCCATGTGGCCGTCCTTAGAGTGCTGAGAGACATGTCATTCACAGTTCCATTCATGATAAGCAGTCTTCTGTATCGTCGATGTGAGATCCGTATAAGGGATCTGCGTTTGGCGTAACTGGTCTTCTGTAATACTACTCTTGGCAAGGGGGTCAACAGTTTAATTATGAAGAATGCCATGATGCCCTTTAACGCAGAGTAACTGAAAGGCAATACCCAAGGTCTACGCGTCTCTTATGGCCGCAAAGACGTCCAGAACATACCTGTTGATCTGTTTCTCAAACGTGGGATGTTGCAATTCCTGCAGAACACTTTGGGAGTTCGTAAGTATCAGGATGAACGTGAATGTCCGGGTACCGTAATGAATACTTCCCTGACGGCCAGTAGCTCCGCTTTGTACATAGAAGATTGAAGTAGAAGCGCAAACATTTGGCAGGTGCTACTAAAAGGGCTAAAAAAGGCGTATCCCACACCAGCCTCAGGTTTAGAGCAGAATCGAACAACTGCCTTAAGAGAGGCACAATCAGATATCGAAGATAGACTGAGGAAGAAAATATCACACATCTGTCATCTTACAGACATGGCGCATGCTTCCACTAGCAGGGCGTTGGTGGGCGTTGATTTCATGGCTCCTAGGACGGAATGAATCACTCTGTAATGGATGACATCGAACTTGCGTTGCAGAGCCGTAGACAATGCTACCATAATCTAACACAGAACGGATCAAAACCTTATATAGTGTCAAGAGCATAATCGGTTCCGCTCCCTACCATATGCGGGCAAGCATACGCAAGATATTCACGTGTTACCTTGCTGATGAGGCACACAACATGTCGTGTCCACTTGAGTTAGCTGTCGAAGTAGATGCCAAGGAACTTAGCATGTGCTCGAACAGGAAATGTATATGGGCCAAGATGAAGTTCGGATGAGAAGTTAATACGCAGTTTCCTCGTGAGTATATCAAAAACTGAGTTGTCAGATGGCAAATCAGCCCATTTTTGAACTCCCGTGCGACCAACTTTTTACATGCGTCGGTAAGCCATAGGTGTGTCACCCAAAAGCACGACGAGCGAATATACAGACGTCGTCCGCATACTGAAGAACTTCGATGGTGGGGCTGAACAAAGTCTCTAGGTGGGTAACATACAGGGCATATACTAAGGGACTCAGTATCGCGCCCTGGGCGAGGCCACGAGACGCCTGGTGGAGCCCATGCAACATGTTGTCCCGGTCGCGGATACGATACGGCAACCAGGCAAACTGCACGTATATAATCCGTAACAGCAGAAGAGACAGCAGTTGCAAAGTGTCGATAAGTTCAGTTATCAAGACATTGTCGTGCGCCCTCGAAAAGTAAACAAATAATGCCGTTAAATACCCAATTGTAAATTATGTGTTTTCAGTATCCATCACAAGCGAGGTAATATTGTCATACGTACTTCTGCCATTACCGAAGTCGTTTTGCGTCCGTGAGAGCAATTTCTCATGTTCCAACCAGCATTCTAAGTGAAACTTGAAGAGACGTTTAAGAGTCGATATAAGAATAGCATAGAGGTTAGACTCCATAGGGTAGGGAAGGGAAGGGAAGGGTAGGCCATATACAAACCTGAGAAAGTGGCCCAAAACTCAGAGACAAAACAACGGCCTGAGGGTCTCTGTCCAGACAATAGAAGTAATCTACGGGGTCCATCATTGAGCAGGATAAGACAGAACTCGTCAAGAATGTCAAGGATCCCATCACCAAACCTATCATTACGGGGGGCGTTTGAAAAGTCCGTGCAAAGACCGAGAGATGGCAGCAATGGCGCGTATGTCATGTTTAGTTAGTAACTTCTTTGAAAAGAAGGCACACCATGTATCAGCCGTATTGGTCTTTTTCTTTGTGTTTGGCATTCATGTGAATCAAGGAAGTCGAATGATTGTCAAATAATGGACGAAAAAGAATTTCGTGTGGCGATTAAACATTACTGTATCAAAGTCAAAACGCCTCAGGAGACTAAAGAGAAGCCTGATAAACATTACGGTCACTCTGCACCTTCAATTAGAACAGTTTATAAGTGGTTTCAAAATTTTCGGAGTGGCCATACGGGCACAAGTGATGCTGAACGTTCTGGACGCCCTGTGGAGGTTACGACTCCAGAAATCATTGATTAAATCCATGATATGATAATGGATGACAGAAGAGTTAAGGTGCGTGAGATTGCTAGTCCTGTGGGCATCTCTAATGAACGGGTACATAATATTTTGCATAAACATTTGGACATGAGAAAGCTATCCGCAAGATGGGTTCCGCGATTGCCTACGCTTGGCCAAAAACGGAGTAGTGTGAAGTGTCGCAAGGATGGTTTGCAGCTGTTCAGGAAGAATCCGCAGGACTTCGAGCGTCGTTCCGTCACTGTGGATACATTACTATACCCCTGAGACCAAACAACAATCTAAACAATGGGTTACCAAGGGAGAATCTGCACCAAAAAAGGCGAAGGCCACTCCTTCGGCCGTAAGGTTATGGTGACTGTCTTTTGGGATTCGCAATGGATAATCCTCATCGAATATTTGGAAAAGGGTAAAACTATTACAGGTGAATATTATTCATCGTTATTGTACCGTTTGAAAACCATGCTGCAAGAAAAACGCCGGCGATTGGACCGCAAAAACGTCCTTTTCCATCATGACAATATACCAGCACACACCTCAGCAGTTGTGGTGCAAAATTAATGGAAATAGGATTCCAGCTCGTTTCACATCTCCTCTATTCTCGAGACTTGGCTCCCTCGGACTACTATTTGTTCCTCAATTTGAAAAAATGGCTGGTGGGACAAAGATTTTATTCAAACGAGGAGGTAATTCCAGCAACTAACAGCTATTTTGCATACTTGGACAATTCCTATTATTCGGAAGGGATCAACAAATTAGAACAACGTTGGACGAACAGTATGTCAAAAAGGAGACTATGTCGAAAAATAAAAAAGTTTTACCCCAAACACGTAGTAGTTTTTACTTTTTCATGGACTTTTCAAACGCCCCTCGTATATGCACTGCACCACAGTCTTGTGTGTTTTAAAATACACACGAATAATGAATGGAGGTGCCAACTGCCGAACTAGTGCGTACCACATGCTGCTGTTCTGGGGACACGTTGTCCAGTGCAACCATACGTCGCTCCAGTTGTTTAGTATTGAAATTGATGGCGTTTTCATCATCGGGCAAGCCAATGTAGACGTCATAATCGTTGCAGCCTGTGTGGTGGTCCACACCCAGTGGGGTTTGGGGGAGATGAGAGAATATTCGTGACGAATATAAGAGAATCCCTGTCGCCAGACTGGCCTAGGAGCACGCTATTTCGATGGACTTCTAGTGTCAGAGATGGCACCCGATCTGTCTGCCGACTGCATATCATGTTGACGATACGTGGCACCCTGAGGGAGAGAGCCTGACTGGGGCGACACTGGCGGTAGAGTTGGTCGCGTAGAAGTATCTCAGAAGGCGACTCCTGGTTGCGTGGAATGCCTTGGAAGTAGAGGCGGCAAATCCAGAGGATTCTGGAGACTAGGAGGCCGGCAGAGAGCAGCGGATGTGAGAGCTGCGGGCTGCCAACGTTCTGTCACTGGGTGCTGACCACAGCAATTTAAACACGTCGGAAACGGCGCCGTACGTGGATCCGCTGGGTGTGGCCCAGCACACTTGCTGCAACGAGTATGACTTCTACATTGGCTTGCCCGACTATGAAAATGCCAGGAACTTCGACACTGAGTAACTGGAACGACGTACGGTTTCACTAGACAACGCGTCCCCAGGACAGCATTATGTGAGGGCAAAGCCTGGGAGCGAAACATCACCAGACATACTGGAATCGACATCGTTTTTTCAGGGTGTGAATGACGTTTCTTAGAGTATCATTTGATACTTGCGACAGGATATATGCTCTCCATTGTGTCAGTGATCTCCTTGTCTGTCAAGCTGATGTCAACATCAAGAAAAATGCCATACGTATGAAGCAGAAAGTTGGTAAAATAGACATCAAACTTACGAGATTTGAAAACAGGGACTTCTGTCAAAGCGTTGGGAGCTACCGCAGTTTTCAGTTCTATCTTGACGCCGTTTCTGTCTGACGAACTAATGTCAACAACGTAACACCTGAGATGAGAGTTACAGGAAAATAATGACTCGTCTATCGACATAGGGTGGAATTTGCCAGCGTGCTTATCTAAACTGTCCACAAAGACAACGTAGGGGCCTGGCATCTGATTGACTGTGCCGATTGTTGACACTTGGCCGTACGACCGCAGCAGTGGAAGTCAGCAGTTGACTCTGAGAACGTTCTGAGTTTGTCTGCAATGTAGCATTAGTACAAGTGGGATCCGAACCTTTAACGCACTCATAGCACAGGAGGTGAGTCGACACACAGCCGTTTACTAGTGGGGCCACTTTCGTGTTGTTGACTTGCAGGAGCATTGGTTTCAAGCATGAGGCTGGAAGGGTCGCTAGGATGGCTAACTTGCTGACTAAACTGATGCAATTGTTGTTGGTGGTGGTGATATTGCTGAAGTTGCTATTGTTGTAGCTGCAATAATTGAAATTGCTGCTGTAGAGCCAGTTGTTGCTGGTGAATCTGTAGTTGCTGATGACGGTGGTGCAGAACGTGTTGTTCGGGTTGATGTTGTAACTCCTGTTGTTGGTGGTGGTGTTAGAGAAGGTGTGTATCAGGAAGTGTTAATTCGCCCTCCTGGATCTCACCATGGTTGTCGGACATCGGTAGCAACGCAACATCTGTCGGTGCGTGCTGATGGCAGATTTCTAGTGCCGACTGCATAATTTGACCCGCATCAGTGGGATCTGCCATTTTACTCAGAAATATGTAGCGCTACCGTCGCGAACATGTGACGAAGAAAACACACACAGTCCGGCGACGCTACACTGCACGGAAGCGATTCTCCTCGAAAACCGACAATATAACTGGAGAAATGCTATGATAAACGCGAAGAGTACGAAGCACTACAGTCGTTCGCGAAACGTGAACAAGGCAGCGCCACACAGACCGCGCTGACACAAACTGTGCACACCGCAGGAAGGAGAGGGGGTGGGGACGCAGAAGACATATAATAATCTGCTATCGTCATCCAATGCCGTTTGTTTATATATTTGAGTTATTTTCAGCTGTTTGGTAAAAAGCTCAACAGTTGAAGCTGTCGACTGTCTACCGCACTGAGGAGCCAACCCCAGGTGAAACATGCTCTCAGTGTGTATTCGACGATGTCGATATCATTGTCTCCACTATCAACTGCGGGAATACTTTTCACAGCTTGAGGATATCAAATGCATCATCCCAGCTGCAGCTCTCTCAGCATCTGAAGAGGCCCAAAGATTTAATTTTGTAAAATGAACAAACCGCACAACGGTTGCTTCCTGTTTGTGTTCCCGGTCGCGCAACACAGCGGAACATTTTCTTTGTGACATTTATGTCCCGTTTGTCCAGTTGGCACGAAACCTTTGGTTCCCTGACAACAATGGACTGAGGTTATGTGATTTTATTTTTTACTCCAGATGGTGGGCTCGTAAGTGTTCCGGAACCGGTAGTATACACAATAAAAGTTACTGCATTAGGCAACTGCTGGGCGGTTTCTTCATTTTACAAACTGGACTTACACAGTTGCGGCTGCCCCATAAGAATAACTCTTTGCTCACAACTTTAAACTGGCTCCTTCTGTAAAAGAAGTAAGTACCTGGGTGATGTGGAACCTCAGATATTACAACACAAGGTAGACAAGGCATTACAGTAGATTACTGTTCCTGATTTAAACATGACCAATCTCATTCCGCAGGTACATTCACATCCTCTGCGCAAGATATCCTGTTGCTCTGTGGTAAGTGGCTCCGCTCAATGCAGCCACCTCCAGAATTCCAGCTGTTCACGAATGGAACAGGTTTATGCATTCTACCAGCAACACAATTAATGCTGAGAAAAGTACAGTAACTTTCTGGTCACGTATTAATTCACAATCGTCACTGCCACACCGTTAAGCTGCTTTACAGTAAGTTCAGTGACAGAGTTGTTCTTGTCAGAATCGGCAGCAAACCTGAACCGACAACGATAGTTTAGATATACTCACCGATGTTGCAAGCTGAACATGAAGAGATACAGAAAGTATATGAGGATATTGAAAGGGTAACACAGTACATAAAGGGAGATGAAAGTCTAATAACCATGTGGGACTCTAATGCAGTTCTAGGGGAAGGAGTAGAAGAGAAGGTTACAGGAGAATACGGGCAGGAGAATATGGGCGTGGGACAAGGAACAAGAGTGGAGGAAGACTGATTGAGTTTGTAATAAATGTCAGCTAGTAACAGCTAATACTCTGTTTAAGACTCACAAGAGGGGGAGACATAGCTAGGAAAAGACCGTATGGTAAGGGAAGATTTCAGTTGATTGATATTGGATATTGGATTGCAAGGCGTACCTAGGAGCAGATATAGATTCAGATCATAAAGTAGTAGTGATGAAGATTAGGCTGAAGTTAAAGAAATTAGTCAGAAAAATCAATTCGCAGAGAAGTGGGATACAGAAGTACTATGGGATAACGAGACACGCTTTAAGTTCTCTAAGACTATAGATACAGCAACAAGGTTTAACTCAGTAGGCAGCACAGTTGAAGAGGAATGGACGGGCAATCACAGAAGATGGAAAGAAATACATAGCTTCAAAGAAGGTAACTGCGAAGAAACCATGGGTAGCAGATGAAATATTTCAATTGATCGATGAAAGGAGAAAGTACAAAAATGTTCAGGGAAATTCAGGAATACAGAAATAAAAGTCGCTGAGGAGTGAAATAAATAGGAAGTGGAGAGAAGCAAAGACGAAGTGGATGCATGAAAAAGTGAAGAAATCGAAAAAGAAATGATTGTCGAAACGACTGACTCAGCGTACACAGAAGTCAAAACAGCCTTCGGTGAAATTAAAAGCAAATGTGGTGACGTTAAGAGTGCAAAGGGAATTTCACTGTTAAAAGCAGAGTAGAGAGCGGATAGGTGGAGAGAGTATATTGAAGGCCTCTATGAGATGGTAGATTTTTCTAACGTGATACAAGAAGAAACGGGAGTCGATTTAGAAGAGACAGGGGATTCATTATTACAATCAGAACGTAAGAGCTTTGGAGGACTTGAAATCAAATAGGGCAGGAGGGCCTGATAATATTCCATCAAAATTTCTAAAATCATTGGGGTAGTTGCAACAAAACGGCTATTCACGTTCGTGTGTAGAGTGTATGAGCCTGGCGAAACACCATCTGACTTTCGAAAAAATATCATCCACACAATTCCGAAGACTGCAAGAGCTGATAGGTGCGAGAATTATCGCACAATCAGCATAACAGATCATGTATCCAAGTTGCCGACAAGAATAATCTACAGAAGAATGGAAAAGAAAGTTGAGGATGCGTTGTATGAAGATCAGTTTGGCTTCAGGAAAGGTAAAGGCACCAGAGAGACAATTCTGACTTTGCAGTTGATAGTGAAAGTAAGACTACAGAAAAATCAAGACAAATTCATATATTTGTTAATCTGGAAAAAGCTTTCGACAATGTAAAATGTTGTAAGGTGTTCGAACTTCTGAGAAAAATAGGGGTAAGCTATAGGGAAAGACGGCTAGTATACAATACGTACAAGAGCCAGAAGGGAATAATATGAGTGGACGACCAAGAACGAAGCTCTCGGATTAAAAAGGATGTAAGACTAGGGCGTATTCTTTCGCCCCTACTTTTCAATCTGTACATCGAAGAAGCAATGATGATAATAAAAGAAAGGTTCAGAAATGGAATTAAAATTCAAGGTGAAAGGATATCAATGATGAGAGTCGCTGATGATTTTGCTATCCTGTGTAAAAGTGAAGAAGAATTACACGATCTGCTGAATGGATTGGCTTTGTTTTGCTTTATGGCCCAAGGACAACTGGGATCATACGCGCCCAAGTCAAAACTAGAGAACACGAAGATAGACAGGAGTTGAAGAACGACTATACGTCAGTCTCAACTGATATAATAGAAGACAGCTAGAAACAGGCATGCGGAAAAAGGGCTAAAAAAACACCATACAGAAACGGAGGTCCAAAACTAAAAAGGAAATGGCCTTCGCCATATTGTTTGGCGGATAAAAAGTAAGACGCTGTCGACAGCCCGCGTGCCATTTGCCAAGACGGCCGATAACTCAGACGGCAAACCCAAACGGGAACGTAAAAGGTTAAAAAATGGACATTCCATCAGGAAGTGGCGGACACTTAAAACTTGAGTGCAATGTGTACAAAGTGGTGGAGTAGCGCCACTTAGCAAATGACGATGGCTAATAGGGCAGTGCCCAATACGCAGCTGAGTTAAATAATCTCCTCTCGGCGAGATGGCCGAGAAGAGGTCGTCCAAGCCATTGGGAGAGGCTTAGCAAGCCGGAGCTTATTCCCGTGAAGGGAGGAACATTGACGATGTCAAAGGGACACCACCTCCTGACAGACAGCAACACACAGATCAACCGAGGGAATATACGTACTCGCTGGCGGAGGTGCGAGGACTGCAGCTCTGATAGCAGCGTCAGCAGCCTCGTTTCCTGGCAGACCGACATGACCAGGAACAGACAGAAACGATACACTGACTCCACCAAGAGTGAGCCGTTGACAGTTTTCCTGGTCCCGCTGCACTAAGGGATAGGCGGTGTACAGCGCACATAGACTTTGAAGGGCACTGAGTAAGTCAGAGCAGACGATACAATTCAAAAGGCTGTGTCGCCGGATGTACTCCGTGGCCTCATACAAGGCTGTAAATACTGATTAGTGTGCCGAAAGCTGATGTCGAAAGACACGGGTGCCAATGACGAAGGCACACCCGACCCCACAGTCAGTCCGGGAGTCATCAGTCTATACAAAGGTACTATCGCGAAGTTCCATGCGAAGGTCGTGAAACTGAAGGCGATAGACCAATGCTGGAGTAGTGTCCTTAGGCAGTGAATGAAGGCCAAGGTTAACACTGGCCGTTTCACGAAGCCATGGTGGTGAAGGGTTCACACGCACTGGGAAAGGTGCAGGTAGTATGAAGTTAAGCTGCCGTAGCAAGTGCCGAAAGTGGACTCCAGGAGGTAACAGAGAAGAAGGACGAACCCCATACTGACGATCAAAGGAATCATCAAAGAAGGAGGCATAGGATTGGTTGCCACGCATGGCTGACAAACGGCATGCATACGTGCTGATGAGAAAGTCACGGCGGTAGGACAGGGGTAGTTCAGCAACTTCACCATATAGACTCTCTACCGGGCTGGTGTAAAAGGAGCCCATGGCCAAACGGATGCCATGATGGTGGGTAGTGTTGAGATGGCGTAAGACGGATGCGCGTGGTGACGCATAAACAAAGCACCCATTATCGAGTTTCTACCAAACAAGGGACCGGTACAGCGGAGGTGGGTGGTTCGATTGGCACCCCAGGAAGTACCATTGAGGATACATAGTACATTAGGAACCGCGTACAGCGGGCTGCTAGGTAAGATACATCGGAGGAACAAAAGTGTTTCCTATCGAGCATGAGCCCCAGGAATTTCGTCGTTTCAACGAACGGAAGGGTAACAGGCCCAATATGTAAAGATGTGGGGAGACACCACTTGCGTCGCCAGTGGAAAAGCGAAAGCCATTGTCGATGTTCCAGGAGTAAAGACGATTAAGACACCGATGAAGACGCCGCTCAGTAAGACAGGTCCATGGAGAACTGCAATAGATGGCAAAATCGTCAAGAAAAAGGGATCCGGAGAAGCCAGTGATGCTGGAGGTGCCGGTGGGATACAGGCCATTATAGATTTAATGGCGATAGCAAAGAGGATGACACTCAGGACGGAACCCTGAGGTACACCGGTTTTCTGGATATAAGCCGCTGATAAGGCGGAACCTTCACGCGCCTTGAAAATTCGATCTTGTAAAAACGCATGAAGGAAATAGGGCACGCGGGCACGGAAGCTCCACGTGTAAAGAGTACGGAGGATACCTGTTCTCCAGCAGGTGTCGTAGGCCTTCTCCAAATTGAAAAACGTTCATGACATGGGTGGACAAAGTAACGAGATGGTCAACTTCAAAGCGCTGTGCTCGAAATCTATACTGCGCATTCGTCAGTAAATTGCGAGACTCGAGCCCCCATACCAGCCGGGCATGAATCATACGTTCCACCACCTTGCAAACGCAACTAATAAGAGAGATGGGGTCGTAGCTGGGAGAAAGGATTTTTTATATATGGGTATGGCGGTGGCTTCATGCCAACGTCCGGGAAATGTGCTCTCTGCCCAGATGCGCTTGTATGTGTTAATCAGAACGTGCTTGCCTGCAAGAGAAAGGTGTTGCAACATCTGAATGTGTACGGCGTCTAGCCCTGGGGCGGAGGATCTGGATAAACTGAGAACATGATCTGGCTCGCTCATAGTAAAGGCGGCATTGTAGCACTCACAATGCAGAGAAGAGAAGGGTATCGTCCGAGCCTCCTCCGTTCGTTTCCGATGGAGGAGGGAGGGATGATAGTGGGAGAAGCTTGAAACTTTCTCAAAATGGTGGCCCAAGCTGTTGCAGATAGCAATAAGGTCCACAATAACATCGTCTGCTACTGTAAGGCCGGAAATGGGGGAATGGATCTTGGTCCCAGGGAGCTGTCGGAGGTTGGCCCACACGACAGAGGAAGAGGTGGAACTGTTAAAAGAACTAGTGAATTAAATCCAGCTAGCTCGTTTGCTATCCCGAAGAACGCGATGACTCTTTGAACGCATCTGGTTATAGTGAATGCTGTTTGCCATCGTACGATGATGGTTAAAAACACAGAGAGCATATCTCCATGCACGAAGTGCATCGTGGCATGCATCAGTTCACCAAGGGACCGGCTCACGACGTGGCAAAGAGGAAGTGCGAGGAATGGAACGTTCTGCAGCAGTAGGGATAACGTTTGTGAGATAGTCCACCTGGTCATCACAACCGGGGAAATCTTGTTCTTCAGAGGTCGACAGGGAGGAGTGAAGCTGCCATTTGGGTGTGCACACGAATGGAGTAGGAGTCAGCAAATGGAGAGCGCATGGGAAATGCTCGCTCGAGTAGGTGTCAGAAAGACTCGACCACTCAAGACAATGGGCAAGTTGGGCATTGCAAAAGGATAGGAACAAATGGGAATAGGTGTGGGAGGAGTCAGAAAGGGAAATGGGTGCTGCATTGTTAAGGCAGAAGAAGTTAAGTTGGTTAAGAAGGGCTGCCAAGAGGGCACATCTGAGAACCCCAAAGGGGATGATGTGCATTAAAGTCACCGAGTAGCAAAAATGGGGAAGGTAGCTGCCCAGTAAGCTGAAGGGAGTCTGCCCTGGTGACATCAAATAATGGAGGTATATAAATGGTGCAGAGGGAGAAAGTCAGGCAGGGGAGGGAAAGGTGAACTGCAATAGCTTCAAGATGGGTAATCAGGGAGATGGGTTGACTGTGAATATCATCACATATGAGCAACATGATGCCCCCATGAGATGGAATGCCAACCTCAGGGGGAAGGTCAAAACGAATTGGTAAGTATTGTGTAAGCTCAAAGCGGTCGTAAGGGCGCAATTTCGTTTTCTGAAGGCAGAGTACAAGGGGATGCTACGATACCAAAAGCAACCATAAATCCTCTTTGTTGGACCGAAGGCCGCAAACGTTCTATTGGAGGACAGTCATGAGGAGGAAGAGATGTAGAGATGTCAACTCGGCAGCCACCGAGTGACAGCTGGCGTCGATTCGCTTCTACAGGGCACATAAGCGGGCGGATCCTGTTCCATAGGGTCCACAGAAGCATCAACTTGCTTGTGTGGTCAGTCCGTGGTGTCGAACGCTGAAAAACGTTTGGTGTTGCGCACTGGCGAGACAGAGGATGGCCAGCCTAAGGTCCCACGTGGCGACACCATCGAACAGGATCTTCAAGTTGGCGAAGGAGAAGACCGTTTCCCTTTGGTGGACTTCTCCGAGCCTTTCTGGTTAGAGGAAGACTCGGGTGTTGTTTGGCTGGAGGGACGGAGGAAGTCTATACGGAAGTACTCCTCCTGTCCTTTCCTGCCTACTGGTTTTGTAGCTGGTGGCTTCGCTCCTTGACGTGAAAGTTTGACAATTTGTTGCGCAGCGGGACAGGGGGACAACGATACCTCCTTGACACTCCATGTCCTTCATGGAGGGGGAGTAACAACAACAGAACTTTAGGTGCCAGAAGGAGGGAACACAGGGTTTACGACCAGCCAGTAACTTGCGAGCTACTGGGTAAGGCACTTTTCCTTCACCTGAATCTCTTGGACAGGCTGCTCCCCAAGATACATGGGACAATCCCGAGAGGAGGCGGCATGGCCGCCTTTGCAGTTGATACAGCAGGGAGAAGGTGGTAGACAATCGCCCTCATGTGCATCCCTACCACAGGTTACACATTTGCCTGGGCGTAACAAGACGTTCTATTGAGGTTGAAACGGTGACACTGGTAGCAGCGCATCGGGTTCGGAACGTGCGGCAAGATTGTGATAATTTCATAGCCAGCTTTGGTCTTGGATGGCAGCATCACTCTGTCAAAGGTGAGGAAAGGAGTGCAGGTGGGCACAAAGGAGGAATCCACCTTTTTTATTACACAATGGACGGCAATGACACCCTCATAAGGCAGGTATGATTGAATTTCGGCATCTGTTAGACCGTCGAGCAGCCTGGTGTAAATTACACAACGGGAAGAATTCAAAGTTCTATGGATCACAAAACGAACAGCGTAGCCGTGGAGAAGCGAGGAAGCAAGCAGTTGTTGAGCTTGAGAATCAGAAGCCGCCTCAAAAAGCAAAGTGCCAGTCCGTAAAAGAGAGCAGGATTTCACAGGGCCAGCAACTGCATCAACATTTTTCTGAATAATAAACAGATTTACTGTGGCGATCATCTTCAGTGCGTGAGACCACGAGGACCCGTGGTGCAGTGGGAAGGATCTTCGAATCATTAACCTCATCAAGTTAACGTTTCATAGACGTTAATTGGGAAGATGACTGACTCCTCGCGAGAAAATCCCCCATGATTGACAGCGCCTCTGATGGCGCGCTCCTAACTGGGGGCTCCCTTCACAAGGAGGGTGCACCTGCCTTAGGTGATTATTCACATCTCAGCTCATACCTCCCGAACATCTGACTGAGGGACCAATCGGGCAATCAGCAATTTGGGAAGGTTGCAGCTCAGGCAGTCACCCCTCCCTGGGCCTAGCCTGTACAACGGGTCAAGTGCGAACCTTAGCTCTCGACCTGTGGCTGGGAATTACACGTTACCCAGTCACCTGTTACGCGTCAGATGCGTGGGTCGGCCTTCAGGAATGCACAGGGAGGAAGAAGAAAAAGAGGAACATCAAACGCCGAAGAGGAGGAACGAGAGAAGGGAAACGAAGAAAGGAAAAAGGAGCGAAAAACAAAGGTGAGACTGTTCTTACGTCAGACAATGCACAATATTCCCAATAACATCCTAGACATGTTCCCCAAGGGAGAGGAAAAATTAGCAAGATGATAGAGTTGCAGCACAGAAGGGAAAAAACGCTGCAAAGGTTGGAACCCTGTGGTAGGCAAGCACGATCCAGCCAAAGAGTGCGAGACCCTGGGGGGCTGCTGAATGGGATGAACAGTCTAATGAGTACACAGTATGGAGTCAGGGTAAATCGAAGAAAGGCAACGAAGTAGCATAAATGAGAACAGCGAGAAACATTGCATCAATATTGATGGTCACAAGGCAGATGAAGTTAAGGAATTTTGTTACCTAGGCAGCAAAATAACCAATCACGGACGGAGCAAGGAGGACATCAAAAGCAGATTATCACCAGCAAAAAGGGCATTCCTGGCCAAGAGTAATCTGACACTATGAAAAATAGGCATTAATTTGAGGAAGAAATTTCTGAGAATGTACGTTTGGAGTACAGCATTGTATGGTAGTGAAACATGGACTGTTGGAAAATCGGAACGGAATAGAATCGAAGCGTTTTAGATGTTGTGCTACAGGCGAATGTTGAAAATTAGGTGGACAGATAAAGTAAGGAATGAGAATGCTCTGCGCAGAATCGGAGAGGAAAGCAATATGTGGAAAACACTGACAAGGAGAAGGGACAGGACGATAGGACACCTGTTAAGGTGTTCACTTTCATGGTATTAGAGGGAGCTGTACAGGATAAAGACAGGAATTGGAATATATCCAGCAAACAATTGAGAAGGTAGGCTGCAAGTCAAGTGCTACTCTGAGATGAAGAGGCTGACACAGGAGAGGAGATCATGGCAGGCCGCATCAAACCAGTCAGAAGACCGATGACAAAAAAAGGATCCCATACAGCAGAATGGTACTCTAGTACAGGACACAGGACGCACAAGCATACTGTAGGCAGTCTGTTCAGTACACCTGTTACACGTTGTATTTTTATCACACAAAACCAGACCACTTTGAGTTCTGATAAAGTCAAGTAAATGACGTCGGATTGCTCCGTGGTTTAGAATCCACATTGAACATGTCCCTCACAAGCGACTGGGGTAGAATCAGTTGAGGTTGCGCCATGGGAGAAGTGGAAATCGCGGCAAACCCAAACTGTGTCACCACTACACTAGAAATTTTATTTTACAAAACGAACCAATCGACATATGTCAAGAGCACTTATTTCTTACTTTATTTGTATATGAAACACCGCAAGTTTTGGTTTTGCACTGAGATGCGAATTCACATCTCCCATTTCTTGGGGGATATGATCCCCTAGGAACGATACAGTTCCATAATTTCGTTGTTTTCCCCATGATCACAAACGCCTCCAGGACGCCAGGAAATGCACGTACCTATGTTCGAGTCCTTGTCGGGCACTAAAATACTAATCATTTCATTTCATCCGCTAGTATATGCACATCTGGAGACTGAAGAAAAAACAATCGCTATTTATCTTCTATTCATGGCTGCAAAACAATGGTGGTAGCTGCCAGCTTCGAATCACAGTCAGACAAAGAAAATGTACCGTCAATTCAGGCTCCAACATCTTGTTTCTGGTTTTTTAAAAAAAATTTGATATCTAACATCTAGTTGTGCCCACTTAACGATCTGATTAGGTGCTGGGTTCTAATCCACGTCCATCACAAAACATGACATTATGGAATGCGCACAAATTGTTAGTTGACAGAAACAATAGGTGGTTAACAGGAGTCCAAGAGCGGTAAAAAAAAAATTTTGGCCATTTCTTTTTAAGTTCACACTTGCTAACTGATACTAGTGGAAACTTCGATATTTCACCTTTCCTTACGCCCCCAATGACGATCGGTACCGTGACTGGGTGTCGGTTGGACACGAAATCTTTGCTTGGTTAGCAATGTCTGTAGGTGGTGGGTTTCAATCAAACCCAGAGAAACAAAAATCGTCACATCATTGAAAATTCATACATGTGCTCAGACAGCTACACGTGAATGCTTTAGATACGTAGTGTCACTTCGTGCTAGATTAGAAGGACGATATGTGACATTCATAATGCACATAGATCGAGGTGCAAATATGAGTACAATGAAATTAATAGTGATAGCTCTTGCCCCTGAGGTTTCCATACCGCTCTTGCCGCTATCAATCCCGTTTTTTAACTTGTTCGTTCATTAACCTGTTGGTGCTAAACCACTCGACACACCAAAAACGATTTGTAAGTAGTTGGAATACCATTTAGAAAGAAAAACTACTTCGAATCGTAATGGAACAATTGGAGTCGTGATATTCTCCCAGAATCGCTTATGCATAAAAAACCTAGTTACTGAATGATAATGTGTGACAGAGATACGGGTATTAGTTGTCTCAGACACAAATGAGTGTAGTAAGATGTCTGGAATGTCACTCGCTGAAATAAAGTGATTTTACAGGCGTTACAGACAGTCTCATGTCTGATAAAAGGTTTGCTAATGCAATGACGGAAAAAAATTGCAACGCTGAGGGGGAGTTGTGCTGCACAAACGAAAGTTGCTCAACTTGTTCCTGAAACATGGTGTGTGTCCAGATTTCGCGGCAGTCGAGTGAGAGTGCCGCCAGTAACGCCACTCTGGCGATGCAAATCAGGTTTGATTTAAATACACGCTGTAACTGTTGTGAGTGTTGAGTTATCTTTGAGACTGGACATGGTGAGTTGACGTCAGTCAACAATGCTTTAAGAAGACAGACGCCATTATCAACACCTCTCTCAATTTGAAGGAGGTCGTGTAGTGGGGCTACGGGCAGCTGGATATTCCTCCTGCGATACTGCAGAAAGACTTGGCAGGAACATAATCGCTGTACGTGACTGCTAGCAGCGGTTGTTACGAGAATGCACTGTCTCGAGCAGACAGAGCCCTGGACGGCCACGTGGCACTAGCGAGAGGGAAGACCACCGGGTTCGGGTTATTGCTCTGGCGCATCGTACTGCAGCTGCAGCAGCAATTTGAGCAGCTGTTGGTGCCACAGTGACAACGAACTGTTACAGATCGGTTTATTCAAGAATAACTCCGAGCCAGATACCCTGTAGCATGAATTCCACTGACCCTGAATCACCCACTACTTGCAGCTTTTGTGGTGTCAAGCGAGAGTTCGTAAGAGGGCAGGCTGGGGGTCTACTGTGTTTTCTGATGAAAGCTGGTTGTGTCTCGGTGTGTTGGTTAGGACGAGGACAGCTGAGGGCCTGCAGCCCACCTGTCTAAGTGCTGGACGCATTGGCCCTACACCTGGGGTCATGGTCTAGGCTGCGATTTCGTATGAAACAGGTGCACTCTCGTGATTATCGCATGTACCCTGACTGCAAATTTGTACATCAATCTGGTGATTCGACCTGTTGTGCTACCATTCACGCACAGCATTCCAGGGGGTGTTTCCCAACAGGATAACGCTCACTCACGTACCGCTGTTTTAACCCAACATGCTCCACAGAGCATCGACGTATTGCCTGGCCCTGCTCGATCACCAGGCTCGTATCCAATACAGCACATATGAGACATCACTGGAGGACAAGTCCAGCGCCATCCACAGCTTTAACCGTCCCTATATTGAATGACTAAGTACAATAGGCATGGAGCTCCATCCCATTAACTGATATCCGGCTCCTGTACAACGTAAAGCATACACGTTTGCATGCTTCCATTCAATATTCCGTCCGTCACATAGGTTATCAATGAACCTGTATTCTACATATGCAATGACTTAACTCGAACTTACGTTAACCTGTGACCTTTCAATGTTAATCACTTGAATATATTGCCTTGACAAATGTATTCCCGTATTTCATTACTCTACATTAATTATTTTGGGTGTTGCGACTTTTTTTCCTTTCATGTATTAGCAATATCGTGCTATTACTTTACTCACGGATTGATTGTAGTTATGAGTAGTATTCTCTAGTGGTCTTATGCGGTAACCATTTTGTATAGCCTAAGGACTGTAGTGCAAAGGCACTGAAGGATCTGAAAGACATCTACCTATCGTGGACTACTGGACTCGCATTCGGGAGGACGACGGTTCAATCCCGCGTCCGGCCATCCTTTTTCCGTGATTTCCCTAAATCGCTCCAGGCAAATTCCGAGATGGTTCCTTTCAAAGGCGACGGCCGACTTCCTTCCCCGTCCTTCCCTAATCCGATGAGACCGATGACCTCGCTGTCTGGTCTCCTTCCCCAAAACAATCAACCAACCGTATCGTGGACTGTACCCAAATTAGGTGGAACGCCATTCAGGTCGTTCTGATACTTTTAAGCATGACAGAACGTTTACGAAGTACGCAAGGGCTTCTAGTGACGTGCTAATGAGTCAATGTTTCGTCAGGCAACCTAAAACTCACCTGCAATCCCTTCAATATCGCATAAACAGGGCAGCCTTCCGGACGGCGCTACCACCTCCCCTGCACGGGCTAGGAAGGCCTACACGTCTAGCTGCTCGCCTATTTTTCCTGCACACACATCACTCTTAACCGGTTGCTGGTGTCTACCATGATGACTTTCCCATCCTCATAAACGTTGTTCCTTGATTATATAAGAATATGAGATTATTATTTCCATCTTCACTTGTCAGATCAGATTTAACCTCGAAACACAAACTTCCGCCGGCCGGTGTGGCCGAGCGGTTCTAGGCCATTTCCATGCCCTTCATATTCCTCAGACCACAGTGCTTGGTATTGTCATCTATAAGGCACACGAATCGATTTGTTGATACGACAGACATTCCCAATGCTAAGACGATTAAACGACTTGCTACGGAACCCAGTAAAGTAATGCGGAGGAGTTTTAAAGAACACCACGGTGCATCATGCAAGAGCACGCGTCCATGCACGAGCAGACGAAAGCAATTGACATTTTGAACATTAGTTATGTTACGACTTTTTAAAACGTTCTTTCGTTAATAGCTCAAAAACGGAGCGCTCTTAGGACGTTGGTTTATGTGGAGCTTTTTATCAACGAAGTGCTCCCAGACCGGATGTCGTTATCTATCTTTTCACATTTCTTAGCGCAGTCCCCGTCTTTAACGTCTATAAGTGCCTCTTCGGAGCAGAGTTGAAACTCTGGATTGGCAGCGTAGAAACAGTCGCAAGAACTGCGTCAACTTGCCCCCGTATTCGACGTAGCATCAAATAAAATTTCCATCCAAATAACTGTCCTTAGTGAACTGCCGTTAGTAAACTATTATGGACATATTCTCCGAAGGAACGTACCATTCATGAATTTCGATTTATTCGTTTCCGAGTAACTACATGAACGATGAAATTTTCGTTTAACACTTCCAAGGTGTCACAGGATGTCAAAAGGTAAAATTATAATCATCATTACCAGGCAACACACAAATTCTGAAGAAAATGGTACCTCATAAGCTAAATCATCGTCCTAAAGCGAATGTGAACGTGTTCGCAAAGGACTTGGAACGTAATATAGAGTTAGATGTGAACCAGTAAGTGGTCATTCATCTATGAATTTTCGTTGTATCTGTGGCTTTAAGTGGCAACGGTCTTGCCGCAGTAGATACACCGGTTCCCATCAGATCACCGAAGTTAAGCGCTGTCGGGCGTGGCCGGCCCTTGGATGGGTGACCATCCAGGCTGCCATGTGCTGTTACCATTTCTCGGGGTGCACTCAGCCTCGTGATGCAAATTGAGAAGCTACTCGACCGAATGGTAGCGGCTCCGATGAAAGAAAACCGTCATAACGACCGGGAATGCTGTGTGCTGACACTAGTCCCGATGGACCACTAGTGACCTGAAGACGGTGTGCTTGCGGCTTTAAGTGCTACATCAGAAAGATATTTTGAGATAATCCGTTTGCTTTGTGGTTTACAAACGATTTGAAGCGAGTTGCAAGTAAAACTGTTGTATTACCAGAAAATAAATCATCATATTTTCAAATTGTGTCCATATTCACTTTTGGAAATGGTAACGTCACAGCAATTACAGTACATGTAGACTACATGATTTCTAGTCCCAGGCTACACCGTAAAGGAATGAAATTTTACATCGATACAATTGAGGACTATCAGAAGGTGTTTTCTTTCTGCCAGGAACAAAACTTACCTTTCCAAACCGGCTCCAGTTGCTTTGTTTAGCTTTCTGGTTTAGTTTTCTGAATTGTAAGCAACGAGGTGTTAAATTTAAGTTCGATGGCCTCCACGGCCGGTGTCATTTTGGATAAAATAATTTTGGGCATTGGGCTGCGTTATTGTAAGGTCCTCTTCAGCAGTGTCCCATCCTGAAAACGGCGCAGCAAGTCGGTCGAAACGTTTGCCATTTACTTGTTTCATTAGGTTAGTGTGTCACATTCTTATGGATCTGAAGATAGCAGTTTTATTTCCGTCACTCGTAATCCATTAATTTGTTAACATAGCGACCTTGGCAAATAAATAAAAGTTTTCATAAGAAGACCATAGTACATTCCATAAGCAATTCATCCATTGCGAAATTAAACTCTTCTCTACTCTGTGGAGTTAACTACTCGTGAGAAAATTCTGTCTTTTGAAACGCACAGTGCAATTATTGTAAGAAGCCAGTACATGGATCATAAGTGCGTAACACCCCAAAATCAGGGAGTGAAATAAGGCATTCAATGATTCAGTATTAAACTTCAACTGATGTTCACAGTGAACAAGTGCAAATAAAAACACTTTCACGATCAAAATATAATGTGTATGCACTCTCCTCACTCCCAGTTGATCAAGTGTCATTACAATTAAAACTGAGAGAGGATCTTCGATTCCCATAATCAACCTACAGCCGTAACTGAAATTAGGATCACCAAAATTAATAACTTTCAGAGTTCGCTATTTAGTTACAGCGACCAACAGAAACTAGTAAAAGGTCTATTATAAGAAATGTTGCGTGCAAGAAATCAAACAGGCCAGATTCATAGTTGTCAATTCCCAGTAATCAATGAACTTGCTGGGCAGATACACTACTCGTGTAGGAGCGAATCAGATTCATACTGACATTCCGACGGAAAAGTTACAAACTTTGTAGCCAAAAAACGATATTTTTTTGCCGAATACACAAGTGGCATTGATTATTACAAGGCACATACCACGATGAAGCCGAATGCTGTACCTAAATTTCGTAAAGTACGCAACATTTTCTTTTCGTTAAAGGGTAAAGTCAAACAGGTATCTAACGAGAATTATGTTATGGAATCAATAACCAGTATTCAGTGGACAACGCCAATCGTGATAATGCAGAAGCCGAATGGCGAATTATAAATTTGAGGAGACTTCAAATCAACAATAAATACCTAATTCATTGTTCATTCATACCCAATTCATAAACTATAAGAACTGATGACAAAATTAGATAACAGTATATACTTCGTAAAACTTGCCTGTCTACACATACCGTTGTATGACGTCACACACAAGTACTCTGTTCAGTCTACACTCATACAAGACGTTAACTTCTGATATTACCAGTGCCTCGAGTTTGTTCCAGTGGTATATACAAAAATTAATGAGCAAGTTTCATGACGCCTTGAATACTGAGACTACATCATCGTCGCAGGAAAAACCCCGGACAAAATGTTACGTCATTTGGAATCTGTCTTCATACAATGTAATAAAGAAAAGTGCAAGTTCTTCCAGCTTTAAGTGCAATACGCAGGACACATTACGTCTGTGCACACTATAAAGTGTCAAAAACAGATAGAGACATACTTTCTTTACGAAAATATTACCAAAAATATTAATTAAATGTGTCATGGCCTACAAAGAACTGTTACACGGGACAGTAATATCTATGATCATTGTCATTCTTAGAACAAATGTTTTGGAGATTTTATGTCATCAATTCTATTTCTGAAGCTGTATCTCGAGCGTGCTGTAAGTGTAATTTGGTAATTTCAAGCAACAGGTGAAATTTTACCTAATTTAGTACTCTCTTGTTGTAGTATTTGCTAACCTCACCAACGTACGCTTTAAGAAGTGTCTGTGAATATTTTAAACAACGCGAGAGAGGTGCAGATGCTCCTCATATTGTAGTCGGCCATCTTAAGACCGATAACGTTGTTGTTGTTGTTGTGGTCTTCAGTCCTGAGACTGGTTTGATGCAGCTCTCCATGCTACTCTATCCTGTGCAAGCTTTTTCATCTCCCAGTACCTACTGCAACCTACATCCTTCTGAATCTGCTTAGTGTATTCATCTCTTGGTCTCCCTCTACGATTTTTACCCTCCACGCTGCCCTCAAATACTAAATTGGTGATCCCTTGATGCCTCAGAACATGCCCTACCAACCGATCCCTTCTTCTGGTCAAGTTGTGCCACAAACTTCTCTTCTCCCCAATCCTATTCAATACTTCCTCATTAGTTACGTGATCTACCCATCTAATCTTCAGCATTCTTCTGTAGCACCACATTTCGAAAGCTTCTATTCTCTTCTTGTCTAAACTATTTATCGTCCATGTTTCACTTCCATACATGGCTACACTCCATACGAATACTTTCAGAAATGACTTCCTGACACTTAAATCAATACTGGATGTTAACAAATTTCTCTTCTTCAGAAACGCTTTCCTTGCCATTGCCAGCCTACATTTTATATCCTCCCTACTTCGACCATCATCAGTTATTTTGCTCCCCAAATAGCAAAACTCCTTTACTACTTTAAGTGCCTCATTTCCTAATCTAATTCCCTCAGCATCACCCGACTTAATTAGACTACATTCCATTATCCTTGTTTTGCTTTTGTTGATGTTCATCTTATATCCTCCTTTCAAGACACTGTCCATTCCATTCAACTGCTCTTCCAAGTCCTTTGCTGTCTCTGACAGAATTACAATGTCATCGGCGAACCTCAAAGTTTTTATTTCTTCTCCATGAATTTTAATACCTACTCCGAATTTTCCTTTGTTTCCTTTACTGCTTGCTCAATATACAGATTGAACAACATGGGGGAGAGGCTACAACCCTGTCTTACTCCCTTCCCAACCACTGCTTCCCTTTCATGTCCCTCGACTCTTATAACTGCCATCTGGTTTCTGTACAAATTGTAAATAGCCTTTCGCTCCCTGTATTTTACCCCTGCCACCTTTAGAATTTGAAAGAGAGTATTCCAGTCAACATTTGAATCCGATAACGTTATTCCACTATATTTCTTAATTGATTAATAACATTCAATTCAGACTTGTTTAAAAAAATACTAATAAATCTCCTTTAGTGTGGATAGATATTTTGCTTAATTTCAAGGAATTTTATGTAAAAACTTCGTGCTTGTGAGTACTGACAGAGCCTGCGGTAAAGACGATGTTTTATCAACTAAAACAAATCAAATATTTATCGAGAGAAGTTACAAATTTTACGACATGGTACATGCAGATATTCGTACTGGGTCGTAACCCATGATAGGTGGATATTTTACTGAAGAACTTTATTCGATTTTTAGTAAAAATATAGCTCTGAGAGCTCTCTAGCAGAAAGAAACTTATAACTCTACTCACGAAAGAGTTTAATACTGTATGGATGTAGTTTGTGCGCGTAGGTGAGATTTATTTTCTGATAAAGCAGATGAACAATTAACAGAAACTTACCATCAAAGACAACTGCTAATACATATGTGCATGCTGCGTAAATTTGAAGGATGTTTCAGAGGTAAAGCTAGCTACCTGCGTTTTAATACATTCAAGATCCTCGCAGACTGCTTTCAGTGTGTATTTTGGAAGTTTCACATAACATATTACGCAAACAGTATTAAACTAAGCCCACATCCAAAGATTTACCGTACGCAAAAAAGCTTTAACACATTCGTGTGATACATTTAACAGCGTACACATGTCTTTACAATACATCAATACAATAACATGATTCATACAGACATTCTACACGACACGACACAGTACACACCACATCGGCCATCACCAGCGAAGCTTTTTGAAATTTCCATTTGGGATTAAAATGTCGTAACGTCTATGGAAACCATTTAGGCTTCCTCATGGAATTCTCCATTGAAGAACTGCTGAAAGCATTAGTTGCAGGCAATGACACTATTCTCTTCTCTACTGTTCAAACTCTTTTGCGAAAGAAATGATATTTCACACTTACAAATCACACCAGTCCAAGTAGAACCCAACAAACATGCAGATATTGAAGTCGAATGCGACGAATCTCAGCCAGCAGTATAATAAGGAAAACGCTTTACTAATATGTCTAAGTACAAGATCACGTCACATCACGCTTAGTCTTCAGCTGAAAATTTATGTGAGACACCACATCTAAGTGTTGGGATTAATGGACCAGTGCTCATTAGAATGGAAAGAAATCTCGGTTACCAGGCAATGTCATACAACAACTCGTCTGTGTCGTGTTTAGTATTCAAACGCCTCGCGGTTTCACGACGTGCACTTACGTAGATGGCATGGTAATGATTATCTGTTCTGAATGTAACGTAATCACAGACACATGTATGGTATGTGTTTATCCTGAAGTAGATATGATACTGAATTTGTTTCATTCTTTTTGTATGATTATTATGCTTAAAGTGCTGCGGGGTGGCTGCACTGTGGCTGAATCTACATTGCAAAACGGCGCTGTATACCGTTGTTGCTAACAGTCGTGCTTATTTAAACTACAAACTAGAAGGAAAGTGTTTGACAATATGCTGTTGATCTTTTTCTTACACGTTCATGTGCGAATTATTTTGGAGGGTATGTTCTTGTAATGTGGTTACGAGGCAGCGAAATTCAGGTCCACAAATACCCCAAATTCTAACTTATTTACATTCAATTTTCGATCCGTTGGCGAGAAATAGAAACAAATATAGTAATAGCAATCGTCCACACACACACAAATAGAGCAGATTTCTCTTAATCTTAAATTTGGAGACACTTTAACAATATATCAACACGTCATACATTACCTAGGATAACAGCATATTTCCAAAGCGCAATTCACAATTAGGTCACATGATACTTCGTACTGCGTCTGGAAGGTATACCTACCGCAGCTGGAGCACCTAGAGCCACAACTAAAGAGCTTATGTAAGGAATTGCTGTAACCACGCAATGTCTACATTAGCAGAGTAGTATTGTACACAGATAGGATTCAGTACACACAGTCACCCGTAGATTTAACCAACAGTCATCCTGTTTAGACTAATGCTTGCAGGAGGGGGCTTATAAATGAAACAAAAAAAGAGGATATATTAAATTTTATGTCTCCGCATCTGCTATCTGGGATTTCAGTACTTCCGTGATGAATTAACGCCTAGCTTATAAAGTTTAGGCCTCATCCCTCTGGCTATGAAGCCACTCTTAGTATAGTAATTGAAATACTTATTTTTATTTAATTTGAGTTATTTAATGAGTTATGTGAATTTTTTTTGAAATTTATAAGTTTATTAATATAGTAAAATAATTTAGATATTTCAAGGAAGCTAAAGGCTTCAGAATAACAAGTAGGTGTTACGTTGTTCTGTGTTTTATTTTTAGTAGTATACGTACAAGCTTTAGACCGTAGCGGTATCTTGCGTTCTGTTAGCTCTCTTTCAGTTAGAATCTTGGTTACATTTATGTTTGTTATTGAAAAGTGTTATTTGTGAAAATTTCGTTTCGAACGATTTACTAATAAAACAGCATCGTTATTTATGGATTTTAATATGTGCAATTATTGAAGTGTTACGATTTTACATCTGAGGCTGTCTGGTCTAAAAATACTAGACTGCACGTACTATAATCTTGAAGTCAGTCTCAGTTCAACAGCAGTTAAACAATTATCATGAAAATGTTAACTTCCAATCGCAGCGCAGAGCGATCGGCTAACTGTCATTTATTTGAAGAATTTCACTGACTACATTGCGGCAATCTTCTGACTTTCAGCGTGTAATCTGACGTGAAAACTTGAGTACGACGAATGTAAGGTGTCAAGACATTTATTTTCAGTTCTGAGTGCTTGAAATTAATTCTTCTCAAAAACAAATAGTATTTGTTCACCGAATTAAACTGAGCTTGCTTAATAACAGGGCTTGTGATTAAACAATTTACAACGATAACAAGCTACGTTACGTGCGCTGTTACTGTTCCAAGAGATTGTAATGAAGTTTGTGACTCGTCCTCCAGCTTTAAATAAAAATAAACTGAACACGACCCTGAGAGTCTAAGACATCGCCACCCGCCAACTTAATGAACTAAAATTTAGCAATTACGAAAGACTATAAAAAGGAGGAAGAGTCACAGGTAGAAGAGAATGTCAGAATGCAACCCACAGAAATATGACACAGAGCTAAACGTCTCGACACACCAGTCAGGAAATCTTTATCTTCATTGGCTCAACGGTGTGCTCATTGGCGTATCTGAATGGTTTCAAAACTAAACCCTGTGAATATTCTAAAGGAATGCGTTTCAAACGCGGCAGATAAATATACTGTAAAAGATACGCTGTGACTGAACTTAAAATCAATGAGTGGAAAGAAAAACAGAATCGCAAAAACACCATGAAGTGATCCAGATTACCAATAGCCTTAATTCATACGAATAGCTTTCAGTTTCTGGTAGTATTTTCGTTCTCCATCAGTTTCGCTTAGTGGCTTGTGTTGATCAACAAACGATTTTCGGGTGAAGTATTTTAACAGAAATTTAAAACAAGCGATCTCTGTAGGCTATGTTATGGCCAGGATTTTAATAATGCCGTGCAGACCAGAGCAGAACAGTATATGTAGCTTAATCCCATGCGCCAAAATTAGGTATCACGTAAAATACGGTTGTACTAGCTCGAGTTAAGAGGAATGTATTCAGATGTCCGAAGATACACACAACTGTACCTCAGTGATCTATTTCCAGTGCTTTAAGAATACTGCACAATTATGAGCACGTAACTCTTTACGGTATTATTGTTTCCGTTTCTAAACTTAACATTTTTTTCCGAAACAGGCGGACATTTGAGCGGGACCATTGGCAGTGCGGGACCCAAGTATGTGCTGCAGGGATAAACCGCCCCTGATTGTGTTTCTCTGATCATCGTTTAGAAAGATAATGTGTACCAAGTTTCTTTTATCTTTATATTTATATGAGTATATACGTTTTGGAAAGTTAAAGATGTAATTGAAATGTGAGGCCAAAATTGTGTCCCTAACCCAGTTTGAGTCTCAGAATCATTTAAAAAATCTACAGTGATGCGACAGAGACCGATAACTACTCATTTTGTCCAACAAACAGTAATGGAATGTATGAAGAAGCTTAACAAAGAGCTCACATTTTACCAGAGGGCTCTGTTTACAGTTATAACCACACACGACATTTTTTTCTTGTCCTCTCACATTTTTATCTCCTGATATTTGCAAAATTCACTTGTTGTATTTTTTTAACTTGTGATCTATTTTATACATATTTTAACTGACCCACTTTCGATATTCACCCTACAAGGAGAGTATTCCAAAGTGTAACCACTAATTCTTAACTCCTCTATCTCTAAGATTATGTGATATTTAGACAGAAACAACACATTTACCTCTTCAGAGACTGGTAAAGCCTTCGAAACAAATGAAAAGTTAGTCTCTCTTATTCCTTAACCGTATGATTGTGACAGTTTTCAATGATTTGTTATAAAATTTGTTGGAGTTGGGCCCGCCGGTGTGACCAAGCGGTTCTAGGCGCTACAGCCTGGAACTGCGCGACCGCTACGGTCGCAGGTTCGAATTCTGCCTCGGGCATGGGTGTGTGTGATGTCCTTAGGTTAGTTAGGTTTAAGTAGTTCTAAGTTCTAGGGGACTGATGACCACAGAAGTTAAGTCCCATAATGCTCAGAGCCATTTGAACCTTTTTTTGTTGGAGTTGTTTCCCATCTCTATAATTTCTTTAGGATTGTTGTCTGGACCCAAACTGAGTGAAAAACATTTGATTCTTCGACAACGCAAATCACATGAATTTCTGCTGTACTTTATTATGGCCTGTGGAAATTTTCTGCAAGAATCTTAGCTAATTTTTCCTTTCCTCTTTGTTTTGTCGGCGAAACTGTTCAGGACTAGCTACGAACACAATTTAATCTAATCGTAACCAGATATGGTTTGTGTGTGGCATTATTGTTGTCTTCGATTTTAACGAAAAGCTATAGGTGAGTAGAGCCTGTATGAAGGCAAGCGTGAAAATTTACTGGCCTAAGACAAAGCTTATCTATAATTATTTCTCCATACATTTCATTGCGATACTTTTTATTCCTTTGGCGTCTGTTTTGCAAAGAAAATATACTAAAAGTCTGCAAAGGTTGAAAACTCTACTACAAACCTGATGCAATCCTTTACACATTCAACTTTTTTTATCTATCTATTCATTAGTTACCAAATGTATTAAGGTGACAACTACTACAGGTACAAAATATCAAAATGGTTTTCGGCGCTCTGACACAGTTTCCAGTACCATCTGCAGGTGGCTGTTTAGTGCAATAGCCCACCTACACTACAGCTTTATATCCCAATATCGCACCTACAGTTTGTTGCATCACCTCACTGTCGTTCTCTCGTACGAGAAGCCTAGTTTTGAAATTCATGAGCAGTCTTGAAAATGAGGTTCTATTTTTCTATATCTTTTATGTGATTTTTCCTGTGAACTTCCCATTTGTAATTTCACAGCCTCTAAATATGTATCTTATATGTAGCATACTATCAAAATGTTTGTAGGGGAACACCAGAGCACCCCACAAGAAACTCCCTACTTGTGTACCCTGTTTTACTATAATTTGAATTTTCATAACCTTCCGTTGTGCATCCAAATGAAACGTTGAGTACACTCCTGCATTTATTTCACAGCGCATATCACGAATGAAGGTGCTACGGTAATTATGACACTAGACACTCTTCGGAAATCCTTATTTTCGCTTATTTGACTCATCAAAAGTTGTTCAAGGTCAAGCTGGCACACTTCATCCAATAATTCCCGGACCTGTATCCCCGAATTCCTAACCCTTGTCTACTTCTCGGTATCCTATGGCCTGGATGTTTAACAGATCCCGGTTCATAATCAGACCTACAGATTAGTAACTTCCGTCTATCCTTAGATATAAAGTAGCCTTTATTTCGGGTAGCAGTCAGAATACAGAATACTCTGCAGTCCATTTGTTCACGAGGCTACACCCTAACTGTACATGGATGATCCATGTAAAGTAAGTCCGAAAGTGTTACCATACATGCAAAAGACTAAAAAGTGCACAATATCAGTCAGAAATGTATAAAGTATCTTACGCCTTAGTGATATGATAAGGAACAGTGCTATACTCTTTACATGAGGAATTAACTACGATAAAGAATTGTGCTGGATGACTGAAGCATCTCTTGACTGTAATATCTTTGCTATAAACGAAGGAGGCGGATAATCCATGTACTGTAGGTGCAAGTAGATATTCTGTGGGTGTTCTGTTCCAAAGTGTGCCACCAATGACGTCATCAATGAGTCATACGATTGTACCCCTGACGAAAGTCAATTACCCTATAATAAAATAAAGGGAAATTCAGGTTTGGCAGGAAATTCAAAAATGGTGGTAGTCCAAAAAAAAAAAAAAAAAAAAAAAAAAAGACAGACAGGGTTGTTGTCCTCAGTACCAATTGGCGGGAAATGCAAGATGACGTACTGTTATGCTGACTGACCTGGAATGTTGGCCCTTGCTCTATGACGTCGCAATCCAGCTCAGACATGTCGGGCTCATTACAGCAGTGTGAGACTCAGGTACACAGGCGCAGCTCTGGGCATACAGGCACAGGTTCTGTGACATGAGAATCCGTTTTATGGAATACTGACCGTGACTCAGTGATGTGAGAGACAAAGGATGTTTGTGCAGATCCAGGCATGTCTGCTGAACAAATGATTTCTCAGCAGAGGCCAACGGCCCATGGCGGCCGCCAGCACCACCCCGTGTGAAGGCCTGTAACCTAGCTGACCCCAGCCTCCATAGGATTGCTGAATGGCGGCATGTGACAGGCATCGTACATAGCAGGTCAGTAGGTTTCGACATCATTTTCGTGGTGAAATCAACGAATAAAGCACCAAAATCAATGAAATTTCCACAAAATATCAACTGATCCACATGCCTGTATGTTACCACATTTTCCTCTACAAGCACCATTGCAATTCATCGGAAATGATTTAGAAGTGTAATGTGAATGTTTGATGCATATGTCAGTCAGGGATTCTCTGCCGTGTCTACAACTACTCGACTATTCGCAACACTTCTGAGTACTAACTTTCTGGCTTCTTCTGCTAAGCTAGAAACGAACTTCAGAAAAGTGACTATGCGGATTGGTATAGATTCGATGCGAATCGCTGCAAAACCAATTTCAAAGTAAAATTCAGTGACTCTGATGCAAAACTGTACATTTAGGTTGCATCGCTTCTAGATGATAGAATTCATGAAACGAAGATGCATGTGAAGTGCGCCATCTTAGCCACTGGGCTGGCTAGTAAGATGTATACTGGTAACAGAACGTTTTTGTAAGTGGAACGGATAACAAACTCTGAAAAATTGCTAGTTTGCCACAGAGAATGGTCTAAACCAAAACATGTTTGAAATACCTGTGGATTGTCATCCTCAAGACTTACAGAGATCTGGAGGATTGTCGTCAACGAATCTGTCACTATCTGCGTCCGTGCTCGTGCGTCCGTGCGCGTGCGTCCGTGCGCGTACACACACACAAAACTTTCACGTTTCTTTTAGTAAGCTACAATACTATGACCTTAGATGGTCTTTATTAGAAATAATTTAGAACTCCCTCGGAGACGTTTGAAGTCTATTTCTGTCGAGATGTGGGACATTCTCTCCTATATAACGAAATTTGTTCTGAAGAGCTGTAGGTAATGCCCTGCTCTGAAAAACTGTATAAGACTACTGTATAAGACATGCAACTGGAATTTTGTACTTTGTATTTCCTGCAGTGCTGCTCTATTGATTTCACTTTAACGTATGGATGTACGGACTTTTGTATGGCGTTAAATCCTGATGAGCACGTTCGCATTATGTGTGTTCCTCATTCACACCTTGTGTGTGCAAACTGTTGCCATTATTAAAATCACAGTTAAAGCTGTATCGTTTATTGGTTTCGTAAATTACAGGAGAAGCACGTTGGAAGTCTCATTTCTTGGGAGCACTAACAAGCCATTTATCACTAGCATCAGTATTCGACCAAAATGTGTGTGGAACTATCAGTTCCCTATTACTTTTGATTTTTAATCTGGAGCAGAAATGTGAGCGCTTTAACGTCATGGTTCAGTAATTATCATTACCATCTGTCAGAAGTACACCTGTTCTGCGAGTCCGAAATTATAGTAGAAATGTAAAATGTTCGGTGCGAATTATTATTGAAATAATGCCTACAACCAAAGGTCCACATCCATGGTACTAGTCCTGTTTGGATTTGCCCTCTGGAGCCAGAACAATAACAAAATATATCCCATCCATTTCAACCTAGCAAGAGCTTGTCCAATCCGTGTAACACAGAATCACGACACTCCACTGGGTGCGAAAATTGGTGGGCCAAAAATGCAGAATTCAGTGTCGTTGGTGCGATGTTCGTTGTAAAAGCGTAAGACTACACCTGGAAAGGGGATTGACACTAATACAGACGGAAATATCATAGATTTAGATACGCTATTCGTTGATTTCACCTTAAAATTGACGTATAAAGGCAACGGCTTGCTGTATGTATGTCACCTGCTACTGATTAGAGCTACAATGGTGAGAACTGATGTTAACTATGCACTGTAAAACACACAGTGAGGTGGTGCCCGTCGGTAAAACATTCACTGGAGCAAGCATAAACTCTCACCTGGAGAAAGGTATTACGCTTATTTAGGTGCAAATTTCATTGGTTTCGGTTCTGAATTGTGGTTCCGTGCCTCAGTCTGTAAAAATGGAACCGCTATAGGATCGCTTTGTTATCCACGTCCATGTCTGTCCGTTTGTCTGCCTGTCCGAGTATTAGGAACCCTTTTTGTTAGGAACAGGTAGATGTAACAAGTTAAAATTTAAGCCACATATTAAGGTCTTCGGTCAGTTGTAGACGTAAAATGTTTAAGCTTCTAGGACACGAAAATCAAAAGATAGCGCTATTTATGTTGCATATTTTGGTATTCGAAAATTCATTCATCAAAACCTATACACTGCTTCGTGTTAACCGCGAATCATGCATTTTGGCAAGAACCAAGTTTTCACCATACTAGTGACTAAAACAATCCGACAAATGTTAATTTGTAATTACATAACACACAAAAATATTTTTTGAGATTTCTATCCAGCTGTCTGTCTGTCCGTCTGTTAAGCCCCTTTTCCTCTGGAATATTTTGGTGAAATTTGTGTCACACTCTCAGATCCATGGCTACCTGGTGTTAAACAAGGTGTAAGCTTCTAAGTCAATGCAATCAAAAGATACAGCAATTTACGTCACTTCTTTTAATACTCGAAAACTCACTCATCACAGTCTACAGGCTACTTCCCAATGACTTAGTATAAAGTATAATGAACTTGTGTAAGAAACAACGTTTCACAGTACAAGTAAAGCAAAAGAATCCGAAAACTCTTAAATTGTAATTGTCACATAAAAAATACTTTTTGCCATTTGAAGGTACATTGCTTTTATCACCTGACAAAAGCGTAATGGAAGTTCAAATGGTTCAAATGGCTCTGAGCACTATGGGACTCAACTGCTGAGGTCATTAGTCCCCTAGAACTTAGAACTAGTTAAACTTAACTAACCTAAGGACATCACAAACATCCATGCCCGAGGCAGGATTCGAACCTGCGACCGTAGCGGTCTTGCGGTTCCAGACTGCAGCGCCTTTAACCGCACGGCCACTTCGGCCGGCCGTAATGGAAGTACATTACTGCATGCAGAGATAAAATATAGTCATGATTTACTAACAAAATCAAAATGTTTTATTAAATCTCCTCTCTCTACATATACGAGTATAAACCGAGGTCCCCTGCACTTTTATTTATGTATGTAAGGGGTACTCTGAGGAAATGTAGAGATTTTGATACGGTCATGGAATTCCCAGGAACAACAATATGTTGCCAGTATCGATGTCGATAATACACAAAAATCATTGACATTCTCGATTTCCATGATGGATGATCTATACATATACACACATCAAAAATGTTTTGCATAACCCCAGTTCCCAGAATTCCTTAAGACAGATGGTGACTGTGGATTTTGTATCACAGACACAGACAGTCCCTTTGACTGTTCAGAGATGTCACTAAACCCGCCCAAAGAGGTAAACAACCATGCATGAGCAGCTCCTATTAGACGGAGGGGGTACGACAGCCGATCAGTTCCAGTCATTCCACCAGAAAGCAGGTACACAGCTCATGTTGTCTGTAGTTCAACCATGCCTAGACTGTCAATACCGCGGTTTGATCGCGTCCGCATTGTTACTTTGTGCCAGGAAGGCCTCTCAACAAAGGAAGTCCCCAGGCGTCTCGTAATGAACCACTGCGATGTTGTTCATACATGGAGGAGATGCAGAGAGACACGAACTGTCGATGACGTGCCTTGCTCACGCCGCCCAAGGGCTACAACTGAAATGGGGGCCCGCTACCTACGGGTCATGGCTCGGAGGAACCCCGAGAGCAACGCCACGATATTGAATAAACGTCCAGCTTTGCAACCACGACGCCATGCAGTGTGGTACAGATAGGCCCAACAACATGCCGAATGGACCGCTCAGAATTGGCATCACGTTCTCTTCACCGACGAGTGTCGCATATGCCTTCAACCGGATTATCGTCCGAGACGTGTTTGAAGGCAACCCGGTCTGGCTGACCGCCTTAGACACACTGTCAAGCGAGTGCACCAAGTTGTAGGTTCCCTGCTGTTTTGAGGTGTCATTACGTGGGGCCCACGTACGCCGCTGGTGGTCATGCCATCTTCCCACCATATTGGCAACATATTGGTGAAGCATTCGTCTTCATGGACGACAATTCGCACCCCCATCGTGCACATCTTGTGAATGACTTCCTTCAGGATAACGCTATCGTTCGAGTACAGTGACCAGAATCTTCTCCAGCCATGAACCCTATCGAACATGCCTGGGATGGATTGAAAAGGGCTGTTTCTGGGAGACGAGACCCACCAACCACTCTGAGGGATCTACGCCGAATCGCCGTTGAGGAGTGGGACAATCTTGACCAACATTGCCTTGATGAACTTGTGAATAGTATGTCACGATGAATACAGGCATGCATTAATGCAAGAGGACGTGCTACTGTGTATTAGAGGTACCACTGTGTACAGCAGTCTTAGCAACCACTTCTGAAGGTCTCACTGTACGGTGTTATAGCATGCAATGTTTGTTTTTAATGAGCAATAAAAAGGGCAGAAATAATGTTTATTTTGATCTCTATTCGAATTTTCTCTACGGGTTCCAGGACCCTCGGAACCGAGGTGATGCAAAACTTTTTTTGATGTTTGTACATAATAAACTTTTTACTGTACCATCAATGCACAAGTCCCGCTCGCACTTACCAGATTTTTCCTATTTGCAGCAGAAAATTTCGCGTGTCATTACAACATTCGACTCAAAAGCATGTGGATAGAGGATGGGTTACACTTTCGTACATACAAATTTTCATTGATTTTTATACTATATTCAATGCTTTCAATATCGTTTCGATATCTTCACAACTGATGTAGTGACGTGAGGCCTGTTGGTACAACATTCATTGCAGCAACTATAAGATCAAGCCAGGAGAATGAATTTACAGTTGTTTAGGTACACATTTCATTGATTTCTGCACTATACTCACTATTTTCAACGCTAAAATTCAGTGTTGTCGGTAAAATATTCGTTCTGAAAACATAGAACCGCACATTGAGAGCAGCAGTAGGTGGAAATTTCATTGATTTCGATACGTTATTCGTTGTTTTCCCTATGAAATTTATGTGAAAATCCAATTACCTGTTCTATACACGTCGCCTCTCGCCATTTATAAATCATCAAGATCATTTACTTTTTTTTCCTTTATTGTAATTTTATGCCGCAGCCCCACGTCGGCAGGGGAGGGCTGTCAGTGGCACAGTCCACCTATCTTCAGCCGAGTGACTTTACAAAAATTTTAACAAGGGAACTCACATACAAAAGTGGCGAGGGAAAGGGGGATATAAAAACACAGTAAGTGGATCTAATGGAAGTTCAAATATAGGTTAACGTAGGGAAATTCAATGGGGAACAGCTAAAAAAGACGACATAAAGTTAAAAGAACACAGCTGGCAAGTTGTGGGGCACTTAAAATACACTGGAGTCACACATGTCAAAAGTCGGCCATAGTATAAAAACACACAGGGTGGAGGACACTTAAAAAACCACTGTAAATGATGGAGCACACATGACATGACCTGCCAAGGGACAGGAGGCCTGAGAGGAGGGAAAAAGAAGGAAGGAAGGTGCAGTGGAGGGAGCTGAGAGGAAGAGGAAAAAGGGGGACAGGGGTCGCACCAAGAGGCAGGTGACAGGTGGGGCAGGAGATGAAGAGAGAAGAGATGGCAGGAGGGAGCACAGAGACACAGAAGGGGGCAAGGGAAAGGGGGAGGTTTAGGAGGGAGGAAAAGTGCTCAGGGGAAGGGAAGGAGAGGGGATGGGGAGCCAGAGAACTTGGGGGAGGGGGGAAGTGGAGTTAGAGTTGGTAGGAGGGGTAGATGTCAGGATGAAGCTCATCATCAGAGAGTGGTAGGTGCTGGAAGTTGCATTGGGATAGGAGGTGGAGGGTATGGAGATGGGGAAAGGGCAATATGCAATGGTAAAGGCATGGCAAGGGGTTGGGGGTGGAGAGGAAGGGGGACACCAGGGGGGTGGGTGGGATCAAGTCAGCAGATGGTGTACACAGTGTGGATGTGTGGGGGAAGGGATGAGGTCATAGAGGATGCACGTAAGGGATGGAAGGTGGATATAGAAGGTGAGGCAGGGTGCATGACGTTCTAGTGTTTGGAGGGCTTTATAGAATGTGGGAGGGGTGGAAATCCAAGTGATGCTGGCGTAACAAAAGATGGGGTGGATCAAGGATTTGTAGGTGTGAAGGATGGTGGAAGTATGA
Source organism: Schistocerca serialis cubense (assembly GCF_023864345.2). Lineage (NCBI taxonomy): Eukaryota > Metazoa > Arthropoda > Insecta > Orthoptera > Acrididae > Schistocerca > Schistocerca serialis. The sequence goes on from NC_064642.1 coordinate 784,787,311, forward strand.
AGTCCCCATGTCTGGCTGGACAGGTGTTTCAGGAGGCAGAGTCTATTGTGGGCTTTGTGTTGGGTTGTAAGGAGATGGAGAATCCAAGTAAGGTGACTCAAGGGTGAGGCCAAGTTACTTCAGGGTAATAGTGAGGTGGATAGGACGATCATAAATGGTTAAGTAGAAATCATGGAGACGGAAGGAGCGGGTGGTGTGACCTATGATGATTGCCTGGGTCTCGGAGGAGTTGATATGAAGGAACCACTGGCTGCACCAAGTGGTGAACCGGTCAAGGTGCGTTTGGAGAGTACATTGGGGCCGTTGAACTGTCGGATGAACGTCCAGAAAGCAGTGTCATCAGTATGCACCGTAATACACTCTTAGACGTAAAAGTTCTGTGACATGATGGAAAATTAGACTGGCCATGATTGGCTAGGTTGTGAGATGACACTGGTGGCCACCACCAATGGCCGTTTGCACTAGACATGGAAGCATGTTGTTCATATGACTGCGTCTGCTTACAGAAACACAACTCTTTCCCTCGCACTGTGGAAGTGTGATGCTGAACTCTTGGATACATATTATGGAGACAACTACATGGCGTCTGACTGTGTTGGAGATGGTTGTTTAGTTTTCGTCTAAGAATCTGCTGTACAAGTATGGTACTGACCACTATTCTCATAGAAAACATCACACATTCCCCTCACAAGTTTTTACCACATTTTGCTGCATACAGTTGATCTGTAAATAAGTATAACTACGTTTCATTCTCAAATGTTGTTGCTACATGCCTGGTACATATCAGTTCATTCTTATGATGGCTCTGTATTCAGAGGAATCCCACAAGTGTCCACTACCAGGAGGATGAATGCACATCTTTAGATTTTTTTAATTTCCTTGGAGAAACCTATGTGTGAGTTATATATTATTTTCGTGCTCCCTGCATCTTTCATGTTTCCCATCATTTTATTTCAAGTCATTTGGATTGTGGCTGTGATTGCAGTGCTCTCACAGCGACATGCTGACACTGGTAATCGGAGGTTGTACACTCCACTATGCATCAGGTTATCAAATCGGTAGCACACATGTGGGGCCTCTCTGCATGTAGCTGACACCGACAGATAGTGGGTTGACTGCCAGTTGTCAGGGTCTTTGTCTTGAGCGACACGGCGTGTGCAGTGGCTGACAGCTCTGGCCAACTTTCTGGTAGTAGCAGTGATATATGATGGCTGACTTCTGGACCACAAAAGGGAGTTCCCACTGGAAAGGTATTTGCTTAAATGAAGATGCAAGTGGGGAGATCCAAACTTGGAGTTAAGAGAGACAGTATATTGTGACAATGAGTAAATAGTAGCAGGGGTAAACGAATCAAGTAGGACATCTTTTGCCCAGGAGACATGCCTGGACGCTGGAACATCCTTAGTCTCTAACGTCGCAGATCCAGGCCTAGGACTTCGATTCTGACGTAATAAAACCTGTACCAGCAGGTTCAGAGCTGCGCCTATATACCTGAATTCTACACTGTCCTAAATACTTAGACAGGTCCGTGCTGGAATGTGGTGACGTGGCTAGACAGTCCTTTTATTCCAGCTCTGGGGCAATATGCCAGAATTCTACAGTCTGAGGTGGATTGCGACATTGTAGAGCCAGGGCCAGTATTTCAGGCCAGCTAGCATGACAATGCGCCATCTTGGATTTCCAGTCAATTTATATTTACAAATGGTAAGACATCAGCTTCCTCATTACAGTTGATGCCAGTGAGGGTATGCGCCAATACGTATTCTATGGGTGTTTTGGCCCAAAGTGTGTCTCAAGACATTGGTGAACGTGGGATACTACCCCTCTCAGTTTCTTCTGTTTCGTTTCTCTAATTCATTCGCCTTCATAATGTGATTTTTAATATCCTTAAGATTATAAGGCGACGCATCCAGTTTTTAATACTATTCATTTTTACATGTCTCTTTATCGCTTATGGTTACATTTAAGAAACAGTGTCAAATGATAATACTAAAATGACTAATTTACTCATGCATTGACATACAAAATTTTTTTTGAAATATTGCGACAGCTTGAGATTTTACTCTTCTAAACCGACAATTCTGTATTTTCTCTGTAGGATTAAGTAAACATTGGCTAAACAGAGTAGAAACTCTGCAAGGTAAATGAAACAAACCAAAACGATTACTGACCAAAAAGGTGGAAATAAATTTCTAAATGCTATGTGGGTTGTACTCAATTTTTTGCGACGATCTACGAGGCTGATCAACAAGGACTGACTTTTTCATCGGGGTTTATTATTCCATTTCAATGTTTACATGATCTTTTCGAATGTACTCCCTCCCCCCGACTTCTTGACTGAACTTGTTATAGTGCCTCTGCCAGTTCTCGAACACATGGTGCAGGCCACTTTTTGTCAGGACCTTGAGAGTCGCCTCACTTTCCTTGCGCACTGCTTCAGTGTACTCACAGTGAATGCCCCAAAGCCTGGTCTTTAATGATGGAATAAAAAATTCGCGATGTGCGTGATCGTGACTATAAGATGTATGCTATTCACAAGTAATGTTGAATTGAGCCAGATAAAGCATTACTTGAATTGCAATATGAGGCCGCAAATTGTCATGATGATGTCGCGACCGAGTCCGAGAAAGTTCCGGTCGTTTCCTTGTAATGTGCTTCCTCAGTTTAGACAATACTGAACGTGTAGTATGCTGGTGTAACTGTAGTGTGAGGGGGATCTGCATTCTGGTAAATCATTCCATGAAAGTCAAAAAAATTGGCTACCACCACTTTCCCTGCAGATGGAAAAACATTAGCCATTTTTGGGTTGGACATGCTGGTGATTTCCACACTATGCTGGCTCGTTTTCCTTCAGGATCATAACGATGCAGCCTTGACTCATCAGCTTGATAATCGTTTCCACAAATGCATCGTCTCCATCAGCAAAGAGATGTAGCACCTCATGGCTGGCCCCACTTGCACAGCCTGTTGTTCAGCAGTCAACAGATGTTGCACCCAACGGCTCATATGAATATGATCAAGCATAATCCTAAAGGCACTGACATATGAATTTCTCAGAGGTTCACGGAGGTTACGTAGTATCACCTGTCGATGTTCACGGACAGTCACAGAAGCTGTGTAGATGCGGACTTCAGTCACTGGAAATGCCGAAAAACCTGGCCCTTCTTGATTATCACAGACAAGCCGGCCCACTCTGAAGTCCTTGAACCACCTAAACACAGTTTCACGAATTAATGCATCTTCGCCGCACGCTCGCTGCAGCTTTCCGTAAGTTTCAGTGGCTGTATTGTTTAAAGGAACACAGAATTTTATTGCACCGTACTGTTCCTCTTGCGTCAATTCCATTTGTGGGTATGCGAAATGTAAAGAGCGTCTGCAAAATAGAACATTACTACCAACCTTCTGATACAAGAGTGTGCCTCCAGTGAACATTACAGATAAAAACTCTCTCTTTTCACATATTCATGGCACAGACTGAAGACCATCTCAGAATCCACAGGGAAAAATTAGTCTCTGTCTCTGTTGATCAGCCCTCGTGTAATTCTGGGAGAGTCGTTCGTTTCACCACACTCCACAGACGATAAAGAACCTTAAGTGGTAAGTAAAATACGGTGATAGTTTTGTCATGGATTACCCGTGTTTCCTGCGATAAAAGAAGGGATTCCTCCTAACAATTACCTTGGAATGGGTGAAACAAGAACTAATGAAGTATATACAACTCTTCCGGGTCATCACGATAAAAGAAATGCATAAGAAGAGGCTGACATCACTAGATAAGATTCTGTTCTAGATACTGATATGAGGCATGGGGAAACGTCGATTTAAATAACAAACTGTTGGAACATGTACACTTTGCGCTCCGTGATTTGCACGAACTCACACATCTGAGACATACTGAAATCTCATTACCGAACCACGTTCCAAGAGGAGTCAAAACAAGAGCTCACAGCCCATTGTGGAGTATCGTGCGTTGACCCGTTTTTATTTTTTAATTTTACAATTGAAGAGAAACAATGGTACAGCAATCCATGCTAAGTTGATAGAAGTGTACGGCGACAGTTTACTGTCATGTGACATAGGATAGGGCATAGGTGGCCCAGACGCTTCCACTATGTCAAACAAGTCTGAATAACAAAGACTTGACTCACAGACCATCTCTCTGTGGAGAAACAGGAATTGCAAGATAGAAGTAGCACCTGGTTAGCGATGACTGGTGAATCACTCCTAGATGATAGTGTAAATGGATTTATTTCAATAACTTGTATGGAATTTTGAATCAGCCAAAACTTTCCGTCCACTTAATTCTGCACCTACTCATACATATTTAAGAAGATTACCGGAACAGGCATCAGCAAAAACATTGCAGAGTTGTCACGCCAATCCAAACGACACCACAGTCGAGTAACAGACCCCCAGGAAAAGGGACAGAATGTGCTCGTAGAGGGGGGAAAACATCGCAGGAGCAGCGAAAACTCCTGACAATATTACGAGGAAAGGTTAAAACGTAGCGGAGATCTATTTTTGCTCTACTTTTCAGTTCCACGACGAAACCCCAGCTATTTCTGCACATGGTACAGTCTCTAGGCTACCAAATTTTGTCTCATCCGCTGTACCTTCCTGAGATGGACCCCAATAGTTTCTTCCTCTCCCTCTGGCTGAAGAAACAACTGCGTGACAGGAATTTCCGGAATCAAGATGAGGTGATTTTTGGGGTGGAACTCCTCCAGACCAGCCAAATGCAGAGTTCTAGAACCAAGATTTCCCCTAAGTCATTCATCGTTAGGAGAAATGTGGCACACTGAAGAGTAAGTATGTAGAGTAGGGATAACGTTAGCACCAAGTTTCATGGTCGAAGCTTGGCTATTTCGAGTAGCTCATTAAGATTTTATGAGCTTGCCTTTAGCGTTATCTGCAGAGTATACTCACTGGGAAAGTGTTGAACAAACAGCACTAACCAAAAAGAGGTTCTTTCCATTCACAAAAGTTTCTCAGAGCAAACACGAGAAATTTCCATCTGGTCAGCTTTTAACTTAATGTGTTACTAATCGCCATACCACACACAGTGGGAATCAGATACTCACCATCAATGTCTAACCACGTTCCCTCAGTCTCCATGTCTTGCACACCTATATAAGCAAGCTTATCTACCTCATCTTTTATCAGCTTCTGCAGCTTTTTGTATACATTCATACTCTCTGGCACTGCTAGTCGGCCTCCTTCCTGCGCGCAGTAAATCCTTGCATGATGGTACCTCCGGTGAAATCGATAGACGGCGAAAAGTCCTTGTGGCGCGACATAGACGTACGTACGTGGCAAGCGCGGAACCGACTCTGTGAAAGATCAAAACTCAATTCACGGCCCTAGACAAAGATCAAATTATTAAGAAAGGATCTGTATAAACACCACTTTACGTATAGCGACTCTCCATAAGCATATTGAGAAAGTAATAAAGTACTCACCATCTGTGCAGGTAGATAGCGCCTTATTTTCCTGAAATTTTACCATAACAAAATGAGCATTCATATCAATTTATTTATTTATTTTATTGATCTATTTGATATACGGTTAATGGAACCACAAGTGATCACTATTACATCTAATAAGGTTTCATCTTCATTTTATCTTAATACTTAATTTGTAAATGTTCCTCAACGTAATTCTATCACAACAAGCCTTACACATGGCCCTTGTAAACAACTGTAACAAACATAGAGTAAAAGGAGACAACATGTTCCAATGAATATTTTTTGCCCAGTAGTTTGGCTATGGGGTCTTTGGCTTATACTTCATTTCCAAATGGTTTTGAACCTTGCGATAGCAAACCGTGTTCCTGCTTATTAATGACATCATTTATAACTGTACCACACTTTGCAAGTCAGAATCAACCTATAAATTTAAGATTTCCATATCTAAACCCTCTGTATCACTTACCAAAAACACAATAATCACTTCATGGCATTACTGCTACAAATTATAGGTTAGTCAACGAGCTTAGTTCATCAATATCTGTATAACACTTAAAAGGAAATAAAATTTGTTCTATAGCATCATAGAACACACATAATCATTACTGTTTATCTGACTTACGGCTTAAAGTGCACTTATCAATTAGAGTATTTCGAACATTGTACCAAAATGAACAATGTTATTCCCATGTCTAAATTTGTGAAAAACTCATCATCCTTTGGGTAAAACCATCATCAAAAGTCAGCTCAACATTACAATGACTCAAATGCTAGGGTATTAACTTCATCTTGCAGTACAAAACATTTGTCGTCTTCTGCTGATAATGCTAACATATGCTGACACACAATGGAGGCTACATCAAAGTACACCTCATATGTAATCAATTACAGAAATATTGTAACAAATTTCCCCATACATTGTGAATTCATGGTGGATGTCACTGTGGCAGCAACAGTCAATTGATATGGTGACTCCCACTACCCCAGATGTTATTATCTAGGACACTGATTGGTAGTTGACATATGGTTTATACCATTACCCTGAATGCAGTTGTAACAATAACGATCAGTTGACAAGTTGACTGCCATTATCATAAACACAACTGAATAGGGCAATGATGATCATTTACATGTGTAGTGCCCCCAGAATTGTACGAAAGTCTGGAGTCACTTGTGTTCCAGCCACTTCGAACACACGTTATTTTGTAGTGGGTTGTAGCATAAACAGATACACACTGCCACGGAACGTTATTTGTGCAGGCTAACCGAGAAAGAAGAGCAAAACCGGGCCAACAAGTGACGCGCTCGGTTGTAGCAAAGAGAAAAGAAAAACTTCCGGCCCAGAATTCCGTGGACGAATTTCATGCACGAAAAACAAATGGTGATTGTTGTGTGTTGCAGAGAGTCAACGGAAGAAAAAAATGATTATTATTAGTAGTGACTTGATCTCGAGCAGACGGACATGTATATTAGTATTGTATCGTTGAGAAAAAATGTTATTTAATTTGGTTGAATTCAGTCGTTTGCGAATGCCCTAAGAAAGTGTGGGCTTACTGTTTAATGTGGCAGTGGAATGGTGTATTGAATTGTGAATATAGAATACGTTAACTGCAACTGAATTTTGAGAGAGTCTTTATTTGGACTAGATAATAAGATTTTGGAATAGTGGATGAATTTTCCACCTTCTTCAAAATATAGAATCTTCGGAGAAGAGTTTGATGCAAGCAGAAGACGACGGAATTGCTGGGAAGCTGAGCCTGTATCCGGCATTCAAGTAAGTTCACACTGATAGTCCAAGGAGCGTGGCTCTAAGTTTTAGAGAAGATACAATGGGGCACCGCACACGGTAACTGCAATTACTCCAAATCCAATTTGGGAATTGTGGTCAGTTGACAGGATGACTGCTATTACCTTCATGATATTTCTGAATACTGTGACGATAGTCAGTTGATATGGGGACCAGTATTACCCTCAGTGTATGATAATGTATGTATCATTACCTGACCGTTGGTGTCTGCTACTGGGTCTCAAACTGTAATGTAACAACAGAAGCTGACAGTGTGTGTACTATAAGTTGAAAATGTATGTCAGCTACTGAACCTCCAATAGCATTGTAACACCAGAGGGTCTCTGTGTGTATGTGCCATAAGTTGGCAGTGGGTGTCAGCTACTGGATCATCCTCATTTTATACTCAGTCATAGATAACTGTTAAATGAAATTGCAACAAATTACCCCACACATCATCATGTTACAGCGAAATTGTAACAAATCATCCTACACATCACCATTGTTACACGAAATTGAAACAAATTGTACCATTTTATGGTAAAATTGTAATAAATTGCTCCCAACATCAACATGATACTGCAAAATTGTGACAAATTAGCCCAGACATTGCCAGTAGTCAACATTTGTAAACGCTTTGTCAGGTCATATTCATGATGTCACTTGCACAGGTCAGCACCCTATCCATGATATTACAGGCCACATACACGTTAAATATGACGTCATAATGATGTTGTATGTGGATCATTTACCTTGACTGGATCCCATGGGATACATGGCATCACAATGGTGTTATACTGTAGATGAAAACGAAACAGCCGTTCACAGGGAAGTATTTTACCAGCCTTTAAAGCTAATTCCATCATGATGTCATGAAGTCCGCCATCTTGGACTGGGATGAAGTATCATCAAGGCCAGTGGCAGGCATGTGATATCATGTTGCCGTCTTAGTAAAGGCGGGTATGGCTTGTAATGTCATGGACAGGGTATTTAACTGTGCACATGACATCAAGTCTCTAATTTTTTTGCTTGTGGCAACAAGTCTTGACTTTCTGGCACCCAATTTATACAATTCAGGTGAAGTTCATGAATTTTTTTGCTAATAATACTGTGATTCGGTTTGAATATGGTGGACGCATACTAAGTCCCTGTTTTCTCAGTATTTTCTTTCAATTTCCCGCCAACGTCACATCACTGATATGGTGGGATGATGTCATCGATCATAGGGGTGTGAGTTATGAGATTAGTCGTACTGCATGGTTCATTACCGAATTTATTTGCTACATAGCATTCATCTTGGATTGTGAATACAGTGTTATCACACAGTGAGTTGAAGTTCCTATACCCAAACTATTTAGCACAAACTGTTTATACTGTGGCTGTGCACAATTAAGGTGAGTTTACACCTGAGCGCCTTGAAGCTAATCGTCGTGTGGCTGCAGCTTTACCTGCACGGAAACAGAGTGTCGATTGTGAACACAGGTGTGAATGGAACGACTCGCGTGCATTTACTTGTGTGTGGGGCAAGCACAGTCGCACAGCGACTAGGCGCAGGGTGCACAGGTGTAAACACACACACCTTTACTAGTCATTCATCAGTCAACATGAAAGAGGAAACTCAAGATGAGTGCTACTAGTAATAACGTCTCGTACATTTAAGCCGAAATCAGTCGATTCTTTGGGCTCTGCCATACAACCATACAACCACATACACTGTGTAATCAAAAGTATCCGGACGCCTGGCTGAAAATTACTTACAAGTTCGTTGCGCCCTCCATCGGTGGTGCTGGAAGTTAATATCGTGTTGGCCTACCCTTAGCCTTGATGAGAGCATCAATTCTCGCAGGCATACGTTCAATCACGTGCTGGAAGGTTTCTTGGGGAATGGCAGCCCATTCTTCACAGCGTGCTCCACTGTGGAGAGGTATCCATGTCTCTCAGTAAGCCTGGCATTCCAAAACATCCCAAAGATGTTGTATAGGATCCAGGTCAGGACTTTGTGCAAGGCAGTCCATTACAGTTATGTTATTGTCGTGTAACCACTCCGCCATAGGCCGTGCATTATGAACATCTGCTCGATCGTGTTGAAAGATGCAATCGCCATCCCCGAAATGCTCTTCAACAGTGGGACACAAGAAGGTGCTTAAAACATCAATGTAGGCCTGTGCTGTGACATTGCCACACAAAACAACAAGGGGTGCAAGACCCCTCCATGAAAAGCACGACCACACTATAGTACCACCACCTCCGAATTTTACTGTTGGCACTACATACGCTGTCAGATGACATCCACCGGGTATTCGCCATACTCACACCCTGCCGTCGGATCGCCACATTGTGCACCATGATTCGTCATTCCACACAACGTTTTTCCACTGTTCAATTCATCCAGTGTGTTGTGTACATAGTCCCGCATAGTCAGCGCGCCCCGCTAAGCACAACAGTGCAGGCGCAGCGCTCGTCTGTCTCCGCACTACGAGATGGCGCTGCCTTAGAGACGGGCCAAATTCTGTTTCTGCCGATCCGCGTATTAATACATAACGCAGCCAATGAGATTGCTGCTAATGTAGAACCTTTTCTCCTCACGGATCACACTCGCGCAGTGATACCTGAATGTGAGAGGTATTTTAACAAGTGTACAGACCTCCAATTAATCAGTCTGCATTAGTCTGCACCAGTCTGAATTAGTCTGCATTAGTCTGTACCTGTCTGCATTAGTCTGTACCAGTCTACAGTCAAGTTTCATTCTGCGCCTAATAAGATTACCATATTCCTGTACATAGCCATGAAGATAAATGAATAGACACTTTGTCAAGTATCAGAGATATGTGAGAATAAGATTAACGTACCAAGACCAAAGGAACTTCAGACTGTCAATTGTAAACAGCATCCAGAATCAAGTTATGTAATCTCTATAATCACTGGCAAAAACTCACTTTGTTCAGCGTTTTGCTTTGGTATCAGCAGAAGAAGTATAAGAGCAGATACTGTGATCGTTGGTACCTTAATATGTAAACATTTCATTGTGGTATTTGTTTTTTCCCTGAATCTAGTAGTCTTCCTGCAAGTACATCACTCAGTTTACTACATGATGTTTGCTGCACAGTCACACAGTCATTACTGCACCACTAAATGGACTATGCTTGTCGGTATAGGCGGACCACCTTGCCTTTACGCATCCACACTTCCTACACCTGACCTACTGCCTAGAGGAAAATAAGCATTGGCGGCTTTCTCTTGCCACATGTACTTGGAGGTACTAATCAACCTAAAAAAATACTACTCATAATAGCTATAATTATTACTCTGCAAATAAGTAAATAAAACATCTGCACTTATACCCCTAACAGAATATACAGGGTTATTACAAATGATTGAAGCGATTTCACAGCTCTACAATAACTTTATTTGAGATATTTTCACAATGCTTTGCACACACATACAAAAACTCAAAAAGTTTTTTTGGGCATTCACAATTGTTCGATAAGTGCCCCTTTAGTGATTCGGCAGACATCAAGCCGATAATCAAGTTCCTCCCACACTCGGCGCAGCATGTCCCCATCAATGAGTTCGAAAGCATCGTTGATGCGAGCTCGCAGTTCTGGCACGTTTCTTGGTAGAGGAGGTTTAAACACTGAATCTTTCACATAACCCCACAGAAAGAAATCGCATGGGGTTAAGTCGGGAGAGTGTGGAGGCCATGACATGAATTGTTGATCATGATCTCCACCACGGCCGATCCATCGGTTTTCCAATCTCCTGTTTAAGAAATGCTTCTGCTTTAGCCTTTTCCGTAAGATTTTCCAAACCGTCGGCTGTATTACGTTTAGCTCCCTGCTTGCTTTATTCGTCGACTTCCGCGGCTACGCGTGAAACTTGCCCGCCCGCGTTCAACCGTTTCTTCGGTCACTGCAGGCCGACCCGTTGATTTCCCCTTACAGAGGCATCCAGAAGCTTTAAACTGCGCATACCATCGCTGAATGGAGTTAGCAGTTGGTAGATCTTTGTTGAACTTCGTCCTGAAGTGCCGTTGTACTGTTATGACTGACTGATGTGAGTGAATTTCAAGCACGACATACGCTTTCTCGGCTCCTGTCGTCATTTTGTCTCACTGCGCTCTCGAGCGCTCTGGCGGCAGAAACCTGAAGTGCGGCTTCAGCCGAACAAAACTTTATGAGTTTTTCTACGTATCTGTAGTATGTCGTGACCATATGTCAATGAGTGGAGCTACAGTGAATTTATGAAATCGCTTCAATCATTTGTAATAGCCCTGTATATTATAATAGATTTTATATGCTGTAACTGACATGACGCAGTGGTAATGCCAATAAAGAAATATAAAATAACAATGGGAACTTTGAGTTAAGTATAAGACTTTCACCAGCGAGATTTCATTAGACTGAGGTGACAAAGGTCATTGGATACTTCCTAATATCCTGCCAGACATCCTTCTGACCGGCACAGTGAGGTAATTAGACGTAGCATGGACTCAACTAGCTGGCGGAAGTCCCCTGCATAAATATTGAGCTATGATGCCATCTATAACTGAGAAAGTGTTGCCACTACAGGATTCTGTGCACGAACAGGCGGGTGGATTATGTTAAGTAAATGTTCGATAGGATTTATGTCGGGCGATCTGGATGGCCAAATCATTCGTTCGAACTGTCGACCATGCTGTTCAAAACCAATCGCGAATAGTTACGGTGCACTGACATGGAACATTGTTGTTTGGGAACATAAAGTCCACGGATGGCTGCTAATGGTCTCTACGTAGCCGAACATAGCCATTTCCAGTCAGTGATCTATTCAGTTGGATCAGAGGTCACAGTTCATTAGGTGTCAACACAGCCGCCACCATTATGAAGCCACCACCATCTTGCACAGTTCTTTGCCGACAACTTGGGTCCATTGTTTCATAGTGTCTGCGTCACTTCAACTCTACCATCAGCTCTTACCAACTGAAATCGAGACTCATCTGACCAGGCTACTGTTTTCCGGTCCTCTACGGTCCAACCGATGTGGTCACGACCACAACAGAGGTGATGCAAGTGATGGATTTACGCTGATAGCAAAGACTCCCAGGACAGTCGACTGCTGCCGCAGAACATCAACGCCAAATTTCGCCGCACTGTCCGAACAGATATGTTCGTCGTACGTTCCTCACTGATTTCTACGGATATTTCACGCAGTGTCGCTTATCTTCTAGCACTGACATCTCTACGCAAACGCCGCTGCTCTCGGTCGTTCCGTGAGAGCCGTCGGCTACTGCCTTCCCCATGGTGACAGGTAACGCATGAAATTTGATATTGTCGGCGTGCCATTTACACTGCGGATCTCGGAATATCGATTTTCCTAACGATTTCGGAAACGGAATGCCTCATGCGTCTAGCTCCAGATACCATTCCCGTTCAGTGTCTGTTAATTCTTGTCGTGCAACCATAATCACGTCGGACTCCTTTTTACATGAATCACCTGCGTCAATGCACTGCCTTTTTGTACCTTGTGTAGGCGATACGACCGTTGTCTGTATGAGTGCGTATCGTAGTCAGAAGGATGCATCAAAAAAAGATCTCTTTAGACAAACATTTTTAAATTTTATCCCATGATCGTCCAATTCAAAATTGTGAAGTTGAGTTGTTTTGATCCCGTTAACTGCAAATATCTGATATGAGTTTCACCGTTCGATGTGCACTTACATGTCTGCCTGAGAGGATGGGGCACGAAGAGAACATATATAACGGAAACAATCCTTCTCCATATATACATCCCTGCTGACGTATCTGACACTTGTCTCACGCCCTTTACTCAGAGAGAGCACAGAGATAGGAATTTCTCTCATCTAGCGTAACTATTAACGCGAATTTGTACGTGCTGAAGTAGCAACTCGTCCTAAGATCCCTATAACCTGAGCGGAACTGTTCGCCAAGTTTTCCTCAAGGTGTAAGATATTCATACTTGTTTACATACGAGACACGATGCGAGTGGAGATTTCTAATTAAATGTATTGAAGAATTATTCGTAAATACGGGTGGTCGCTCAGCTGTGAACTACACTAAGTATTGCATAAATAGTTTCCCCATGTTTAAGTTTCCAAGTGATCCCAAAACGAAGAAAAACGTGGGCCATAAATTGTCGGAGGGACAACTCTGAATCAAGACCTGGTACTCAGTTGTGTGTTGTAAATACACGTTGATAAAAGTAGTTATACACATGAAAGCAATTGTATACAATTATATTTCTTTCCCAGTGGAATATCATATTTTAATATAATATTTTATCCAGAATGAGATTTTCACTCTGCAGCGGAGTGTGCGCTGATATGAAACTTACTGGCAGATTAAAACTGTGTGCCGGACCGAGACTCGAACTCGGGACCTTTGCCTTTCGCGGGCAAGTGCTCTACCAACTGAGCTACCGAAGCACAAGTCACTTCCGCTACTCACAGCTTTACTTCTGCCAGTACCTCGTCTCCTACCTTCCAAACTTTACAGAAGCTCTCCTGCGAACCATGCAGAACTAGCACTCCTGAAGGAAAGGAGATTGCGGAGACATGGCTTAGCCACAGCCTGGGGGTAGAGCACTTGCCCGCGAAAGGCAAAGGTCCCGAGCTCGAGTCTCGGTCGGGAAGTTTCATATCAGCGCACACTCCGCTGCAGAGTGAAAATCTCATTCTGGAAACATCCCCCCGGCTGTGGCTAAGCCATGTCTCCGCAATATTCTTTCTTTCAGGACGCTAGTTCTGCAAGGTTCGCAGGAGAGCTTCTGTAAAGTTTGGAAGGTAAGAGGCGAGGTACTGGCAGAAGTAAAGCTGTGAAGAGGGGGCGTGAGTCGTGCTTGGGTAGCTCAGTCGGTAGAGCACTTGCCCGCGAAAGGCAAAGGTCCCAAGTTCGAGTCTCGGTCGGGCACACAGTTTTAATCTGCCAGGAAGTTTCAGAATGTTTTATTATTATATTATTAATACTTTAAAGTCAGCACCGCCATTAGACTTTTGTTTATTTACATTGTTAGATTTAGACTTACACTATTATGATTTCGGCTTCAAAGTGCCATTATCAAGTGTTATAAATTGCTTAAGATGGCATACTGTCGTATTAAAATACACTATTAGACACACTGTCTAAGAGTCGATATTTCTGGCAGAGCCTACTGCTTTGTTTTATTACTGCGTACACCATCTTTACTAAATAATAGTAGTCAACTGTCATTCAGTCAAGATGGTGTACTCAGTAATGAAACAAATCAGTAGGCTCTGCCAGGAATTTCGACTCTTAGACAATGTGTCTAGTAGTGTATTTTAGCACGACAGTATGCCATCTTAAGCAATTTATAACACTTAAAACACTTGATAATGGCTCTTTGAAGCCGAAATCATGATTGTGTAAGTGTAAATGTAACACTGTAAATAAACAACTGTCTAATGGTGGTACTGACTTTAAAGAAATATTTATGACTGTGGCCCCGCATTATGAAAATGTTATTAAATATTATTAGTATTATATTTTATAAATTTTATATTTTTAAAATATAATATATTCTGATGGAATTTCAAAATTTTTCGATTCCTGAGATATTTTTGCAACTGTCATACTGTAGAGGAATATTTGTGATGTAATCATACATCGTTTTATAAACATACATAATCAATCTGAATAATACTTAACGCCATTCCTTATTTAAGAACATAGGACAAGGGATAATTAAGATATTATTATAGTAGGTTGACTGTTTTGAGGGCACTTGCGCAAGTAACATAACCTCCAAAGAATAAAGTTGTACTAAAAAAAAGCACCGCCTTAAATAGTATTTATATATGGAAAAAACTAATAAATAGGCACAGGTTTTTACTGCATTAAAAAACCCATATTTGATGACATTGGTACCGAGTCCTTAACTCATTACATTTAATACGTACGAACTACCACGCTAGTTCCGATCCTACATTTCTATTGTCGTGTAATATTACGTTTTAGTTTTCATGTTATATGAAAAAAGCATTCTAGTAAATATCTCTATTCTACTCGGCACACTTCATACATGTATCAAATATTTTTTAATAAATATCGTAAAAAATCATGTGAATGTGGTAACCACCCACAAGGTAAACATTACCGAATCCTAAGAGTAGGGAAATGGGTAACAGACGATTCAGCCAATTATACAGGAGCTGTACCTCGTCGACAGCGCACAGCCGGCGGTCCACGTTGACTCGGTTGTCGCGGGAGAAGCAGTCGCATGTCCGGTAAGTGACGTCGCTGGTTGCCAGGGACGCCGCCAGCAGCAGCAGCAGCGCCTCCGCCAGCGCCATCGCCCAGAGGTGTGCGCCCCAGCCGCCCCCGCCTTCCGCTTATGTAGAGCACGCTGGGCTCACGTGCCGCAGGCACCCGCAAGCCAGAGATAGCGATTATCGCTGAAACAACCGGTTTTCAATTATAGCGGTTTTTTTCCGCGCCAGTTTAAACTGATTGTTAAAACCGCTGAAATAACCGGTTTCTGATGTAACCGATTTTCGGTTTTTTGTTCCTCTTATTCCCTGTAATAAACGTAGAAATCGGAAACAGATTGAAAAATGTTGGCTCATGTTTCAACATACATAGAAACAAAACATTAAACTAAATCCGTTTGCTGCTTTTCTCGGAAAGTGATAAAGTGCTTGAATACTACTGTAAAAAATCATTGGCATTTTTTATTCACCAGTATTCTCCAGCTGATTCTAATTTTTTGAAACCTTGCTTAAAAATCATGTTGTAATCAGGGGTCACACCCCTGCTTGGGCATTACGAATAGTCTGTACTAATGAGTGAAAACTAAGGCTGATAAACTTTAATTTTCTGTTACCTTGTCCTTCCTTAAAGGCTACAAGCAGATTAAGGCATATTATGAGACACAGGCAACAGATAAGCTACTTTCTATTTCTATTATAGGTGTTGTTCTGTATCTTGAAAATTAGACAAGTGTTAATTTAGAATTCTTGGATGTATACTAAATGTCAAGGAATATATTTGTCTTTTTATTCAAATAATTTGCATGTACACGTCTGAATCCAATGGAAGCGCTATCTGTGAAAATAGTTGAACTCTATGATTTTCATTTCTCTGTAGTACCTTTTTCCTACCTCTGTGTCGTTGAGGTAAGACGTACTCCTTCATAGTTGAGAATAATTTGTGAAATACATGAATTGTGGTTCAAAAGGATATTTATTCGATACATTTTTCAATTGTATGAAATTCATTACTTGGAGATGAAGTCTGATATATCAACAGAAAACTACAACTAAAGGAAGTATCTGTTACATACAACGATTTGTAAGAGTTTATCCTTAAGTTGGGGCTAAAGTATTTGTGACAAAATATTCCAATAGCCTACAATCATCAAGAGTTTCTTTATACCTTAAATAGAACTAAATATTTGTCGTAAACGCTTCTCCAAAATCCGTCACTTGTTGTGCTTTCCACACATAACCAGTGTAACACTACACTGTGAATGAGCCGTTGATAAGTTTTTAATTTATTACTGTTATCTTAATTTCCTTTCTGTTCTACTATTTCATAGAAATGACAGATCATTTTTGTATTTTTTAAAGTAAATGAAGTACTGTACTTGACTGCTACGTCACTTCTTGAAAATGTTTCCATGTTAGTGTTGTTGCCATTCTGCAATACAGCGGATGTCCAACGACGTCAGGGTGGGACGACCCATATATAACAGATGGAGGCAAGTTCTGCACACTGTACGTACACGCATCCCTTGGCCCACGATACACGGCAATAGGGACACTGTTGTCTCTGCAATACTGTACCAGTTCTCAAGGCATGTGTTCGTTGCTCGTTTCTGTCGACATTTTTATTAAAAGAGCACTGATACTTTCTCTCGTTTTCTACAGTTACGCAATATTTCAAACTAATACAAATTTTACAAATAGAAGTTGCTTCTTTTCTAAAAAATACTTACTTAAAAACGAAAAAAATCAGCACTGCTGCTATGGTTAATTGATATTTCAGTTTTTTTCCACTCGGTTGTTAGTAAAAAATAAAAAACGCCTGTTATAAACAGAACCACGCAAATACCGAAAAATACCGTTTATTCAGAACTCAGATACTGGTGTCAGCTTTAACTGGTCGGTTTTCCGATCCCTACTGTAAGCTTCTGCCATGCGGCGAAAAAAGCATAAGCTTTTCGCTGCAAGATTATTACCACGGTCTTAACAGCGTGTGTGCACATAATCGGAATAGTTGCATTTTGCCGTAGGGCGTATGGTGTGAAACATCGACGCGTGTCTGAGATAGTAAATACTACTACAAGGTGATTAACGAACTCTGAATCGTTGATCTATGACGTCCTATAAACCATCTCCTCACATGTAACAGGGCACCATTGCTGCTCGTTTTTATGACGACAGCCATCCAATTAATAGCGAGTAGGAAGACATTCTGCTACAGCTACTTTTATCGAAACCTTTGTAACAGATACGAGAGCTATTCGTAAGGTTTTAATTATCACCTCGTAAGAACCAAACGATGGGTATGAAACCTAGTTACACTGTTAGCCTTTTTCTACACATCCATCCTTCGATGCGACACGTACTTCCCAATGGTGGATAACTTGACCGCGAACTTGGTTGTAAAAGCCTGCATTTTGGCTGTTCGGGACGTTCCACATAGAAGGTCACCTCGTCGTTACTGTGAAGTCATGGAAAGACGGAAGCCACTAGGTGCAATGTAAAGCATAAACGGTGGGGGTAGGGACAGGCAAGACTTGATAGCCGAAAGAAGGAGAAAATACACTGTGTGGTGTTATCTGCAACATTGCCATGGAACACAAAGGCCTTCCTGAGCGACGCTTCATCTTGACAACCTCCCTTAACTTCGTCAATACATACCGATATTATCGTCCTGCGACTGTGCTAACTGGAGAATCGAATTTGTTATTCTGAGGGTAACCCTCGTTATTCCTCGGAAACAGCTGTGTCTGATTTTGAACTGTGTAATCTGTCTGCACCACACCATGAAAGACCCAAAAGAACTCAGCATCACCTTCCCGAATGTTGGCTGTCTCTTCAGCTTTTTGGCAGTGGTGAATGGACGTGTTCCTACTGTTGCCTTTACTTGGTTGCCACGGAAACATAGCGATGCATCCACCAATCGTCAGTCTAGACCGGTCTGAGTTACCCGCAATATTTTTTTGCTGCCTCGGTTCGGCAAGATCTTTGAATGAGTGTGAGCAGTCTCAGAACCTAGAGGGTGGCTATCTTTTTCATGATCAAATTGTCCTGAAAAGATGTGGAAAACTGATACGTGACCGACTTCCGCTTTTTACCAACCTCATCTTGACTGTGATACACCGGTCTGCTATCACCAGGACTTCCACCTCTCTTGCGATTCCCTGTTCTTGATGGAGAGATGGTTTTCCACCCTGTTCTTCATCATTCAGACTGTATTGCCCACGTTGCAAGTGTTTGCGCCATCTTACCGCCACGTCATAAGATGGTGTATTATTGCTGTATATGAAATGAGTCAGGCTGTAGCCAGCCTCTTGCTTCGTTCTAATTATGCACATTTATTGAATCGAGAAGCGACGACAAGCAGATTTTGTTCTCCACAATGTGACGCATGAGTAATCTAGCGCTTAACCCTAAAGGAGCATGGGATTGCTGATATTAATTTTAATGCATTTAGCGGTACTAAATCTCTGTGTAATAAGAATGCAGAACAGCAGAGCTGAGGTTAACGGATGCCGTTAGCAAGGGGCTGCAGAGTAGCTCAGCGTCCGGGGAGCCGGTCACCCACAACTCATTTACACGTGAGCTCTGCAGGCCGTTTCGCGATCGTCTTGTGCCTGGGCTCGCGCTCCCCACCAGACACCCCTTGCGAGGCCGCGGTATTTCCTACAGAGAGTTCCCAAACTGCTATTGACCACTCGCATAGAGGGCGGGGGAGTGCAGTTGGCAGGTGGAAAAGCGGGCGATTCTGGGCACCTAGGCAAGATACGATCGCTTCGTACTGTTGGAAGAGCAAACCTCTACCATTGGGACCAGCTTTGTTGCTTGCCGAGGCCTCGCTGGGACTACTATTAAGAACACTGTCCACGTCGAGTATAAGTGGGAAAATAAGGCTGAACTGTGATTGGTCGGTGTCCGCAAACTATGGGAATGGTGGCTTGCCATTCGTCGGCACTTGCAACTTTCCGAAAAAAATATGGCTATTTTACATACTGAGCGCACCTTTTTTGAAACGAGATTTGCCGATGGCAGTGTTTGAGACACTCCTTTAGAACAGATTACGAAAAGTTTTTGGCCACATCAGAGACGGAGGCAGAGAGCACAATTTTTTGAACTGTCAGGCAGGAGTCTTCTCGAGAGGCAGACACGAGACTACCTTCTTCAGAGACAGTTGAGGAGGGGCAGCAGAAGGCAGAAGCTGATGCATCACATACTTGGTAGACCATCACCCACTGCACCTTTCACCTCGTCTCCGTTCAACTTGTGTACGTTCATGCATCAGTGTGACAAGCAAGTAACACTCGGGAGAGAATATGCACGTTTTGGGTTCTTGATATTAATTGGTCACACTGTGTTCTTGACCTCTTGTCCATGACTCTGTTGTTCGGTTTTCTCACATACTTATCCAACTTACTTATCAAATCTACGTGATTAGCACGATCAGAACGACCGTGCGTATGTTTTCAATTATGTTCTGCGTGAAGTTTTGTTGCCAGAGATTTTCAAATTCTTTACGAGGTTAACGTGATTATTTCATGAACTCAGGTTCAGCTCTCATTTCTCCCGAGAGAGAGATTAGATTATTTGTTTTTGTGGATTAGTAATTTACATGTGACTACATTGACAAGAAATTGTACTGTTTCTGATTCCTGGAGAAATGTTCGTTTGGCTTTGAATATGAGGACAAATTTTGATGAATGATTAAAGAAATTTCTTGGGGTTAAATTCCTCATTAGCATTCATTTACAAAGTTTCTACTGGTAGGTGAAAATCACAGAAGAATCGAGGAAATACATTGCCTCTACATTCGCTGCCAGAAGCTACCACTTATGTGTACTGTCGTTTGGCTAAAATGTATGTTGAGGGTTACTTACAACCACACTGGAAACTATATTGGGACCTGTAGCACTTGACGAATTTACTTTGTACATTTACTATATACTAACAGCTACACATATATGAGAAGAACATAAACAGTTACCAGAAAAGTCACTTCACAAATTATCAGAGGGATGAGTGGAAGCAAGTTTGCAGAAGTCTAAATTTTTCATGAAGAAAGTTAAATGTCTTGGTCATATTATTGCCTCTATTGGAATAACACCAGACTCTGCTAAGTGCCACAAAATATTTTCCATGTACTAAAGGGCAGCTTCGAGCATTCTTTGGCTTATGCTCATACTTTCGTCTGCTTGTAACCAACCAGTTTTTGATCGGTTCAGACTCGCTTTGCTAAATATTTTAAAGACAATGCACAGTGTATCTGGACGAGTGATCGTGCGATTAATTTTAATTCAATAAAAGAGTCGTTAGTAAATAGGAATATTCTGCATTATCCTGATATGAATAAAGATTTCTGTTTAGTTTACTGATTCATTATTTTCTAGATTACGAGCTTGCCTGTTTCAGAGTCATGAGGAAGAAAGAAACGAGAAACATGAGTCATAAGTTTTGCTAATCGCACTGTACCTAAATTCGAACAGTCGTATTGTGCTGCTGAGATAGATGCTTTAGCAGTGATCTGGATATTTAAAAACTGCCACTATTACGATTATGGAAAGAAAATTATAGTCCACTGTGACCATCAGGCACTGAATTTTCGCATGTCATGCAAGTTACTAGACTCCCACTAAGCATGCTTGTCTTTGTTTCTTCGAGACTACTATTTTGAGATCATTTACATATCTGGAAACGAGAACATCGTAGCAGGTGCACTGTAAACACAAGGTTTTCCTAAATACAAGTAGCTTGGGGAACAAACAACTAATTACAAAGTACTGTTAATGCAAGATAGTTATTACTATCAGTACTACTTAGACATGTGCAAAAATATGGCTGAGTTACAAAATGCAGAAAAATGTTGCCTGTAGATAAAAACTTTAATTTTAGAGAATCCATTAGACAAACTGAACCAGTACTACACGATACACAATGATGTCATATTCTACAGACGAAATCTTAAGTCCAGCACTTGGTGTGTTTGCATTCCTAGTGCTTATGAAGATACAGTAATCTGGTATACACAAAACGCTTGGGGCCAGTATGGAGCATGTAACTCTGTACAGAAAATTCACTAAGACTGTTATTTTCCAAACATTAAAAATGCGAATATGACTGCCATGTAAATCCTTTACCGTTGGTCAAAAATCAAAACCCACTAATAATCCACATCACACAGAGTTGCATCCCATTCAACCAGCACAACCACGTTAAATCGTCTCCATAGACGTTGCTCGTCCTCTCCCGTCTGCGAGGAGCGGAGTTAAATATGTCGTTGCCTTATGTGCTACAGTCCCAAAGTATGTTAGGTTATATACCACAGTAAACCATTACATCCCAACAGTTGGAAAACCTGCCCCGCTGTTATCCGACAATTGATCTGACTGTACTTGTCACACTTGGTAAACGTCTCTACGTGAACATAGCGTTAAACAGATATTAATCTCTTTGTTTTGTCCAGTAGGAAACCTAGGGAAATGCGTATTTAGAGAGTTCAATACATTCCTTTGAATATATACACACTATCAGTGAAGAGAATCGACCCATCACTTGGAACTTTATGAACAGGTGGTGAACAATCTTCCTTTGTATAATACAGAATTCACTCCAGCTGATCTGATAAGTAAACCCAAAGAGAATAATGAATAGGTAGATCAGCGGCGAAGAGTGTGCAGAAACGAGAGTCACTGAGAGGAAAAGGTAAGCAAACTATTAATTACGCTCACACAACAGGCACACTTACGTAAATTACACTGTAACACAAAGCTATGACAGCTACAAACTTACCAAACAGGAGACTACGTTCTTATAAGAGAACGTCCAAAGTCATCGCTTCTGCACAAGAACTGTAAGTGGCAACTTTTATACACTGGTCATTATATGATTGTGAGAACACTCTATCCTGGACGTTATCTTCTGGAGTATCCTAAAAGTGATAAACTTAAGGGAGTCTATTCCCATTAGGATATTTTCGTAAATAATGAATCTTAACTTTTGTGAATGTGAATTTATATTTAAGTATAGCTTTGAAGGTGGTTTGTAACGAGTTAAGCCATGATTTCTACGGGAGCCATGAGCCAAACAGAACGAATACGCCTTAACCAAGTTAACGAACGGTACTATTGAGTTAATGAGACTAATATTTAGGTATTGACACTAAAAGGAGAAGAATAGGTATTTACGTGAAAATATTTCTCATTTCCTGACGTTAACCTGGAGAAGAGGCACACTGCTACGTTAGCTGTTGGAATATTTACCAATTTGTATATGAGTACGTAGAAAGCTTTAGTAAGCATAATCAATTGTGAGATCATCATCTTAGATTCACCATAAAGAAGGATGGATTTGTATACACGCAAAATATTATTGGTACTAGACATGTCGAAGCAATGTACTTCAATAAGAAACTAAGCAAGCCTTCAATGCGTACTGTACTTTGATTTCTCTTGAGCTATGAGTATAGATTTTGCTTAGCTTTAAGTGGTTGTTTTATTATATTTCCTGTTTCCTTGATATTCTGTTTTGTGTTAGAGTGTCATTCTATAAAAAGATTGAGTTTCGATCTGTGATAGATGATGTTCTCCTATCCTATGTAAATATGGTACTTTTGTAAGATCATATCAAACGACTCAGGTTAGGATCAAATGTAGGGATGTAAGAAATAATTGTAGGTGTGGACATTTAATAGCTAGTAGGCAATATTCCCACCACAAGACATGTAAAAAAAATGCCGAACTCTATTAGATTAATTATCTTGGTATCAGTGGGGGGAAATTATGACAGCATGAATTATGAAAGGTGTAATGATACAATGTGTTATGGTTAAATTCAGCTTCAAAGAACTATTCTGAAGGTGAATACGATCGTTGATAGAACAGTAATGGATGCGTACTGTGTGAAGTTGAATAGTACAGATACAGTAGTCCAGGGCAGGAACACACCAACACAGATGACATGCTGAAATGTTGGCGAATACTATGGGCTTGTTCTGTGCTTGACTTGTGATGTACTTAACGACTCATCTCTTATTTCTAGTGACGTGCAGAAATAACAGTCTCATTAGAGATACAGTTCATTTCAAACAAGTCACAAACACTCATTAACGAATTCCACGCAGCCGTAGCTAGCGAAGCAATGCTATACTGGCATGAGCTAACCGGTCTGCTACTTTTACGGTCAGTTCTGATTGTCGGTGGCCTTACGTGACTTGTCATCATTATTGATTTGAAATATGAATCAGACCTCAAGACCATATTTAGCTAGCGCGCTCACAATGCATACGCTGAAAAGCCATTACTAAAATTCTAACCTGTAGTGAATGAACACATATATAGCCAATGTAATAATACGAACCAGCAAAGTCATGTTCTAATCATAGTAAATACAAATATCTCCCACACTTTATGTGGATCCATTATGTATCTTATAAATGTGTAACTATAATTACGTGTACATGTCTTGTTTCCTGTGAGATGTTACATATATTTGTACTAACCCTTCCTTACAATGTCCTGTACAGGTCATACACTACGTGATAGTAATCCAGTGGCACGCCTGTTTCATACACACCAAAACCGATGAGCTGACTGACGTGCCTTTGAGATTTCGGACGAAACGAACTGATGGTTCCACTGTATTGTTCCAGGTCCCATCATCCAATTCAAAGGTGACCATACAAGCACCACATTAGAGCACCCACTCGCTGCGTCCCAAGCAAGAGAGGTGGCGCAATGGTAAGCATACTGGACTCGCATTCGGGAGGACGACGGTTCAAACCTGCATCCGACCATCCTGATTTAGTTTCTCCGTGATTTCCCTAAATCGCTGAAGCCAAATGCCGGGATGGTTCCTTTGAAAGTGGACAGCCGACTTCCTTCCCCATCCTTACCTAATCCGAAGGTCCTTTGCCCCCAAATCAACCAACCAAACCATACTTCTCAAGCGCAGCAATGCTTGTTCGATGTGGATGTTACTTCCTTGTGGATACACATGCTTAGGTACACTCAGCAGTACGGCACAGTACATACCTGGAAAGAATTCCTCCCACTTGGGAAGCACTCGAATATCACTGCAACACCATAAGGTACTAACAGGGGTCCCATTAGCAAAGTGCAGCTAAACACGGTACTGCTCAAAGGTGTAGAAACTATTTACTCTTCCCTGGGAACTAATAGCCTGTACTCGGCACCATTTCCACCTAAAGGCTTGTAAACACAATTTTGTCGCTCCAGTCGGAACGTCCACCTGTTTCCTACCTGTCTGTTACTCCATACTTTCGCCCCACAGGACCACCGAAAACAAGAATGGAGATCCGGAAGTGGTACTGAGCGCATGACCATCTTTTTATTCATATACCAATAGTCTACCACTGCGTGATAACCTCCATCTGACTTGGGAACTAAAAATATAGGAGCCGCATATGGCGGGTTGCATGGCTGAACATTTGCTCGAGCTTTCCCTTCAACACCTTCTTCCTGGGATGGACCAAACTATATGGTGCCTTCTTTACCCAAATGTTATATGTTACTTTGATACTATACTATACTAGCCAAATAACACTCAATTTCACCTTCAAAACATCCAGGAATTCAAGATATCATTCTTTTGTCTCTCCTGCGTCCGAGGATCCAAGTGTTAGAACAGCAACCCAGAGTTCTCTTGGTTTCCTTCGCCTCCTTTTTGAGCTCTTTTGTTACTAGCAACTTATGTGACACCCTGTCCCCGATTACTATAGAGAGCAAAGCTTTTCTAAGGTTTAAAACTGCAACTAAATCGGCCGTCTCCCCAGTCAGTCACGTGGCCAATCCATTTGATTACATCATCTCTTAGACTATATGTAGCTAGGAGCTTGTTCACCATCCTCATCCCAACCTTCGATGTGAAATTCTCTATTCCAACAGTCACCGGAACTACTCCTCTTACCCTCTTACTAGACTGTTAGTAAGCTTTATTTTACACACCATCCTTTTCCATTTTCCTATACTTAAAATTCCCTATTAATACGAAACCAATCATTATCAGTAGCCATAATGACACTGCCCGACTCCAACAATGCACACACTTGCTCTTCATTCACCGCACTATAAACAAATGGCTAAAATCCTGTTCCTTACCCATGCTCAACGCACAGATATCCTTATTCTCCTTCCTCTCCTCTTGCATCAATTGGCAGGAGGTCTGCCCCTCTTTCCTTTTCCAGCAGTTTCTATTGATCGGCCCTGCTTTGGCACAAAACTAGCACTTTACTCTGTTATTTTCATAATTCCATTCCTCCTTATCCCCCGAAAGTCTCTCTCCACCTCTCCTACTACCCGACCGAAAATTGTTGCTCCAACCCTTCCTTGCTACCCTGTCGTCTGGCTCTTGTTCTCTTCTGCAACCCTTCACCTCGCCTTATCTCCATGAATCAGCGCATGCGGCTCCCTGAATGTGTCACTCTACTTCCTCTAACTGTGCAGATTTCTCCGGTATCCACCAAATGATCACCTTCTCTCTATCAATGTGTTGTACCACCTCAGCTTTACGGTATGGCAGACACAACGCCGACGAATTCCTCTTAACCCTTTCAACAAACTTAACCACAGTTTTCTCAGACAGAGTAGACACCACACATTTATTTAGTACGTGTATTTGCAGACATGATTATTTTGATAAATTCAGTGTGGATGTACAGCAGGATCCATGACCTTGCAGGGAGACAGGACTGGCTGTGAGCAAGTAGGTGAATAAACAGTGGGGGCTACTTGTGGGTGACAAATTGAGAATCTGGGTCGGATGGGAAGCGTCTCCGGATGGCCAAAACGATTAAGGCAACCGCTTGCGTTAAGGTGGAAATCCGGGTTCGAGTCCTAGCCCGACACAAATTATTTCGATGCTTGATTGTGGCTGGAGTCGGTCTCTCCTTCGAAATGTAATATTTACAGATGCTGTATCAACCAACAGTATGGCGTGCGTCCTGTTAGACATATCTCACAGAAAAGACACCTCGCATGTGTATAGTATAGCAACAGTTATGTCAATGATTACAGAAATCTACAACAGTGTTTGAAAAATAAATTGTATTGAGAAAGACTCACCGAAAGTAATCGTTCAGGCAAGCTCGATGGGTGAAGCCGTTTACAGAGATTAATATACAAAATCGCATGAATGCACGCAATGAGTTTGAGAACAATTTCTACTAACTCATAAGCACTGCCATCTTTGGAAAGACTACGCAAAGCTTGCGGGAGATACATCATGGAGAGACAGATTCGGGTTGTTGCCTTAACTGCAAGACCTAAATTCAGAAGTCGCGTTCTTTTTAATAAAATATTGTTGCTATAACACTTAACAGATGAAATGTAGTCCTTTATAATAATAATAATAATAAAGTTGCAGTTGGAATGGGAATTTTAGGGATTCCTAAAACGCTCCTTTTCGACTTCCATTGTGGTTATACATTGAACAAATTCCCGCCAAATAGTGTACAACTATGCTGATACTTATAGTCTCATTTACTACATCAAAACCATCAATATCTGTGAGAGTACGAGAAGTGATGTGGATACGACGTTCGGTACCTCGCGTTTCCCGGATATTGAACAGAAAGAACAATCTTCCGCTGTTGAATAAAAAACTGGTTGGACTGATGAAAGGCGATCTGAATGACGAGCCCATCACAAAATTTGTGGGCCTGCACGCGTAAGTATATCCTCTTGAGATCGAGTCTTGGAGCGTAATGCAAAAGGTGTAAAACAGTCGTCTGCAAATAGGCTCATCATTGACGATTACAAGCAGATTCAGAAGTGAAAAACACTGATTAGTTCGTCATTCGTATGAAGATGCATGTTTATTCGACTATTAAATAACTTAAATGCTCTTTATCTGCTCAGGATGACAAACTGTATGTACTTCGCGATAAAGTAAACGCAGTCAACTGGAGACATTACCTCATCAAAAATGATGACGATGATAGTAAATAAAACTAATAATTGATTGGTTTTTATTGTAAAAAATGGAAATAATGTACTATAACAATGCAAGTATTTCGAAAATGTATAAATAATGGAGATACTTTAAAAAACTGATGACTGTATAAATGTAAATATCTGATTCGTTTCTATTGTGAAAATGTAAGTACATAAAAAGTTTGACGTGAATATTACAAAAAGGTAAATAATGGACATTTATGAAAAACAATGAATGAAAAAAACAATTTGCTTTGTAATAAATTTTATGTGCAGCTTATTTTTTCCTTCCTACTACCTGTATGGTGTGTTTACACACAGTATTAGTGAGTGCCCATCTGCTTCTCAGCTACACAGTGCCTCACTGGAATAGCTGAGGCGTGTGGAGATCTCTCTCTCTCTCTCTCTCCCTCTCCCTCTCTCTCTCTCTCTCTCTCTCTCTCTCTCTCTCTCACTTTCTCTCTCTGCAGTGAGCTGCCTCACAGCAGCAAGAGCAGTTTCGCAAAACGTTACTAGAGATGACCTTTAATAACGAGACATAGGTGGGTAGATGTGCACAAACTCATATGTGAGTTGAGATTTAATTGGGAAATACCAGTATGTAAGACCCCACTGTTTGTTGGCTGGAATTAAAAGTATCAAAAATAGGAAAAGGTTTCACGGAAGTTGTGAAACAATAAAATAAGAAAAGACGCTACGAATTTTTTAAATTGTAATACATCATTTATTCATCGACAAATATGTAATGTCGGGAGGCTTTTTTGCTACTAGGCAGTGCAAAAACAACACCCAGCTGGTGCAAATGTGAACTATCATAATTTCTTATACACCTATAATTGATAGAATTGTTATGCTCCTTTGATGTAAATGTACTGTGGCTTATGTTACGACATATCACCAGACGTTTGTGGGAAGTAATCAGGCTACTATTCATGTAAAAAAATAACATATTTCTAGTGGTAAGGGGAGGATAGATTTGATGCGTTGAATTGTGTTTTTAACGCATTGAGGAGTATATACGAACGTAAGGGGTGATAGATTCATTTCGTAAACAGACGCAAGGGAAGGTTCAAATCGCTCTGTTATTGTGTATTAAGAGGATGGTCAATACGGCTGTAACGAAATGGATACACAGAATGTGCCCTCATCGCCTCCCCTAAGCAGATCCTGACGATCTCCTTGTTGCACTATCGGCTCTGATGTTGATTGCAGTACACCAACTGATATCGGTGATGTCTTTGCAGTCCTTTCGTATGCGCGAGCGCTGTTGATTGTCCCATAGTGCCAGACACCTGTGCTTTACAACATTGGTTTGAGTGAGTCATGGCAGGATGCAGCAATTTCCGGAAGCGCCGACTGGACGACTTAAACCTCATATAATTTCGTAGGACTGAGGAGAATCGAGACAGCTAGCTTGTGTGGATGTGGGTATATGATAATTTTTTCGGGTGCTGTACACAAATAAACGATAAGTGCATTCTTGTCTGAAATGTGTACACGTTGCAGTGTAAAGTTACTGTGTCTTATGTTCGAGCACGTGCAAAGAGACTGGCTATGTGTCCTATCGCGAGGGAGGTGTAGATTTGATGTGGAAAATTTCAACACATCAGTAGCCGCAAAGGTATGAGAGAGATTTTACGTGGAAAATTATGTGCACTATTGATATTGGTATTTCAATGTGAGATTAGTTCCAGAACCAAAGCCATCAAGAGGAGACATTTCCAGTACGTCGATCAATGTCAGACAGCAGCAACAATCGCAATATTTAATTGTAGTTGCACTGATAAACATGTGCCTGGTTCCCAATTATTAGTGAGTCTAGAGACAGTCTTAGAAAGCATAGCGGCGAGCGAGCACGTCGGGGCTGGAAGCGGTATCCCAGTGTCAGTGACCGCCTTTGTTCCAGGCTGAGGCTTGCCCATCCATTTTCTGTACACCAACTCGGAGAGACCGAGAAAGCTCCCCGTGTGCTCCTGATTATGACGATTTGGCTCGCGGCTCCCACTGGACAGGTGAATAGTAAACTAATACCCAGTTTGCATTAGATGGCCTTCGTGACCACCTGTGGCTCAAGTCAACCAGTCAAATTCCAATTATCATTTCATACATCGCCGCTTCCAGTCATGACGTCAAATAACAATAGGTTTGGATTACTTACTGAAAGTCCTCGTAAAAAACGTAGCACTATTGTTTATGCACGCAGACTGGTGTGCAGTGTCGATCATTTTTATCTCGGGTAGCTTTAAACTCTGTGTGTGTGTGTGTGTGTGTGTGTGTGTGTGTGTGTGTGTGTGCGCGCTCGCGCGGACGCCCGTGCGTGTCACCAGCAAATTGTTTAAATGCTTATATTAACTATTTAATTAATATTTCCTGTGGCACAACTTCTAAAGCAACATTTGTGACACCTTCAAGATATGATATTCCACACCATATTTAATAGCTCCCAAAGCAATTCGAAGAGTGCATCACAAGAAAGCGTACCAGGATGGCTGGGACAGTTTAGAGTCCACGGCGGAATGAAAAAGCACGGCAGTTGTTTAAATATTCCCTGCTAATTCCTGCATGTTCCGCAAAGCAAACTACAGCTTTATCTCTCTCTTTGTATACAACGTTGAGTTTAAGTGTATTTCGAGTCAGCCTGCTACTAGTTTTGTGACATCATCAATTTATAGGCGTGTGAAATAGCTTCCGTGTCTGCTTCATATCCCCTATATCACGATCATGTGACCAGAAATTACTAACTACAGCAGTATTTCTGGATTCCCAGTCGGTCATTTGTTTGGGAAGGAGGGAGTCTAAGGTGCGCAGGTATCCAACAGGTTGGTTCATGCATACAAACTATTTGCGATGGTAAGGGCGCTGAGAGGATGTGTGCTTTTGTTTCCTGGGGTTAGTCACAGTCGCTTCCCAATGCCAGGAGGTTGCACAGGTGGCAAGACGCGAGAAAGTTTTCCAGATACGTTTAAGCGACCTGTAAAAAGGGTAGTTACATGTTCCCTTATGGGATTGGAATGAAAAAGCGCCACAATTGTTTAAATATGCGACACACTGTGATCAACTTCCTGACAAATTCTTTAAATAAACTATATTCCATACACCACCTTGTATCCAATTAATTGTTTAAACAATATACCACACATTGTCTAAATTGTTTAAACAATAATTCATACACTGCAGTCAATAAATCAATATTTTCAAGGGGAGGGGCAAGGAAAACTGAAGGATATCGACTCATTTAATTAGTCAGTCAAATTGATACTGTTGCAAGGGGGGGAGAGGGCTATTAGATTAACCTGGAGCAGCTCGTGAATACCAAAAGTGGCACGATTCAGCTATTTCCTGCCAATGTTTTTGATCGGTTGAACTACTTAGTCAATTAATTTGAAACTACAGGTGGTGCCAGATTTCGGCTGTGTCGGAGGGGAGGGGGATGGGTAGGTGTGACATGGAAAACCACTTAACGAAACAACAGGTTAAGAATGCATTATCCCCTGGGGATCGTATCTGCTTAGCGGAACAATACTTTAAGGACCTATCAAACAAAAGAGAACGATAGTTTTGACCCTGAATGTATGCTTGCACCCGATATATACAACCTGCACCAACGATTTGTGGTTTAGCCCCTTACCGTTCTACTCGTGTAACCACTGCAAATATTTATGACGTTATTAAAAGCGATTTACATAGGTGGCTTGACACTTCGGCTTACCCAGATACAAACGTTAATCGCACATGTCAATTAAAAAAGGAAACAGTGGAAGGTGGATTTTTGGGAGAGATTATTATAGAAATCACGGAACTGAGGCTTGAAATGTATCTTGATGCTGAGAAATGAAACATAATGTGTAAGGAGATGGGTGTGAAACCTTCATTAGCAAAAGAATTAAGCATTAATTATTACCCAAGAGTGTGTGTTAAATGATAGTAAAGACCTGACAATGCAATATGTAATTTCATCTAAGCAGCACTTGTTTCGACCAGATTTGTGCTGAAAAACATAGTTCACTTTGATTTTAGTTTATCTACGAAAATGATTTACGGTATGAAATGTAAGAAAAAGTTATAATAAATGTTATATTTAGAGTGTTTTAGCTCTGTTTTTCTCATTCCCTCTGCTATAAACTACATTGTTCATGCTTAATGCAAGCAAGAATTAGAGAAAGAGATAGAGAGATGGAGAGAGAGAGAGAGAGAGAGAGAGATGGTGTTTGACATAGCTTTTGTAGAGTTGGCCGGCCGCGGTAGTCTAGCGGTTCTAGGCGCTCAGTCCGGAACCGCGTGACTGCTACGGTCGCAGGTTCGAATCCTGCCTCGGGCATGGATGTGTGTGATGTCTTTAGGTTAGTTAGGTTTAAGTAGTTCTACGGGACTGATGACCACAGATCTTAAGTCCCATAGTGCTCAGAGCTATTTTGTAGAGTTGACATTCATCGCCTCTTAGCAGCCAGCTGCGCTTGCTATCAAACAACACATTGATGGCTTGAGGAGCCCTCTCTCTCTCTCTCTCTCTCTCTCTCTCTCTATCTATCTATCTATCTATCTATCTATCTCTCCCTCACTCTGTCTCATTGCAGTCTCTGTTGCGCTAGCTCAAGGTCTCTCTCTGTGTCAACCTGCCAACAGCAAAATTGAAGTCCATGTTCAAATTGAGGTTTGATGTGTGTGTGCGTTTTGCTGACACATTTCAGATCTGGAAATATGACAAGTTACACCCTTTTTGTAATTTCTGTGTGTTAAATGCTTCTGAACAAAACAAAAATTTCAGGTCGTTCAGATGATTTTTTTCACAGCCAAGTTGGCTGCTTTTGGGGCTACATTGTGATTTGTTGCTTCGTTTTCATGGTGTGTAAATTACTGGATGCCTGGCAGTTTCGTTTTAATGGCCGGTAAATATTTCGTTGCTATTGGAAGAAAAAGGGGGGAAGGGGTTCATCAGTGTCAGTCTTTCTTGTAACGTCGACGATGTTGACAAAACTGGATTATGCTTAATGGACGTTCATTCAGGTAGGAGATAAGGCACTTAGTCTATATCACTTATATTCTTTATTTAAAATAGAGTCACAAAAATTTTACATGCATCTTGCACGAAGAACTATGTACGGAAATCACCAACTGCGGCAGAGCATAGTCAACAAATCACGAAGGCGCTTTACGTCAGCTGCGTCGTCGCACGGGGTGGTCGTAGAGCACGGCCTGCAGGAACTGCGGCGAGCTGACCGAGGTGCGCACCGTGTGCTGGCGGCCGCCCGGCGACGTGGAGGAGCGCGCGCCCACGCGCACCAGCTTGTGGTCGCCCGTGTGCTCGTACATCAGGCCCTCGCGCGGCTCCGTGATCGCCTGCCAACGGAACAAGGGCCGTGCAGGGACGCCGGCTGTCACCCTCACAGCTACACAGCCACACTCGCTGGTTTTTTCTCCAGCTCGTGCGACTGCTTATGCACATGAGTACCAACGGAAAAACGCTCCTATCGGAGCACGGAAAATGTGGATATGTTACTGCTTATTTAAATTAAAAGACACTGACTGAAAAGTGGGGTACCTGCTGCCTCATTCCACCTACCTCAGCATCTATTTTTTTTAACACGCAATTCACCTCAAACTCCCAAACGCTCATACACACACACACACACACACACACACACACACACACACACACACACACACTGGTCTGTCGCTGTAAACCACTCACATCCATCCATCCACAGTTGCCCTCTCTCACTCAGTCATTCAGCCGAACTCGCTGTCATTATTTCTTTGTGTCTCTCCTTCATTGTCTCCTGTGTCACAGCCACAGTCCCCTTTGTTGTATTCTACTACTACAGTCTCCTCTCACTCTCGCAGTCACTGTCTCCCTCCTGCTCCTTCTTACTGCTAATATCCCATTACTTCCTTCCTACTGCTGTTGCTTTTTCTCACAGACACTATCACTCTATTCCTCATCGTCATTATCATATACTCGATCTCTGATTATTACTGGGAATCACCCACTTCCAATTTTCTCTCTACTCCTCCCTCCCCCTCCCCTGGCATTGTCTCCTTAACTCTGTTCCTAGCACTACTCTGCCACCATGCCCCTCTCTTTCTCTCACACTGTCACTGTCTCCGTCGGTCTTTCTATAACACGGCCACTGTCTACCATCTTCCAGAACTTATTATTTTTCCGTCTCTTCGCCACTGCCACTGTCTTCTTCTTTCTCAGCATAAAAAAGAGAGCATATGTTCACATACCCAAATTTTGGGAAAAGTTTTAAAGGTGTTGAGGAAGGAAGAATGAGGTCTTTTAAATAAATAGGAACATAGTCGCATTTTTCCTGCTCCGACAGGAGCACTATTCTGCTGGTTCCCCTCTTTTTCCCTGCTGTAGCAGAGCATACAACTCATGAGAAAATAAATTTATCAGTCATTAAAACTTAGGTAATTTATTTATGTGAAATTAAAATAACGCAAAACCAATTTTACACGGCAGACCGGATTTTACGTGAAAAAAACTCCATGTGCTTCAGTACTACAACATAGGGTTCCCAGATGATAACGGGAACATTTTACAGCGTATTTCTCCTTGCAACGTCACTTTGTAAACTACGTTTTAGCCTCACACCGGATTTTAATGCGTATTTTACGTGTACAAGTAGAGTAGCTTTCAACCTCTGTGTCTCGGAAACGGATAAAGATATCGACAAAATTTTCAAAATTGTTCGAGATCGGGATCTTAGAAATACATCGCCAAAATTATAGCTGTGCATAGCCATCTAGGATCCACGGCTGGGTTTTGGTACCCAAACAATAAGTTTTGGGAGTGTTTCCCGACAACGGATAAAGGTTTTTCAAAAGGGAGAGCTGTTTCTTCTAGATAAATGCCTAGAGAATGAATCATTAAAATTTGAGAGATTTGCTGTGGCCATTTATTATTTGGATTTCGCCTCATACCGTATTTTACGTGTAGAAGTAGGATAACTTTGAACCTCTATATTTTGGAAACGGATAAAGAAATCATCAAAATTTTCCACGTTGTTCGAGATCAAGATCTTAGGATTCTACTGTCAAAATTTCAGCCGTTTGCTGTTTATAGCCGTCCTAGAATCCTCGGCTGGGTTTTGATCCGCTGGTGACGGCAAAAATGCAATTAAAGAAACCGAGCAACTGCCCACCAAATATTGGTGCCTCCGTAACTCTCATCAAGCCCACCGTAGACCATATCAAATACTAAGATAACTAAACGATTTGCTCCATTGGCCTTAGCAGGAGGACCCTTTACTGTAGGATAGTGACACTAAGACGTTTCGTCTGTGGGTATACAGATGGCCCGTAGACCAAGGCCTATCCAGAGCACATGACCCTACCTTTTTACCACCAGTAGCACCCGAAGTATGAGCACCGGAAAATCCCTTTTTATGACTGGCCTTTTAGGACATATCAGTCACACAAGCTGTCGCATGCATACCGATGTACTATTCAGAGTTCATTTATACTGCAGTTAAAAAAACTTATGACTTTAGACACTTCTACCCTGCAAAGAGGATATTATACCTTTGTCCAAGTAATCCTAATCAAGTTAGCTTCTCCTCTCACGCCAGTAAAGGCTCGGCAGATATACTCTAATGCAACCTGTTGCTTCCCTGTCAGTAAACAGTAGCACGTGTTAGTGAGTATCAATGGCAAATTGTGATTTCAGTGCTCGTTGTGAAGTGTAGAGTTCTCGAGTGTAGAAGAGTTAGCATTTTTAGCTGGGATAGAAATAACATTGTAACACACATGTACGCACTTACAGTTACTACACTACTGGCCATTAAAATTGCTACACCACGAAGATGACGTGCTACAGACGCGAAATTTAACCGACAGGAAGAAGATGCTGTCTTATGCAAATGATCAGATTTTCAGAGCACTCACACAAGGTTGGCGTCGGTGGCGACACCTACAACGTGTTGACATGAGCAGAGTGTACAACCGATTTCTCATACACAAACAGCAGTTGACCGGCGTTGCCTGGTGAAACGTCGTTGTGATACCTCGTGTAAGGAGGAGAAATGCGTACCATCACGTTTCCGACTTTGATAAAGGTCGGATTGTAGCCTATCGCGATTGCAGTTCATCGTATCGCGACATTGCTGCTCGCGTTGGTCAAGATCCAATGACTGTTAGTAGAATATGGAATCGGTGGGTTCAGGAGGGTAATACGGAACGCCGTGCTGGATCCCAACGACTTCGTATCACTAGCAGTCGAGATGACAGGCATCTTATCCGCATGGCTGTAACGGATCGTGCAGCCACGTCTCGATCCCTGAGCCAACATATGGGGACGTTTGCAAGACAACAACCATCTGCACGAAGAGTTCGATGACTTTTGCAGCAGCATGGATTATCAGCTCGGAGACCATAGCTGCGGTTACCCTTGACGCTGCATCACAGACAGGAGCGCTTGCGATGGTGTACTCAACGACGAACCTCGGTGCACGAATGGCAAAACGTCATTTTTTCGGATGAATCCAGGTTCTGTTTACAGCATCATGATTGTCGCATCCGTGTTTGGCGACATAGTGGTGAACGCACATTCGAAGCGTGTAGTCGTCATCGCCATACTGGCGTATCACCCGGCGTGATGGTATGGGGTGCCATTGGTTTCACGTCCCGGTCACCTCTTGTTCGCATTGACGGCACTTTGAACAGTGGACGTTACATTTCAGATGTGTTACGACCCACGACTCTACCTTCATTGGATCGCTGCATTTCAGCAGGATAATGCACGATCGCATGTTGCAGGTCCTGTACGGGCCTTTCTGGATACAGAAAATGTTCGACTGCTGCCCTAGCCAGCACATTCTCTAGATCTCTCACCAACTGAAAACATCTGGTCAATGGTGGCCGAGCAACACACTCGTCACAATACGCCAGTCACTACTCTTGATGAACTGTAGTATCGTGTTGAAGCTACATGGGCAGCTGTACCTGTACACGCCATTAAAGCTCTGTTTGACTCAATGCCCAGGCGTATGAAGGCCGGTATTACGGCCAGAGGTCGTTGTTCTGGGTACTGATTTCTCAGGATCTATGCACCCAAATTGAGTGAAAATGTAAATCTAATATAATATATTTGTCCAATGAATACCCGTGTATCATCTGCATTTATTCTTGGTGTAATAATTTTAATGGCCAGTAGTGTATATTCGCCTATGTTTCATCTCCTTATATCTGTTCTTTAAATATTTTGGAAATACTTGAGCTATATCTCCCACGGGGAGATACTTGATAAGTATTGATGAGACCCAGGTAAACGAGAACAACGGTTTATTACGACAACAGTAGAGATATTTAATGGCAAAGGAAAACCCTTCTCAGCAAAAATACTTCTCAGACACTAACAGGCAAACGCCTGGAACACACAGCGAATAAACGTAGTGGGACGTGAAGACAATGCCACTGATAATCCCTGCTAAGAGCCGACGCATCAATTGGCCTAGAGCTCCGGTGAAGCGAACTGTAACGTGTCCGCTGTTCACTGAAAATAACAAGCCCCTCCTTGGCTTGACTGTGGCGCAGGATAACCGTTTTGTACGCTATTGCTGCGGTATGTAGTGTTTTCGGTGATGCTTTGCCTCACTTTGAGGATTTTCCTCCTGTGTGGATGGCTAATTGTTTTGGTGGCGGAGTAATGTTTTTCTACCTTACAATGACGGTATCACAATATCATTATACTACACGTTGAAGGTGTGGTGGTGGGAGACTTTAAGTCCCACGCCACCCTCTGATGGTTTAAGTTCAGAGTTGCTGATAAGGGTGACACAACTGCAAAGGTAGTTAGAGTGAGGGTCGCACCAAGGACTGCACAGAATGAGTGGCCATATTAAAACACATACTATTAGTTACCATACTGGGGCGACTGGGCTCTTGTTAGCCATGATCCAATCTGAGTCCTCGAGGATGGTCAGAGGAACAGGGTGGTATTCCCAATGCCAGGGAGTCGTGGTGCCAATGTGTTGCAATCCATTGACTGTGTCGTGCAGGGCGTCGACTTCGTCGTAGAGGGCCTCCCCTTCTCTGAATGGACGTCTTTAGAGGGATCATGTTGGTTTCCTCGTGTAAAGTAACAGTCCTCGTGAGTGGAGGGGCATGCAGGCTCCACCAAAGCACCTTATTCTGCAGGCATTGGAGGGTCTGCATCCAGAAGGCACTAATCATGGCCAAAGCACAAGAGCCATGGGGGAAGACTGGACAGCCGTCTGGTACATCTGGAGCTTGGTGACTATGGTCAGTTCCCTGCTGTAGCAGGAAGGGAAGAATACATTTATCAGCTTCTGCCCCTTTTGGGTGACGTATTCTGCATATCGATGGAAGAGCAGTTTTTATCCATCTGCACAACTAGATATTTGGTATCAGGTGACCATGGGACCAGGATGCCTGCAGTAGTGATGTTTTGGTGTAGGATAGGGCCCCGTTTGGTGGAGCAGACAGCTGCATTTTTGGCAGCATTGAGGGCAATCTTGTCTTAAAGACGCCAGGTGGCTGTTGCGTCCACCTCCCTCTGGAGATGAGCAGTGAGCTGGTCACTGTTGTGGTAGGTGGTGTAGAGCGCCGTATCGTCGGCGTATTGCATCAGGTGGCAGTGAGGGATGACTGGCAAATCATCAACATAAATATTAAAGAGTATGGGAGTTACAATAGAGTCTTGAGTAATACCCATCAACATGTGATGTATGCTCGAGTGTTCCCCTTGCTCAGTAAACAAGAAGATTCCATCAAGGAGAAAATCATCCATGTTCTTGATAAATGTCCAGGATGGTCGTCTGTGTCAGCAGTTTGCACACGAGATTGTCTTCTAAATCCTGTAGTAAGCATTCTGTAGGTCCAGGAAAATCGCTGGCGACGACATCTTGGAGCTAATGCCCTTGCTGATGTGTTCTGTGATCCTAAGGGCTTTAGTTCACCTGACAAGCGGGATGTGAAACAGCACTGTTCTAGACGGATCGTCCCAGCCGCTGCCAGAGGCTAGGGAATTCGGTGCAGGATCAAAGATTGGAGGACATTCGCCACAGTATTCAGAAGGCTAGTGGGTCTGTTGTTGGTAGGCACTGTAGGATCCTTTGAGGGCTTGGGAATGGCAATGACTTTTTGCTGCTTCCACTGTGGGGGGAAAAGGCCAGTTGTGCCACAGCAGTTCATGATATTGATGAATGAGAGTAGTGACTTGTGCAGGAGCCGACAGAGGTGTCCATTTTAAAAAAATGGTTCAGATGGCTCTGAGCACTATGAGACTTAACTTCTGAGGTCATCATTCACCTAGAACCTAGAACTAATTAAACCTAACTAACGTAAGGACATCACACACATCCATGTCTGAGGCAGGATTCGAACCTGGTCGCTCGGTTCCAGACTGTAGCGCCTAGAACCGCACGGCCACTGCGGCCGGCGGTGTTCATTTAAGATTCTGTCCAAACCGAGAGCTGACTACCAATGTTTCCACTGGAGGATCCTTTGGACTTTTGCTGGGAACATAATGTGAGGGGCAGTAAGATGTGGTCGATGTCTGAAAGTGGTAATGTCTGCCAGAATATCGTGTTCATACTGGAGTTCACCAAGTGTAAGCTCCTGGACGAGCAGTTGATTCTGGGCCTCAAATACATTGGCCAGAGTTTCCACAACACGGAGGGCATCATAAGTGAAACCACCCACTGTGCAGATGGGATGGTTGGTTATCAGTACACGCCTCAGATTTCAGACAACAGGCCATTCCGACTTATATTGGTGGAGAAAGGCGAAAATCTTGACCTCCCATTGTTCTGTTTTCCTATCGGAGAGGTGGTGGCAGAATTCACCCTGGAGATGCCTCACGCAATGCTGAACCCGAGGGTCACAAAACTGTTTCCTCTGCTTGCATAGTGGTTCGTCTGTATTTTAGTTCATTCAATGGAGGAGGCTAGGCGTCCAGTGGCGTTAGAGCCCTAGGTGCAATGGAAGCAGAGGTCTTAATTGCCTTCTGGTATTCCTTCGTTAGATAATCAACAGCACTAACCAGATTCACAAGCATTGCCAGCCTGAGGTTTTCCCCAGTTGTATTGCTGAGGACCCTGACAACTTTGTCACAATCGGTGACGTCCAAGGTAGAACAGATGTCCGAAGACAGAGCCACATCAGAAAGGTCCAGGAACACCAGGTCATGATCAGATCCCAGTTCATGGAGTGTTTCCAACCAAAACTGCACCACAATATTCTTGAAAATGGGCACATACAAGGCCATAGACTGACAGAGCCAGAGTATCCTCCTGTTCGAGGAGGAGTCTGCCCTTGGGATTAGCGATGCAAGAATGGCAAGCTGGATGTATGGTATTGAGATATGCCCCACTGAGTCTGGAAAGCGAGCTCAAAAAGTGGCTCAAATGGCTCTACCATCTGAGGACATCAGTCCCTTAGAACTACTTAAACCTAACTGACCTAAGGATATCACACACATCCGTTCCCGAGGCAGGATTCGAACCTGCGACTGTAGCAGTAGCGCGGTTCTGGACTGAAGCGCTTAGAACCGCTCGGCCACAGCGCCGGCTGAAAACGTGCAGAGTGAAGCTTCAAGAAGAGGCAGGTTGGGCTCAAGTTTGCACAACAAGTGTGATAGCTCCAATGTGGGTACAGACAGTTGCCAACATGGCCTCTATATGTTCCAGTGGTTGGAGAGCCTCGTGACTGTGGGAGAGTGCCTTATGGAGGAACACTGCCATGCCCCTATCTTGGTGATGGAGCAGGTCTGTGCGATAGCAAACCATGCTGCATAGACGAAAATTGTCCAACAGTTTCAGATATGTTCCCAATACAAGTAAAATTTCCCCATGATGGTCGGAGAGGGAGGTGATCAGTTCAGTTTTCACCTGTTTAATACCATTAGCATTAAAATACAGACAACTACAACCTGAGAGGGCTGGAGGTTGTGCAATGGGTGATTTGCCATTATAACAAAATCTGACTGACCCCTTCAACCAGCGCGACGACCTTTGTGGGCCCATCCTGTGACTAACGTACCTTCTGACCTGTTTTACAAATTACTGACCTGATGTGGGGATTTTTGTTGTTCTGTCACCAGAAGCCTGATGAGTGTAGTAACTCATTGCTTTCGACTTCACGAAGTTGAGTACTATGGGTAGTTATCATTTGGGTCAAGCAGGTATTTCACATGGTCTTTCTGATAAACTGCCAGCAATTGGGGTGAAAAAGGGGCTGCAGTTCAGTGTTCAGTTTAATATAACTCGTGGGATTGTAAATCATGATAGGAGGGATCTTCTCCTTCTTTGGTGGTGGTGGCGGTGGATTCTGAGCAGTGGGGTCAGGAGGGTGACGCATTGCCTGGTCCATGGCACCAACACATGCGGTTTCTCCTTGGTAGGGAAGCATCCATATCCGAATCACAGCCACTGCGATGGGTTCGAGCGGATGACCATCTAGATTTTCTGGCGCAGGGGGGAACGACAGGGGTGAAGATCCCAGAAGACTAGAGGGACCGACGAGCTGGTGTAGGAGAAACACCACCCAATGGTGCCTCCACATGGTGGTCGATTGTATCAGTGTCTGGAGCTTAAAAGGCGTGACAGGCAGTGGATGAGAGGTCTATCACTAGACAACCATGACAACTGTCAGATGATAACGTGGAAGATCAGTCGCTCATGCAGTGCTGTGGACAAGACATGTATCGGTATCACTGTCAGTGATTACTGGTGACTTGTGGTTGGAGGTACGTTGCGCACAGTCCTTAGACCATTGAACGGTGTCAGTATTGGCAGCATGCCAGGATGGATGTCCGTCAGCAGACTTCACATTGCCGCGTGAAAGGGTGGCCGAAGTTTCGTCTAGCCGTGGATTCCTGTCCTTGTTCCTGTTCATGTTTTGTCGCGGCCCGACTGACAAAAGACATAAATCCTGTCGCCTATAAATTCCAGGGAGACTGGGACACATACAAATAACAACAGTGCCTTAGAAGGCAAAAGAGAACTCAATGGCGACTCAGGAACTACGAATAGCAACGCTGAGTGGAACTCGTGACCTTAACACCAGGAAGAGCACATACTGGCAAGTAAACGAAGTCAGGGCTCCAACCTGGCTGAACTGTGCCAACATGTGGACTTGCGCCATCCTGTACAGCTGGGGTCCAGAGGAATTCGTGCCAATCCGGTTCCGCACAAGTGACACAGCCGAGGCAATAGGGCCCTAACACGGAGGACCTCTGGTGACTCTTGCCCTACCGTCTGTAGTCCCTATTGTGATCGACGCAATACCTTGTACACATCCAACCATGTGATTCTTCAGTGACTGAAGGGTTGCCGATCGCTTTCTCCACTTTTCGATGCATATATACAAAAGTGTGAAGATATCAAATGTAACAGAAGATTGTTAAACTTACAAGATTTCTGATCACACGCTGAATAGGCAGTTGAATTCCCAGCTACAACGCCCTGGCTAAGGCTGGCACACACGCCTGCAACATCAGTTTAGAAGTAGCAGTGTCAGTGACGCGGCATATCGAAACCACACTTGCAAACAATACAAGAA
The DNA here is from genome assembly GCF_023864345.2 of Schistocerca serialis cubense. Lineage (NCBI taxonomy): Eukaryota > Metazoa > Arthropoda > Insecta > Orthoptera > Acrididae > Schistocerca > Schistocerca serialis. Next base: position 784,829,245 of record NC_064642.1, read on the forward strand.
ATCAACGTGTGAGCAATGGAGGTGGTTGCTAACCTTGTTAATTGCCACTGATTAAGAACTTGGATGGACGGAAAAATACACAGGGTCTCTCGCCTAAAAGTCGTCAGGCACATTTTCTCTGAAGTTCCCTAAGATATTTGCAATTTTGTTTCTGCATTGTATAGCTAAGTCAGCCAAAACCAATACTGCTCATCACTTTTCCCATGTGATGCTCAGATCCATCATAATTTAGGCACGTCTCACACTGTGAAAATGATTCTGAGATGCGAGATAATAAATCGCGCTCACGATCATCGCGCAGTTGCGCTACGCTTTGTTCTCTGCTTTCGAGAGAGCGTGAAGCAGCTGGGCGAACACGCTACAAACTTAGACGAGATTATCTGCCAATGGACGCCTGCGAGGCGCAAGACTATATACGGCACTCACGATCGGCCCTCAGTCAGGACTCTGTTTGGGTAAAGGTTTTCGAGGTTGGAGACAGTGTGTGGCACTCACGATCAGTACTCAGTGAGACAACAGATGGGATAGGGCAGGCAGAGACAGAAAAACAGTGCCAAGTTCGCCTAGACGCTGATCGACATCGACACCCGCTAAATAGAACGTCAAATTCGTCTAAGTACTCAGAAGAAAATCCAGAAATAATTGTGAGGCATGCTGAACTTCCTTTGGTTGATAAAAAAAGTGCATTTACAGATAATCGTATGACTGGTCCTAAATTGTACATTTTGTGAGGTTCTAAAATGGCAAAAAGAAGCGATGCGAATGTGTTGCTTGGGTGGAAAAGTGCATATTGGAATTTTTCGGAACCCCCTGAGATCTTGAAATCTCTGCTGGGTGGTGGCGATAGTCAAAATAGTTTTGGAAACGCTCTTGCGTACAATATGCGTTTCAAATGACATTTGGCGCGAAACAAAAAACGGAAGGAACATTCATCCTTACCTTTAAGGTTCAGAACCTAATTTACCACCTTACTGCTGCTTAGCCGTCTTTCGTTTCTAATTAAGAAGAAGAGGCAAATATTTGGAATCAAAATTTCCCACAGCTTAAAAACCATCTGACTGCTCTGCTTCGAAAGATGCTGCATCAAGTGAATCCATAAATCCACGGTTTTAAGGCTGCACTAGAGTCTCTTTCGCGAGGACAAAATAATTATTATAAATTTGTCTTTAATGAAGATAAACAACCATCTGCTCGACGTCGGTGCACTGCTTCGGTTTATCAAGAACGTGAGCGGCGTAACATATTATTGCGCTCCCAAGACGATCGCCTTCATGTAACACATCAGTCTTACGACGCCCTACAATATCTCTTAATTCATTTCCATGCAGCACGTGGTTGTAATTTTGGATTGCATCAAATCAACCCTACCACAAGATTGTCGAATATAAACAAAAAAATCACCCAACAATTTTATTTTCACCTAGTACATGTAAGACGAAATCGTTCTGTCTTCCTACAAGGATTTCGTGGACTGTTTAGCCTGTTTATCGTCGATACTTACTGCACTTAAACAACAACCAGAGAGGGCTAGGCAATGAAGATTATGTGCACTTGCGGGAGGCTAAATCACATTACTTCAAACGTTGCATACAGAGAATTTTTGTAAGCCAAAAGTAAATTCCACGTGTTGGAAGTGTCGGGCATACTACAGATAAATACCGGCACAACGTCAGCATTCTCAGTTACTTGAAAAGTAATTTTATACCAGTGTGCATATTCAACACTACCAAAAGTATTTTATAGTGACTGTGCCGAACTTCTGTTTCGCAAAAGATCTTAAAATAAAATCGTTCTCAGTAAAATCAAACCGAGTTCTTTTCTAAGAATAGAGAACGCAACAATAACAGCATTTTGAAAAAAGATTGTCGCAAATAGTTATTTACAATCTGTTTCTGTGAACTAAGGTTTTTGTGTTAATGTTCTTGTAATAGAAGTGTGATAAATGTTAACAGCATGATCACTGTAAAAGATGCCCTCCGAGAACTCGGTCGTTGGCTTCAAAGGTATCAGGGGTTGGTAGGATATTTCCAACGCGTGGACAAGTTCGCGAATTTGTGTTCTCTATGCCTGAGATCCTTGAATTGGAGTGCATTAGTTGGGGACCGTTTTCGTACCTTCAAAAAGCGATGAACGAACAGTACAGCAGTTAACAGCCACAGATCTATGATGATTAAAATTCAAAAACTGAAGGAAAGGAGGGAAAACTAGAACGATGAAGCATCACCAGGTCATTCTCTCCTGGAAACACTGGCAGGAAAAGAAGTTACACCTGGCGTTTAAGTAACATAGATGGGCACATTCCAGTAGGATGCAATGTGCAGACACGTGTATTAGTGTTAGCCAAGCGAGGCGTACCGTATGTTGGACACTTCCCTTTACGGCTTCAAAGAAACAAATATGTTTAACGGGAGGAAATCGTCTCATCGAAACTGTCGTTTCCCAAATTTGTCATCAAGAGGGGAGACATAGCGACCAGAATGTTCCTGTATCTGCATGCCGTGAGGAGTATTTCGCTGGACGACGTGGGCTGATACGTGTCACACGTTGACGAAAGGGCGAAAGGACCCCACAATCAAGGAACAACAAAAGCACCGATAAGCAAGTGTGGCAGGATAAACATATATCACCCTGGCTCTTTAGTGCCCTGGTTGATGTCGTCGTTTGATTATTACTTAAAAATTCTTCACGAAATTCCGGTTAAAAATGCTCTGGAAGTTGGCGTCACGTGGCAACAACTCTTCCCTCCAGTCGTAGAACTGTCAAATGTCGCAAGTTGTTCTAAACTCACTTTAAGGTTTTCTGTAGTTTTCTCAAATTATTCGAGGAGAATGCTAGAGCACTTCCCTGAATAAAGCGACCGTGCTCCGCCTCGTACTTCGTCTCCAATGCCCTCGACATATCAGGAGATTAAAATTTTTCTTCCCCGATTACGAATGATGTGTAGCGTACCTCCCTATGCTAAAGACCGGTGTTTGGAGTTTCTGTAGAGTGCTCCCTTAACTACCTCGATAAAGTCGCTCCTTAGGTGTTACAGCTACATGTACGTCGTACTACGAAAGCCACCTAACGATGTGTGACGGCTGGTACTTCTGGAACCACTAATTGCTGCTTCCCTTCCCTGTTCCACTCTCTAATGGCGTATGGGAAGAATGATTGTCCATAAGCCTCTGTATTGGCTCTAATTTCTCGAATTTTCTTACGTGGTCATTTCGTGATGTTTATGTAGGGAAGCAATATGTTGTCTGACTCATCCTGGAAACTGCTCTCTCGAAATTTCAACAGTAAACCTCAGTTGTAGCGCCTGCCACTGGTGTTTATTAAGCATTTATGTAACGCTCTCGCTCCGACTAAACGATCCCGTGACGAAACAGCTGCTCTTCATTGGATCTTGGCAGTCTCTTCTGTCAGCCGTAGGTGCTCACGCTCATGAGGATGATTTATCTGGACTTTAATAAAAGATACCTCTACAGGAAATTGATTTTCCAAACATTAATTGCTGCAGAAAGAACTTACCACTAGTTTGGGTCCGAATTCGTCTTCGAAGAGCAAACGTACCTGCAGCGAAGGATTGTTTTCCCCTGGGTAGAGTGGAATTATTGAACAACCTAATGTGCATTCCCACGCATCCAGCAGTGTGCGCAAGTGGCTGGTAGAACACAACTGGCGCTTGATCTTAACACAAAGTAGCATCTACAGCACCATTCTGGCCTTCAGAGCTGACAGATTAGCTACTGAGACTCAAGTAGTGCTATCAGCGCTTGCCTGCGTCACTCCTGCAGCTGTTATATGTGTTGTAAACTGCGATTCGTTAGTATCCAGCAGGTTGTTGCACGGGAAATTGCTGTTGTGAGTGTGAACTATAGACCCAGTCATGACTCATATAAAAAAATGGTTCAAATGGCTCTGAGCACTATGCGTCTTAATTTCTGAGGTCATCAGTCGCCTAGAACTTAGAACTAATTAAACCTAACTAACCTAAGGACGTCACACACATCCATGCCCGAGGCAGGATTCGAACCTGGGACCGTAGCGGTCGCTCGGTTCCATACTGTAGCGCCCAGAACCGCACGGCCACTCCGGCCGGCGATGACTTATATAGTGAAACACTATTCACACGTACCAGTTTGAGAGATAAAGTAGACTCTTTCAAAGTACGAAACTCAATGGATCTTGGACTTGATAGTTCAATGTGAAACCCATGCATGCTAATTTTCGTGCAACGTATCGCAGAAATCCTACCAGCCGTCCTGCTGTTTATAGGTGATACAAGCTGTTTTGGAGGCTGGTTGTTTAATACGTAGGAACAAATACTCGCGATTACTGGAAAATATCGTTGATGGACAAAGGAGAAGATCTGTCAATAGGCTCAAACCTCGACACCACTTGCTTCTGTTGAATAGCGCATTTGGTGAATACTTAAGACACATTTGCCAATTATATCTCATCATTTAACAGCAATACAGAAACCAAAAGACGCAGATTAAGAGATCTGCAGTGAATAGAATGTGACAATTGGAACCTCCACCCCCCCCCCCCCCCCTACATTTTCTGACCGCTAAGTCGTACCGTGAAGTTGGGCGAGGAATTGGTCTTGGTAACGCGCGTGTGCCAGTTGAAGTAGCCCAGGTCGGTGCAGCGCGGCCACAGCTTCTTGGCGCCGCTGAAGATGCGCAGCCAACTCTCTGAGGCGATGCGGTGGGCGAAGTCCACGTAGCCGGACACCTGGTGGCCCGCGCGGTCCACCAGCCGTATGAAGATGATCGTCTGCAGCACAGTGGAGGCTGTTCCTGCACGTCTGTGGTATGTTGTACTGGAAACCACACTGACCAGGCGCGTTGCTGTGGCCAAAGTGGTGTAGCAACTAGACGGGTTGCAAGTGCATGTCTAAGGAGCTGGAGCCATACCGCCTGCAGTGCTATCCGCAGACATCGAGCTGTGCCCAACGGAGCATCCACACAGCGAACATGACGGCCTAGTTAATCCGACAGATATTCCATTCGCTTACTCTGAATGCTTCATCGACTTCTAAAACTATATTAGCGCACTGCACATGAAATTAGGCAGGCAAATACTATGCATCACAGCCTCTAGCGTTGATAACGGCCTCAATTCAGTGAGGAAGAGGGTTCAGAAGTTGCTTCAGGTATGCCATATCCAGCGGGAGCCACTCATTGATGATTCGATTCCTTAGTGTTTCCAAATTTGGGGATGTTGACTGCTGTGTTTCACTCGTTGTTACAAAAAAGCGCAAGACATTACTGAGGGATTAAGATCGGACGACTTAGCGCGACAGTCAAGGTGTGATGGGGTTCCTGAGTGTCCGTAGACCAGGGACCTTGTAAACACAACTGTTGCTACGTTGGAAGACGGAAGTGTACACAGCATATACATTCCAATGTGTAGAAGGAAGATCAACACATGGTTATCAGGAATGATCAACCATACATCCTGGTACATGTTCACGATAACCTGAATGATTGGACCCATGTCATGATATGACGAACATCCTCCACACTTTAGGTTAAATGTATCATTGGGTCATCGGTTCACTCGACAACTTGCATCCTTTGAAAAGGATAAAAATCGTCATTCGTCCGAACGCACTACACTCTTGCAGTCACCTAATGTCCAGTTTCTGTGTTTCTTTTGACCACTGAAGACATGCAGTTGCATGCACTGCTCTTAGCAATGACCTTTCGGGAGGTATCTGGCTCCATATGTAACCGACATCGGCTGTCGTCGGCTAAACTTACCACTCCTCTCAGGTGGTTGTCGGTTAGGACCGTTTTACGACCATTGTTCTTATGCTGTGTTACTTAGCTGCGAGTGGTATGCCTCTCTTTCGTAGACACATTGTACAGCTCATGTTAATACACCTACTAATCAGACAACTTAATTCACTGTGTGGTGGTGGATACGTCGAAAAACGGTAGCACCTTTCTTCCAGTCTCCCACACAAGTGACAAGAATACAAACATGACTTGACAGGCTTGACTTACATCGATAGTGGAGTGTCACATGATCGCCTGCTACCACTTCTTAGTCATCTGCAGCGCTCCAAGTGACCTGTGTGCTCTTTTAAGGTGGTGGTTTATATTTTACGTTGAGAGCTTATCAACGTACCACTCATTTTGAACACGGCAAAATGAACTGTTCCAGGAAGTCTACATCGTGACCAAACACCTGACATTACAGTGACACCAGAATGGGTGTAGTCGTCAAAAGAGGGTAGTGCACAGCGACATGTGACTGCTGACTCTGCAAAAGATCCTACAGCACAGAAAGTTCATTAACTTGTCCATCCTTCATTGAGTCAACTCCCCGGGTCATATTTCAGCAACGTAGTCCTTGGTCATGTGTGATGAGGGATGTGAAAGACTTCTACGAAGAACGACAGATACCTCTACTTTTCTTGCCCGTACGCTCGCATGATATGTCGCCCATCGAATGAGATACGTCAAGGATATCGTTGGTCAGCGTCTTGCTCGACACGATTCCCCAGTGAAAAATCGTTGTTCCTTATGGACTCTCATACAAATCACGCAGCGAATTTATCCTGGCAATCTCTGATGGTGCTACATGGTATTTAGACCATCTACACGTGTGAACTAAATAACAAATTGCAATCATTTATGTATTGCCGTGTAATTAATCTCTAGAACGTAAGCTAATTTCAGTTGCAAATATCCTTCTTAAATGTTGTAATTTTCTAAAACGGTAGGATAATTACGATCAAGTGTTTCGAAATATTTGGAAATACATCAGTCACTGTATGAAGGCACTGAAGAATTCCATAACTTATATATTTCACTGCTCCAATGATTTACACCAAAAGAGGAACAAGTATATGTTCCTTGAAGCAACTCTGCAACAAAATATCCCATTTTAATGACATCTGGCAGTTTAGAGGTCAGAAAAGCTATCAGGTACAAGCATACTATAGCATTAAGCCAGGAAGTGAAAAGGGACATAATACTTACGAAGCATTCTGATTTCTCTCGGTTTCAGAGTACTCGAACATGCTGCAATAAGAAACTCCAGCGTCCTACCGACGTTGACGTTAACGTCGACATCATCAAAGGTAGTGCATCAACGCACTGAAGACAGCTGAAAAAGGATCCTGCTATAGCTTTGTTGAGGAGATTACAATGACCTGCAGTTGTAGTAGTTTAGACGCGATAATACTGTCGGTCGAAAGGGGATTTCAAACCACTCCACCGTACGGAGAAAATGTTTCCTCTGTTTTAGGAACAATTTTATTTTATAAATTTTACATTTACTAGATCTCTATAGCTAGCAGAAGCAATTCGCTGCCTTAAGCAGTGCTGTAGAATGTAATGGCAGCGAGTAGGAAGCTGGTTCTTTCGAAGGTAGAGGTGAGGAGTAGACCATACGGCGCGGTAGTCAATCATGCAAGTGGGGAGAAGTACGCAAGCCTCGAGAGCGAATCTTGCTTGACAGTCAATGCGTAGGAGTACTGCAAGTATTCTGAAGTGAAATTCACAATTTTCTTTATTAAATATTAGTCATTAAGATTCAAGTTTGATATAGCAAATACTAGGAGGAGGAGCCTACGGGTCATCAGCGCTTTAATACCATAATATCGCTATGCAATAAACCAGTTAATTTAGTAGAAACTGAACATTGTTAAATTACTAAAGATGTACGAAGAGCTACAAAGTTTTACATATTAAGCAGGAGATTTCGGCCATGCAACAACGTCGCCAGTTGGTAATAGAATACACTGGGTTGGTACATAAGTTCGTAGTGTTTTTCTGTAACTTAATAAGCACAACACATACACATTACAGAGACTTTAGTCTGCCAATTTTGGGATAACTTTCCGATGCTCCGACTGTAGTAATCACATGGTTTTGAAGCGAAGAACTCGTCGAGGTTTGTTCAGAGCAAATTTTCATCCACAAATGAAGTTCCTTGAAGGTTGTTCAATAGAGAGAGGGAAAGGTGAAAATCTGACGGCGCAAGACCACGTGAATATAGTGGGTGTGGAGTGACTTCCCAACCCAATTCATGCATAGTGTTTTTTGTAACTCTAGCAGAATGCAGGTGGGCGTTATCGTGGAGTAGCATCATTTCAAGCAGTCTTCCCTTTAGTTGTTCTCGGACTGCGAGTGCAAGACGTCTTGAGTTGTTGACAATAAATGTCAGCAGTGATGGTTAAACCTGGGGAAGCAGTTCATACTGCACCACGTCGTCACTGATCTACCAGATACATGACATTATCTTTTGGGAATGCACGTACGTCTTCGTGTGGTGAGTTGCTGCTTTGTTTGGACTCAAAACGTTCCTTACTTCTAGAAAAGACGAAATTATATAGCGGTTACGGCGAAATAATATACAATTCGATGACGGAATGAAGAAAGTGGAACTATTGGAACGTGTGTCACAACGTAAGCCACGACACCCGACATACGTCGTAGATGAAGTTGCCAACAAACATGGACATTCTGTAATTAGATTACCTCCCTATCATTGCACTTTAGTGCTATAGAGCTAATATGGGCCCAAATAAAGGGGTACATAGCACGAGAAAATAAGACATTCAGGCTTTCAGAAATGGAAAGACTTTTACACGAAGCTGTTTCTAAAGTAACTGTGGAAAACAGGAGTAGTGTGGCAGTACATACAAAAGCTGTCATTCAGGAGGCATGGAAGAACGAATCCTTATTGGAAGATAGTGTTTCCGAATTAATTATTGCCGTCGGGGAGTCATCTGAAAGTTCTAGCGACGCAGATATAAGCGGCGTTTTCCAGCTGTCGGACACAGAACACGTCGAGTGATGGTAAGCTGCAAAAAAAATTGTACCTTTTGGTGGTGTTGGTGTCGTTGTCTTGGTATTTTGAGTTTTGTGATTTTTTGCGAAATTCATGACACAAGACGGAAATGTAACTAACGGCGGTATATGTGCTGCTTTCTCCAACCCCACGTAAGTTATATCAGCACTTCAACGGTACGCACAATACTATTCTCGTCTTGGCGAAACTGTAGCACCCACCCACTTCCAACAAGCTCTAAAAATAAATTCAAACCTTTCCGAAACTTTTTCTTGCTTTGACGCCCCACGAAAAATGTAAAGGGAAAATGTTTGTCGCTTACTACATTTCTTATGTTGATTTGGAAAAAGTTCAGCGTCAGACGTGAGATTTTAATTTATTACCTCACTATTACTGTTTGTATTGCTCAGAAAGTTTGCAAACATTATCGAAATATGCCACTGAAGACAACATTAAAATTTTGTTGTTGTACGACACGTGGTTTAGGAGATACGGAATGATTAATATTGAGTAGCTTGAAAAACCAACTTTCGTCAAAAGTTAAATATTTCTCTATTTCAGCAGCACAAAATTTTCACTAAGCTAAAAAAAAGTGTTAGAAGGTAGCCCTCGTATCACTCTACTATGTACAGTTGCCAAATTATAAAAAACACGACTTACATTTTTTACAGCGGCAGCTGGCAACATTGCACGGCCGCTCAGCGAACTGTCAAGTACAAAGTAGTTTTAATCGCACTATAGTGAGACTGCCTACTTTACACTTGTCCGTCCTCCTTACTGCTGCGCGGTCTGGGATCCTTACCAGAGAGGATTAATGGGGTACATCTAGAAAGTTCAACGAAGAGCAGCACGTTTTGTATTATCTCGAAATAGGGGAGAGCGTATCATGGATATGATACAGGATTTGGTATGGACACTATTAAAACGAAGGCGTTTTTCGTTGCGGCGGAATCTTGCCACGAAATTTCAGTCATAAGCTTTCTCCTCCGAATCCGAAAATATTTTGTTGGCGCTTACCTAAATAAAGGGAAACGATGATCATAATAAAATAAGGGAAATCAGAGCTGGCACGGAAAGATGTAGGTGTTCATCTTTTCCGCGCGCTGTTCAAGAATGGAATAACAAAAAATTATTGCGAAGGTGGTTCGATGAACTCTCTGCCAGGCACTTGAGTGTTATTTCCAGAGTATCGATGTAGATGTAGATCTACAAGAAATATTGCAATGTTTAAAGCCACTAGCTATTCTGCGACTGCACGATACGTGTACTGCGTGTTATGACACGTCGCAGTTCGCTGCATGACCACTGTGGCGCGTCCAGTAGTCCCCTGTTCCATATGTCGGAGGACTACAACGTTGCGAATGGGGCTTTGAATTAGAAGTTACGAAATACTGGCCTCTCCTACCCTCGCAGCTGAAACTGGGTCCCACGTGCCATTGGATATTCAAGGGCCATTGAGCAGCATGTCATAAATTACTATTGTGTACCCATTTCTAGTCCTCTGATTACAGCACCAGTTCGCAAGGGTATACCACAGAACTGCTTAAGCGCCTAAACAAGTCTGTATTTGCAATGAGAATGATATCAGATGTAGGAGACATAAATATACAAAACTTCCACACTTTGCTAACTTTCATTCTATTATATCATATGGGATCATATTTTGGGGCAATTCATCAAACCGAGCAAAAGGCTTTAGGGTGGAAAAGCGTGTGATAAGAATCATTTGTGGTGTAAATTCAAGAATATCATGTAGAAAACTGTTCAAGGACCTTTGTATTCTAACCACTGCTTCTCAGTATATTCATTCCTTAATGAAATTTGTTGCAAGTAATTTATCTGTGTTTCCAACCACTAGCTCAATAGACAGTATCAAAACCAGGAATAAGAACAATCTACATAAAGACCTAAAATCACTTACCTTGGTCCAAAAAGGCGTTCAATATTCAGGAAGACACATTTTCAATAAATTGACAGCAACCATCAAAAACTTGGTTTCAGATAAAGCACGGTTTAAACAGAGTTTGAAAGACTTTTTGATAGGCAACTCCTTCTACTCCATAGATGAATATCTTAACAAGGACTGTTAAGCCAGCCTGAGTAAAAATGTCTGTTAGATTTCAGTTTTGACAGCACTTGGTGACAACAGTCAAAATTAGGTATTTTGTATATGTTAAATTTGTTAATAATGCATAACAATGTTTCATTCTGGCAGCGCGTTAATTCTGTAAGTATTGCCTGTTGCAGTTTACCACATCGTATTCATCTATTTCAACAATCTCCTGACAAATAAGCGGGGTAGTAAGTATTATATTCAAATGGTTTATGTCTTTATGTAATACTTTCTGACATCTACATCCACGAGAATCATATAATTTTTTGGGTCTGTGGAACGAAAACTGAAACTGAATCTGATCTAATATGATCTAATCTCTGAATATGTATCAAATTACTTGTTACTAGTAAATAAAAGAATACAAGATTTATTACAAGCGTTGAATTATAGAGTAGGTAGAACCGAGGAAAATCAGCTGTGACGCGGCGAAAACGCTACAGCCTGCTCCAGAGATATCGTCCCTCGCGTTTGCAGACATTCCCGCGGCAGCAGTTGCTGTTCCAACGGCTATGAATAGGAAGGAGTCGAGTTTTCGACTGTATACAGTGCATATTGTGTCTTCACCACTATACCGCTCAAAATAATAGAAGCTTCCAGATTACGGTAGCATTCAATAAGTATACCGCCATCTGTAATGGTAAGCTGAAGAATGTTTCATCGAAAGTGCAGCGTCTGCCAGTCAGTTCGCTAGCGGTTTGGAGCGTGGCACGTTAATGATTTCTATATTTTTTAACATTTTTGTTATTTTTCTATACAAATCTAAGAACATTAATACCTTTCAATGTTACAGTGGGCAGCATTTTACGCAAGGGCTGTGGAAGCAGAAATTCGTGGGGCTGGAGCTGGCGATTTTTATTTCTTTGTGAAACAATTAGACGCATTTTTGTAGTTAATTTCTAAGCAGTATGATGTAACATAATTGCAATTTACAGTTTTAGAGCACGCCCAGTCTGCACCCACACGTAGGTCCGTCATTTTATAATCGACGAACCAAAAGTTCACTGATAAGCATTCAGGGGTTGTTCAACGATACCTTCTGAGTATTTTGGTATAAGGGACCCTTGGTCTCCGTTGACTAGTTACAGACTAATAACAAACGCATAATTTATTGTTCGTTACTGCAGTCATTCTTGTTTCTGTGAAGATACCTTCACAACAGTGAAGAGGTCTGAAATATTAAGTAACCAAACGTGCATCACACAATGCAGAACACAGAGCAATGCAACAACCCTCTGACGAAACACTGCACTGCGTTGTAGTCGCCGTCGCTGCAGGAACAGCTGAGCATAGCGTACATGTGTCGCTCTTCCAGAGCACTCAGTAACCCAAACACGATTTGCATATTGGCCAGCCTTTCGTCATTAGTACTGCTGCGTATCACTGTGAACGTACAATGGATACTGCAGGAAAAACAAACACAAGACAAAACTGGGTAGCACTGACAGGAAGGTCGAAGACGAAGAATAAAAGGTGTACTACTGTTGCCAAGAGATGGTACCGTAAGCGAATGGAAACAAGACTCACAGCACATATCGTCGACATTTGCACTGTTGTGCACTAATTTCAGTGTAATATAGATACAAAGCTAACTGTGGTAAGAAACCAAACGAAATGCCGTAGCTCTAACGAGCCATCGTAACTGTCGGTCTGTTATACAAGAATACTCAAAGGCGTCCTTCAACAACCTCTGAAAGTTTGTCGCTGGAGTTCTGGTTCACCGTAGACAGGATGATACAAAAAAAAAAAACTAACATGGCACATCGGGCCTACAACAAGGATCAGTAACCACGCAGGAACCGTGGGTAGCAAACGCCACTAGAGGGCGCTATGGTCACTTGTGGGCTGGCATCGCCGGAAGTTGTTTCATGGGGCCGTACATTCTCCTGGAACCGACATGATGATCGTGATGGTCGCACGTATCTCGTATTCCTGCGACACGTTCTGCCGGACATGCTGAATGGTGTTCCCATGTCTATTCGTCGCCGCATTCGTTTTCCGCACGACGGCGCTCCCGCGCGTTTTAGCAGACAAATCAGGCGACATGTGCATGAACCTATCCCGGCCTTTGGATTGATCGCGGTGGGCGAGTCGCATGGGCTTCACGATCACGCGATCTGGCCCCAATCGACTTTTTCCTGCGGCGTTATCTGAAGGGCCTTATTTATGAAACACCTGCTACATCGCCGGAGGACCTACCGGGCAGCATTGCTGCAGCAGCAGGGTCTCTTCGACATACAACAGGTATCTTTGAGAGGATGCGCCGTTGAATGAAGCGTCGGTGTCAGCCGTGTTTCGATGCATCTGGACAAAACTTTGAGCTTCTCCTGCAATGGACGTCCATTTGCAGCATGTGAATAAATAACAGCAACGCCATTTAGTAGCCCCCCGATGGCCTTTGCGACTCCGGGTTCGTATATGATTATTGATCCTTGCTGTATGGCCGATGTGCAATGTCAGTTTGTAAACGTTTTTTTTAATTACCCTGATGGCCACATCGAGATTAATAATCCGCTGTGTAAGTATTTGTAGTTAAACTACAAGACTAATAAATGAAAACATAGCCTACAGTTCCTAAGTAAAGTGTTCCAAGACAAGTTTCATAAATTTCAATTCCCGTTTTATTAACTACTTCTGCTAGTATTTATCGACATAGACAGGGGGGGATGAGGAGACAAAAGTCAAGTGATACCTCCGAATATCGCGACGGACGTCTTTTTGCCCGGCGTAGTGCGTTAACTCGACGTGACACGGACAAAAGTCGTTGGAAGTCCCCTGCAGAGATACTGGCCATGCTGCCTCTACAGCGGTATATAATTACGAAAATGTTGCAGGTGCAGGACTTCGTGTACGAACTGACCTCTGGATTATTTCACACAAATGTTCGACAGCATTCATGTCGAGCGATCTGGGTGGCCAATTCATTAGCTCTAATTGTTCAGAATGTGCTTCAAATCAATCGCGAACAATTGTGGCTCAGTGACATGGCGCATTGTCATCCATAAAAATTCCATCGTTTGAGAACATGAAGCCCATGAGTGGCTGCAAATGGTTTCCAAGCAGCCGAACACAACCGTTTCCAGTCAATGATAGGTCCAGTTCGACCAGAGGGCCCAGTCTATTCCCAGTAAAGACAACGCACACCATTAGGGAGCGGCCACCAGTTGCACAGTGCCTTGTTGACAACTTGGGTCCATGGTTTCGTGGGTTTTGCGCCACACTCGAATCCCACCATCACCTCTGTAACTGGGACTAATCTGACCAGGCCACTGCTTCCCAGTCGTCTAGGGTCCAACCGATACGGTTACGAGTCCAGGAGACGCGCTGCAGGCGATGTCGTGCTTTTAGTAAAGGCACTCGCGTCGGTCGTCTGCTGCCACCGTCCATTAACGGCAAACTTTGCCACACTGTCCTCACAGATATGTTCGTCGTACGTTCCACATTCATCTTTGCGGTCATTCCATGCAGTGTTGCTTGTCTGTTACAACTGACAACTCTACGCAAACGACACTACTGTCTGTCGTTAAGGGAAGGCCGTCGATCATTACGTTGTCGGTGGTGAGAGGTAATTGGTATTGTCGCCACACTCTTGACATTGTGGATCTCGGAATATTCAATTAACGATCTCCGAAATGGAATGGTTCGTGCGTCTAGCTCCAAGTAACATTCCGCATTCAGTGTCTGTTAATTCCCGTCGAGTGGCCACGATCACGTCGGAGGCCTTTTCACGTGAATCACCCGAGTACAAATAACAGTTCCGCCAATGCACTGCCCATACACACCTTCTGTAGGCGATACTAACACCAACTTTATATGTGCATATCGCTATTCCACGACTTTTGTCTGCTGAGTCTATGGACATTGCACGATATTTCTGCTAAAACAAAATGTCATTTTCAAACTTTACGACAAAATGCTGTTTAAAATACTGTTTGAAATTTCTCTGTAAATCGCCCGAGTGTGGCGCGGTCAACGGCAAGAAACGATTTCATGCAATGTTGCTAGCGATATCACCAAAGATGTGTCAACGTCTCCGGGGCCCTTCAATCCCATGTTTATCTCAACGACTGTCACTTGCTATTAACATCCTCAGTATAACACTCTTACATGACATTACACAGAAAAATAAATTAGAGCAAGAACTTTATATGTCTGCGTTATCTGGAATGATGATATGTAATGGAGGAAGCGCGAGATGTGCTGAAACCTGGCTGCAGACGTAACAAATGAGTAGGTGTCAGTACGCACTCACAGCGAGGTCCCCGCGGCGGTTGGCCCTCTCGCGGTCGGCGAGCGCGACGAGCAGCGGGTCGGAGATGGGCCCGGCCAGCATGGAGCAGTCGCGCTGCTCCAGCAGCGCCGGCGTCTGGAAGAGCGCGGCCGCGCGCCGCCGGTGCTCGAACTGCTCCCGCGACAGGGTGTTGGGGTTCCTGCGCAGCAGCCGGTGCCGGCCTCACACACCACCCGCCTCGTAGCCCTGCCCTCTTCCGCCACTTACCACACTGCTACTCGTTACCTACCACTTCACTTCCATTTTCTGCACGCAATAGACCAGAATTTTCGCAGCAGTGGTCGTCAAACTTTTTTACTCGAGAAAAAATACTGACATTCTGGGGCGACGCCTCGGACCGCACAGGTATCGGTCGTATTACTAAATAGTTACCTACATAAATTAGTATTTTATGAGCCCCTAATATACCACCTATAGTAAGCGAGCGGCAATTTGACAGTTGGCAGCCAAGCACCGATCGTTAAAAGTCGGCACCTTTCGAAACATTTCGTGTCGACTGTTCTCTGTTTCACTTTCCTGCTCATCCACAGCGGCGCCAAAGTTGTAACAACGTACTTGCCTCACAACGTGTTGTGTTTTCTATGTGAGCGGGTGATTACCGGTAGCTGCTTAATAACAGTAATTATATTTAAATGCATTATGCAACACGAGAAATGCTTATTAACTGTTTCTAAACTTATTTTTCTTCTACACGTTGCGTTGTATTACAACAGTATTAATTTCATATTCCTCGGCACATACATGTGCCGCATTCCAGCAAGATCGTCTATACAGTCTGGTCCACTGACAGCGACCGGGCCAAATATCTCACGAAATAAGCAACAAACGAAAAAACTACAAAGAACGAAACTCGTCTAGCTTGAAGGGGGAAACCGGATGACGCTAAGGTTGGCCCCCTAGATGGCGCTGCCATAGGTCAAACGGAAATCAACTGCGTTTTTTTTAAATAGGAACCCCCATTTTTATTATATATTCGTGTGGTACGTAAAATATGAATGTTATAATTGGAGCACTTTTTTCGCTTTGTGATAGATGGTACTGTAACAGTCACAAACATATGGCTCACAATTTTAGACGAACAGTTGGTAACAGCTAGGTTTTTTAAATTAAAATACAGAACGTCGGTACGTTTGAACATTTTATTTCGTTTGTTCCAATGTGATACATGTACCTATGTGATTTATCATTTCTGAGAACGCATGCTGTTACAGCGTGATTACCTGTAAATACCAGATGAATGCAATAAATGGTCAAAATGACGTCCGTCAACTTCAATGCATTTGGCAATGCCGGTATGTGTAACGACATTCCTCTGAACAGTGAGTAGTTCGCCTTCCGTAATGTTCGCACATGCATTGACAATGCGCTCACGCATGTTGTCAGGCGTTGTCGGTGGATCATGATAGCAAAATATCCTTCAACTTTCCCCACAGAAAGAAACCCGCGGACGTCAGATCCGCTGAACGTCCGCTTCGACGACCAATCCACCTGTCATGAAATATGCTATTCGATACCGCTTCAACCGCTCGCGAGCTATGTGCCATCATGGTGTACGTACATCGCCATTCTGTCAAGCAGTAAAACATCTTGTAGTAACATCGGTAGAACATACGTAGGAAATCAGCATACATTGCACCATTTACATTGCCATCGATAAAATGGGGGCCAATTATCCTTCCTCCCATAATGCCGCACCATACATTAACCCACCAAGGTCGCTGATGTTTCACTTGTCGCAGCCATCGTGGATTTTCCGTTGCCCTATAGTGCGTATTACGCTGGTTTACGTTACCGGTGTTGGTGAATGACACTTCGTCGCTAAATAGAACGCGTGCAAAAAATATGTCATCGTCCCGTAATTTCTCTTGGGCCCTGTGGCAGAGCCGGCCGGAGTGGCCGTGCGGTTCTAGGCGCTACAGTCTGGAACCGAGCGACCGCTACGGTCGCAGGTTCGAATCCTGCCTCGGGCATGGATGTGTGTAATGTCCTTAGGTTAGTTAGGTTTAATTAGTTCTAAGTTCTAGGCGACTGATGACCTCCAAAGTTAAGTCGCATAGTGCTCAGAGCCATTTTGAACCCTGTGGCAGAACTGTACACGACGTTCAAAGTCGTCGCCATGCAATTCCTGGTGCATAGAAATATTGTACGAATGCAATGGATGTTGATGTAGCATTCTCAACACCGACGTTTTTGAGATTCCCGGCTCTCGCGCAATTTGTCTGCTACTGATGTGCGGATTAGCCGCGACAACAGCTACACCACCTACTTGGGCATCATCTTTTTTTGCAAATCGTGGTTGACGTTTCACATGTACCTGAACACTTCCTGTTTCCTTAAATAACATAACTATCCGGCGAACGGCCCGGACACTTGGATGATGTCGTCCAGGATACCGAGCAGCATACATAGCACACGCCCGTTGGGCATTTTGATCATAATAGACATACATCAACACTTATTTCGTGAGATATTTGGTCCGATCACGATCAATGGACCACCCTGTATAAATCACGAATCCGTGTTACTTCCGTATCAAAATTTATACCACAGCAGTACATCGGTAGGAGTCGCGCACGTCAGTGAGTTGTTACTACTGGCAGACAAACAATAAAACATTCTCCCTCTCACATCCTCTGATCTCGTAGTGGTAACGCCACTCCTCTGCCCCTGACATAAGCTGTCAATTTTATTCAGCTCATGTCCGAATTCACCAGCTTCAGTTAAAAGTAAGCACATCTTTAAAGTATTACTGTCTCTGTAATTATATTTGTTTGTTACTGGCCAGGAAAACTACGCTCGTAAGAACCTCTTAACGTTAGTTGAGGTTTTTGGATTCGGTTGTTAGAAGCATTTTCTGTTCTTCATATACATAAACTGAGGATGAGTGCTCGCTTCTGCCTGCATATTCGGGCTAGTCTCAAGGACTACTGTAGTGATTTGGATCGGGTTTTGACTGCCAGATAAACTGATTCACCAGGAAGATTTGTGTGTATAATTTTACAAATATATCGTTAAAATTGGATTGAAAACGATGCCATTGCCACATAACTGTACTGTCACCGCATCTGCAGACAACAGTGCAGCTTCAGCAGAATCTGAGTCTGATCTGGCGGTTTACCAGTAAAGCGCGTGCCTGAAAACCGAAAGCTCGCGGAATTTAATCCGATCGGACCACGGATTTTTCACTGTCTTATAACCTAGCATACATCTCTCAATGAAGCAGGAAATCGCCAGAGGCAGAATGAAGTTCGGATTCCATATCAAACGGTATAGTAGAAGTATAGTAGAACGGTATAGTAGTGGACTAGTGGTAAAGTGCATGCTTGGTAACGGAAGCGTCGTGGTATCGAATGCTTAAATAATTGATATGAAACTCATGATATTCAGTTAACTAACGTTGTTCTCTAACTTTTAATCATTACTCTATCGAGTGCCCCTTCAAATAAATTACGGCTTTCAAGTGGTCCGGTCGTTGATACTTTGCGTTACCAGTGCGAAACCGGGGCGGATCGCTAATACGAGTAAAATATGACTGAGACCTACTAAGGAGACTGCCTACACTAGGCTTGTCCGTCCTCTTTTAGAATACTGCTGCGCGGTGTGGCATCCTTACCAGATAGGATTGACGCAGTACATCGAAAAAGATCAAAGAAGGCCAGCATGTTTTGAATTATCGCGAAATATGGGAGAGAGTATCACTGAAGTGATACAGGGTTTGGGCTGGACGTCATTAAAAAAAGGCGTTTTTCGTTGTGACGGAGTATTCTCACGAAATTCCAATCACCAACTTTCTCCTCCGAATGAGAAAATATTTTGTTGACACCGACCTACATAGGGAGAAACTATCACCCTGATAAAACAAGGGAAATTAGAGCTGGTACGGAAAAATGTAGGTATTCGTTCATTCCGCGCGCTATACCAGATTGTAATAATAGAAAATTATGTAGATGGTTTGATGAACCCTCTCCCAGGCACTTAAATGTGATTTGCTGAGTATCCAGGTAGATGTAGATGAAGATATAGATGAGATCCGCGAGCTGCACGGATATTTGATTTGAGGTACATGCGGCCCACGGACCATAATTTGACAACCACTGATTTACAGGCTTCTTACATTTGAATCAAATTATACCTAATTTCCCAAAAACGCCAAAATATCCTAATGCTGATTACAAGTATAACGAAATAACTTCAACTGGCGACGCTCTCTACTTTCCAAGAAAAACATTAGCAGGAGCAGAGCAGTTGGTAAAAATGTGCAGTGGTTATACATTTCCTGGAGTGTTTCGAGATGTATACTGACGGTATCGAAACCACAGCTGAAGGCAGAGTGGGTTCCGCATTCCTATGTCCATGGAGAGGATGCAAGAAATTGATTCCCCTCCCCAGTGAGATACCGGGTGATTATAATTAAAGTGCAGCAACTCACATGCGTCGTATGGTAGCGAAACTTGGTACACATGGTAATGCGTTAATGTGGAACTGATTTATACTGGAAAAAATTAGTTCTAATTTTGGCTAGCAGCTGCAAATGTGGCGTTGCACACTGTTTGTACGGCAGTGAGACATAAAACAGATCGATAATAAGTTGTCAGAGTGCAGGACAAGTAAAAGAGAAAAAGAAAAGGAAACTTCCCACGCCAAATTGTGGGTGCTTTGGTTTACATTAATCAACCGTGTATGTTTGATGTCATGTATGTATGAGTTCTGACCCAGTGCTTATGCGAAAGCGTACATCCATTGTTATAATAATTTTAGCTTATCCAAAGGGACAAACGAGATGTACATCATCATGTCGGTTAAATATGATAACAAAATTGTTTATCTACACCTTCAAAACATTTTTGTAATGAATATTGTGTTTCACGGCATTTTAATTATTACGTAATGGCATTTTCGTACTATTACTATTTTTGTATGTTTGACTCCTTAGTCTTAACGTAACAGTTTACATAAGTCACGAATGTTGTACTTCTAACTTCCAGCGCCAGATGGTGGGTACTATGTTTTTCAAAAACTGTGTTATACATTTCATGTTATTCATATATTATTCTCTTTCCTTTTCTTTTTCTCTTTTGCTTGTCCTGCACTCTGACAACTTATTATCGATCTGTTTTATGTTTTGTAAGTTGTTTTTTTAAAATACAATACGCCAGTGTATTTTAGATGTTTCCTTCCCCCTTCGTCTGTTATGTTTTTTACGTACCTTTTTAAATTTGAATTACTTCATGAGTCACAAATGCACAAGAGGTATTTTGTGTTAATATCTTGCAAAACAAGTAATATTAAGTCTTCACGTGACACATGTCACATAGTGGGCGTTCCAAGCCCTGTCACACGGAGGTCTGCTGTACAGGCTCAGTTTATGTGATCGCTCAAAGCTTGTGGATATAGCTTGATACCAGTGCCTACCAATTTTAATTGTATATTACAGGTATGTTCCTAGCAACTGTTATGTTCATACGCAGGTGTAGTTGTGATTTTCGGTTTTATACTCTCTAGCCGGCCGGAGTGGCCGAGCGGTTCTAGGCGCTACAGTCTGGAACCGCGCGACCGCTACGGTCGCAGGTTCGAATCCTGCCTCGGACATGGATTTGTGTGATGTCCTTAGGTTAGTTAGGTTTAAGTAGTTCTAAGTTCTAGGCGACTGATGACGTTTGAAGTTAAGTACCATAGTGCTCAGAGCCATTTGAACCATTTTTTTATACTCTCTGGTCGTTATGTGAAAACTTTTAACTTCTAGAACTGAGGATGGTCACTAAGTGACTGAAAATCGATTTTGCTGACAATAAAACAACAAAATGCGGCCAATGCTGATTTTCCTTCCAATTCTATCCACTATTTGGTCGTGGTGCACACAACACGCCATGGAGTCGCCAATCAATTAATCTATTGTTATACTAAGTGGTTTATGACCACATTGGGGTTGAGTTATAACCCCCTGGGGATAACCCATCCTTCTGAGAAACTGTCCACCCCACACCCTCCACCTCCTCCTCTCCCACCCAAATGCAATAGAGACGCCAGTCCTGGGACACCTTTTTTGTCACCCTTCCACAGTTCAGTTCTAAGCCACTTTTCTCCCTCATGGGAAATCTACATCTACATCTACATCCACACTCCGCAAGCCACCTGACGGTGTGTGGCGGAGGGTACCTTGAGTACCTCTATCGGTTCTCCCTTCTATTCCAGTCTCGTATTGTTCGCGGAAAGAAAGGCTGTCGGTATGCCTCTGTGTGGGCTCTAATCTCTCTGATTTTATCCTCATGGTCTCTTCGCGAGATATATGTAGGAGGGAGCAATATACTGCTTGACTCTTCGGTGAAGGTATGTTCTCGAAACTTCAACAAAAGCCCATACCGAGCTACTGAGCGTCTCTCCTGCAGAGTCTTCCACTGGAGTTTATCTATCATCTCCGTAACGCTTTCGCAATTAGTAAATGATCCTATAACGAAGCGCGCTGCTCTCCGTTGGACCTTCTCTATCTCTTCTATCAACCCTATCTGGTACGGATCCCCCACCACAAGCAGCGGGCGA
The DNA here is from genome assembly GCF_023864345.2 of Schistocerca serialis cubense. Lineage (NCBI taxonomy): Eukaryota > Metazoa > Arthropoda > Insecta > Orthoptera > Acrididae > Schistocerca > Schistocerca serialis. Next base: position 784,850,982 of record NC_064642.1, read on the forward strand.
CAAGCGTACTGTAACCTACTTCCTTTGTTTTCGGAATCCCGCCAACCCTCCCCTCCTCTCCCCAACTGCACCCTCCCACTTTCCCTCCCTTCCCTTCCACTTCTGAATTACTGGGAAAAAGACGCAGCCTGTGCTTAGATGCTGGAGAGGATGGATGTCATGACGCTAAATTCAAATCAGTGATAGTTACATTGCAGAACATATATCGTTTATTTATAAAACTCATTTTACATATTTTTTAATTAATCATTTTTTGAGAGACTAAATTCCTCCCCTCTCCTCCCCCACTTGTCAACTGGCGTAAAAAGGCTAGAGAGAAAGGCACTCCCTTTATTTTTGGTAGGAAATGTGTTCAGTTGACAAGATGTTGAGAGAGGAGCTTAATAAGTGTATTACCTGTACGTATACAACTGAGGATGTGTCCATAGCCTCCTACATAAAGAATGGAAGGAGGTGATAATGGATGAGTGTAGGGAGAATATTTTTCAGCAACTAATGGCGAATCAGTAGGATGTGTTGAGGATGATTTCCCAGCTCACCGAGACTATTGCAGTACTGCAGCTGTTCATATTTTTTGAAATGGCCTCTCAATCCACAGCACAGAAGATAACTTTGTTCTGTTGCATTACTCCGGACTGAATGAACCAGAGGAGCTTGTCTTGATGCATGGGGCTCGACTGAGGACACTTAAAATGGGTTTCGTTCCACTGGGAACCAACAGGAACGCTGCATTCCTCCCTCCCCCATCTGCAAATTGGAGGGTACCAAAAGGAATGCTGAATCTAGTAAAGTAATCATGACGTCAGCGGGTGGGGCAGCTTCCCAGGTTCATGTCATAGTCAGTCAGTGTAAGAACCATGAAGTGCTAAAAGCAACTAAGATTAACACCCACCTCCGCCTCACACAAGAAACTTAAAATTAAGAGCTTGTGGTTTAGCTCCATGCCTTTGTTCAGCTCCATGTCTTTTGTGTGTGGAATACTCATTGTTTCTTCTTCTTCTTTGTTCAGTGAGCTCTGACGTGTCCAGGCCAGCAGGAACCACCGCCAGTTCATCCGGACCTGCAGCGATCTCCGGCCCATCATGACCACCAGCAGCAGCAGCAGCAGGACCGTGGGATACTGTAGCACACTTGACCAGCATGTTGAAGCGGGACAATGAGCTGCTATTACTCATCCCGCTCCTCGATTTGTGTAATGAAGACATCCATCCAGTACCTGACTCTCGGAAGAATTGTGCTAGGGACCCTATACCATACAGTGCAGGTCAATATTGGTCTCTGACACACACGCCATCCCGTAACATTCCAGTGTTACTGCAAGGAAGCGTGTTTATGTGGCAGATGAGAAGTTACCGATTTATCCCGCTGCTCAACTGCTTTCACGTCAACTTATAATTTAACAGTTAGCTGTTCAAAGCGCTTAAATATTGGTATAAAAGCATCAGTGGACAGTGACTGGCGTGACTGGCGTGTTGTGTTAGAAATTGAAAATGGATTGAGAAGAGCTAAAGCTGGTTTACAGAGTTGGAATGGGATGAACTGCCGACGATTTAGAGCACTGCACTAATACGGTGCCAAAAGGAGAAGCTAAAGGAACACCATTCAGTTTGAGAGAAATACAAGCTGAATTCTGTGAACAAAAGAAAGTTTTATGTACTAAACTCTGCACAGGTCTGAAGATAAAGATGGAACCAGTTGATTTTTTTGATGTAGTGCACCCAATGTATGGCTGGTAAATAAAAATATGTCTGGTACAGCAAATCATGTTTATTTTTTTTCATACTGCTCATAATAATGTTATTGCTACCTGTATTCTCACTACAGTGTCTAGTACATGGCAGCAGCACCGAGCTGTCTGAATCACCTCGTCACCACAGTCAACGTCTCCAGTCATTGTTAAACTAAATGACAGATGGTACTTTCATGTGTATATATACTCTATGAGCATTGCAGCTCAGTTGGTGACATGTATATATATGTATATAAATACCTATTGCACTCCAAAAACTGACGTGTTGGTATGATGGCGGGGTGAGTGAAATGTCAGAACTTTGTTGTAAGTGACTGGTCCTGTGATGGTGTGGAAGAGGACCCGAAGCAGAATGGGATATTTCTACCCAGTAATACACAGGTGATAACTGTAGCTCAACTGAGCTGCAACAAGACAAATGTTCTCATGTCACTGCTAACAGACCCGAATGGAATCTGCTTTGACTCGTATGTGTATTTTCAAAAACGTTATTTTGGCCCTAGTACCAGCTCCTGGAAAAGAAACTGCAAGAATTCGATAACGCACATGACATTTAGTCAAAGCAGTCAAGTCCCTCCTCCAGAAAAAGTAAAGCCAAACACCGTATTCATATTTGATGGTGTTGCTGTGGAAAATCAGGATCAAATTCGACGATATTTCTGTTTTGGTCGTCATATGGGCCTTGACGTATTTTATTTGAGTCAGATATATTCCAGAATACCGAAACAGCTGGTGAGGGACAATGCAAACCTCATCATAGCCTTCAAACAAGATACTGTGAATTTAAAGCACATTTACCATGCTCATGTAGAAACTGACATGTCACTCAATCAATCTGTAATGATATGTGGAGATTGCTGGAATCACACACAGTACAGGTTTCTTGTTATTGATAAATTATGAAAACTGTATAACATTAAGTATAGACGAAACTTGCGGGGGTTTCTTTATAAATAGCTATGAGAAAAAGTGATGAGTTGAAAAATGGTTCAAATGACTCTAAACACTATGGGACTTAACATCTGAGGTCATCAGTCCCCTAGACTTAGAACTACTTTAACCTAAATAACCTAAAGACATCACACATATCCATGCCCGAGGCACGATTCGAACCTGCGACCATAGCAGCAGCGCGGTTCTGGACTGAAGCGCCTGGAACCGCTCTGCCACAGCGGCCGGCTAGGTGAGTTCATTAGTTAACATCACAAAACAGATAAGTTTGCTTGTATGTAAGGCACTCACCCCAAGAGACAGATGTGCACAGACAGAGAATGCGTCTGTAGATACATGGAAAATTTCAGCCACTCGAACACATATCGAGACTGAAACTGATTAACGACTTCGATCTAGGGTTAAGGAACTAGGGACATGCAGCCGGATGATTCTGAGAAAGGAGGTAGTCGACTTATCTGTGAAGTTTGATAGAATTTAAACGAATGTACACAACTTAACTGTAAAGATTGATAGAATTGGACGGAATGTTATAGGGTGCACCCTGCAAAGGAGTCTACTTATTATTCAGGAAGATAACGACTAAATATAAGGTCATTGCGGCAAATTAGGTTGTTCGAGAGAAATTATGACTGCTAAAGTCAGGACATTTTTATCGAGAGCAGACACTGAGAGAAACCCTTAGCCAGTTACTGAATCTCTCGATGAACTCTTAGCGCATTTACGCAATGACGACAGCGTTGCTGATTTCATTAACTGTCACAGTGGTGCTAGGATAGACAAAACATTTGGTGTCAGTGGTGAAAAACCGTACATGTTGGGCACCCAGCCTGTAAGTTTAAAAGAAAAAACCATACAGATAGGTGACAGGGAATTTCAGAGAACAACTGGCCTAATTAAACCTCTTCTACTGAATCCCAGAAAAACAGTAAATTATTCACCCAAAAATATTGTGATAGGATGAAATACTGCAGTTGACTGGTGTACATCAGAAAGTGGGAAACTGGTGACGTGCGAAATACAGAACCATTACAAAACCTCTATTAGATGTTCGATACAGTATTGGTGATGGTATTGACATCCAGCAGAAAAGAGTAAGCAATCGATCCCACAGTATATATGCAACGACGGTCCCAGTGAGCTAAAAGATAGACTGCGGCTCATGGCATCAGCTGCTGCTGGTAATACTGCTTATTTGAAGCTCCAAGCTTAGAGAGAGGCTTATATTAAAAAATGTATGGTGACAGTAATTCAAGAGCTGCTCAAAGCAGGACACAAAACATACCCTCGTAGGCATGTTATGATTAAAGGTCTGCATGACTTATGGCAGGCTAATCTTGTAGATAAGTGGAAGTATTCTTTCTCAAATAATGGATTCAAATATATTTAATGGTCATTGATACATACTCCTAATTTGCCTGGGAATTTTCTGTGAAAACAAAAATGGTGAGAGATGTCGCAGAGGTGTTTGAACATTTGTTGCTGAGAGTGACGAATCGATGCCCGGGCAACCTCCAAACTGATCATGCTGGAGAGTTTTACAATAGGTATTTCAAGACTGTGATCGATAGGTATGTAATACATCACTACTCAACATTCACCTACCTGAAGGCAAGTATCATGAAATGTTCGAACAGAAAAATAAAAACTCAAATATGGATGCATTTTAATCTTCACAGCTCATACAAATGGATGAATATCGTCGCAGAAATAGTTGCACAGTGTAATCCAACCAAGCATAGCAGAATAAAAATGAAACTAATCAAACAAACATAGAATAATAAAAATGAAAACAATCGACGCTCATGATAATGAACTACCGATAATGAATACTATCGTATTAAATTATTTTGTCCACATAAACTTAAATTTAATGTAGGTTTTTTTGAAAGATATCTAAAAGAGAAGACGTCATTTGAGAAGTCATACCTTTCAAACTGGTAGAATGAGATGCTCACAGTTTGAAAAATGCAGAGACCAAATCCCAGAACTTACATCTTAAAGGATAGAAATGGCACTGAAATTTCAGGATGCTTTTACAAAGAGGAAATACAGAAGAGTTCAGAACCACATGAGTTTCTCATAGAGCGTGGCATAAGGTGTTGAGGGAATACATCACCAGTTAAATGGCTTGTTTTTCCTGCAACCAAAGCTGCTGGACTGACTCCTGACAATTTGCTGTATAATGGGGTACGCGGAGCAGAGTCAGCACAATAGCATAACACGCATGATAGGAGACACATTCTAGATGGTGGTGGTATTCTCGACAAACTTCCAGCTGAATTGCACATTCTGGGGCACAATTACTGTGGACCTGGTTTTATTTATTTATTTAATCGCATGGCTATGACACCCCGTCGGGAAGGCCGTTCGCCGTGTGCCGGTCTTTCAATTTGACGCCACTTCAGGCTCCTGCAGTCGATGAGGATGATAGGATGATAATGAGGACAGCGCAACACCCAGTCTCTGGGCTAAGAAAATTCCCCGACCCCGCCGGGAATCGAACCCGGGCCCAGAGGATTGACAATCCGTCACGCTGGCCATTCAGCTACCGGGGGCAGACTGTGGACCTCGTAAAAGGCTTCAAAAACGGTTGGCTTTTCGTGATAAGGGGATTAATCTGCTTGATGAGGCGTAAGCTCTCCTAGAACGTCATGTTGCGGATCGAATTTTATCTGATAAAGCCAGGGAAATATGGGCGGGAACGTATATTGGTATGGGGCAGCGCATTGTAGTATTTTTAGTCGAAAAAACCATGCGTAGTAAAATTAAGTTGGGCTTGGGTGTGAACTGTAAACAAGTAATTAACGGCGCACGTCGTGCACTGAATAACAAGAAGAAGAAGACAACGACGACGAAGAAGAAGAAGCCATGGCAGGTGTGTTTAAAGAGCTGTATCTTAACAGCAATAAACGCAGGTAAAAGCGCCCTGAAGCATAAAGGACTGGTTAAAGCACCCCAGAATCTGCCAGTACCAAAGACATCAGGTGAGATTATCCTCTTCCTCATTCCTGCCCTCCCACGTATCTCAGCGATGGGTTCACTGACTGGTGGTGCACAGCTATCGCCAGAACAGTCATGAACGCATAGAACTCTCTGGAGCAGCCAGAGAAAGCAAGAATACACAACCACATGATTGAAGCAGCAGCCCTCGGGAAAGTACTATACCTGAAACCATACAAGAAAGGTCTTCATAAATAAAAGAAGCCCATTAGCTATCCTACCAAACAGATCCGTTACTAATACAGACCTGCTCAAGTATGTTAGAAAAAAAAATTCAGCATTCTAAGATTCCATGGTGTGTTTATGTGGGATACATAAATCTGGAGAGTGAGGAACTGTAAATTTAGATTTTACTGTGGTACCAGGAACCAATTGGGTAGCGTATATTAAGAAAATAACATCTTCTATTTCGACTCATTTGGAGACCTACAGCCATCAGAAGAGCTACACCGACAGAAGATGTGTGTTCTACAATTTTCATCGCCACCAACACTGTAATATTTACTTGTGTGGGCATCTGTGCATCATCTTCCTCCTAAAGTTTACGAAGATGGGTAAAGAAGGAGGTGCATTAAACATCCACTCATCAGTAGAAGTTCAGATGGACTGTCATATACACTGACTTTAAAAGAATAATAGTCAGTATTACACGCAAATTACATCCTACCAATTGAATTAAGCTATAGGTAATGGAGCATTGCACTGATTGGACTGGAGATATACAACAACATTCCGAATATCACTGAGGCTAACAATAAACTTCATTTCGCAATTAATGGTAGAACAGAAATTGTGGAAACAGAACCTGGTGCGTACGATACTGACGATTTAAATGATGTTTTAAAACGATTTGAAAAGGGTTTATGCTACGTGCAAACATCAATACACTTAAATCTGAAATAAAGACACTGAATACGGCGATTGACTTTCAGCAGGAAGGTTCAATAGGACGGCTACTGGATTTCACAAAGGGCAGGTTTTCACAGATCCTACCAGTCAGTAGTTATACATCCTGTCAGTATAACCCATGTTGAGTGTAACACTGCAACAAACTTTTATCTCAACAATAGATTGATTCATACAATATACGAATTCTTTCCATCAGCTGGAACAGGCTATAAAGTCTTTGAGACACCTACATACGCTACCTACCTTCTAGTCACAGTTTAGACATTGGACTATGCAGAGCTGCATATTGTGAACCAAGATAACCAAGTGCGTGGCAAGGAAATCATTGTACAACTACATCTAACGTGGACCGAACAGCGACCTCGAATATGCAGCAATGTGTCAGGACCGGAAGCGGTGGCGACCTTCAACTGGCTACGATCTGCAGTGGACCCAACAAATCTCTCGACGATAATAAAGACCCCGTCTTGCTGGGAGACCACAAGCGGCGGCAGCGACCTCAGCCAACCGGCACATGTCGAAGGAAGAAGCGACGATCTTTAACTTGCTGGACCAGAAGTGGCAGTGACGACTTTCAACTGGATTCGCAGCAGCTTCCCTGCGTCCTCATATTTTCAAAGACAGCAGGGGCAATGCAGAGTGCGGCACTTCACAACAGAACAGCAACGTGATAACACGTCCGAACTACGAGTTTCTTTCGGCTGATATACGAGTAACTAGCCCAGTGGAATACGACGAGTGCACTATATGCCAGGAATACTTCTCGGATAAACCTTATGCTTCAACCACATTTAATAAGAACAATAAAATTAAGATTATCATCCAGCACTAAGGCGCTTTAATCCTTCCAAGAAGGAGTTTCATATATCTTGATGGGTCATTTGCGAAAAGGGACGGTACTGCTGCAGTGGCATCGAACCCTGCACGTAATGCTTTAGCGTTTCTGCTTCATGAGATACAATATGAACTTAATGGGGTCGGTTGGTCATACATGCAATGTAGGCATAGCATCTACTCTTAAAACGTATTTCTCTGCTTCTCCATCGGATCTGAATGATTTATAAAATTCTGGATGGTTTATTGAAGAGCCAGTGGGTAGAACAATGGAAGAGACCAAAAGATTTACAGCTTGTATACCTCTAAAACTGCTTATGGCATACTTTGAAGACATGTGGAGAATTGTTCTGAATCCTGACAGGAACTTGTCCTAGCATGGAAAGCAACGGATAACAATTCATACATTTATAAAATTCCACACATCACTGTATCAGACAAGCAGCATTTGAAGCTTTTAAAAGTTCTGATTGCTGGTGTATTTATATCGTTATCTTTAGCTTCACAGGTGGTTTTCGATTACCCAGTGCTATCAACTGCAAGCAGATGTGGGCTATTAAAGCCTCTGCTCAACTGGAGACAGCCAGGTTAGTCGTACTTGCGTTTCAAACCAACAGAAGAGGGTATATAGCTAATTATTCCACAGAATTTGACAAACGCACGTTAAGAGTCTACCTACACTCTGAATTCTACCCATATTGTAATTTACACCAGCAGTGGAATGAAAATGTATACAGCCTAGCATATGACGTGTATGCTAGGTTCCGTCCTTCATATTATACTTATATCTGGACCTATAGATGTATGAACTGAACCTGAAGCTTTGGCAAATTTTCCAGGACACACTGAAACATGTAGTCTAGTTCTGACCGCTCACCAGTGTTGTGCAACGAGCTGTATACTTGAACAGGTGCTGAGTCATACCCAGAGCACCAGAGCATTTCACAATGGCATTCGAAGGTGCGAACACCATTGGACACACATCAATGATGCTGAGTGTAGACAGTTCATATTTGAAGAAGTTGCATTCATAGCGTACACAGAAGATGCCGGTATAACAGAGACATTCTCAGCAAACATTGCATCGCCAGGGTCTTTCAAGGATGTGAAGTGTGCTAAAACTGGATAACACGTTTCTACTACGGAATTCACTTGGATGTACCCTACAAAAGTATGGTAACCTCACTTCAGTTACTCGACCACACGAAGACAAGGAGAAAATCCCATGGATGCGTCGAATCTTCAATCTCGTTGCTATCCAAGACGTGGAAGTCTACAGGTGTCCTGCTCTCCGTCGACTCAAGAAGAAAATGTGTGAAAATAGTGCTGTGTCTGTTTATGAAAATGTAAAATTACTTTTAAGACAGATTAATAATAAATGAATTTTCACCTCACAATCTTTGTATGATTTCCTTTCACCCCGCTCCCACCTTGATACTATACAGCTTCGCCTAGATGCTACATCTGTGGTCTTCTTCAAGTAATGGTGATATAATTTTAGACATGTTTGCGATATATCTTGGGAAACGGACACTGTCACGTGCCTCCTCCTCCCATAAGCGCCCCCCCCCCCCCATAAGCCAACCATTCCAAATACTTTCTTATTATCCATGTTAAACTTCACCTTCATGTTCAAAACTAATGTTATTTGTGTACCACACACCCTTTATATATACAGTTGGGATAGGTTTTTTGCAGATAACAACAACAAACACGTACGGTAACTCTCGTTTATTCAGTTGCCACAGATACAATTTGATTCTTCGGAAACAATTTGGTTCTTGAGGTACAGTTTGGTTCTTGAGATGCAATTTGGTTTTAATATTCCAATGCAGAGATACGTTTTTTACACAATAAAAAAATTCACTGGTAGTAATGTTTGCAATTTTCAGATATATAGCTCTACACTCACACTAACACAGAGATACAACAACAAGAACAATTCTGATGGACTGTGAACTATGTATATATACATCTACAATTAAAAACTAATCAGAATTGGATGGCTTGTGGCAGGTAAAATTTAGAACTATTCTATTTACATGATGTGCAAGGTGAGTATATATATTTCTGCCATACAATTTTTTTGTCGATGCTGGCGGTGTACAGATAATTTACAAGTACTACTTTTGTTCACGAACATGGTGCACAGATACCTTCTTACATGGTGTATATCTACAAGTGTATACAGTACAGATTCCCCACAGATATGGTGTACGTAAATAAATAAAGAAATATTTACATGACACACGCACACACACCGACACACACACATACACACACATGTATGCAGACGCATGAGCACAATAACTTACACTATGGTAAAAGGGTCATATTACTCTGCAACATTTACACCCAATCTCCCTCTCCCCCTCACATACAATCAGAGTCCCCCAACCACCTCTCTCTCTCAACAAGTGAATAATGTGTGTCCATGAATAACCCTTTTATCATCATGAGGTGATAGGCCGATTTTAGATTCCAGCACAATGTAAAATCCTCTCGATCAAATACTACTTTGCTGCACCATATGCTGCAGCTGCAGCGAAGCACCTCGAGTACTATTGTACACGCCGCTTCTCAACTTGTGACCCATTCGTTTCATCTTTCTTTAGAGTGATAACCTTCTTGTTCTGTGGAACAATACCATAATGATTGTCGGCCGTGTATGAATACGTGTCAAATTCTTCACTGTGGCTCCTCACTGCTTCATATGGATTTTTTTTTTTTTTAGGCCAACTCGAAAGTTCTACTACCACTTCCACATAAGGATTAGTTTTCACTCAAGTGAAGTCTCGCAGGATGTGGGTACTGCGATGTTTGCGTACGTCTGGTTAATGTTAACCATTAATACGCGCTCATCTGGAGATAGATGGGGTCGAAAATCGAGCAACGGGTAGCGGTTTGAAGGGCAGAGGAGGGAAACAAGTGCCAAGGCAAACGCCATGGGAAGAAAACGTCTGCGACACTTAGGTCGAGTGGTAAGAGCAGTAGAGGGTGTTTTGCTGACTTATTCAGGTCATACAAGCGTAAGTTATTGTAATAGCGTGTATCGTGCAAGAGGATACCGTGTCAGTGCCATTGGTCGCTATGATAACTAAGGAGTCTGGTGCAGCAGCGCAGTGCGTTGCCTTGAGACCTCTGCGGCGCTGTGTAGTCAGTGATTTGGCACAGCATCATCAGGCTGGTGCTGAACGGCGGCACTGTGTGATCAAAGGGAGCTGCCGCCCCGTGGCTGCTGGCTCGGGCTTGCGTCCGCTATCACGGGAAGACGTCCGTGCAGTGGCGCTCACAACGCCGTGTGGGTGGCTAAATAGCGAACTAACTAGTATGCTGGTTGAGTAGCGGCAGAACAGGAATTTTTACGACGTACTACTTTGTATGTGTAGACCAGTTTATGGCTTTCTTTCACTATCAGTTTCAGCAATGTGTAATTGAGGCAATTTTCATCGATATTTCTTCTGAAGATACCCTGTTTTATCACAATTCATTGATGTTTTCCGGTGTGTGTGCTTTTATACCTGCACATATGAAATTTTTATATCTGTAGCAAGCACGGAATTATTAGAAGAGGCTCTTTTTCGTCGCAGTATTCCAGATGTGTTCCTGCGTCTAGTTCCAATTTTTCCGCATTACGCGGTGGGTTACAAAGCGTTTTTCGGTGTGTAGGCGAAATTATGTTTTTTTTTTTTTTTTTTTTTTTGTTTCAGTTATCAATATTTGAGCATTTTTCTACCTGTGGGCGAGTGCTTATTCATGATAGCGTTCTTCTATTGTTCCACCAATTTCAAGCAGTTGTCTTTGTTTGAATTTCCGACAGCAAGGCTGTAGGGTGATTGTCAGCTCGGTTTCCCTGCCAAAACAAAGAAAATTCTTCCAGATGCGGTTAAAGCACAATTTCCTGCCAGCAATGGCCCATACACCAAAGCGAGCAATTCTGGTTCATTCAGTCTGGGTTAGTCCATAGGACGAAGTTGTCTCCAGCCCTGTGGATTGACTGGCCATTTCGAAAAAAATACGAACAGCTCCAGCACAGGCAATAGTCTCTATGAGTTGTGAAATGCATCCCCAACCTATCACACTGTATCACCATTATTTGCTGAAAAATATTCCCCCTACACTCATCCATTATCACCTCTTTCCATTCCTCATGTAGCAAGCTATGGATGCAGTCCTCAGCTGTATGCTTACAAGCAATACACTTATTAAACTCATCTCTCAACATCTTGTCAACTGAACACATTTGCCACCAAAAATGAAGACAGAACCATCCTCTCCTACTTTTCCCCCACCAACTCACAACTGGGTGAGGAAAGTAGAAGAGCCCTCTCTTTCGCAGACTGAGTGAATAAAGAATATGCAAACTTAATTTTATTAATAAACAATATACCGAGCGAGGTGGCGCAGTGGTTATCACACTGGACTCGCATTCGGGAGAATGACGGTTCAATCCCGCGTCCGGCGATCCTGATTTAGGTTTTCCATGATTTCCCTAGATCACTTCAGGCAAATGCCAGGATGGTTCCTTTGAAAGGACACAGCCGATTTCCTTCCCCATCCTTCCTTCATCCGAACTCTAATGACCTCGTTGTCGATGGGACGTTAAACTCTATTCTCCTCCTCCTCCTCCTCCAATAAGCAATATATCTTTTGCAATATAATTGACACTGATCTGCAGTTTGCATTGTGAGATCCTTCCTCTCCAGCTGCTCGACACAGATTGCATCTTTTTCCCACCAGTTCATAAGTGGGGGAGAGGAGGGGATGGCTGGGGAATTTCCCAGGAGGGGAAAAGAGGCTCAGAACTGAACTGGGGAGGGGTGACAAAAACAGTGTCTCAGGATCGGTATTCAATTTCCAAACGGATGGAGGAGGAGAAGGTAGAGTGGGTGGGGTGGATTGTTTCTCAGAATGATGGGTTATCCCCAGGGGCTCATAAATCAACCTCCATATGTTCATAAACCAATTAGCATAACAATAGATTAATTGGGGGAGGGGAGAAGTGGAGAGAACCACTTAGCAGCACAAAAGGTTAAGGGACACCTGGGTTGAGGAAGGGTGGGGGTTACATGAAGAACCACTTAGCAGAACAGTAGGTTAAGTGGAAGGCGAGGGGATGGGATGGTTTAATTTATCAATTTAATTAATTATCAATTTGATATCAAAAGTGTAGAATCGGCTGTACCCCATTATTGGCATGTTATAACGGTGGAAGGTATTGATGAGATTGCTGTTGCTGTAACTTTCCATGCAGTACGTCAACTGGGTAGTACTAGTGTAATGTCACAAGAATTGTCCATCCCAGGGTCTGCTTTACCAAAAGTTTTACAGTCTGTTTCACACTGGTACTTGTACAAGATCCAGATAGTGCAACAACTGAAACCTCATGATCTGCAGCAACATTCAAAATGGTTCAAATGGCTCTGAGCACTATGGGACTTAACTTCTGAGGTCATCAGTCTCCTAGAACTTAGAACTACTTAAACCTAACTAATCTAAGGACATCACACACATCCATGCCCGAGGCAGGATTCGAACCTGTGACGTAGCGGTCGCGCGGTTCCAGACTGTAGCTCCTAGAACCGCTCGGCCACCACGGCCGGCAGCAACATTCTGAATATGTTCTTCAGTTCCTGGTATGGGCAGAAGTTGATCATGTGTGTCCAGCGAAATATTCTGTGAAGTGTCAAGGCACGTTTTATGCCACATCATGCAGTGAACAGAGCACTGCCGAATCTGGGGTACTGTTAAACCACATGTTGTGCATGAAGAGCCATTGCACCGACTATATGTGATTGTGAACTGAGGATTCACAGGCACCTTTATTTCTGGTACATTCTTCTTTGAAGAGAATATACCCAGAGGGGCTGTCAGGTGTAATATCTGGTTATCAAGACTTGCTTGTACAACATGTGATCCCTGCTTTGGAAGAGCATAACTGTATGGAAGCCACTGTTTTCATGCAAGATCGGACAACACATGTCGCTCGCGCAGTGAAAGATCTGTTTAATGCAACTTTTCACGAATGTGTTATCTCCAATCGAGTGCATGGACTACAAGATCACCTGATCTGAATCCAAGTGACTTTTGGCTCTGGGGATATTTAAAAGAACACTTCTCCCAGGGTCACTTTCTGTATCTACCTGATCTGAGGACCAGTGTACAGGAACACATTACTCATATTCCACTGGAACTTCTGCGAGCAACAGTTGATCATGTCGTTTCACGGATGCAGCGTCTGGTTCTCATACTGAACCAATTGTGTAAGCGGTGGTTAACAATAGAATCAACATTATACCTTTGTCATATGTTTGACCTTTCCTGTCCACGTCTCGTTCGTAGTACATTATATATGGAAACATTTCTATATATCCTTCTTGCATTTACACCGCCAGATTTGCATCTGCTGGCCAAAATTAGAATTAATTTTTTCCCAGCGTAAACCGGTTCCACACATTAGCATATTATCAAGTTTCGCTGCCATACGATATTTACAGCCCACACTGGACCTCTGTGAGTAGCTGCACCTTAATTATAACCCCACACTAAATAGATTTCTTTTTTCGTAGAAGCCACAGCTATATATGCAGCTTTACGTTGCTTGCAGAGCCTCGCATTAAAAAAACAATTTGATTTTAACGTATTACAAACGCTTGCTCCACGATGTACCAGCCCTTCTCAATAAACATAATCCACTGGTAATGCACATTATAAAATGCACCAAAATAAACGAAAATTTAGAGAAGAAGGTGAACTAGATATAGATCAAGAGACACCGTACCATTAGAAATAATGGAATGGTCGATCACTTACTAACGTCTCATTTAAAAATATTTTATTACCACCTAAAGACTACGTTATATAGAAGAAAAATACGGCAATGGGAAGACGAATATCAACCATCGATACCTAGTAATGGGAAATATTGTGAACAAATACAGCCAAACATTCCCTCAAAGCTCCGAGTCCACGTAACTGAGACAAATAAAAAGTTTATAAGGTCTGTAATTTCCATCATACGCAATCATCGCTCATTTCTCAGCCACCTTCACCGAATTAAAAGAACGTGATTAACCTTATTGTTAATCTGATTGCTTATCAGCTGGAGATTTAAATTACGTACTCTTCGAATGTAAACTGTATGCAAACCATCACACTGATTTCCTGCTACAGTTAATCAGATCTCATCAACCATTACCTTCTCATATAGGCAGCTCTACTTCATCAAAATACACAGTCCAGTCACATCAGTGTGACCACATGTGTGAAGCCTGAATAACCACCTTTTGCGGCGTGGAACGCTGCGAGGCATACAAGAGGAGAGTCAGAGAGGTTCTGGAAGGTACAAGAGAGGGATGTGGAGCCATACCGACTCCAGTGCGTGGCCAACTGCGCTAGGTTTCTGAGATGAGCATCCATGGAACGAACTGTCAGATGGAGGTGGCCCCGCAGATTCTCGATTGACTTTAAATACGAGGCGTCTGGTACTCAGAGGAGTACGGTACACTCGACCTGGTGCCCTTCAAATCACGCACGTACGACGTCTGTTAGAAAAGCATGTCACCTTAGGCCACGAAAAAAACTGGCTTACTTGAAGCTCTCGTGTCCTGACACAGGATAAAGGGAAGTTAAGGGATTGTGTTCACTCAGCAATTTCCCAGCGGTGAGAAGCAAATGCAGAAAGACAAATTCCCAGTGAAGGCAGGTTGATGACTTGGATCAGTGCCAAACAATGTCACATGTCATCTACGAGAGACGCGGTTTTTGGGACTCGATAGGATGCTTGTAGAAAAAGACTCATGGAATTCAGGGGCCTGATTAACACTGTTAATTTTCGATCAGACTAGCTGCTACACTGAAGGCTAATTCCAAACATTATAAAAAGCAAAGGAGGCAATTGTTTGCACAACAGAAATCAGTGTCAGAGGTCACGGGTCAGGTGCTAACAGAAGTAGCTAACACTAGCAGCACGTTAAGTACAAACTAGAGAGCAGCACTCCAAGTGAAAAAAAACAGACATGTCGCAGCTTACCGAGGCTTGCCAAGAGCAACAGAGAGTCGGCGCCCCAGCGGTCTGACTCAGAACTTCTTCTGGGTTTTTAAAGAATCGTGGCGGCGCACCATTTCTCCCTTCTTACAGTCGACTCGCCAGTCCACGGACACTTAACAAGTTCTGGCCGCTCTGGCGAGTCGTTCTGCATCTCCAGGGCGTCTCTGGCCAACCACATTTAGATTTTTCCCCTACTCTTGCTCTGTAGGCAGGGATTCTTGTGGATTTTACATTAACAAACTCCAAGTTTGGATCAACAGCGTTCACCTGAAGGCTAAATGTCATTGTCACTCTTACTACGGCCAGCAGCAACACTTATACGTCACTCAGCCCCGCCCCCCGCCCTTCTGTGTGTGGGGACTGCTGTAGCAGCACTCTAATCTGTGTAAAGCCACTGACGCTGCAGTTCTCAGGAGCAAGTATCAAGCTTGCTGCCTCTGCTAAGACGGTCCTTTTCGTGGCCATCTTCTACAATGACGACTTACGACAGCGTCTAGGCGGTGATAAAATTATCAGTTAATTCTCTGAAATGAAGCTTCTCCCCTGGGACAGAAGCACAGAGCGTCTGCAATTAATCTAGAGT
Source organism: Schistocerca serialis cubense (assembly GCF_023864345.2). Classification (NCBI taxonomy): domain Eukaryota; kingdom Metazoa; phylum Arthropoda; class Insecta; order Orthoptera; family Acrididae; genus Schistocerca; species Schistocerca serialis. The sequence continues at coordinate 784,867,062 of NC_064642.1, forward strand.
TATTATTTATCTCCAGTAACCTAAACGCTATCACTTTTGCCTGCTCTCTGCATTGTAACTCTGATTTCCTACCTTGGAGTGCCCTTGATGCCTCCAAAGAACCTTAAGCGTAACGGTGTATAAGTCATTATGTTGTCAGCATATGACAAAACATTGGATACATAATCACCTTGAAAGCCCTTCCGTTGGAACTCCACACACTTGCTCCAGTGCTGCCGCCATTGTTGGAAGCATGCCGAAAAATCCTCTTTCGCAATTGACTTTAGCTCGTCAGTCGTTGCTGCCATAATGTCCACCCTTGTGTGAAATCGCGTTCCTTTCAATGGCGCCGTAAGTTTGGGGAACAGCCAGAAGTCGCAGGGGCCATATTAGGAGAGTAAGGAGCTTGCTAAAGCACAGAAATATGTTTTTTCGCCAAAAAAAGTCTGAATCAAGTGCGAGGAATGCGCTGGAGCATTGTCTGATGGAGGCACCAATTTCCTGTTGACAGGAAGTCCGGTTTCTTACGCTGCACAGCTTCACGTAAGCGACGGAGGACATCCCTACAGGACTCTCTGGTGATTGTTTGACCCTGTGGCGTGTAATCGTGGTGTACCACACCGCGGAATCAAAGAAAGCAGTCAGCATCACTTTGACGTTTCTGCGCATTTGGTGGGCTTCCTTTGGCCTTGGTGACGAGGAATGCTTACACTGTGATGACTGTGATTTGGTTTGCACAGTGGTTATGACGTTCACCAAGTGAGGGTCATTGTATGTGGTGTCCAGCATGGTCCTTTGAGACTTCAAAACGAAGTAACTTTTGTTCTGCCGTCAGCAGCTTCAGTACGGAATTCGCGGACACTCTCTTCGTGGCCAAATTTTCGGTCACAGGGGAATGTGCCGAAAAAATGGTCATGCCCATCTCTTCCGAAATTTCTCTGATAGTCACACGATGGTACCGCATTACCACAATGTTCATTTTGGCAATGACCTGGTCATTTTGGCATCTGATGGCCGACGAGCTTGGCTTGCTTTCCACCGATGTGCAGTCATCTTTAAACCAAAATCTGTGTGATGCCCACAGCATCGTCACCGAAAGCCGTTGAATCTTCCGAATACTTTCCTCCTGGCTTTCACCCAATTTGTGGCAAAATTTGACGCAGTAGCGCTGCTCCAGTCGTTCCGTCATTTCCATTGCAATGAAAAACCGACGCAAGCATTATACACTACCTCGCTCAACTGCTGCTTGCCAGCAACTGACGCTATCGACAAGCGGAAAAAAATCACGTATGTGCACGAAGATTCAGGATCAGCTCATGCAAGGGCGCTATATTTAAACCCATCAGACGTTCGGAAAAATAAAGTCGGACACCTTTGAAACAGACCTCATACACTGCGAGCTGTGTGACACGTTGCACTGTCCTACATCTACATCTACATTTATATACCGCAAGCCACCCAACGGTGTGTGGCGGAGGGTACTTTACGTGCCACTGTCATTACCTCCCTTTCCTGTTCCAGTCGCGTATGGTTCGCGGAAAGAACGACTGCTGGAAAGCCTCCGTGCGCGCTCGAATCTCTCTAATTTTACAATCGTGATCTCCCCTCTCGAAACCTGGCCAGCAAGCTATACCGCGATGCAGAGCGCCTCTCCTGCAGAGTCTGCCACTTGAGTTTGCTAAACATCTCCGTAACGCTATAACGCTTACCAAATATCCCAGTGACGAAACACACCGCTCTTCTTTGCATCTTCTCCATCTTCTGCGTCAACCCGACCTGGTACGGATCCCACACCGATGAGCAATACTCAAGTATAGGTCGAACGAGTGTTTTGTAAGCCACCTCCTTTGTTGATGGACTACATTTTCTAAGCACTCTCCCAATGAATCTCAACCTGGTACCCGCCTTACCAACAATTAATTTTATATGATCATTCCACTTCAAATCGTTCCGCACGCATACTCCCAGATATTTTACAGAATTAACTGCTACCAGTGTTTGTTCCGCTATCATATAATCATAGAATAAAGGATCCATCTTTCTATGTATTCGCAATAGTTTACATATGTCTATGTTAAGGGTCAGTTGCCACTCCCTGCACAAAGTGCCTATCCGCTGCAGATCTTCCTGCATTTCGCTACAATTTTCTAATGCTGCAACTTCTCTGTATACTACAGCATCATCCGCGAAAAGCCGCATGGAACTTCCGACACTATCTACTAGGTCATTTATATATATTGTGAAAAGCAATGGAAATGTCGTGTGGCTAGGGCCTCCCGTCGGGTAGACCGTTCGCCTGGTGCGGGTCTTTCGATTTGACGCCACTTCGGCGACCTGCGCGTCGATGGGGATGAAATGATGGTGATTAGGACAACACAACACCCAGTCCCTGAGCGGAGAAAATCTCCGACCCAGCCGGGAATCGAACCCGGGTTCTTAGGATTGACAGTCTGTCACGCTGACCACTCAGCTACCGGGGCGGACGTGAAAAGCAATGGTCCCATAACACTGCCCTGTGGCACGCCAGAGGTTACTTTAACGTCTGTAGACGTCTCTCCATTAAGAACAACATGCTCTGTTCTGTTTGCTAAAAACTCTTCGATCCAGCCACATAGCTGGTCTGATATTCCGTAGGCTCTTACTTTGTTTATCAGGGGACAGTGCGGAACTGCATCGAACGCCTTCCGAAAGTCAAGGAATGTCATATACCTGGGAGCCTGTATCCAATGTTTTCTGGGTCTCATGAACAAATAAAGCGAGTTGGGTCTCACACGATCGCTGTTTCCGGAATCCATGTTGATTCCTACAGAGTAGATTCTGGGTTTCCAGAAATGACATGATACACGATCAAAAAATATGTTCTAAAATTCTACTACAGATCGACGTCAGAGATATAGGTCTATAGTTTTGCGCGTCTGCTCGACGACCCTTCTTGAAAACTGCGGCTACCTGTGCTCTTTTCCAATCATTTGGAACCTTCCGTTCCTCTATAGACTTGCGGTACACGGCTGTTAGAAGGGGGGCAAGTTCTTTCGCGTACTCTGTGTAGAATCGAATTGTCCTGCTGGTAGATCCCATCGTACCGAGGAAAAAACAAACTGCATGGTCCCCAAGGATAGATGCATATTTCTGATTATCCACTGTGCCTTCCAGAATTATGAGATCACCCAGAGGATTCCACGAAAACATTATTCAGACATTAACACTCACTCCTCTGGCCTGGACCTTCCCGACCTTTGTTGCAAGGCTGCACACACCAACGGCGATCTGTCTGATGGAGCCTAAAACCTGATTCATCTGAAAAGACCTGTCACCACTCAGTGGATGTCCAGTAGCGATATTTGAGTACAAATTCCAGCCATTGTCGGCAATGCACAGCAGTCAGCTTGGGTGCAGCAGCAGGCACCTGCTGCAGAGGCCCATACATAGCAATGTTCGCTGAACGGTCGTTGTTACGGCACTGCTGGTTGCTCCTTGGTTCACCTGCACGGTCAGCTGCCCAACAGTTACATGTCTATCCGCCAGTACACGTCTCCGCAGGCGACGTTCATCTCTATCATCCTTGGCTCGTCGCGCATCGTAGTTGCCTCGGCGCCAGTTTTGGACAGCGCCATTTTGCCACGCACAGTGTCCTATAACCACGGCGGCACGCCAACATTTACAAACTTAGCGGTTCGGAAATGTTTCCACCCTTGGCCTGAAAGCCAATCAACATGCCCTTTTGGACGTCAGATGAATCGCTCCCTTTCCGCATTACGACAACGACTGCACTACTTTCTGAGCTCCCCCAACGCGCTTTATGTGCCCTCTACTGCTAGTGCTGCCAACTGCCGTTTCTGAGTGGTAATTGCACGTTGACGTCGGACATAGGCGGCGGTGACATTGATGTGACTGGAGCGTGTAGTATTTTTCTATTAAAACTAACTATGAAAAATTTAACTATACCTAATCTTAGAGTGAAAAATCCTAGAAAATTCCTGAAAAAGGGACATAAAAGAAATCGGCACGTTCACTCCTTAATTACCTACCTGACATTTGCACGCTACGACACCAACATACATTATTGTTCCTTTACCCGCTATCACAGTGCAGTATCACGCAATATCACATTGTCGGGGCTTATTTTCTCCTGACATAGTGAAACAAGTTTTACAAGTAGACGGAAAGTATTTTATTTATTTCCTCCACTATTTTTTGTCACTACAAAACTGGAAATGAAATTATATTAGTTTAAATAAGAGAAAATGACGGAATGTGAAGTGAATTAAAAGTATCCCTTTTTTCTTCATTTTTATGCAACTACATTTTGGCGCGGGGTGCTGAGAGAAACGTTCGTCCGTCAATGGAAGTGCGCTTTATGTGCCCACCTTCCTGCTATAACACACACTTCTGTCTGTAAACAAGAAACTATCGGCGTATGGACTGAATATTTAGGTAATCACATAAGGATAGTACAACGACCGAGCCACAAAATGGAGTAACTGCGACTGAGTTGTTGCGTCATAGATATTACAGTATACAGCTAGCACTCAGGCACTGTATTCTAGGAAATTCCTCTAGTTATTAAAGAAATCTCTTTCCCAAACATGCAAGTAACTGTGTCCTGTCCTTTACGTCTCAAAATAGCAACACATATGACTATAACGACGATGATGCTGCAGCACACACATTCATAGAAAAGGACTTTGGTGGGTGTTTTCACTTTACAGCATAGGTTGTACTTCGGAAATCTATGGATAGTAATTGTGATATTGAATTCATATCGTGTTGTGAGGCTTATAGATTCGTGGAATGTCGAGATGTGCACAGAATGATCACTTTCTGGTTCTCAGATGAGATGAATGATGTTAATGTGTTATTACTCTTGCATATTTCGTCGAACTCCACGTTCAGGTGAAACACGTTCACTCTGCATGGTAACTAACCAATGCAAAAGTTCAGAATTATACGGAACTCAGCGTTTCAGAAACTGCCATTAGTGTTCTTCAAAGGCATCATATGGCCTGTCTTCAAAATACCTATAATGAGTATTTTACCCTGCGGATGAAGTGTGTTCCAGACCGGGACCCTAACCCAGAACCTTAGCTTCTGCAGGCAACTCTTACCTGGTGAGCTATCTAGGCTCCGCAAAGCTGTGAGGGCGGGTTGTCACTCGTCCCGTGAAGAGTGCTGCCCGCAGAAAGTAACGTTGCGGGTATGACACCCAGTACGGTACAAAGTTCTAGTCTGCCGTATACAACACACAATATCTGCATATTCAGCATTTTTAAGTCGTTAGAAGCCACCTGCACAATTAAATACGTGATGCTGAAGTCTGACAGTCTCGCAATCACTCACAGTAACAAATTTTCAATAAGCAACAGCCAACTGGGACTTACACAACGCTGTTTAATAACAGCAAAAATAAGGAGGTCAGAGGTGCAAGGCGAAAAGGCATATTTGGGCAGCGTAGTAAGCGCGAGGTACTAGCGAAAACAACAGGAACATTTAATACGTTTTGTCTCTGGAATTCGAAATTGAACATTTTTGCTCCTTATAAATATTTCTGTTTCCTTCCACGATACTGACCTTCGTTGCTAGGAAATACTGTGTACAGCCAATGTCTAGTTCTCTATGGAAAATCCACCTCTCAGGAGCTTTATCAGCACCGACACGAAAAGTAGCGGCATAGTTAAAAGCACTAGTAGAGAGCTTCGCGCTTGTCGGTGTGCGAGTAGCTGCTATATTCCAATCAAGGGTTTAACAACGAAGTGAAAACCTCACGGAGTCTCCTTCACGCCCTGCCGACTACAGTCAAGTACGATTACTACGGCACGCAGCTCACACATCAGCTCACTGCCGCACTTAATCGCCATCTGCGCTCGCAGCCACTGGGTCAGCGCAGCTGCAGCCGCAGCTGCAGCCGCAGCTGCAGCGTTCTTGTATCCTGACAGCCCAACAACAAAAAGTCGAATTGTTAATAACGATGATAAGCTTCCAGACAGTATAGATTCAAATTTCATTTAGCACTATTTGCAAGGTCAGTTAAATAAAATCCAGCAAAACTACGCAATACGCTGCACAAAGGATCAAGAGGAAAGCGCAAGAAACGAGAGAGAACTAGCAGCAGGAAAACATCTCGCAAACATAGCATATTTCATGTATGTGAATACATGTCATGTATAAGCATATAGTCGATATTTCAAGAGAAGACAGCTAAGTTGTGATCTGTTTATCTTTCCGTGCACCTCATAAAAGCGGCACAGAAACTCCGGCTGACTCAGTCTTAGATATTCCCAAAATCTGCCGCATCGGTAGCGACTGATTTTTTTTCCAAAAATATCCCGAAGGTCTTAAGAACAATCTATTTTTCGCTGCTTTTTCACGGTTCTCTATGGAAAATCCACCTCTCAGGAGCTTTATCAGCACCGACAGGAAAAGTAGCGGCATAGTTAAAAGCACTTTTTCATGTTTCTCTACAGAAAGCATGGCAACTAAAAATATTTTTTACAGGGCATACGAACGACAAGACCGCCTGAGCACGACTGGAAGAACAAAGGCAGAAGGAAGGAAGATGATCAGTGGTTATCAGAGACGGAGCACGGATTAGGAAAGCATAGGGAAGGAAACCCATTCCGACATTTGCCTTAAGCGACTTAGGGAAATCACGGACAACCTATATCTGGATGGCCGAATGGGAATTTAAACTGCCGTATTCCAATGTGCTAACCACTGCACCATCTCCCACAGTTCGGGACAAAGAAAGTGACTGTCCAATTCTATTTGAAACACGAGCTACACGAGTGTAGCACTGAATATGGCGATTGACATGAACAGAGAAGTTTTTAAGTGTTTTACCGTGCCTCACTGTGCAACGCTAGAATAACAGCGAAATAACTGGTAGAGCCTTTACAGTGACGTCATATCAGGTGTAGCGCACTGCGTACGACGACGAGTCGTTAGGCATGCAAAGCGGGCGTTGTTTACATTGTGTTGCAAGCTACGATGAGCACACTGTTGCAGACGGTGATCAGACTGTCGGCGACTGGTGATCGGAGCTCACCTGTATCCCAGTTCCGCGATGGTGCGGGCCGCCTCCCTGGAGCGCAGGTACAGCAGGTCGTGCGCCGTCACCAGCGAGTCCAGGTAGTCCTCGTACGTGAGGAACTGCAGCAGCCACTGGTCCGTCGCCGGCTGCTTAGACATGGCGCTGCTCTAAGCCACGCTTCTGCACACACCAACACAGGCGCTACAGTGCTCAAGGCGAAAAATCGGTTAATACGAAACACTACTGCGTTCCCGTCGAGGTACTGTGTCTTTTCACTTTTTTTCTTTGGATACGAAACAAAATTTGTTTATCGCGAAAGATTTCGCTTCTCAGACGAACAAATACACTGCTAAGCCAAAATATTATGATCAATGACCACCGCGAAGTTTAATGCCGGCTGGGGCGCAGCGGATAAGTGAAGGGATAAGGAGAGTATTAAAGAGTTTTACAGAAAGGGCTTAATCGATAAAATTTTGATATGGAACGCAAGTCTGGAAATGTACCATTTGGATGTAAGACAAGTTTGAAAATCGGATCACAATTAAATCTTCGGCTCAATTCTAGTGTCTGATTCCACACATTGGTTCTTAGCAATGACGTCATACCTAAGGCAAAGACGCTACATGGAGGCAATCTTTGAAAGCAACTGATCATATTCGTATACAAACGAATGTAGCATACGACAAAAATACAATCACAGTTCAAATGATTAATTACTAAGTCTTGCGAAAGATATTCGTAAACAAAGGAATGTAGCGTACGATTGTGGTGTCACCGCCAGACACCACACTTGCTAGGTGGTAGCCTTTAAATCGGCCGCGGTCCGTTAGTATACGTCGGACCCGCGTGTCGCCACTGTCAGTGATTGCAGACCGAGCGCCACCACACGGCAGGTCTAGAGATACTTCCCAGCACTCGCCCCAGTTGTACAGCCGACTTTGCTAGGACAGGTTCACTGACAAATACGCTCTTATTTGCCGAGACGACAGTTAGCATAGCCTTCAGCTGCGTTATTTGCTACGACCTAGCAAGGCGCCATTACCAGTTTATATTGAGATTGTTATTAATGTATCAACAAGAGCGATGTTCTCCAATTATGGATTAAAGTTAAGTATTCAATCAACTACGTTCTTTATTTATTAGACTCAACTCCTTTAATTGTTCCAGACCTCACGCCTGTCTGCGTGAGCTAAGACGCGTGCATTTCGGCCTCCTCTAGCAACACGGTGTTGGCTCTTCTGCCAATACATCAACGATAAAATTATAATTCACAGATTATTTATTAGGCACGGACTATATCGAAACGAACTGAAGATAACGGGAATAAATACGAACAAAACAAAAGAGAAACATATATGTGTGAAATAAATTACTGTCGTAATTTATACGAGTAAAGTGCGCACAACCTTTAAATTCAATTACAGTATAGCACATGGTGCAGTCACATTATTATAAAATAGCGTTAATTTTTAATGATAATTATTGAATCTAATGGGACTACCGTGGGAATGTGGGAATTTTGTGCGGGAAGAAACTAAAATGTAACACAACAACGGAAAAATGAAATAAATAGTAACGTATATAAAGCAGTAGCATAAAATGTGAAAAACCGACACAAAAATCCTAAAAATCCAGCTCACAAATAAAAAAACAACTCAGAAAAAGCAGGAAATAATGGAATCGGACACTAGAACTGACCTATATACATTAATTCTAATTATCGATTTTATTATTTGTTACTTGTGCGTAGCAGTTAAGAGATAAATTAAAAGTGCAGTAAACCTATTACACTGAAATGCACAAACTTCCTGGGAAAACGTTCTAAATAATTAACCAAGCAATGGTTGAAATTGGTAACTAGAATTGACCTATATATGAGTTCAATTTTACTTACCGAATCCAACCATTCGATGGTTCATAATTTTGGACGTGTTTGCAGTGAGTGTGTAAACCCAGTTTTTGTAGGATTTCTACAGTTCTTGTTGATCTCTGAACTACTGCGAAAAAGTAACGAATATTATAGGTACCGATCCTAAGTTTTCTCTGTTTTTCAAAGTAGTGAAGATAGGAATATCAAATGTAGAAACCCTACAACACTGTAGTGCACACACTTATTGAAAAAACGGCCTGAATACCAAACCGTGGAATGGCTGGAATCGGAACCTAATAGGTCAATTCTAGTTATCAGTTCCAGTATTAGTTACTTTTTCCCATGAGTTCAGAAAGCAATTACAAGTGCATAAATCCTATTACGTTTCAGTATACACACATACTAAAAAAACTATCTAAATAATGAACAATGTAATGTTTGGAATCCGTAATTAGCTAGATCCTATATGGCTTAAATCTACTTACTAATTTCAATATTTGTTACTTTTTGTGAATTTTAATTACTTCAGTACTTTTCTTTCAGGATTTCTGTGTCAGTTTCTCCAAATTTCATGCTAGTGTGCTTTTTGCATTTCAAGTATTTTATTATTTATTTCATCTTCATGGTGTTGTGTTACATTTTAGTTTCTCCAGTCCACAGCCTCCGCTTTCCGGCGGTACTCCCGTTAGATTGAATAATTATTATTATAAATTAAAACTATTTTACAATATTACGATTTCACCACTCGTTATACTGTAATGAAATTTAAAGATTCTCTGTGTTTTTCTTACTCGCATAAATTACGAAAAAAAGGAATTTCAAACAAATTGGATTCTCATTTGTTTTGTTCTTGTTTATTTACGTTCCCCTCTATTCTTTTCGATATGATTCGTCGCTAAGTAAATAATTGCGTGAATTGTGACTGTAATTTGGTCGTGTGCTACTTTCCTTTGATTGCAAATATCATTCGCTGCTTTCAAAGACTGCCTTTATGTACGTCCTTCTCTCTGATATGACGCCATTGCTCAAGCCCGGAAATGAACCGTTTCGATGTAAGATAAGTTTCAAGATCGGAGTCAATGAGCTGTGACCTGTGGGCTCTACAGGAGCTGTTCCACGTGGCTGTCCTACTGTGTCTTGCGCGAGGTGTATTTCCCACGCATGCGTTCATACACAAGGTCCACAAGTCCTGGCGCGCGTCCATAGAGCACCATAGTCAACCCTCCCTGTAATGAACGTACCGCTTTGTTGCAACCGCTGTCGTAGTCCGACGAAAATGGTATGCGGCAGACTAGGCGAGCAGAAAAACGTTCTCGATCATACGCGTTGAACAGCTCTACCATTACCACATACAGTGAAGCGTGATATTCCGATCTTCAAAGTCATCTTATATCCAAACGAACAGTCCTGGACTCCTTTTCAAAACTTTATATACTAGCGGAGCAGAACAAAGTGAAATGGGGAATCACTGTAGCGGCGATGTGCGCCACAAATAGGAAATCCACTGACATAGATGTCTTTGACAAAAGCAGACTGTCATGGCCCGGGACCTGGGGACGACCATCTCATAAATGGTGAAGCTGGATAGCTGTTCTCGTGCTGCTATTGTGATCGTCTGTGGAAAGTGCTTGAAACGTGATGAAAGTGTGAGTATGCGAAAAGGCGTTGGACGTCCACCTCTCATCAGAGAACGTGGAGGTCGCAGGCTTGCCCACTCTATAAAGCAGGATAGGCTGCGATCTGTGGCAGATCTGATCACTGAATGCAATGCTGGTGCAGGCACAAGTCTTTCAGATCGTCGATAGTGAACCGCGAATGAATGGTGACATGTAGCCTAGTCGTAAGAAGCACGTTTCTTGTTATGCCAGGTCGTTACCCAAGCAAAGGGCTGTGCGAAACATGCGCTGCGCCACAGCGCAGATCTGCATGGTCAGTCTTATCCTGTGGGGGAAGTTCACCTCGGCTTCTATGGGATCTCTAGTGCTAATCGAAGCCACCATGACAGTAGCAGACTGCGAGAACATTATTGTGGACTACCTGCGTCCCTTCATATTTAATGGCTTCCTCAATGTCGACGGTGTCTACTAGCAGAATAAGTGTTCGTGTCACAAAGCCAGAATCGTGTTACAGTAGTTTGAGGGGCGTGTCAGTGAACTTGCGTTGATGTCTTGGCTACCAAATTCGCCGGATCCAAACGCGATGGAACACATGTGCGACGCTATCGCGCGCCAGCACCGCTCCCACCAACCACCGACCATAATTTATGGGAACTGCGAGACACAAGCGTAGACATCTGGCGCCACATATCTCCGAAAACGTACCAACAACTTCTTGAATCGATGCCACGCAGTATCCGCAGTATATTGTGTTCCAAAGGTGGGCCAACACACAATTAAACCGATGGTCATAATGTTTTGGCTCATCATTGTATACCTGATTTCTGTAGGCACATCACCCAGACTTGTTATTTTTTGCATTAGACAGAACAAAGTAAACTATAGATGCTAATGTTGCTACGTTACCGGTGTTCTTTGGGTACTGCACAGTTGGTGAAGTATGAGTTGAAAAGAGTTCAAAAATGGTTCAAATGGCTCTGAGCACTATGGGACTTAACTTCTGAGGTCATCAGTCCCCTAGAACTTAGAACTGCTTAAACCTAACTAACCTAAGGACATCACACACATCCATGCCCGAGGCAGGATTCGAATTTGCGACCGTAGCGGTCGCGCGGTTCCGGACTGTAGCGCCTAGAACCGCTCGGCCACCCCGGTGAAAAGAGTTCATTTGCGTTAAAATCGTTTCATGCCTTTTAAACACGGCTGCTGTAAATAACTTTCTCACGTTCAGAAATCCAGTCGGAAAGAGTCACCGATTCGCTTAAAATAAGACGGAGTTGCTTATCGTCGAAAACGGAGGTCGAAAACGGAAATTTGTAAACCGTTTCATATTGCAATCTCTACAGTGTCGAGGATAATTAAAAACTGAGAACAAATTGCGCAATGTTCGATTGAAGCAGGAAATGCATGAGAACGGCTAAACATGAACTTGCAGAGACTACATTACTGGTTTGGATACATAAGCTCTGTGTCAGAATGCTCCCTATCAGGAGTTCCAACGCTGGAATGAGCTGTTGGGTTCGCAAAACAGACTGCTGCTGTGTTTTCTGCAAATCCAGGAAAGAGAATGGCACAGCGTCAGAAAATGTCTGCGTTTAGGGTAACGAAATGTTACTGACTGTGACTACGGATTCATTGCAGTCTACATTGCCTTCAGTACGTGAATAATACGACGCGAAAAATGTCTTCATCACCGACGAAACTGGAAAGTTTTATCACTGCTTTCCCAATAAAACTTATTGTTTAAAGGATAGTCGGGTTCAGGTTGAGAGGGAGCGAAAATCTCAAAGGAAACAATTACCGTATTGCTAGAATGTAGTTGGATGATATGAAAAAGTACTTTGTCATTGGGAAAAGCTATTACTACACTGTAATAAAATTTGACGCGATGGAAAAATAGTAATTTTTTCCGTATACGTTGTCCAAAATTAAATTCTTTTAACGCAAAAAAATCCAGTCGTCTAAGTGTCGTACTAAACATTCATCACTGCATTTTGTGTTTGATGTTATTTTGTTGTTCATAGCAATGGCAACGGGCGACAGCTTAGTCTTCAGCATGCAAACACGGTTGGAAATTTGTGGTAATATCTTATGGTACCAAGCTGCTGAAGTCATCGGTCCCTAAGCTTACACACTACTTAATCTAAGCCAAACTAAATTACGCTAACGACGACACAAACACAACCATGCCCGAGGGAGGACTCGAACCTCCGACGGGGGGATCCGCTTCCAAACACGGCTGGACAACACAACACTGTAGATAAATTAAACACATTAACGAATGTGAAATCTGCTTCACCCAGGAAATAGGAAGGATGTGTTAATCGGAATACCAACTAAAAATGTTAAAGCCTGTAAAGCTGTGGCGTAAATGTAGGCCCAGAAGCGCCCTCTCTCGTTTTAGCGGTAATATCAGGATATGCCAGACTCAGTCAGGTGCTCAAACGAAGTGCAAATGTGCAAAAATGTGCCATTTAATCTGTCTCGTTAATGTGACAGGGAGCAATATGCAATGGAGTGACGAATGCGGAAATATACTGTTTCCGACCGAGTCTCGATTCAATCTATTTTTAACTGATGCGTGACAGATGGAAGACTCAGATCTGACTTACCAATTTTGTTATTTATCCTCGCTATTGAATCCTTTTTGGTAGATCGAAAGAAGGATCTCTCAGGTATAAATTTCCGGCGCAGGCAGATAATCGATTTCCCGTCGTGGTGGGTGTTTAATCACGGAAGCTGATCAAATAAAAAATTTAGGAAGACTATCGAAAAATTTTCCAGACGTTCTGTAGCAAAAATAAATATACTGCCAACCTTGTCAGTAATCAGCAGGAAGATTAATGTGGTAATGGGATGGTTCTTGTGTAAAGGATAAATTTTAGAGATCATTTTAAAGAGGCAAACCCTCCCAGAAAAGAAAAATAGCCTAAGTTAATAGATATATCGACAAAGTAAAAGGCTTTACTCATGAAGAACGTGTTGCGTGATTTGGGAACACGTCCAGATAGTTAACGCCGCTTGCCTCAGGCTATAAAAGCAGTAAGATATTATTATCTGAGACCCCCTATTCACATGAATAATATAAATTAAATAATTTTAGACCACTTCATTAAGTAAAGCTCTCGGAAAAAATAATATAAAACAAGAACCTAGAACAATGCACTAGATACATGGCTGTATACTGAAGTTAAAGGAACGTGCACTAATCAGCTTCTAGTAGCGTATATATGTCAATAAATATACAAAGAACTCTAATTTTAAGGCTTCACCTACATACATACAAATAGAATTCGACAGCTAAAACAAGTTACACAATCCAAAAAGCACAGTGAAATATGTCCCTGATGGTATATTCCGAAATGGATAACACTGTTCGTACAGTGTACTGATAAATGGAAATTCAGATTGCTTATTTCATAGAGTAGTAATGCCAACTCTACCGATAAAAGTCTATAGGCTACTCCGGGGCATTATCTCAGTTTTTTTGTATAAAAAACTCACAATGTCCTATGGCTCATTTCACTGTAATTTCTTACCACAATTTATCTTTTTCCCTCTGTTGGACTGAAAATATCTACATAGCAGTGCACACGTCGACGACATGCGCTTTGTTTTATTCCTTCACAATACCTACTGTTGATAACAGTAAAGCCCACTTTCCTGTCCGACCTCAGTGCTGCATTCAATGCAGTATCGGTTTTGTTTTCCAGGCAGTGATAGTTGTACATTAACTATTATATACAGCGGTACGGATAGTTTTATTTACTTAGTTTTCTTGACAAGATTAGGATCATCAGATCTTATCTCATCATATACACTAAGACAAAATAGAAAAAAAGATGCATCATGAAGGAATTATCCGAATGGGACGGAAATCGGAAGATATGATGTACATGTAGAGAAAAACAAATTGTTACAGTTTTAGAAAAATTGGATGATTTATTCAAGAGAAAGAGCTTCACAAATTGAGCTAATCAATAAGACATTGGTCCACATCTGGGCCTTATGCAAGCAGTTAATTCGGCTTGACATTGATTGGTAGAGTTGTCGGTTGACCTCCTGAGAGAAGAGGGCCCTGCCCATAATGCTCCAAGTTTTCTCAGTTTGGGGAGAGATTCGGCGACGTTGTTGCCCAAGGTATGGTTTGGCAAGCACGAAGACACGCAGTAGAAACTCTCGCAGTGTGCAGGAGGGCATTTATCTTGCTAATACGTAACACCAGAAGGGCTTGCCATGAAGGGCAACAAAACGGGGTGTAGAACATCGTCACGTACAGCTGTGCTGTAAGATTGCCGTGGGTGACAGCTAAAGGGTTCTGCTGTGAAAAGGAATGCAACCGGAGACCATGACTACTTGTCTGGCCGTATGGCTACAACCAGTTTGGTATCCCACAACTGCTTGCTTCGTCTCCAAACAGGTCTTTGGCCTGGAATCTGAATGACTGGAGTGGAATTGTCTTCAGTGATGAGTCCCGCTTCAAATGGAGCCCCGATGAGCAGCAAAGACGTGTCTGGAAACGCCACAGACAGCGCTGGGAAACCTACCTAGCTGTCGCCTGCCATACGGCCCAACAACCGGGAGTGATGGTCTGGGGTAGCATTTCTTTTCATAGCAGGACACCTTTGGTCGTCATCCGCGGCAACCTTACAGCACGGCGGTACGTCGACGATATTCTACGCCTTGTTTTGTTGCCCTTCATGGGAAGCCATCCTGGGCTTACATTTCAGCAATACAATGCCCGCTCGCACACGGCGAGACTTTCTACAGCTCATCTTCGTTCTCGTCACACCCTGCCTGGGCCAACAAGGTCGCCGGATCTTTCCACAACGTAGAACTTTTGGAGCATTATGAGCAGAGTCCTCCAGCCACCTCGGCATTTTGACGATCTAACGCGCCAATTGGACAGAATTTTACACGATATCCCTCAGGAAGACATTCAAAAATTCTGTCAGTCAATGACAACTCGAAAAACTG
Source organism: Schistocerca serialis cubense (assembly GCF_023864345.2). Taxonomy (NCBI): domain Eukaryota; kingdom Metazoa; phylum Arthropoda; class Insecta; order Orthoptera; family Acrididae; genus Schistocerca; species Schistocerca serialis. The sequence continues at coordinate 784,882,531 of NC_064642.1, forward strand.
CTTGCATAATAACAAGACGTGGGCCAACGCCTTACTCACTTTCTCGATTTGTGAAGCTCTGACTCTGGCATCAACTGGAAAGACTTGCACCTCGGCGGCCTATCTTTCCCAAGCGGGGACTCACGATCATCAACGCCATACGATTATTTCATTTTTTCTTGAATAAATCATCCATTTTTTCTTAAATTGTAATCATTTGTCTGTCCGTAAATGTAGATCACAACTACCGATTCCCATTCGGATAATTCCGTCGTGGTGCATCTTTTTTTTCTTTTTTTTTCTTGTATTAGAGTATACCAAGATGTTCTACATATTTTACCTTACTTTCACATAACGATACAAGTGATAGAAAATGACTTACACTTAAGACGGGATGCAGAAGTTAGAGATATTTAGTTGAGCAGTAGAAAGCAGTGGTGGCTGTATAGTAAAAAGCAGAGCTTACATTAGCTTATGAAAAGCGGAGCTAGAAAGGCAGTCAGGCGCGCTTAAACTGGGGGTGCACAATGAGGGTGGCACAGGGGGAGAAAGGGAAACGTGATAGAAACATAAGGAATGAAGAGAGGGGAACAGAGTAGCGTGACTGACTGATAAGCGAAAAAGAAGAACGCGTAACTGCGAGATGGATGCATTTACTTTACAGTTAGACAGGAAGAAAATGCTGATAGTTGTTCATTTTTGAGGAAATGTTATCACATTAAAGAAGTAAATGCTTCAATCTGTTAGCCGGCCTCTGTGACCGAGCGATTCCAGGCGCTTCAGTCTGGAACCGCGCGACTGCTACGATCGCACTAGAATCCTTCCTCGGGCATGTATGTGTGTGATGTCCTTAGGTTAATTAGGTTTAAGTAGTTCTAAGTTCTAGGGGACTGACGTTAAGTCCCATAGTGCTCAGAGCCATTTTAACCAACCCATTTTTCAACTTGTTCTTCAATGCGATATAGCACTGAATTGTGTGCAGAGAACAGAATAGATTCTTACTGCAACGTACAGTAGCAACGGAGGCATAAGCACATTTTCTTTTCTTTTTGGTTGAACACAGCTACGAAACTACATAACACTGATGAAAAGTAGCCCGATATGCTCTTCGTGTATGAGTTCACTGAATAAAATGGAAGAGTGGCACCACCACGCTATACTGAACTACACCCAGAGCGACGGCAACCTCATCACAGTAATTCTGCATCTGGCTGAGGAATGTTGCTTTATTCCGTATCCTTTTTTTTTGCGTTTCAGTGATTGCATATTACAGATTTTTTCACTGTTTTGTATGTATTTTCGCAGAAACAAACCAGATGAATCACAGCTACATTATTCCTCTGAATTTAGAGAGCCCTTTGGTCTCTTATACTAAAAGACTCAGAAACTATCCCTAAATAACCAACAGAATTTTGCCGGTGGAGCTCAGGTTCGTTCTGTATTTCAGAGCAGTTTTATTACACCGTTAGAAATCTTTTAATTACGAAAGTGACATAAAAAACACAAGACGATGGTAAAGGCCGAAGCAAGTAGTAAAGATAGGACTGAAAATTGATGTTTGAGACTTTCCCGTACTCAGCACTCGCTGTACACATTAAAAGGAGAGCATCAACTACAGAATGATAAATTAGTGCTTGGGTACAGAGGGAGAGGAACGTCATGATACAGAAGAAGGAAAATGGGATAAGGAATACCACCACATTGGAGCGACAGTGCTTCTGTGCTCCACTTAGAAGAAGTTGAAAAATCTATTTTGCATGTGTAGTTCTTGACGACTGCATAAAAGTCCTCACTCTATTAATGCTACACTTGGCATTTCCTTTTTTGTAGTATAAAATAGCCTACTTAGCCTATTTATGACCCTAACTAACAATGGTTGAACAGATACTCAACAATTAAATTAGGCCTATATGAAAAACGAGATACTTCGTGTAAACTCTAGAAAAAGTGTCGAGTAAGATGAAAATAATGGTTGAAGTGACTGCTCGTGAAAAGCAGGAAATCTGGGATTTAGACTAGGTGTGCAGAAATTTTCAATAGTCACGACATAACGTCACCATTTGATTGACATGCGTAACTGTTAGTATACAACATGCCAATTAATTCCTTCAAAAGGAAGGACATGACTTTTCACTTATGACATGTAACTGCAGAACAAAAATAAAATTTGCAAGGCACAACATCTTCGCAAGAAATGTCTGCAAACTTTGATTTCATTAGAGAGATTCTTGTAGATTTATTCAACTCTTCCACTTCCGTCTTGCTATATTTTTCTGTAGTATATTGGAGGCTTGTGTATGATCTGCGTCACATAAATGTTGAATATGTGTGTGAGATTATACATAAAAAGGAGAAAAAAATAAACAATGCGAAACTAAAAAACATACGGCATTCGGTAAAAATCCCTAATTCGTTCCACTTTCAGTAATTTTGGGGTGCTATGACACCATTTCGAAATTTCTCTGCAGCATAATTTATTAGAATAGTCTTGGCAATCCGTCAATCATAGCACTGTATCAAAAATTTAAAAAAAATAGCTGCTTATCCCTTCTTTTTTCTGTAGTGAAAAAGTAGCATTATCTGAACTGTTAGTCTTGTTGGCAACGAGTGAAATACCATTCCAGTTTGCTCTTCACGGTTTTAAGATAAGTTGTTACCAGACATCAAATACAAATTGCTATGGTGGCATCGAGACGTGTAGGCAGAATCTACAGTAATACTTAACGGAATCTTACATTCAAAAACCTACTCCGTATCCAAGTCTCGTGACCAGCATGGCAATGTACAAAAATTCTCGTTCTGTACAGCTGAATACTCAGTCCAGAGATATTTCCACCCTATGGTTTGAAGGCATGAATGCATAAATTACACTGTTGAAATGCATATATATTCGATATCGCGAATGCCCTCAAGTCATTCCAACAGCTAATGCTCACACAGATGCTGCTTATATTTAACAACTTTCTTACCTTGAAAGAATCAGTGGTTTCTACTGAAGAGGCTGCGTGTAAAATCGTAGAGGAGAATTAGCGACTTAGATCCGATTCTTCGTTCCTTATCGCGAACATTGAAGAAAAACACCGTAGCGCCGCAGTAGTATAGCAAAACGTACATTCCGTGTCAGCAAAATAACCCCATGTTGTCATTGTCTCACCCAGAGATAAAAAAAAACGCTCCAAGATCCAGAGATAAAGTTTAGAAAAAGGAAAGGAAATATGATGAAAACATTATTCTAAATTGCGTAAATATGGGTCAGTATTACATTTATACAATGATGCCGTGCCCATGTATCCAGAACAAGTCAACAACTAAAGATAGTTCAAAAGTTTCTGTGTTAAATGTGTAAAAACTAATCTTAATTGTACGACAAGATGGCGATCGTTATTCATCTGCAGTCGACTCTACATGATGTCACCACTTCTCGAATATTGATGGTATATTTTCTTTTTAATTTGGCTTTCTATTAGCTGGCGTTCAGCAGATCGATTTGTGAACTTTTGGTATCGGCGGATTTTCGTTGCATGCAGCTGTTGGCAATTCGTTATCTTGGTCGTAGCAAGTCAGGTGATGGTATACGGTAGCAAATGAGAACCGCTCAGTCGTCGTCACGTAATAGCACAACTTGAATTCCTACGAGTGGATCGAGCTGCAATTATTTTCATAGTCTCGCTTATCACAAATATGTAGCTGTTTTTTCTGATTGCATGACGATTTCCGAGGCTGTAGTTATGATGGAACCTAAGAGCACAGCTTGCTGCGAGAGAAATAAAATATCAACTCATTCAATTTCAGCGAGTGAAACAAAATATAAATTAATTTCATTTACTAAGCAAAGCAAATTTCGAACGAGAATATCATTGGCTATCTACCAATCTGACTGGTGACTCGTCATGTTGTCTTCCCACTATTCAATGCGCTAGCCATGTAGTTCTTAACGGTGAGAAGACGGCAGCGCTGCAGCAGAACAGTCGCAAGCCCATGGCATATTTGAACAGAGCGTCACGTATGTCTTATAGCTTCCGAGAAGCTAAAGCCTCACAAAAAAAAGAGACATCGTGCCTTTACATGGGAGCCTTGTAGTGAGGCTGAATTTCGTTGTGATCCATTAACTGCATATGTTAACCATCGATGAGTCGCCTTAAGGAGAATGAGTAAAAAATATGGGCACTGTAACGAGTTGAAATGGAAGGATGAAGCGGTTGGTATGTGTTACTCTGGTGGCAAAGTCTCACTACCAGTGCCTACCAGGAAAGCTAGAATAACACCTAAAACCTCTACTTCTGTACTAATGTAATGAATCGATGTTTTTATTTTAATATAAAAAGGCAGTACAATATATGCTTTCAGATGACTTCATTTGGGTTGTGCACAAAAGTCAAAATGTAAGGTTCTCCACCTACTTTTAGGATTCAAGGTAAAATTTATCATACGACTGGCTCTTCGCTTCCATCATCAGCAAAAGATTCTACAGATTTACTTCATGTGGGATGAAACCAATGAAGCCGTCTGTAGAAGTAATGATATCCAAAGCGTGGAAGAAAGGGACGGTTTTGAATATTCATAGATCGTTGTAGAGAGACTCTAATAACCACTTTTAAGACGCTGGAGAGAAAATACCAGAAGAAGATTACAGATTGGTGATCCATCCAGACCATACACGAAATGACGAACACGAGTTATGGTCAAACCTCCATTCATAAATGAAGTAGTAGTCTTCGTCACAGGCGAACAGTTCGCAAGTCGCGACATCGTTTTCTATGCCTGCGACAACAGACTGACCACGCTGTCTGTTACAGATAAATACTATGATGCATTACAAAGTCCACTAATTTTTAACACAGGATAGAAAGTTATCATTTTCAAATAGCGCAATTGAACCCTATATCGGGTTATTCTTATGTAACAAAAAAAGTAACATGTATGAACAAATGCATGATTTTAGTATTATATCACGATACAAGCAACTGACCATCCAGTTTTATGTCTGATGTATGTAAAGGTAGAAAGCGAGTGACCGCGATACACACCATTAAATCATGTTAAGCTGACGACAAAGTGTTATATTCATCTTGAAGATGGTGTGGCAATTGATCCAAATGTATATCTTAACAATATGGACAAGAAGGAAATTCTATCCTCTTCATTTGTAAACAGTCCATGATACTTGCTTGAGGATACGCAAGACGCATTCGCCTACGTGCGCAAGTATGGTTGTCCTGATTTACTCACAACCTTTACAAACTAGCGTGCAGGGAATTGTTACCAAGACACTGCTATTGACTGCTTTTAGGTTAAAACTGAAGAATCTAATGTCAGTCTTAACTAAGGGACAAAACAAAGAAGACACGCACCACAAAGGAATTATTCGAATGTGATGGAAATCGGTAGATGTGACGTTATGTACAGAGAAATAAATTATTACAGTTTCAGAAAAATTGGATGATTTATTCAAGACAAAGAGATTCACAAATTGAGCAATTCACTAACGCGACCGTCCATCTCTGTCCCTTATTCAAGCAGTTATTCCGTCACGGCTTTGATTGACAGAGTTGTTGGTTGTCCTCCTGGTGGACAACGTGCCAAATTCTGTCCAACTGACCCCAAGATAATTGAAGGTTCCTGACCATTATGTTTCAAACTTGCTCAGTTCGGGAGAGATTCGGTGACCTTCATTGCCAAGGTAATGTTTGGCAAGCACGAAGACAAGCAGTAAAATATCTCGTCGTGCGCGCGCAGGCGTTATCTTACTGAAATGTAAGTCCAAGATGGCTTGCCACGATGGGGAACAAAACAAGGCGTAGAATATCACCGACGTACCGCTGTGCTGTAGGGGTGCAGCGGATGACATCGAAAGGGGTCGTGCTATGAAAAGAAATGTCACTCCAGATCATCACTCCTGGCTGTGGAGCCGTATTGTGGGCGACCGTCAGGCTGGTATGCCACCGCAGTCAGGGCCGTCTCCAGACACGTCTTTGATGGGCACAAGTGCTCAGTTCGTAAGCGGAACTCATCGCTGAAGACAATTCTACCCAGTCAATGAGATTCCTGGAAGAGGATTATCACAACAGTTTATTCGGGAGTTTTAAGATAAAGTTGACAGGTATAGTATTTCTCAGAATCAAGAACTATCAGAAGAAAATTTATTGGAGACTTTCAAGATAAAGCTGATTGCTCTGTCGTCAAAAAGTATTATCAGAAGGTTTTATTAAACAATTCGAAGGTAAGTTTAACTGGGAAGGTATTTCAAGGTGCCAAAATTACAAGACATTATACAGTAAAATGCAGCGCTTCGCTCCGCCGGCTCTCGACATGAAACAACACATTACACTTCATGAGTCACAGCTTCTTCTCGTGAATACTCTGCGGCCACTCGCACCTGCGACACCACCTAACAAGTGTCCCAAACCCTTTGATTTAACGCAACAGTTAAATAAGTGGCTGCGTAAATGAATATGCTCAAAGCACCCTTGATTAGCAAAAACAGAAGTGTACGCGTATAACATTTTTTAACATTCTTCATTAACACAGTCAAGATAAACACAGCATTGTTCTTAAGAGAAGACTTTCTAAGTCTAACTATATCTTGCTGATACTGTTCGTTCCTAACAGTCACATCTTCTCAAGAGAAGCATTTCTAAGTCTAATTAGCTATACCTTGCCGACACTGTTCATCCTTGACAGTCCTAAATTGTACAGTTAGGTCTTATTTTTCGCTTTCTTTGGCTTGCCGTGAGTCCAGTGCAAGACTCTCATTTCCGTTCTACTTGGCCACAATGATTAAAAAGCTATTGCACTGACATCAACATCAAGCCTCTTTATTACTCCTGTATTCAGCATTTTTTGTAATTCTTTTTCTATGCCTTCTTTTCTGCCCCGTGAGGCTTGATAAGGCGGCTTAAAATGTAGTTTATGACGTTTTATTTGTGTAGGGTGCGGTGGGCCTTTTATTGTTCCCAGTTTCTAAAAAAATCTCCCTGAACCTTTCAATTAATTACGATAGCTGTCCAGCTGATACACTTCCTGTATTAAAAATTCCATTTATTTTGCTTTTCTTCCCGAATAAGCTCATTTGCTTCTTCCTCACTAGTAGTAGATATACCACTTCAGGTATCATTTACTAAATTTTCTTCTTCTGCTTCCGCTTCTTCTTCGCAAGTTGTCAGTTGTTATATGTGGGGAAAAAAACATTGTATTCTATCCACCGTCGTTTCGTCATTAAATTTCTATTTTTTCTCCTTTTGCCCTGTCGTAAAACTTTGTTTTATTTTTCCCATAACCTATCTCTGTATTGTACTCTGTCAACCTATCCGAGACTATAATAACTTCTTCTCTAAAATTATATTCGAATAAGCGTCCATTCAGTATGATTCTCCTTCTGTTTCAACTTGCAGCATTACTTAACAGTCAATTTTTTTCCTGTACTCATCTACAGCTTCTTTTAGTTTGAACCCATTGATTGGCAAACTCAGTATTTCATCTCCTGACTCCAGTAATTCGTTATACACGTTGCTTACTCTTGCAAACATCTGGCTTCCCCAGTCGACTAATGATTTAGTAGCACGCCCACATATTTTGACCTCAATTATAGGTGTATCTACTGCCTCAGCTATAAATATAGTATCCTCTTCTAACAGGTCATCCGTTTGTCACTTAATATTTCCGTTTTTATTACATAAATATTTCTCTCTTATTGTTCGAGGCTTCTCCATGGACGTTTCAAGTCTTGCTAACCCGGAAACCCCTGTGTGTTTACCGTGTTCTTATTGTCTACCAGATCCCCTTCACTTCTTATACTCCATCCTTCATATCTAGGTTCAGGCTTGGCAGGCTCTTCTTCCTCTCGACCTCCTGTGTTGCACCTTAATTTGTGTCTCCGTCGGCCTTTTTATGCGCTTCTGCTGCATAACCATCACTCTTCTTTATGCCGATCGAGACGTACTATCTTTGCCGTATCTTCCTTGAATTCGTCGGTTACGTTATTAACCTTAGCCTTGGTTTCTTCTCGAATTATTTCCTGCAAACCGCTTCAGTATTCTTTGATTTCTTTACACGTTCGTGCACTGCCTATTGCACTCCCGAAACTAGATTTCTCCTCGTTCCAATATCGTTTCATACCTTGGTTTCCATTTTTCTCATCTTACACATTTTCTCATCCATATTTTCTCCCATGTTTTAAACATTTCCTTGAAGTTCTCCTCTTGTTTTTTCAATTTTTATCGATTTTCTCTCCTATGTTCCCCAATTTGTTATCAGTATTCTGAATTATTGATGGTGCGATTACTTCGATTGACGTTTTAGTCTACTTTTGTTCCTTCCGCATTTCTCTCAAAGCTTCCATTAATTGTTCGATATCGATTTTGGAGTTTCTAGGAACGTGTCATACCCACTATCTTTGCTCGCTACAACTGTTTTTCGCCTGTCTGTTCTGGGTGTGTTCACGTTTCCCGCGTTTATCGTTTGCAATGTTGCTACATTTCCATCTCCTTCTTGTGCTATGCTCTTCTCAAAGCAGAATTCAGTCTGGTCACCGTTGAGATATTCCTCCCCACTTTACTCTTTTTCCTGCTTGATTTCACTTCCCAATAAAAGTTGTTCCTCTTCCTCTACATTTGACTAATACGCATCCTCGCGTGATACACTTTATTTTTTGATCTTATCCATCTGCAATTTCTGCTCCAAATTTGCAATTTTAAGTTTACTGTAATGTTTCCTGAATATCATATAATAGCTATCTATATTTAAAATTCTGAAATGTCACTTTTTGTTACACGAATAATTAATTACTTCTTAACCTGTGCTGCACTATTAAACAATTTCTAGAGTAATAATTTTTGTTGATGGCCTTTAGCAACTTGCGACACTTGCATTCTATATTTTCTGCTGCTGCTGGCTGCTATTCGTTGTGATGTGGCGTCTGCTTGATCCCTTGTCTCGTTCTGTGGTCCGGATCTTTCTTCTTTCTTGTAGCCGTTGTTCCTTCATATCGAAACGTTTGGAAACTACCCTTCCACTCGTTCAACCCTTCCGAGTATGCACGCAGTTCGTCTTGTCTCGCATCGCCATATGTATTTTGACGTTTTATTTTTCTCTTCATGCCTGCATTCGAAGATTTGGACAGTACAGTAATGCCACCGGTAGACAAATGTAACTATAGTTGACCAGCTTAGCGCCCTATACTTCGCCCGCTGCAGTGATTGTTTTTCTTTTATTGAATTTTTATTTTGTTAGCAAACTGCAACACCTTCCAAACTTTTCACGCTAGTTTAGACCATAGAAAAATGGTCTTTTCAGAATGTACTTCCGACGAAAAAGCGATTCTGGCAGCTAGAGCCTTAGCTTTTTGTCAATCATGCCTTCTGAGTTCTTACGATGATATTTCCATAGAAACTTTAATCTCCTAACACGTATTTCGTTATATCTAACCGAGAAGTGAAATATCAGTTTTCATTGACTTAGATTTAAAAAATTTTTAATCTAAAGAAATATTGTCTTAAAATTTTTCGTCCTCTATTTCACCCTCTAAGGTGTTGAATATCCAAAAGCACTGAAACATGTTTTTTTTTTTTTTTGTTGCTAACCGAGAAGTCAAATACTAATTTTCATAGATGTGGTAGCTTTAAAAATGCTTTAGTAGTTCTTTAATAATGATTTATTTTCAAAAAATCTCACCCACTGTTTTACCCCCTTAGTGGCTGAATTTCCTAAAATCCTGAAACATGTATTTTTTTACTTCTTACTGAGAAACCAAATACAAAGTTACATAGATTTTGCTTCAAAAGTGGTTGCGTTATGAAATATTCCCACAAAAACTTTCATCCCGTATTTCACCCCAAAGGGGATTGAATTTTCAGACAGAGTGAAATGCGTATTTTTAATTTCCAACCGAAAAGCCAAATTAATTTTTTTATAGATTTAGCTCTAAAAATGCTTTCATAATGAAATATTATCACAAAACATTTCATTCCTTATTTCACTCCTTTAGGAGTTGAATTTCCAAAAACACTGAACGCGGATTCTTGATTCCTAACTCAGAAGTCAAATGCCAGTTTTCAAAACCGTAACTTTAAAAAAAAAACTTTAGTAGTTTTTATAACGATTTACTTTCAAAAACGTTTCAGCCACTTTTTTATCGCCTTTGGGATCAAATTTACAAAAATACGTATTTCTTTATTTCTAAACGCGAAACTTAATATGTACCAATTTTCGTAGGTCTAGCTTCAAAATTGCCTTAATAGTGACATATCTTCGAAAAACTTTTCATCCCATATTTCACCCCCTTAGTGTTGGTATTTCGAAAAATCCCTTCTTAAACGACGCCCACAGTATAAGATCAACACCATCTCCAAATTTCAAGCCAGCAAGTTAGAAGATTGCCTTTTCTATCTATAGATTATTACTTACTTTAGTCTGGCTTGTTGGAAAAACAGGCATCGGCCATTCATAACTAGCCAGTTATGGAGTGCGAACATACTCCTAAAGTACATGCGCCGATAACTAGAGTTCTGATTTTGAGTCTACAGTGCATGCCTTATCTATTATCCCACGCTATTATACAATTCATTCCCTTCCAAAATATTCTAATAGTAATGAAGAGGTTGTAATATGTGAACACTTTTGTACAACACGGTTAATTTGTTTGCCTTTAAATTCAAGTATCATGTTCCTACTACTGATCTCACTCACTCTACAATTACAGTCACTCGTGTATCATGGGCTTCTATGAGTTCACCATTCCCGATCGTCATTTAATTATATAATAGCCTCCCCCAATATGAAATTGATCCTGAGCTTCAGAATTCTCTCTTTGCTCATAAACACCAGCGTCCTATTTGCGACATGGTGACGAGACATTACAGTCTCTCCCTAAACCTTTACCAGCTGCCGATGAATTTCGGTTATATGTTTCGTCCCCAGAAATCGAATAACTGAGCGGATTTCTTCACGAGACCACTTTTGCAAATGAGTCGCCATTTGTGTTCAGCGCTGTAGGTGGTGATTGGCTGAAACTGCAAAGTTGCCAAAGACATGTATCAAAATTACCGCACATCACTTATTTCTGCATAATAGACGAAACTCCAGGAATATAGGCCTTGTACCGTTTCTGATCACTCCTCCCACATTGTTTATTACAGTGGCCTGCTCTTTTTCCAGTAGCAGTTTATAGTTGTCCGTTATGGTTGTTGTTTGCGCCATATTCTCTTGTTTTAGTTCTCCTCTCCATTTCCAGTTTTCTTTTGTGTGCATATAACATGTTAACTGGACTTAAAGGAACAAATTTTTAATAGGGAACTGTTTAAGTCAATGCGACACATTGGGAATAACGTTTTTGGGGGAAACAGTCATAATTCGGCAACATCTGTATTTGATGACATTGAGGAGATTAATGACCAGACGTGCTAGATACCGCAAACCCGTTATCTGTTTGTGACGGTTCTGATGATTGTGATCGCGATTAGAGTTCAGTAATCATAAGTGTATATTGCAACAGTCAACCAGCTTCTGTTTTGCATGCACACCGCTATTCTACATCTCCAAAACATCTATTTATGGAGGACATATTTATTAAAGTATCAGCCTCAGCGTTTTTCTAATGTTAGATGCCACTCCCCAGGATAGGTGTTTTTGAGCCACTTTTTCCTTTTGTCTCTTTTATGTGATGATCACACTCTAGGTTGTCTCAGATGTTTACTTGCAAGTGTTTTATCGCCGCCAGTGTTTATCAGCAGTGGTGTACGGGAAAGCCTCTTTATAAGCAGAAGTTACCGTTACCTGCGTTCGGGTTCCTGCAGCAATTATCCTCTCCCACAATTCGTTACAGACGTACAACATTGTAATCTTGTTGTAAACAGCCAGAACTTGCGCAGTACAGTGATACACGCTGCAAAACTCCAGTCTTCGATGATTGTGGTCCTGTACACGAATCATTAACTGACTGGCAAAGTGTTCCAGTGGCTCCTTAGAGAATCCACGCTTGCACTGGCTTGTCTCATCTCCCTCCTGTATTGCTGCGTAATCTTATTTGATGGCATGTATTTACATAGTTTTTTCGTCCCGTGCTCTATGTAAAGTGGTGTAAGAATTCTTCGCCGTATCTCTATTAAATTGTACGTATGTGGTGTCATCTCACTTTTTGCAGTACTTATGCTAAAGCTCCCCAGATTCTGCTACAAATTCCGATTATTTTGCTTATACAATAGTGTAAATACATGATTTTTGGAGAAAAATTGTCGTCCGACCGGCTCTAGGCGCTTCAGTCCGGAACCACGCGGCTGCTACGGTCGCAGGTTCGAATCCTGCCTCGGGCACGGATGTGTCTGATGTCCTTAGGTTAGTTAGGTTTAAGTAGTTCTAAGTGTAGGGGACTGATGGCCTCAGATGTTAAGTCCCATAGTGCTTAGAGTTATTTGAAGGAAAATTAACATTGTCGGTTGGAATAGTTGTGCAGAGTATATATACAATAGGCTACTACGTACAATAGACTACAGTATACCTGCAAATACAGTCAAATGGTATAGCATTTGATGTCTGACAAGACATCAACGATTCAGGTGCTAGCGGCTGGAACTCCGTATAAAGGCAGTCGTCTCTGTGCGGTGTTAGTGTACGTGTGTGCGTGTGCGTGCCATTACTGCAGATAGGAAACAGATGCATTTAGTGACAGGCTGTGTTGTGAACATAAACTGCGCTAAAGGCATATCACGCATTGCCTGGCGGAACGCTAGAATGAATTCTGACATGTCCACTGAGACGCTAGAGACTGAATTGATTAGAAGGTATGAGGATCTAGTTGACGAAAGGCTAGTGTTTCAACAAGATAACGCAGCTGTAGATGTTTCTGGTACAACCAAAAAGTGGTTTGTAGATAAAGGTATCGATGTCTTGCCCTGTCCTGCACGTAGACCGGATTTGTGACCCATGGTGAACCTTTGGCAAACACTTGCAACGCGTGTTTATCTCAATGGCAGGCAATTTGAGCCTGTATGTGAGCTAAAAACAGCGATACAAGAAGAGTTGGCTGCAAGAACTACAAACCCTAACAAAATTAATCCCGAAGAGAATTTTTGAGGTAACTAGGAAGAACGGAGGTTGATCAAAATACTAACAAACAGGACAGTGAGTGGATTTATACAAATTTCCGTCCAGAAAACACAGACGCCTTACTTTATTACTCTTGTTATGAAAGAAATTTTATATTTGCGTCCTGATTTTTTATGTCTCATATGTGTTTACGAGTTTTTAATAAATTTGATACATGTACCTTCCAGACATCGTACTATTACTTTCATACGAATCTTCCCTTTATACCGATTTCCACTACTGCATACTTTTTCTAACTGTATCTACAAATCTCTGTAATATAAAATGGATTCATAACTGCTGCTTTACAAGTGTTAACAGAATCAAGTATTGTTCCCTGCAGTACACCCCGATACAGCATCAATTTGCTGCTACCTTAGTGGAGTGTAAATGATGCCTCTGGAATGCTGTTCCCAACTTCGCAATGCACACTTTTTAGTGAATGATACGGAACTGTATAGTGTAGGTCAGTTTTTTTCGAAGGAAGTGAAAAGGTAATAACCATCATACTAATAGTAGATGCACATATATATTACTTGTCTCAGTATAGAATGTTGATTTGCGAAGTTTCGCTTTAATAAAACACAATTGCATCGTTTGGACGTATAAAACTATACAGCATTTTCTGCAAACTCTACTGTAGTGTTCGTGAGTGTACATCTCTAACGTAATGTAAAATATTCGGAATATCCGAAACATCTTCTTATCCTCCTTGTCTCCCATGTCCGAAGTGTACTGTGAACTAGCGCGTATTGCTATACGAACTGCCTCCAGAAAGTAATGCAATTCTTTCGTTTGCTGGTACTTAAAGTGACACCAGAGGGTTTCAACCGGTTCCGTTAGGTGGCACAAGGGGGAAAGGACTCTCAGCTTCAAAACTATGCCTTCGCCAGTCTGCTCTGAGCAGTTGGAGCGTCAGGACCACTGTCTACACGCACCCATGTTTAATTCATGTGTCACGAAACTCGAGCAACGTTATGCGATAAAGTTTTGTTCGAAGCTGAACAAATCTCTTGCGGAGACCCACCAAACGATTGTGAAAGCTTACGGGCTATCGTGCTCTATCGTAGTCACAAGTTTTGGGCTGGTTGAAAGCGTTTAAGGAAGGCCGGGAAGAGAGGGTCGGGAGACCACTCACTGGATGGCTGTCAACCAGCACAAGTGACTATAACTTGCCCCGTGTGTGCGAACTGTTAAGAGTCCCAGATGATTGTAGAAACTCTCAACATTCCCAAAACAATCGTACACGTTCTGGTTACCGATAAATTGCACATGAGGAAGATGCGTGCCAAGCTGGTTCCCAAGTTCTGACGTACGACCTGAAGAATTACCAGGTGACTGTAGCGACTGGACTTCTCGAACTCATGGAAAGTGAATCTTCTTTCATAGACAATTTCGTTACTGGGAATGAAACATGATGTTTTGAATACGACACACCAACGAAACGTCAGAGCTGCGAGTGGCACACTTGGAATCCCCAAAACCGAAAAAAGCAAGAGTGAGCAAGTCGAAAGTGAATACTATATTGATGTCTTCTTCGATGCCGAAGATATGGTCTGCAGAGTTCGTCCATCAGGGCCAAGCCGTGCACGCTGTCTACTATGTTTATGTGCTGGAAAAACTGCGTCCGAGTGCGAAAGGAGATCTCCACTCCCTGGGAGCTCCACTATGACAATGCTCCAAGCCACGCCGCTGTGTGCGTCCGTGAGTACCTGGCGAAGCACAGCTCGTCGGTGTTGCTGCAACGCACCTACTTCTTTCTATTCCCACGGACCAAGGCCACCCTGAAAGGAATTCATTTTGGATCGACTGAAGCTGATACCTTGCAGGATCTGTACTGTGCATGGTAGATTCACTGGAAAAAGTATGCAAGTGCACAAGCGAACTTCTTTGAAGATAATCTAACGTTTGTAACGACATCTGCAGTAAATCTACTGAATAAAAATAAATGCATATCTTTCTGGGCACACCTTGTATGTTACAGTAGTACTGTGTTTTATGACATGAATACTCAGAAGATGGGAATAATCTGCTACAGAGACTGCATACACTGTGCTTACCGTTGTCGAATACCGACATCAGCTATTCCAGTAGTGGTAATACGTGACCCAAGTGTATTTCTCTACTCCCACAGAACAATTAAATTACAAAAATAGTGCTACATATACTGGAAATACGTATTAGGGAGTGGTTTAAGTCTTTTCGACGTATTTGTACTTTTTCTTAAGACTTGTTGAGTAACATATTTGCAGGATGCAATCATAATTCGGTAATATCCCTATATTTGATGCTGTTCTGGTAAACAATGTTCTAGATTGAGAAAAAATATGTTTTCCTGCTTTAATATAACATCTCCACCTCAATAGCATTTAATATGTATAGACAACCATACAGACGGTCAAATACAAACAATCTATTCCACAGCTTGAGATTATATTTCCTAGGAATAATCTCTAACATGCCTCCAGCTATCGCAATATTGCTTCCATGTAGGAGAAATGCTAGTTTTCTCATGAGACCATGACTTCGTAATGTTTCCTCTATTAATTAACACACATGGGGTGTTGTCTCTCTTGTATATCTAATGCCTGCAGTAAAACCCTGTTGCTTCTGACGCAAATTTCGATTACATTGATTGTATAATGCGGATTTTTAAGAGTATCCATAATCAGTGTAGGTGACGAATTATAACAGCTATATATGGTGTAACAGGATTGTACATTTTTTTTATGCAATACATCTGATACAGCATCAAGTCACTACTAGCTTAGCCAGGTATAAGTTGCCTGTGGAGTGCTATTACCACAACACAAAGCATTTGGTGCCATACGATGGAGAAGGTTTTAAGAGTAGTACTCCATTGCGCATAAAATCATGGGTTTTAATCGTCTGGAAGACCACCTGTATCAACAAACACTGCTACTTTCTCTCAATTCTACACTTTGATACTAACAATTATGATTCTTTAATGCTGTTCAGTATTTTCGAAGGGTGTGTAAAGATCATGGAATAATCATAACTGCCATGTTTAGAGCTGACCTATGGTGAGGTATTACCTGGATCGATACAGAATGTTGATGTGCAGTATATCACTTTTAAAAACTAGCTATATCCTTTGGACATACATAATTAAACTGCATTTTTTGCTTACTGTACTGTAGGATTCGTGACCGTGTATCTCCAAAACAATTTAAATATGTAGAACATAAAAATGTCTACTTATCTTATATGGAATAACTGTACACTGATTAGCAAGAACATTATGACCACCTACCTAATAGACGGTATGTCCACCCTTGACTTGGATAAGAGTGGCAGCATGTTATGGCATGGAATCAACGAGGGCTTCAAAGGCTGCTGGACGGAGCTGGCACCACATCTGCACACCCAAGTCACCTAATTCTCGTAAATTCTGGGGAGGGGGCAATTAGCTCTGACACCATATTCAATCAAATCTCAGATGTGTTCGACTGGGTTCAGGTCTGGAGAGTTTGGCGGCCAGCACATAAATTAGAACTCACCAGTGTGTTTCTCAAACCACTCAATCATTCTCCTGGCCTAGTGACAGGGCGTATTATCTTGTTGAAAAATGCCACTGCCATCAGAAAACATGATCATCATGAAGGTGTGTATGTTGACTGCAACCAGTGTACGATACTCATTGGCCATCTTGGTGCCTTGTACCAGCTCCACTGGGCCCATGGATACCCACATGAATGTCTCCCTGAGCATAATGGAGCTGATGCCAGCTTGTCCCAATTCCACAGTAAAATGGTCAAGGAGCTGTTCACTTGGAAGACAATGGGTTTGTCCCCTCCCTTCAGCATGATGAAGAAGGTATTGTGACTCATCAGACCATGCAATGTTCTGCCATTGCGCCAACTTCCTGTGCCTATGGTCATATTTCAGTCGTAGTTACTGATGTTGTGGTGTTATGATTGGCACAAGCATGGGTAGTCGCCTGCAGAGGCCCATCGTTAGGAGTGTTTCGTGCGCACTTGAACTCTGCCCTGCATTAAAGTCTGGTGTTAGTCCCAGCACAGTTCGCCACCTGTCTCATTTTACCAGTCAGCCCAGCCTGTGACGTCTGATACCTGCAATGAGATTGTGGCTGCCCAACCCCATGACTTCTGGACGTGGTTTCACCTTCGATTCGCCACCTGTTGAATACACTCAACACAGCACTCCTGGAACACCTTACAAGTCGTACAGTTTCTGAACTGCTCGTTCTGAGTCTCTGGGCCATCACAATCTGCCCTCGGTCAAACTCAGACAGACTCCCCACCTTCCCCATTCTACACAAGGACAGCACTCTCACTGATACTACATGCACCACGCATGCATCCGACTAGCAGTCATTCCTCGCCAGGTGATGCTGTTATCGCTGGATGGGTTTTTGTTGGTAGTAGGTCAGTGGTCACAATATTCTGGCTGATCAGTGTATTTGTGGGTAAGATTAGAAGTTTATAGTACTTTTTTTCTGAATACCTATAGAATAACAAGGTGTACATTATATAGGGCACCACATGCTGATACAACATAATCATCCTTTGAAAGCAGATTCCAATGGGAATGGAGGGTAATAAACAGAGTAGATGGACAATATTCTCTCAGAATAAAGTATGAATGAGTGTTACCATTGTTAGGCGGTCATAGAGCTAGATTTTTCTAAGAATCTGTAAGAATAAAGCTGTATTTAAGACAGCTAAAGTCAACACATCTGTGTGCAATTCACTAACTAGAATTGTAATATACCCCACATCCACCACAACCCATGTGTTTTAGTTTATTTAAGGGTTGGCTCTGACAGCTAGCATTGTATGTTTACAGAAGTTTTTCTGGGCAGACATTTGGAGGAAGAAGAATAAATGCTCTTGTAAACACTTTGTAGATACTATAGTTAGTTGAGGGAATTGGAATCACTGTTTGATGCTACAGGAATTAAACTACACCTGGTAGGATGGTGAATAAGAATATGCACATTCTTGTACAGAAATCTTGATTAATCATTGCATATACGTTTACACTCAGAACATGGAAAAATACGAATGGGAAATACAGGATATCTACATTTACTATACATGCTAATGTAAAGTGGTCAGATGTTGGCATACATGCAGAAAAATAATGGATTCGACGGTGCTTAACATATTAGGTAATACATGGATAACCTGTTAATAAACCCCCATTCGATAGGTCTTAAGAAAAAAAGCACCATAAATTGTTACTCTTCCCACAAATACTATTATTCTGCAGGTCTTAAGAAATAGATTAAGGTAAACACCTATTAAAAATTACTCCTTAAGATGCAGTTAAGGTGGAAAAACTGGAAATAGAATAGATTAAGGTCAGAAAAGAAACTAAACTGCTTTGTTTGGCGAAAACAGTTTCCAGAAAGGAAAACTGAAGACTGTCACCAGTAAAAAAGCAGGCTGTACTAATGTGTAGGCAACGCTCACTTTAAACAGAGTATATGGAAAAAATCCAGATATGAATGGGGGAGGGGGGATGCAAAATATCTGCATGCAATGTAAACGCTACGTTAATTTGTCAAAAATGATGACGTTTTCTATTACATTAGGGGATACGTGTTGTGTGATACGTGATTTATTCGTCTGATTATGTACAATTTTCAAATAATTTGATTTGATGTACAGGAGACATGTCAAGGTTTACAAAAAGAAACTTTTTCTCTTTTTAAGAGAAATACAAACCTTTACATTGTATTTTGCATTTCTAAGTTACAGCTACACAAGTACATAAAATAATGCATGTAATACAATCCCGGCATTGAGACTGTGAAGCTGTTCAAATGGTTCAAATGGCTCTGAGCACTATGGGACTTAACATCTGAGGTCATCAGTCCCCTAGAACTTAGAACTACTTAAACCTAACTAACCTAAGAACTTCACACACATCCACCATGCCCAAGGCAGGATTCGAACCTGCGACCGGTTCCAGACTGAAGCGCCTAGAACCACTCGAGCACTTCTGCCGGCTGTGAAGCTGTCCTCAATGAATTCTTTGACATAATAATAACACTTTTCCACCAGAAGAGCAAAGAGAAAACTTTTCCTTGAACCAGGCTCCATCTTAAATATATTACTGCCTTTTATTTTATTGAAATTTTTAACCCCATATAATCTGGCGTTTGGGCATAAAGTTTTAATCGATGTTTTGTATGTTGATTTTTATATAAGAACACCACATACATGTGTAGTGAGGGGAGAGAAAGTATTTTTAATTTTTTTTTTACAGTGGTCGACAGGATTCCCATTTTTTTGCAACGCACATGTTTCTAATTACTTTCTTTTGTAATACTAGGAGTTGAATTTCCCCAGAAGATTATGCCATAACGAACAAGTGACTCAAAGTAACAGTGATAAACTACCTTTCTGGTATCCATACTTGTGGCACCTGACGAAATACACATTGCAGATACCAGGCTGTTCAGTTTATTTGCTAAGTAATCTATGTGTACCTCCAAATTTAAATTTTTATCAAGATTTAGGCCTAATAACTTCACTTGGTTTGCTTCTGTGATATCGTGATCGTTGCAAGTTACCTTTGTTTCGGTCCTTTCTAATGATTTAACTTCAAATTGCATCATTTTGGTTTTAGTCCGTTTTGATGGAAGCAAGATTCGAGTTTTTCTAAAGTATTTTTGGCTTTTTCTAGAATAATTTCGTATACCTCGTTTTCAATTAGAACTGATGTATTGTTATCAAATAAGACTGTACGAACATCAGTAGCAAGTGTTAGGTCATTTACGTAAAAAAGAAACAGACAGGGACCCAGTATCCAACTTTGTGGGACTCCTTGGGGAACTGTTTCCCAGTCTGAGGAATAATTGATTGCATTTGAAGTTAAAATTACTCTTTGTTTCCTATCTGACAGGTAAGAGATAAACCATTTTAAAGCAGTGTCCCTGATTCCATACATTTGTAGTTTGTGGAAAAGTAATGCATGGTTCACTAAATTGAAAGCTTTAGTTAGATCACAGACTATTCCTGTGACCTTTCTACCCTTATCTAACGTGGAGCATATTTTTTGGATAAACTCATTTATAGCATTCACAGTGATTTTACCCTGTTGGAATCCAAACTAATTTTTAAAAATTATATCATTTACAGTAAGAAATTTATTAATTTGTTTTGCTGCAGTCTTTTTAAACAGTTTAGAGAAGACAGGCGAAAGAGAGATAGGGCGGTAATTCCCCATATCTTCTGTCGATCCTTTTTTGAATAGAGGTTTGATCTCAGTATATTTCAATACATTTGGAAAGCATTCCTGTTCAAAAGATTGATTTATAATCATTGACAGTGGTTGAGAAATAATGTATTACACACACTTGATTGCAGATGTGGCTGTTTCATCCCAACCATGGGAGATTTTGTTTTTTAGAGACAATATTTCCTTTTCCACAACCCCTTGGGTGATTTTTTCAAATTACAAATATACAAAAGATATCCTTATAAGCCTCTTGTTGGTGATCACATTTTTGTTAATTTGTCAAAAATGATGACGTTTGCCATTATATTATGGGATATACAGAAGATACCATTATAAGCCTCCATTCTCATTTGGAACTGATTTAAAAGGGTGGTTATATTCTGGATGATGTACATTTTGTTTTTCCATGGAACTTAAGAATAAAGCACCATAAACCTCTATTGTTAGCCACAAATATTTGTAATCATTGTTTGATGCTGTCTGCCCCTGGTAGCTGAGTGGTCAGCGCGAAGGAACGTCATACCTAACGGCCCAGGTTCGATTCCCGGCTGGGTCGGAGATTTTCTCCGCTCAGGGACTTGGTGTTGTGTTGTCCTAATCACCATCATTTCATCCCCATCGACACACAAGTCGCCGAAGTGGCGTCAAATCTAAAGACTTGCACCAGGCGAACAGTCTGCCTGACAGGAGGCACTAGTCGCACGGCATTTCCATTTTATTGTTTGGTGCTAATTATCCATGGGAGATAAGTAGACATTTTTTTATATCTGCATTGCTTCGATTACTCCGCACATCCAGTGCCTTCCTATGCCCTATGCCAGCTATGGAGGCCCACTGTTAGGAGTGTCCAATGCACAGTGTCGTCAGACACACTTGTTCTCTCCCAAGCATTAACGTCTGATTTAGTCCCAATGCAGTTCACCACCAGTCCCATTTTACCAGTCTGCCTAGCCTACGACATCGAATATGTGTAATGGTGGGTGCCCATCCAGCCCCACAACATCTGGATATGGTTTCATTTTGGATTCGCCACCTGTTGAATACCCGCAACACAGCACTCCTCGAACACCTGACAAGTTGTGCAGTTTCTGAAATGCATTTGCTAAGCCTTTGGGCCATCACAGTCTGCCCTCGGTCAAACTCAGGTAGATCGCCCACCTTCCCTGTTCTGCACAAGGATAGCACTCTCACTGATACTACATGCGCCATGCATGCGTCTGACTAGGAGTCATTCCTCACCAGAAGATGCTGTTATCGCCTGGACGGGTTTATATTGACAATATGGAATGGACGGTTTGTGTTTGACCCTGTGGAGGGTTGACTAATTCTATTAAATGCTAGTGATACTGAAGTGTTATATTAAAGCTGGGGAAACATATTTTTTCTCAATCCAAATCATCACTCACCACAATCCCAAGAAATGGAAGGACATTACCGAATTACATACCTAAACTGGAAGGTTGCACAGGTCACACCAATATTCAAGAAAGACAGTAGGAGTAATCCACTAAATCACAGGCCCATATCGATAACGTCGATATGCAGCAGGATTTTAGAACATACAGTGTGTTCGAACATTATGAATTACCACGAAGAAAACGGTCTATAGACACACAGTCAACATGGGTTTAGAAAACATCGTTCCTGTGAAACACAACTAGCTCTTTATTCACATGGAATATCGTCTCAGTTATGTGACTGGATTTGTGATTTCCTGTCAGAGAAGTCAAAGTTCGTAGTAATTGATGGAAAGTCATCGAGTAAAACAGAAGTGATTTCTGGCGTTCCTCAAGGTAGTGTTATAGGGCCTTTGCTGTTCCGTATCTATATAAACGATTTGGGAGACAATCTGAGCAGCCATCTTACGTTGTTTGCAGATGACGCTGTCGTTTATCGACTAATAAAGTCATCAGAAGATCAAAACGAATTGCAAAACGATTTAGAAAAGATGTCTGAATGATGCGAAAATTGACAGTTGACCCTAAATAACGAAAAGTGTGAGGTCATCCACGTGAGTACTAAAAGGAATTCGTTAAACTTCGGTTGCAGGATAAATCAATCTAATATAAAAGCAGTAAATTCATCTAAATACATAGGTATTACAATTGCGAAAAACTTAAATTGGAAGGAACACGTAGAAAATGTTGTGGGGACGGCTGACTAAAGACAGCGTTTTATTGGCAGGACACTTAGAAAATGTAACAGATCCACTTAGGGGACTGCCTACACTAAGCTAGTCCGTCCTCTTTTAGAATACTGCTGCACAGTGTGGGATTCTTACCAGATAGGACTGACGCAGTACATCGAAAAAGATCAAAGAAGGACAGCACGTTTTGTATTATCGTGAAATGTCACAGAAATGATACAGAATTTGGGCTGGACATCATTAAAAGAAAGGCGTTTTTCGTTGCGACGGAATCTCCTCACGAAATTCCAAACTTTCTCCTCCGAATGCGAAAATATTTTGGTGATGCCGACCTACATAGGGAGAAACGATCACCACGATGAAATAAGGGAAATCAGAGCTCGTACAAAAAGATATAGGTGTTCGTTCTTTCCAGGCGCTGTACGAGATTGGATTAACAAATAATTGTGAAGGTGGTTCGATGAACCCTCTGCCAGCCACTTAAATGTGATTTTCAGAGTATCCATGTAGATGTAGACGTAGAAACCAACCCCTATTAAAGATTTTGAGTATAAGATACATACTTAGCACTAATTGTAACTTAATTATTCTGCAGAAGAAGAGAAATACATGTGGCTCACATTTTGCCATTAATGGAGTAGTGGGTGTCAGTATGTATCCAATGGTAAGTGTAGTGTATGCTGACCATTTAGAAATTTTTCCATCTTCTAAGTCTTGAGGTAATACAACGTGGTATTGTTATGACATATAGTAATATGCACTTGTTTACACTATATACCCTACGGTAAAAAAGAGATACACCACGAAGGAATTATCCGAATAGGACAGAAGTTGGTAGATGTGATATACTTGTACAGGCAAACAAATTAATACAGTTTCAGAAAGATAGGATCATTCAATCAAAAGAAAGAACTTCATAAACTGAGCAAGCACATGAAATGTTGGTCCACTTCTGTTCCTTATGCAGACAGTTATTCGGCTTGGCATTGTTTAATAGAGTTGTTGGATGCCTTCTTGAGGGATATAGTGCGAAATTTTGTCCAATTGGCGCGTTAGATCAATAAAATCCCGAGCTGGTTGGAGTGCCCTGCACATGATGATCCAAATATCCGCAGCTGGGGAGAGATCTGGCGACCTTGCTCTCGAAGGTATGGTTTGGGAAGCATGAAGACAAGCAGTGGAAACTCTTGCCATGTGCAGGTGAGCATTATCTTGCTGAAATATAACGACGGCCTGCCTTGAAGGGCAACATAACGAGCTGTATAATATCGTCGATGTACCGCTGTGATTTAAGGGTACCACTGATGACAACGAAAATGGTCCTGACATGAAAAGAAATGGCACTCTAGACCATTAGCCCTGGTTGCCAGACCTTATGGTAGGCGACAGCCAGGCTGGTATCCCACCACTGTTGGGTATGTCTCTATACACGTCTTCGCCAGTCATAGGAGCTCAGTTCAAAGCAGGAATTGTCACTGAAGACAATCCTACTTCGATCAATCAGGTTCCAGGCTAATGGCCTGTTTAATTGATGCGTGTTGTTCTTTGTTTGTTTACTCTGGGATGTTTGAGTCCATTACTGTATTTTCTTCTTCTTATTGCACATTATTTTCTTCCAGTATTTGTTGTACTTGTTGTTTGATGTTTTCTATTTCTGACTGGGGTATCCTGTTATTTTTGATTATCACACGGATCTGATCAGCTAGTCGTTGTTCTGTTAAAAATTTTAGTTCTGGGCATCTGGTAATAAATGTTGTGTATACTTGTGATCTGTATCCAGTTGTGTTGGTTACAAGGTTTGTTGCTTGGTACTAACAGAACATGAGGTGTCGATTAACTTCTTCTGACCATCTCATCCTCTGTCTTTGTTTTCCTTCTAGGGTGGTTGCAGGAAGCATATCCTGCAAAACACCTCTATTTGGATTTAAATCATTTTCCAGTTGGCTAGCAGTGTCGTTACCATTGTGGGCGGGCATAGGGTTTAAGCGTCGTCCCCGACCATGACGGCGCTTGTCCGAGGCTTCTTTAGTTCTGTCCTGAACCAACTAATCACACTAAAATGGGGGTTAGCCCTATTAGTGGTTTGTTTCTTTCGTCGCCTTTTACGACTGGCAGAACATACCGGAGGCCTATTCTTTTCCCGGGCATCCATGGGATTTATTATTATTATTATTATTATTATTATTATTATCAAGCATCAGATTGAGAAGGGGAAGTCACATATACTTGCGTGGATCCCTTTCCCGTTTAGAAAGTGCTGCGTACCATTGTGGAATAGCGAGGCTTCGTGCGAACGATGTGCGATTTGAGAAGTGAAGTTTGCTGAGAAATTCCCGGACATCACTCGCACTGAAAATGTACCTAAGGGCCAGTTTAAAACTGAGTTTGAAGAATATTACAAGGGGGAAATATAAGTAGTATGTTAACGCCGGCCTCGACTGTTCTGTCCACACAATGACACGTCGGACACGGTTGGCTCTGTGGAAAAAAACTTGGCACATAGAAATTGAATGATTACGGTTGTCCAACAACCAAAGCAAACGCAGTTTTAGCGTAACTGACACTATAATTACGAGCTTGGATTTAAAACACATATAACATGTTACACTTACGTCAATAACAATGACAGAGCCTGAGTGGTTTGAAGAGTTTAGAAATCACGTAGAAATGTTCATTCATTAACCACTCTGCATTTTCCACACATACTAGTCTCACATGCAACAAAATAACAGTATATCTCTGTAGATGTGAACAAATTACAAATCTTATAATGATGCTTATATAATGATGCGTCCGAAGAGAGTGATATAGTCCGGCAGTGGTCGATGGGTTGCGCGCTTGCTTTTTCTAAACATTCAAATGTCTTCAGAGTGTTTTTAATATCGATGTTTGTACATGCGAGCTGAATTAGTCCATAGTTTCTTAGGCGCATCAGTGGTGCTGGATTCATTTTTCCTTGAAAATCGTCAAAATATATCATTATCATGCATAGTTAAATATTATTCGTTGACAAATAAACGGCTCTTGGCCTCTTTCGTTACTCAAATCAGTGTTTTTATGTGACGTGATGTAGCGGTGTGAAACTACAACATTTCATCACCTCCCATGTGAAGAAAGAGAATTCCTACTGGAGTCTCGTGATCTACACGTAATTCCAGTGATGTTGTAGTTGCACACAGTACGTGCATTCATGTAAATTGTCAAAATCACACTCATAAATTCATTAACATATCATATACATCATAATATTTATCAAATAAGTGCATAGAAGTGTTTATGCCTTGAACTTAAAAGTCCATTGTGTAGTAACCGCAACCAACAGCGGGAACGCCTTAGGCTGCTGATCGGAGCCGCCAGGCGGGGAAGCCGCCGGCGGTGGAGCACGCACCACCAGGGTAAACACAGGACGAGTCGGACGACAGACCAACGACAACTGACAACAACCGACCACGACCGACTATGAGCGACACAACAAGGACGAGAAACAACGGAGGCTCGTGGAAACCACAACACCAAACACCAAACGTAAAGCCACTTGGAACCAGAGCCAGGTAAATGTCAACAACGAGCAACGACCACGAGTCCGGCTTTCGCCGCCGTGCAGTGCGGACGTGTTGTTATTTCCTCCTGCGGAGCGCGCGCGCTCGCTGTTGTTTACATTTCAGCGGCCGTCACTTACGTGTCGCTTACGTGCACTAGAATCATGGCCAATCGTTTTCGAAAATCAACTTTACGTTTCAACTTCTGCAACGACTACGCACGACCAAAGGCCTTGGAAGTGGAACGCTTCCTACGCGACGTTGCTAAGATCTCAGCTTCTGACATCTTGGGCATCCATTTGTCCATATTAAGCAGTACTGAGTACGTCAAAGTCGTCAATGACGCGGTATGTGAAAGAATACTTCGTGACACCAACCATGGATTACGCTTTTGCCACGCCGACGGCAATGTCGGAGCGGTCACTGTCGACCATGCCGGCTTAGGAATGTGCACCATACGAGTTTTCGAACTCCCGTTCGAGCTTCCAGCGGAAGACGTTATCGCGGCTTTCCGCCCCTATGGCACTGTACATGGCCACACTGCCGAACGCTGGGCGCAATTCCAAACGTACCCTGTTCTTAACGGTGTACGGCAGATCACCATCGACCTCCATCGCCACGTGCCATCTTACCTGCAAATTAGCGGGTGCCGCGCGGTTGTCATATACGACGGCCAACCCAAGACCTGTTCCGGGTGCGGCAAAGAAGGCCACCTCAGATCTGAGTGTCTTCAGCGACGAATCACCCAATTGCCAGCCGCTACCGTGGCACCTCCGGCTCCGACGACGGTTTTACCGATCACCTACGCATCGGCGCTCTGTTCTCCTCCCACCGGCCGCCGCCCATCGGACCATGCACCGGTGACCCTTCCAGCTGCTACGGATACCGCTGGGGCCCACGCGTCGCGCTCAAAGCCTGACGCTACTCCGGCGCCACTACCAACAGCGACGACTTCCGACACCCATCCGCCTGAACATATGGACGCCCCTTCATTTGACGTTCCCGCGACGGCCTTCCTCTCAGAGCGACGCGACTCCCTCCCGTCTTCCGACACGGAGGGACGAACCCGCAAACAACGTTCACCTAAGAGGCGCAAGAGGAGGCGCCGTACGGTCTCGGAACGAGACGGATAACCACCCCCCGATGCTCCAGAGGCCGTCCGACCCGACGAGGCCTCGGAGAACCTACACGACGATATGAATGACGACAACATGACGCCGACTGTGGATACGTCGATGCCGACTCTACTGGCTCGCTCAGGTGCTCCTGAACCAATGGACTCCACAGATGCGACTGCCGCCGAGACGTCCTCTGCCCCTACGACCCAAGTGGAACGTACGACCATCACAACGACAACGCCTTCAATGGTGTGGAGTGAGGACGTCGATGAGGAGCCGGACCACACGCTGGGGACAGAGTTACCCCAGACGGAAGCATCGTTACGCCTCTGATAATGCCGTCAGGTGGCGTACGGCACGACTCACCGTTGCCTCGTCCCTCTTCATCCTCCGCCGGCGGAGTTCCCCTCCACGGCGGGTTACGGCTCCAAACCTACCGAATAGCGACGATCAACACTAACACCATTAGCTCACCCGTGAAACTTCAACTGCTGCGAGAGATGATATGGGCGTCGGACATCGATATCGCACTACTACAGGAAGTACACCTGGCCACACTACCAGACGTCGCGGGGTATAACACTTATCCTTCTCCTGGTGACCACCTGGGACGCGGCGTAGCCATCTACGCCAGAGAAGGCATTCCAGTGGCCGATATCACATACCTTCCATCTGCCAGAGGCATGGCCGTCACTGTCATGGGGACGCGTATCATCAACATTTACGCTCCGTCAGGCTCCACCCGCAGACGCGACAGGGCACTCTTCTATTCAGAAGAAATCGCTCCTTTGTTTCTTGGACGCTGCGACCATTACTTGCTTGGGGGTGATTTTAATTGTGTCTTGCACCCTAAAGATCAAGTGCCCCACTACAACACCTGTCAAGAACTGCGTCTTGTCGTCCGAGATCTGTTGCTCCGCGACACTTGGGAAGTTCGGCACGGCGACGCGCATGGACATACTTACCAGACGAGTCACTCCGCGAGCCGCCTTGATAGAATTTACGTCTCTCGGGAACTCACACCTGCAGTCCAAGGTGCAGAACTTTGGCCCCTGGCCTTTTCGGACCACTGTGCCTACATCTGCAACATTCTCTTCCCCAAGCAAGTGGTTTGGCGTAGTCGTGCACCGTGGAAGCTAAACACCTCCCATCTTCATGATCCCGAATGTCTTCAACGTGTTACCGAGACATGGGCCACCTGTGAACGTCGCTTACCTAAATACTGCACGACCTTGACCTGGTGGCTAGAATGTGCCAAACCTGCCATTCGACGTACTTTGATTCAGTATGGAAAGGAAGTTGCTATGTGGCGCCGGCACACTACCGACTATTTCTACGCCGTTCTCCGCGACCTGGACGCCCAACCGCCCACCCCCGACACCCAGAGGGAACGCAGCAGGATTGAGGCGCAAATTGTAACTTTGACACGCCGTAGACTGCAGGGGGCTATGGTGCGAACCCGACGTCAAGATTCGGCGGAACAAGAACATCCGACCATGCATCATATCGCCTCCGATAGGAAACATCGACGACGACAACTCATCACCGAGATCACCACCTGTCGCGGCCAGCACGTCACTTGCCAGGCCGAAATCGTCAGTGCCTTTGTCGACCACTACCGCACAATGTACCAGGAGGAGACTACCAACAACCACGCTGAGGAGGCTGTGTTACCACACGTAACTCGCACCCTCACCAACGACGAAGCGAACGAGCTGCTGGAGCCCATTACGCGTGACGAAATCCACGATGCAATCAAAAAAGGTGCTCTGAATAAGTCACCTGGTGTCGACGGATTGCCGATAGAATTTTATCGCGCCTTCTTCACACTAATGGCATCACGGTGGACAACGATGTTTAATGAACTGCTGACGATAGGGAACGCCGTACCGCCATC
This sequence comes from Schistocerca serialis cubense, assembly GCF_023864345.2. Taxonomy (NCBI): domain Eukaryota; kingdom Metazoa; phylum Arthropoda; class Insecta; order Orthoptera; family Acrididae; genus Schistocerca; species Schistocerca serialis. The sequence continues at coordinate 784,911,520 of NC_064642.1, forward strand.
CTTCGTCACGGGAATTATTATACCCATCCACAAACCGACACCAGGTGTGACGACAGCACATTACCGTCCCCTGACTCTGCTTAACGCAGACTGTAAAATTTTTACACGCCTACTGGCAACGCGATGCCGCAAGATCCTGCCTAGCATTTTATCCCCGGAACAGACAACTCCGGGCGGCTCAGTTAATATAGAAACGGCCACAGGAGAATGTCGCGATTTAATTGCACTGGCAGCGGCGTGCAGACTCCGCGCCGCAGTGGTTGCCATTGATTTTGACAGCGCATTCGACAAATTGCGGCATCTTTTTCTGTTCTCAGTGATGAACCGCATGGGTTTTCCACCAGCCTTCATCAACGTGATCCGGCGTCTGTACGGCACCGCCGAATCTCTGATTCAGGTTAACGGCCGTGTGGCGGGACCAGTGGCGATCCGGCGTTCCGTACGGCAAGGCTGCCCACTTTCGACCCTACTGTATGCCATAAGCCTGGAGCCACTCATCGGGAGTCTGACGAGCCACCTTTCTGGTCTCACATTGCGACAGCACAGTTTTCGATGTCGTGCGTATGCGGACGACCTCCTCCTCTTGATCCGCTCACGGAGTGAAACACACACGGTACTTGATTTGATATCAACGTACGGCACTGCAGCGGGCAGTAACATGAATGTGGCTAAATCCGCGGCGATGCCCATTGGACGCGGCCTCTCACACGAAGACTTAGCACCTCTCCCGTGTGTACAACAACTACGATATCTTGGTATCATTTTCACCTCCACCGTGCGCCGCTCCGCTGCCATCTATTTTCAGCGTGCACTCCAAACTATCCGCACGACGGTGCGACAAAATCTTCTCCGACGACTCGATTCTTTACAACGTGTCCAATACCTCAATCAACATGTGGCGGCCAGAATGGTCCACATCGCACAGGTCCTCCCGCTGCCATCAACTAATGGCCGCAGCCTCCAGGCTGCCCTTGGATACTTCCTTACGGCCGGTACGATCTTTAAGGTCCGCTGCGACACGCTCACCCTTCCCCCGCGAGCAGGAGGCCTCGGCCTTGTCAATGTGCGACTCCGAGCGGCGTCCTTGTACATGTCCACCATGCACAAGCAGTGGCACGGGGGGCACCTCCCTTACGCGCAGCTTGCTGGAAATTCTTGTGCCCGCGACCATAACACCACCAGTACCAGTCGGACACATCAAGCACCATCTGACGCACATTTCTGATTTCATCGTCGACTTCAGTTATGCTCACACACACTTACCGACCACGCGTTCTCCTCGACCTAAAGATTTTTACACCCCTCTCCTTCGTTCCATATCCAGCAACAATATCGAACTGAGACATCCGTCCACGCGGTGGCCAACGGTTTGGCGTCACATCCACCAGCTTTTTCTTCCCTCCAACGTCCGGGCAACATGATACCAAGTCGCAAATCATCGCCTTCACGCCATCGGACTACAGGACTCTCCACTTTGTTCCATTTGCCACCTCGTGGATGACGATGTCCATCAACTGACTTGTACTGCCACCAGTGACGTCTGGAAACTTGCCCGACAGTTCGTTGCCTGTTACCTCCGCGTTCCGCCGGACTCGATTGACCCACGGACTTTTATCCATCCTGAGAATACTTATTTCCCCGCCTCCAAAAATCATGCGATTGTATGGGTCAAGGGATGGACGATCACCTACATGTATAATGGTGGCGACAAATCACGCCTTGATTTCTGGCAGTACTTACAAACCGCCCACAGTGAAGTCGAACAGCGACCACGCTACCGCGCCTTCTTCGCCAATTACCTACACGCGATCTTTACTTCACCCCCGCTCAGTTGGATGGTGCCACACGCCGACAGCACTCCCGCCCCCCCTGCTGACATCTGAGACTCCCCGCGCTACTTTCTCCATTGTAACCCACAGTGGAATAGGCGCATGGACACGCGCCTCCTTTCTTTAATGCACTACCCCAGACAACACTGGTCTTTCCCTCACTCCACTGTATATTGCTTCACACCTCTTAGATTACATCAGACTTATTATTCTTTTTTTCCCTACACCATGTTATTCAAAAAAAAAAAAAAAATTCCTCGCCTTGTACGAGTATATTGTCTTGTGTTATTTTCGCCGGAAGGATGGCATTTCTGTTGTATTCAAGTTTGTACCAATAAAGATCTTCTTTTCATTTACCCTTTTCCTGGTGAAAAAAATATAAATAAAAAAAAATCAAAAAGCTAAAAAAAAAAAAAAAAAACCAGAACGCAGTACCGCCGAGATAGAAACGAAATCCAGAGCGAGTACCAGACTGGCTGGACTAGGGTTTTTTTTTTTTTTTCCTTTACTGTATTTCAATTCCCCAGCATATGCGCTGCTCTCCAGCCGAAAGACATAGAACAAACAATATAAGACAGTGAAAAATATACAAAGGAGAGAATATGGTGAACATAGATATAAAAAAGGGGGACATCATGGAAGGCATTTGACAAAAAAAGGGGCGACTGTAAAATGGAGATAAAAAACAGTTTAAAAGTAGGGCACACAAAAAGCCACACACTGCGACAATTAAAAGAACACAAGGCACAGTATGACTGGAGCATAAGAAGTATCGACTGATGGCGTAGCACATAAACACTGACGGCGAACCTCAAGGCAGTACACAATTAAAAATGACACCTCTTGACGCACAGGAGAAACAGCACTAAACACAACACTGACGTGGCACACTGATGATGATCAAAACGGAGGATCTGCCAGGCGCAAGGAGATGAGGGAGACCGGAAGAAGGGAGGGAGGGAGGGAGGGAGGGGAAGAGAGGGGGGAGATGGGCGGTGGGGCGCGCTGAAGAGGGCCAGGTAGAGAGGGATGTGGGAAGGAAAGAGGCAAGTATGGGGTGTAGGGTCTCAGGGGGGGGGGGGGGGGAAGGAGGAAAATTCGCTCTGGGAGAAGGAGGGGAGAGGAAAAAGGGGGCGCTGGGTAAGGGGGGAACAAGGCCAGGTTATAGTCGGAAGGAAGGGTAGATGTCACGGCGTAGTTCGTCATCTGGGAGGGGGAGGCGCTGGAAATTGCCCTGATGAAGGAGATGGAGGGTGTGGAGGTGGAGAGAGGGAGGGATACAGCGATAGAGGCGCGGCAACGGGCGGGGGGTGGAGAGGAAAGAGGAAACCAGAGGGTGGAGGGGATCAAGCCGGCAGACAATGTAAAGGATGCAGAGATGTTGGAGGCACAGGAGGAGGTGGGGGAAGGGGATCAGTTCATACAGGAACTGTGTGGGGGAAGGAAGGCGGATACGGAAGGCAAGGCGGAGCACATGGCGTTCAAGGATTTGGAGGGCCTTGTAAAAGCGGGTGGGGGTGGAGATCCAGGCAACACTGGCATAACAGAGGATAGGATGGATGAGGAATTTGTAGGTGTGGAGGATGGTAGAAGGATACAATCCCCATGTCTGGCCAGACAGGAGTTTCAGAAGGTGGAGGTGGGAATGGGCTTTGTGCTGGATGGTCTGGAGGTGAGGGGTCCAGGTGAGATGTCGGTCGAGGGTGAGGCCAAGGTATCTCACGGGGGGGGGGGGGGGGGGGTGAGCTGGATGGGACAACCATAAAGGGTAAGGTAGAAATCATGGAGGCGAAAGGAGCGAGTGGTGCGGCCTATGATGATTGCCCGGGTTTTGGAGGGGTTGAGACGGAGGAACCAGTAGTTACACCAAGTGGTGAACTGGTTAAGGTGGGATTGGAAGATATGTTGGAACTGTTGAAGGGTAGGATAGAGAGCCAGGAAGGCGGTGTCATCAGCATACTGGAGAAGGAGGACTGGTGGGGGTGGCTTGGGCATATCAACCGTGTACGAGAGATAGAGGAGAGGACAGAACCCTGTGGGACGCCAGCCGTGGGATAAGAAATACCGGAGTTTGTGTTGTGGAGGGTGACATAGGAAGGACAGTGCAAGAGGAAGGAAGCGACCAGACGGACAAAATTGATAGGCAAGGCGTAGGTTTGGAGTTTAAAGAGGAGACCGGGATGCCGTACATGGTCATAGGCATTTTGGAGGTCAAGGTAAACAAAAATGGCGGAGCGACGGGAGTTGAGATGGAGGGACAGGAGGTGAACGAGGTTTAGGAGTTGGTCTTCAGTAGAGGGGGGTCGGAATCCACGCCTGGTAAGGGGGAGGAGGTGGGTAAGGTGCTGATGGATACAGTGGGAGAGGATGGATTCAAAGACCTTACTGAAGAGGGAGGTGAGGCAGATGGGACGATAGGAAGAGGCAGCAGAAGGGGGTTTGTTGGGTTTGAGGAATAAGAGTATGCGGAAGGTCTTCCACAGGTCGGGGTAGAAGCCAGTAGAAAGGATGACATTATAAAGATGGGCAAGGACAGTCAGGAAGGAATAGGGGCTTTCTCGAAGGAGGCGGTAGGTGACACAGTCGTGACAAGGGGCCGTGTTGCGTTTGGACCAGAGGATAAGTTTAATGTCTTGTGCTGTGATGGGACTGTTTATGTCAGAGGGGGGGGGGGGCAACTGCCCCAAGTACTGCAGACTAGGAGCAACTGGAGCGACCAAGGTATCGGCACATTCCATGACGGTGGGGAAAAGAGAATAATCAAAGTGGGGTGATTTGGGATGGAGAAGACCTCGGAAAGGTGGGAAGCGAAGTGATTGGCCTTACTGAGGTTGTCAGGAAGGGGGCGATCGTTATGGAGAAGGGGAGTAGTGGGGAGCGGAAAGGGAACCAGTAAGGCGATGGAAGGCACACCAGTACTTGGAGGAGTTGATAGGGAGGGTGGTGTTGAGTCATGTGCAAGTCCGGCGCCAGTCTCAGCGTTTCGTTGCTGTAATAAGGTTCCGTACGTGTCACTGTATTTGCCAGTGGCGTTGGAGTGTATCCCTGTCACAAGTGTGCAGGAAGGAGCGATAGAGGCGGCGGGATTCACGGAGGAGGAGGACGGCCTGCGGAGGGAGAGTGGGATGGTGTGGGTGGATGGTTTTAGTAGGAACATGGGCCTCCACAGCATCAGTAATTACTTTCTGAAGGAAGGACGAGGCATGGATGATGTCAGGATGGTGATAGATAAGAGGGTGGCTTTCGACCTGGGTGGAGATGGAGTCCTGGTAGGCATCCCAGTTGGCACGGTGATAATCATGGACGACCTTGGGAGGGGGTGCAGACATTATGGTGAGAAGGACAGGGAGGTGATCGCTACCTGTGGGGTCAAGGTCGATGACGGCGATACGCCCAAGGAGGTTGGCAGAGGCAATGACATCAGGGGTGGTGTCACTTTCAGGTCGGGTGTGCTGGGGAAGGGGAACAAGGTCACCTTGGATTGTGGAGAGGAACTGATGCCACTGCTGAAGGGTGGCAGGAGTGCAGCTATGGATGTTGAGGTTGGTGGCAATCACATAGGTGGAGAAGGTGTGGTCAATGTGCGAGATGAAGTCATAAGGAAGAGGAGCAGTGGGGCAGACATAAATGGTGGCACAGGTAATGGTCAGGGAGGGGAAGAAGATACTGAGGATAAGGTGTTCAGGGGGGTCATTGAGGAGAGGTTGTGGCCGGACGGGGATTTGCTTAAGGTGGCCAATCACGACTCCACCCTGCGCACGAGGACCAGGAGCATCAGTGCAGTGGAGGATGTAGGGATAGGTGCGGATAGAATGGTGGGGCAGGAGAAAGGTTTTGTTCAGGAGGAAGGTGTCAACCTGGTGGTGGGTGTGCATGAGGAGGTATTTGTTGGAGCAGAAGGAGCGAATGTTCTGGAAGATGATGCGATACTTGTGCCATGCCATGGTGGGAAGGAGGGGGGGGGGGGAGGAGGCTTAAACTAGGGTGTCGAGGCGGGTGAAGGTGAAGTGGGCTTGGTTGTGGGAGTAAGTGGCGAAGGTGTTCAGGTGGAAAACGGAACGAGCGGCTAGGGAGATTTGTTGGAAGGTGTGGGGGCGCTAAAAAGGGTGAATGTTTTGGAGTACAACGGTAAGGAACCGGATGATGTCCTCAGCCATTGGGGTGGACGGAGGGAATTGTTGGGATGAACAGGGGGATCAATGGGATGGATAGGAACTGTAAGCTCAGGGGTGGCTGGAGGGGGTTTAGCTTTACACTTGTGGGAGTAGGTGGGATGGGGGCCATTGCATGTGTTACAGGAAGGAGGAGCAGCGAGGTTGGGGCAGTTTTTGAGAAAGTTGGAGGCCTTGCAATGGGGACAGGTGGGGGGGTTTTTGCAGTTGGGAGTCAGGTGGTCATTGTACATCAGGCACCGCTGCAACTGTAGGACTGTGGAGGGGATTTGGAGGATTCAGCAGGGTGGCGATGGTGGTATATCAGGGCACCCTGGGTGAGAAGATGGTCAATGGAGGGGGCGGACTCAGAAAAGACCCGCATGAGGTTTGTGGGGCCAGAGGCATTGTGGATACGGCGGGCAGAGCGGATTTCCAAGTCCGGGTGCGAGTTCAGTTCTGCCAACACTTCATCCTCTGTGATCACCGTGCTGAGCTTGGTGATCACAGCTGTGTAGGTGGGGGGTCGACAGGGAAGCTGGGGCTGACGACGAGTGGAAGTGGAAAGGAAAGGTGTCAGAGAGGTGTGGGAGCCAAACATAACTCATGGGAGTTTACGAAGGAGGTTTGTGTGGAAGGATGGGGATGGTGACTTGATAAGGACTGAGTCCCTGCGGGGAATGAGTTGGGAGATGGGAGCACCAGGTAAGTACTTTCGTATTTCCATGGTGAGGGTACAAGCATTGATGAACTTAGGATCGGGAGTTGACAGGACAAAGGTGTGGAGGGTAGGGGCCGGGGTGTGGGTGGCTGGAGGAGGGGTGGTGTCCATGGAGATGACAGGAGGAGGGGCAGGTGGTGTTGACTTTTTGTGGGAAGTAGTGGGAGCAGAGTCGGTAATGACGCGCTTTTGGGGTTTTTTGGAGACTGGGTGGAGGGGAGAGGAACAGGAAGGAGAGGGAGGTGGAGGGTGGCAGATCCCTGTGGCGTAGTGGAGGTGACGGGAGAAGCAGCCAGTTCAGTGGTGGCGAAGGTGGCTTGGCACAACGTGATGTGTGCGGGAGATGCAGAGGACGAAGCGACAGGGTGGGTGAGAGAGGGGAAGCCGACCACCTGAGGGGTGGCAGCAGAGGCGGCAACAGAGGCGTATGTGAGGGCAGGGGTAGTAGTGGGAGCCATTGAGGGTGTGGAGGCTGGAGGCAGAGTAGAGGTGTGGGTATACAGCAGGGGAGGAGATGGGGGGATGGATAAGTGGGGGAAGGGGAGGTGAGGTGTAAGGAGGGAGGCCAGGGGCGGCACTCCAGGAAGTGACTGTGGGAGAGGGGGAGGTGTAGATGACAGTGGAGGTGGAAGTACTCATAGGGGACAGACGGACGGACGGACGGACCTACGGATGGACGAACAGCTACAGCAGCGAGCGGCGGGCGGGTGGGCAGGCAGACAGACAGACAGGATCTTCGAAGACAGAGATTCCACCCTGAGAGTAGCCCAGGCGTTGCAATCTGACGCTTTTGAAGGAGGGGATCCAACCCTCTAGATGCTGGACTAGGTTTTTTTTTTTTTTTTTACTTTATTGTGATTTTAACACCTGAATAATCAGGAAGGCTGGCAGTGGCATACAATGCCGCTCTTCAGCCAGAGGATACACAAAGAGAAGAAACACTGAAAAGACACATAAGTTACAGAACGGTGGCCAATAAAACAGTAGATACATAAAGACAAACACGAAGCCGTTCACACTCGACGATAATCCACACTGCAAACTGTTGATACGACGCACAAATACTGAAGAAGACGATGGCACTGGTGAACGATGGAGTGTGACGGTGAAACACTGAACACTAAACATGACGGCACACACGAAACACTGATGGCTGTGATCTCCGGCGCGCGAATGTCCACTGATCGTGTGCGAGTCCGGGGACCTGCCAAGAGGGGAACAGGGGTGAGGTGGGGGAGAGGGGAGAAAAAGGATGCTAATGGCTGAGGAGACGGGGGCAAGAGGAGAGGGACAGGGGTGGGGAGGCCCAGGGGAGGAGGGGGGAGAAAGGAAGGAGGGAGGGAAAAGGGAGAGAAGGGAGGAGCAAGCACAGGAGGAGGGCGGGAGGATCACAGTTGGTAGGAGGGGTATATGGAGGGGAGGAGGGCATCATCAGGGAGGGGGAGCTGGCGGAAGCCACCTTGGGAGAGGGTAAGGAGGGTGGAGAGATGGAGACCGGGTGGGACGAGCGAATACAGGCGTGGCAGCGGGCGGGGGTGGGAGAGGATCGGGGAGACGAGTGGGTGAGGAGGATCGAGCTTGTGGGAGGTGTACAGGATCCATATCCTTTCAAGAAAAAGGAGGAGGTGGGGGGAGGGGATGAGATCATACAGGATCCGCGTGGGGGAGGGGAGACGGATGCGATAGGCGAGGCGGAGAGCATGACATTCAAGGATTTGGAGGGATTTATAAAAGGTAGGGGGGGCGGAGATCCAAGCCAGACGGGCACAACAAAGGATAGGGCGGATGAGGGATTTATAGGTGTGGAGGATAGTGGAGGGGTCCAGACCCCACGTACGGCCGGAGAGGAGCTTGAGGAGACTGAGTCGGGAGCGAACCTTGGCTTGGATTGAAACGCACACTCCGCTGCAGAGTGAAAATCTCATTCTTGGCTTGGATTGTCCGGAGGTGGGGAGTCCAGGAGAGGCGGCGGTTGAGGGTTATGCCAAGGTACTTAAGAGTGGGAGTGAGGGCGATAGGACGGCCGTAGATGGTGATATAGATATCAAGGAGGCGGAAGGAAGGGGTGGTTTTGCCTACAATGATGGCCTGGGTTTTGGAGGGATTGACCTTGAGCAACCACTGGTTGCACCAAGCGGTGAACCGGTCAAGATGGGATTGGAGAAGGTGTTGGGAGCGCTGTAGGGTGGGGTCAAGAGCAAGAAAGGCGGTGTCATCGGCAAACTGGAGAAGGTGGACGGGTGGTGATGGCGGCGGCATGTCCGCCGTCTACAAAAGGTACAGAAGGGGGGAGAGGACGGAGCCTTGGGGCACACCGGCGGAGGGGAAAAAGGTGTAGGAATCAGAGTTATGGATGGTGACATAGGAAGGACGGCGGGAGAGAAAGGAGCCGATCAGACGGACGTAGTTAATAGGAAGGGCGAAGGTTTGGAGCTTGAAGAGGAGACCGGAATGCCATACGTGGTCATAAGCACATTCGAGGTCCAGGGAGAGGAAGATTGCGGAGCGACGGGAATTAAGCTGTTTGGAAAGGAGATGAGTGAGGTGAAGGAGAGGGTCGTCGGAAGAGAAGGACGGTCGAAAGCCACACTGGGAAACGGGAAGGAGGCGGTGCTGGCGGAGATGCTGGTGGATGTGTCGGGTGAGGATAGATTCCAGGACCTTGCTGAAGACTGAGGTAAGGCTAATGGGACGGTAGGAGGAGACAGCGGACGGCGGTTTGCCAGGTTTAAGGAACATGAGGATACGGGAGGTTTTCCACAGGTCGGGGTAGTAACCGGTGGACAGGACTACATTGTAGAGCCTGGCCAGGGTGGAGAGGAAAGAGACAGGAGCGTCACGAAGGTGACGGTAGGTGACATGATCGTGACCAGGAGCGGTGTTGCGTTTTGTGCGGAGTGTATCAATGAGATCCTGTGTAGTGATAGGGGCATTGAGTTCCGTGTGTGCAATGTTGTTCAAGTACTGGAAACCAGGAGCGAGGGGAGGGACAGAGGTGTCAGTTCGATCGCAGATATCCGGGAAGAGGGAGTAATCGAACTGGGGATCATCGGGGATGGAAAATACATCGGAGAGGTAGGAGGCAAAGTGATTGGCCTTACTAAGGGTGTCAGGGAAAGGGTAATCATCATGGAGAAGAGGATAATACGGGGAGGGTTTAGTTCCGGTAAGGCGACGGAAGGCCGACCAGAACTTGGACGAGTTTATTGGGAGGGTAGCATTTAAACGGGTGCATGTCTGTCGCCAGTCCCGGCGTTTCTTAGCCGCGAGCAAATTACAAATGTGTCGCTGTAGTTGCCGGTGACGTCGTAGTGTGTCCGGGTCACACGTGCGGAGGAAGGCACGGTAGAGACGACGGGATTCACGGAGGAGGAGGACGGCCTGTGGGGGTAGGGTAGGTCGGTGGGGGTGGACGGCGACAGTAGGGACGTGGTCCTCCACGACCTCAGACAAGGTCTGCTGGAGAAAGGAGGCGGCATGGGTAACATCGTCAGGTTGGTGGTAGGTGGAGGGGTGGCTATCAACCTGGGTGGAAAGGGTACCCCGGTAGGCATTCCAGTTGGCACGGGAATAGTCATGGACGTACTTGGGGGGGAGGGTCATTACAAGGGTCGGGGCGGGGGCGACAACCGTCTGAAATGGTGAGGAGGACAGGGAGATGGTCACTACCAATAGGCTCCAGGACATCCACCGATATGCGGCCAAGGAGGTTGGGGGAGGAGAGGATAACATCAGGAGTGGAGTTGGATTCGGGACGGGTGTGCTGGGGGATGGGGATGAGGTTGCCTTGAAGGGAGAGAGGAACTGATGCCACCGCCGTAACTGGGCAGCGGAACGACTGTGGATGTTGAGGTCGGCGGCGATCACCTAGGAGGAGAAGGTGCGGTCAATGTGGGAGAGGAAGTCGAAAGGAATAGGGGCGTTGGGGCAGACATAGATGGTGGCACAGGTAATGGTAAGGCCGGGGAAGAAGAGACTAAGGATCAGGTGTTCGGTGGGGTCGGGAAGGAGAGGTTGGAGCCGAACGGGGATCTGGCGGTGGTGACCAATGGCAACTCTGCCACGCGCAATTGGGAGGGGATTGTCGGAGCAGTGGAGGAGATAGGGTGAGGTGTGGATGGAGTGGTGGGGTTGGAGGAAGTTTTCATTGAGGAGGAAGGCATCCACGCGGTGGGTGGCAAGGGTATGCAGGAAGAGGTTCTTGTTGGCGGGAAGGGAGCGGATATTGCTGAAAAGCTGGACTAGGGCAGAGCGGGTCCCTATATATGAAACTGGAGGGAGCGGCTATTGGCCGCTGTCTGAACGTGGCTTAGTGGTGGCGCCCTCGCTGCGCGAGAGCCGCTGCGCGCAATAGCCGCCGCGGAGGCGGAGCCCTCTATGGGCTGACCACGTCCATTTGTTCTGCCACGTGTTCGACTTCCGCGGCGGAAGGTACTAGACATTGTTTTCGCACTATTATGCTTCAGTTCATTGTGGTCGGTACCATGGTCATTTGTGTTGTCTGTCAGCGGAGAGGCGGTGACCTTCGTTCTTTGAAAAATAATTGTGCAATACACTGATCTAGCTTCCATTTTCTTAAATTTAATAAATTCACTCTTGCTGAAAAGAGAGAAACTTATAATCTAACATGAAAATCAGAGGTAGGTGGCTTATACACTAACCATTGTCTGTACATTTGTACGATGTTTTAGTTAGTTTAGGGGTTTTCTCTCTTTTGTAGAGTTTCTTTAATGTTTGAATTCACGGCATTTGCTTATCGCTTAAATTTACACTAATAAACTTTCATGTTGCAAACGAAAACAAAACACTTTGACGTTCTGCGCTGTGGGTAGTCGATGGTAGTCTGTGGTCTTGTCTCACCGTATCTTGGCATGGTTAGGTGGGCTAGACAAGGACGTTGCGAAGCTGGAGTCTCATTATGTGAAATGTTCGTCCATGTAGATAAATGTCCGCGACGTGCATTTTTTTTATCATGAAACAATAAACAAAACCTGAGTTAGGTTCTGCTTAACACTAAGCTGACATCACTAATAAGGCAAGGGATAAGGATTTACAAAGCTAGCCTGAGTACTCGCTCGCTTCATTTATATACTGTTCAGTAATATCTTATTTTCGCTCCGAAATGAGTGTACCACTGTTCGTGTTTAGTGTACAATCGGTACTTGACATAAGTCCTTAGTTTGGCTGCATTTATTGTTATACAGGTGTCTATATTCGGGAAAATGTAGACCTAGATATTTTGAATTGCCGCTGGGCACGCGGCTGTTAAAAGTCAAGTCAGCTAGCATTGACAGAGGCGAAACACTGTTGCCGTAACTTACCTAGCCGTTCGCACGCAGTACAGGCTTGGCGGTTGTCGCCGGTACTCGCGGGTTGGCTAAGCTGCCTTCGAAGTACTGTATTGTCTTTTCGTTGATAACTCATTACTTGACTGCATCGTGAGTGTGCTCGACGCATCTGCGAAGCTCACTACAGGGCGAACTTCACTTTGTGGTCCTTGGATCGTTGCTGTGATTCGTCGTCTGCAAGCTGCAAGACTCGCCTGCAGGTAAGGACCTTTAACATTTTCAGCATGCACGCTGGAGTGAAAATTCGTAGCACTAGTTATAATTCTCAATGCCTAACGTGTCTTGTGATGTTTTGTGTTAATCGGTGATTATACACTTGAACTTAGTCACTTCCGATTCATATGAGTAAAACACAAGTTTATAATTTTGTCACTCGTTGATTCACATGAGCAGTGCACATGGTCATACTTTGTTCGTTTCAATTTACGAAGAAAAATTGCTACTGCTCACAGTGTTTGCTTAATCACTAGTATGTACAGTTTATTTACTAGTCAGTTTCTTTGGTGTCGGTATAACAATTCAGTTTCGCTTTCAGAGTAACTTTAATTTTGAATTATGTCTCAAAGATACTCTTTAAAATTAATAGAGTTTTTACAGATTTGTTACTTTCTCGTTTATGATTTTTAAACCATTTACTTTCATTGATTATGCATTAGAGACAATGGTGTCCCTACTCGCAACAACGAGAACGTAACTTTAGCCAACTGTAACTGTCACGGCATTCGGATATTCAATTTCATGTGTTCCAGTCGATAAAAGTAATAAAGAAGACAAACGTCCGACAATTGACTATTCGCGGTAAAATCCTATCATAAAATGCGAGATCGCGGAACGAAAGTTATCGAAAGGTTTAAAAGAAATTTGGAAGATGCGCGGAGTTCCGAAGTGTTATAATCCTTTGCATCCAGTGTATGATCGCATTCCGTTTACATGCCCTCCATTCAACTACTGATGCTCACTTAGGATGGGAATACGATAGGTAGGAATTCATGGATATTTATATACTGAGACGAAAATGTTAAAGTTCCTTGAAATCTTGAAGACAAAAAAAATTTCGTTGACACTTCTGCTACATCAAAAGTATCAATGAAATCAAATTACTTCTAAATTTACCTCTAATACTATTCTCTATCTATTCCGGCCTACCTTTTATTTACAATGTCCACATCAGGTTGCCTCCTCGTGGGGGGTGGTATTTACATTTGGCTTCTAATAGAAGAACAGTACAGATTTAAATTCGTAGACTCATGTGTCACTCCTTTGTAATGGTTGCACACTTCTTGATAAATAGCAAAAGGTTTTGGTCTTCGTTCTTGTAACGCTTCAATATTCTAGTAGCTTGATCATATCCTTAAATGTGGAAACTTTCATTTTGAATAGGTGTGGTCACATTATCTCGTTTTCCAGTGCTGTGCAGTGTTCGCTTCGCGCGGCGATCCGTAAATATTTAAGCTGGGCGTGTCAAGGGACAAATGACTAATAAATTCCGTGCGTTTGCCGTCAGGATCACGTCGTATGTTGCCTTGTTTTTCTTCTTACTGCTCAATCCTCTTGGTTCATTATCTCACTTGCCGTTGGAGTTTCTTTCATCATCCGCGCGTCTATATCTGACGTTACATGCGTTGGTGACGAATAAATGTTCTCTCTCCATCGTGTCAGGCCGTCTGTGCCTCGTATAAAATTATCTTCGTCCTGCATCTAACAAAATTCATCGTGTAGAATGTCGGAAGTCGGCTCATCGGCTACGTCCTTCCTTTGTATTCAAATAAAACCTGAATATAAATCGGCACCCATGGCCATCAGTCGCATAGGACTTCATCTTCTTAATAACTAATTTAAAACAAATCCGATAATTTCTCCTGCGAATCTGGTCGGCGATTTTCTTTAGTAATTTTCTTTTCTTCTTCCCTCTTTTCTGTGCGACAGTGTCTTTACTCGTGGATTCATCCTTCTTTTTGTCTTTCAGCGGTCTTTTTGTAGATGTGATCGGCAAAATCTTCCTCAATGGTCATTATTATTTCCTCGGCTCGAAGCATACTTCTTAATGTCCTGATGGTGGTATAGACCCTTTATTCTTCCAGACACGGGATCGGCTATCAGATAGCAACCAATGTGTGGACCCTCGTACGAGTATCTCCACTATTTATGTAGACGGTGCAGTAATGAAGGTTTGTAATGCGTCCTCACTAATACTTTTTCATTAAGTTTGTAGTCTACCACTTTCCCGAGCTTCTTATCGTGTGCTCTCTTTCTGATATTCGCATGAACAGTATGTGATATTATGGCCTGTCTGAGTTTTTCATCGAGTTCCTCTTCATCACTCTGAATTTTAGGTATAGGATCGATCCACTCGTTGAGTTCCCTTTGATTCGACATTAGTTCTGCTGGCGTGTAACCGGTTGACAAGTGGGGTAGGTTACTAATTCCACTCATTTTGTTTGGCGTGTCGGAATATTTGTGCGGATGAATCGGTTGAATTCCTTAAATACGTGTTCTGTTAAGTTTGACTGTGGTCTGAATTTCGAAATCAATATTTGCTTGATGTTGTTCCTTGCGAGAAAACTTCTGCATTGTATGCCGATAAAGTTCGAGGCATTGTCCGAAAGTATGGCCTCCGGTTTGCCGAAACGTGGAAACAGTCCTTCTCTGTTCTTCTTATAATCGACGGCGCGTTTGACGACTTCGTCGCGTACAGACGTTTATGTTTTGTAAACAGATCTAGAAGTGCCACAACGTATTCCGCACCTCCTCTTCCTGTCGGGAGCGGTCCAGCTAGGTCTGTACTTACTATCTGCCATGGTTTCTGGGTTAATATGGCGTTTAATGGCATATCATTTGACAGATTAAATAGCTTGTCTTTCTGGCATACTAGACAGCTTCGTACGAGTTGGTGTATCTTTCCGTGCAAATTAGGATACATTGATATTTTCTTCTTGCATTTTTCAGGACCGAAGTGTCCCCAAGACAGGTTCCACATAGGCATGGGGTATGCACACGCACCGCTTCCGGCTTCTGTCGTCCGATGAAAAACTACTCCCTCATGTAATTTGTAAGATTTCGCTAACCGATGTTGAGGATTTAACGTAAATATTCCCTTTACTTTATTCCATTTTCTATCGGCATCTTGCAAGGTATTCATCTGTCTGCATAGTTGTAGGTAGTTTCGGTGAATCGGGTCTTTAATTAACAATATCTGTCCATTGCGTAATTGTTCCTCAAATTCACAATTTTCGGGCATTCCCTCCGACATGCGTGATAGGGCATCGGCTATGACATTGTTCTTTCCTTTAATGTAGACAGTTTCAAATTGGTATTCCTGTAGGAAAAGGCACCACCTTGTTAACCTCGGGTGCAGTAATTTACAAGAAAGGAGAAAGCTGAGGGTTTGGTGATAGGAATTTTTTATTTTTCGGCCATATATATAATAACTGAATCTCCCAAATGCCCATACGACGGCTAAACCTTCCAATTCCGTTACTGAGTAGTTTCGCTCAAACTCCGTCAATACACGACTCGCGAAACCTTCAATTCTGATTTTCTTCTCTCGGTTTACTTGTTCTTCCAGGAAGAGACAAGCGCCTAGACCCTGAAAGGAAGCGTCGCAAGATATACAGAGGTCTTCATCTAAAATTGCATGGCTCAAGATATTACTAGAGAGTAATGCTTCTTTTATCTCCTTGAAAGCTCGTTGACACTCGTCCGTCCAATTCCACGGAATGTTCTTTCTCAACAGGTTGTGTAATGACGGATGGTTAAGACTTTGCCCTGATAGAAAACGTCGAAAGAATGACACCATTATGATGAACCCTTTAAGTTGGCGTTTCGTGGTGCGTGTAGGAAAGTTTTCTATAGCTGCAAGTTTCTTGGGATCCTGTCGAATTCCTTCTGAAGATATCACGTGGCCTAAAAATTTGATCTCTTGTTTCCCCAATTTTGACTTCCTGGTGTTGGCAGTAACTCCGTAGTACGTTAACTTCTGAATACCTTCTCGATCAACTGGATGTGCTTTTCCCATGAAGCGGTGGCAGTTAGCAAGTCATCGACGTACACCATCAATTCGTCTAAAATTTCCGGTCCCAGCACGTAATCCAAAGCCGTAATAAAGATTCCAGAACTGACATTCAAACCAAACGGAACTTCTTTGAACTGATACGACCGGCCGGCGATTGTTGTGACAGGCGAACCTGCCAGTAGCTACTTCTTAGGACAACGCTAGACAGATACCTTACATCTCTAAATATCAGTAATCTCTCCTCAAGCGGTTCAGGCTTCGTGCAAACCGGTGATATTATTTTATTAATGTTGCGAGCGTCCAGTACCAACCTTACGCTGCTATCTTCCTTTATAACAGGAACTAAGGGGCTGCAATAGGGTGAATCAGAGTTTTCGATAATGTTCCACTTGATCATTTTTCTTATCTCGTCTCTAACGGCTGTCTTCTTGGATTGCGGAACCGCATAGGTGGTCTTGCAGTATGTGTCATGGGGAATGACCTTCAGGTCGAACTCAAAGCCTCTTATTATCCCTGGTTTGGTAGAAAATACGCGTGAATATCTCATTAAAAGATGGAATAAGTCTTGCTGTTGGGCGTCTTCTAGTTCACGTCATTCCGTGGATTTCTGGGTTATTTCTTCTTCAGCCGGTATTTGCTTGTCTTCGTCACAATCGGCAATGTGTTGGCTGAAATGCAACAGGTGATCGTTGCGCGCTTTACCCTTCCGGTACAGTCGGCGCATCAAAACATGACGTTGTCTATATGCTACTCTTGTCTTGCCACGCAAAAGTTGAACCATAATTGCTTTCTCTTTGACTGTTAACTTGCGGAGTGACTTGGGTGTAGAATATGGGCGGATTGTATGTTCCAAGCCGCTTCTGATTTTGTTTAATTGCTGCTGATTACTTGCATTCGTTGCTTACTGTGGTAACACATTTTGATGGTATTGTATGACTTGGTTCTGCTGCTGAAAATTGTTATGAATTCGCGACCCATTTTGGTAGCCTCCATCGTTTTGTTCGCCGTATTGGTTCTGTCCGTAGTTGTTACGTTGGTAGCCGTTGCCGTATCTATTTCGTTTGTAGCCGTTGCTATCATGGAGGTATAAGGAGGGGAGATGGCACTATGGCCGTCTGCTGTACGTCTGTTTGAAGGCGGTGGGCGTGGTCGGCCGCCATGTTGGATTGGTCAAAACAGTAACAGGGCACTTGTCAGAATTGCGTGTTCTTCATATTTAACGTTTTGTCTGCGAAATAATTTCAGATGATGTTGAGTGTTACAATGTTTACATGCATAACACAACGTCAGACTAGCTTTTTCAGGCGTTTTCGTTTTGTTTTTAATGCGTTTTTGCCCCAGCTATACAACTGATTTGGTCTCGTTAACTTAAGTGTTTCTTTTGGATACGAACTTCGAATGATGAAAAATAATAGTGTACAAAGCTCTTTTCAAACTCAAATCACCTTTTACTGTATTTGTGTCGATGTAGACTGAAAGCAGAACCCGAAAGCTAATGCTAGTTTACATACCGGATGATATTTCTTACTCATTTACACACTTATACAAAATTTCATTTGTAAATACAAACATCGTTTGTGCTTCATCAAGAAAAATAAGCATATGATAGTGCTTTTGTGAATGTCAACACAGCAAACTTGTACAAGTATACACAATGTGATTTTCAGTACCATTGTAGTTTAAACATCTGAACATTATGAAATCACAACTGTTGCTCTGTGTGTGATTATTAATAGCACAATAGGCCTATATGTCAGATGATAATTAGGAAACCTTCCTTTAGTGTATAAGTCAATACGTCATTAAGTAGCAGTTTTGATGCTAATCATGAACTGCTAAACAAATCTCAATTACACAAATTTGTGTAAAGGACAACACTGCTATTACAATCACCAATAGTTAAATTAGGATGCCCTGCAAACATGCATGCTCAAATTTCAACCTGCAAATCAAGCTGAACACTTGCTGATAATAGGTACTTATGTGCAATAGTCTGAAATTTCACTGCAATGTATAAAACATAATGGAAAAGAGTGAGGCACCTTTACTGTTTCGACCTACCTCTTTTTTTACTATAGCATTTAAACTAGCATTAGATTTACACAATAATGTTTTATCACTCACCTTTTACAATTACTGTAACATACCACAGACTTCCATGGGATAAAAGTTGCAAAAGTAAAGGATAAAATAGGAGAGAAACAATAAATGGCATACTATGATGTTTTGTACATTTCATCTCACTAAAACACATTTTAAAGTACAAAGTATCAAGCTGTGTTCTTGCATTATCAAATTGTCAGTTTCAGTCTCATTATAGCCTATCCACTAACATTCCATATAATCATATGTGAAGTGTGGGACTAACAAAATTTTTGGGAAAGTCAAACAATGTAGTTTTGAGAAACATTTTAATCTCTTGGATATAGAACAATATTAATATTGACATTTGGGTTACAACAAAGCACTTACATTTGTTCAATGTCCTCAGGTTACACAATATGTTTTGTGCCAGTAACAAGCCAACAAGACAATTATATCTGGACAGTGTTATAACAAATGTAAAAATAAGTAAGTGTGGATTGGGCTTTTTAATATTATGTAGCTATCAGAACATGAAGTAGTATGGCTGGAATTGGTGATAAAAAATCCCACAGAACAATGTGAAAAAAACCACTTTCAGACCACAGCTGTATATCATAGGAGTGGTCCAATTTCCTGGATCAATTTACAAATAAGCCCTTGAAAGCCTTAGTGGTGTAAGTCAAGAAACACAATTTTCCTTCTGAAACCACTAAACTCTCATTACAATGAACTCCGTTACTAAATGCAGTACTCTTTAAACTACATGTAGCTACAAATTAAGGTAATCATTTCACCATCAAAATACACCACAAATAAAAATTGGCCAGCCCTTTACAAAATTCACAATGGCTATATATACCCTGGAGAAGAAACTGTTTAATGCACTGCCACCAGAAGCGCACAGTACCTCATTAAAATACTTGAGAAATGTTCTCCAAAAGGGGGTAAAGCCTTGATATGTACCCTCAAACACAGCTTTGAAAGAGAAAATTAAATAACAGAGGAAAGAAGTGTGGAAAGCAAAGTTCACAAATTCATTGACCTTTAAAAAGAACTAATTTGGTGTACACTGTTCTCAATTTCTTTTCATCGAGTGAATCTGTTACACATTTTGCAGCATGTTTCTGACGTGTCAGCGGGTACCTTTTTGCAATAGATTTGATCAGCAGTACCAAGTGATTATCTAATGGGTGCTGATCCTTCATGTGCTCTCCCAATTCCTCAAACACAGGCTTGAACAGAAAAGTGCCAAGTACCTCTGACACACATTTAGTATTAAGATCTTTCACAGGAACCCTCCTATTTCCAGCACTGTATTTTCAAAATACTTTTTCGGAACACATACAAATGTCAACAACATCGTCAGATGGTGAAATCAAACCACCTCTACTCTTTCTGTGTATAAGAGAATAGGCAGTATGACTCCCTTCCGCTCGCAACACTGACAAGAATGTTTCACACTGTAAAGCTCTCTCTAAGTGACGAACCACAAATCCTGAAATATAAACAACAATATGGGTTGCCACTTCAGAGAGAATCATTCCAGCTTCAATGTAATCATGATCATGGCTCACCAAATGGGTTTCCATTTCTAATAATTGCCTACGTTCAGTGGTAAAATTGATTTGTTGTTCTACAGTCTGACCACTGTATGTCAAAATAGGGATCTCTTCCAGGGCTATACAATTGCCTCTGTCTGATTCACGAATTTCATTGTGAATCAGGAGCCTCTTATAGGCAGATATGAAGTGTCGAGCTGTTGGATTGTTATTCCACCCACCACGACTACGGATTGCACTAAAAAGCATCTCCAAATGATCTTGGCAGCACTTATAAATGGGGAGGAACTTCAACAAAGGTGCAGAGGATTGTGGTCCAAGCTTTGTATAGAGGTGCAAGACACTAGAAATACACACTCGGAAGCCAATGAAACCTGTTTTCCTGTTACTGTCCACAACTCTTTGTCCCTGACACACAGTAAGTGTTTTGATATATGTCTGAGCCTCCATTAAAAATTCTTTAACAACCTTGAAATTATGAACATTCAAAGGCTGCTTCCACTTATTCTGCAGAAGGCTTCTGGAATTTAATATATCAAACAGGCAGTTGAATATCCTTATAAATTTTATTGTAGCAGAAGCATCTTCAAAGCCTGATATCTTCATATCGCAGCAGTACTGCATTGCGTCTGCCACGTAAGTGCTGAGCAGCTGGGCTGCTAACCTAACTTTCATTTTGGTATTCACAAAATTGATGTGGCTACTCGTAATGCTGTTGCCTAAGTGGAGACCTTCTTTCACTTGTAACTTATGCAGTAGTTCAAATAGGTACCATGAAATTACATTACCTTGCCCACCCCAAATATGTTTTCTCTCCCCTAATGCATTTCTTACAAGTTTTAGCATATGGGGTGGATCTAACAGAAATGCAGCTTCAAAATTGTTACCCTGAACAAAAAAGGTGGTCTTTAATCCATCAACGTCAATATTGCACCCCAAGCATTTGGCCATAGATATATTGGAGGCACAACCGTCACACGAGAGAGACACTACTTGAATGCCACTGGCACTGGCAAGGCTAATGCATTGTTTAACCAAATGAGCTTTCTGCTCCCCAGTCAACCCACATGTCAAAAAATACCCTACTGGTAACTTCCATGACCCATTGATTGAGACTAACATTAATACAAAGGCCTCTTTAGCTACAGGTAAACTATCCATAGCAACAGAGGATCCCATATCTATGTACCCATAATACTGTGTTCCATCAAATTCTATGTGTTGCCTGATTGCAATTTCATCCATTAACAAACTGCATAGAATTTTATTAGTCTGATCCTGATGAGAAGCTTTTGCTTTAATAATGGCAAATGCATCCGTGGTAAAGCCAGGAGCACCATCCACACCCTCGTACCACCTCGCTAGTGTTATTGGATGTGGCAGACACATGTCATAGCAGCATCTAACATATTTACACGCTTGTGGGGAATAAAAGTTTAATGTAAGAGCAAACGAATGTAGCTCAGGACTGTAAGTTCTAGGTACACTCTTACAGTTTGCCTTTGCTGCCTGTCGTTGCAACAGCTGCTTGTGCATTCCAGGTATGCTTGCAATAACACTTAGACTGTCTTCATTCACAAAATGTTTTTTTCTCAGTTCTTCCATCACTGTACTCAAACATGCCACTTTTTTTATTAAACGGCGCTTGGATTGCTGAAGAACTTTGATTTTCTTCCTATAATTTTAATTTTTTGTCAGCAGCACAGACACATCCCTCTTAAGGTTCCTCACTATTAGTGTTTCTTCAGGATTTACATCCAATGGTGTGGTGGGATTAGCAGGATGAGAAGCTTCAGCCTGAAAGCCACTGGTAGTGGCTTCATGTTGAGTTCTGCATGTAGAAGTTAATTTAACTGTACATTTTGATGTCTGCTGCCTTTGTGTTGGTGGTCGTCTCTTCTTCTGTTCCTACAGAAAACAAAGATTGAAAACAAATAAAAACTGTTCAGTTACACCTTACAGCCTACTTATAATTATTTGCATTCCATAATGCATTTACAATATTTGTAGATTCTGATTGGACTTGTTACTATTTATTTGCACTACAATGACAGTACAGAAACACCTGTGGATGTGAGGGAGTAAGAAACCTGCCTTTATGGAAAGCTGCATTTGGGGGGGGGGGGGGGGGGGGGAAGGGTCGATGTACTCTCAGTGCACCAGTGCAGTAAGAAAGTGCCAATTAGGTGGTTTTGATCCACTGTATGTTTTGAAATAGTAGCAATATACACTTGAACATATGATATATTAGACAAACTATCTTACACAATTAAGCACTTTTTTCCAATAAGATAATTTGTCACTGCCCAAAACAAGAATAAATGCAATGCTGTTACTGGGGCATTTAAGTAGTGTTCTTTCACTACAGACACCAATGCTTACAGGTGTGAAACTATTATCAAAGAATACTGATTCAACTTGTTGAATTTTCCAAAATGGATGATTAAGTAATTAACGAATGAAAGAAGTAAAATTAAATATGACCAAGAGGAAGAGCAGATTATGGCAGTTATAGCTTGACTTAATGCCTGAAGTCTCATTACACAGAAATAAAATTACACAAAACACAGAAACTCTCACGAAAAAAATAGAAATTTACGCCCGAAAATGTGATAAAACTATGAAAATATTGTTACATGGAATAACTCCACTGTAATCCGCACATGTTATTGGTTATAGACAAAAACATAACTGAAATTAGAGGCCTAATTAAAACATTCATACTTTCTGCCATTGTACGTTTATTTCCTAGTTTTACAGGAATTCAGAATCAATATGCTGATTTCACGTAGACTACCTTTTGTAAGTGAGGTGGAAAGGCAGGAAAAATTGATGGTACAGCATTTTCCCTGTTCCGAACACTCGAAACTGAAGTTCGGTCAATATCTTCTTCTCAAAAATGCTGGGAACATACTTTGCTCCATTTGTTATGTATCCAGTCTTTCCTTCTTACCATATGAACCCACAGAGCTCTACGAGCTTCATTGATCGGAAATCTGAAATAAAATAAGAAGAAAACAGTTTCACTAAACGTAAACAAGGCCGCACGTCTCACGAATATAAACGACAAATATTTTACGAACGGAGCCACCACGCATGGAACGTGATTCCTTTTAACTTGGTAGCACTATTCCAACGGTTAGTACACCCGTAAACAACGCAAACCGGCATTATAAAATGTAAAAAACTTCCGCAGCTCTACACAGTAGCACAATCGGAAACGAGTCTTTTGACCAAACTGCAATGGCGGATCTCGGTTTCTGTCGGCTTCAAGTTTGTGACGTCATGGCATCTCCCCTCCTTATACCTCCATGGTTGCCATAGTTTTTCTGATTGTCATTATAAATGGGGTTCTGTCTGACTGTTCCCGCTCGCGCTGCAGTGGGTGTCGGCGGCCGGTGGACTTGGTGTTTGATATCTGTAATTGTGGTTATCCTGAACACGCGCGTCTTCATGTATCAGGTCTAAACTGTCCAACACGAATAAGAACATCTCCTGGTCGTCATCCGGAACATTTACCAGTTTTTCCCTTATCGATATAGGCAATTTCGACTCAAGAATCACTATTACATTTTTAGTGGTGATTGGTGTATCGCAATAGCGAATCTTCCTCAAGTACTTCTCGAAATACCTCCTTAGGCTCCCAAATTCGGCATGAAAAGGGTCGGCATTATACACTTCTTCTCGAAGTCTCTGTTGTTCTCTTGAGCTCCAAAACTTATGCAGAAATTGGTGTCCGACTTCGGCATAGGTATGACATGTATCGAGCATCTCTATTCCCCATAACGCATTTTCTCCTTGAATGAATCCAACTGTATGCGTTGGCGGTCTGACCAACTTTCTGGGAATACGCCAGAAAATCCTTTTAAAAATACGACAGGTTGAATGTTTCTTTTCTCTGGTATGAATTTTTGAAAGGCTCTATGCTTCAATACGCTTTCTTCTTTCAATAGATTTGCAAGCGATACTTAAGCTATTTGTTCCGGTTGTAAAGGTTGGTAGTTCTGCTTCGGTACTGATCGTGTGGAAGCTTGTTGCTGGCGGTCGAAATATTCCGGCGAGCTATTTACGGTTGGTAATTCGCTTTGGGATTCGCTCTGCGCGTCATTGTTTTGGAGATAATTTAAGCGGTGTTGCATTGTCTCAATTTGACTGTCAAATTTGCGTTTCCACTCTAGTAAATCTCTCATTAATACACGTCGAATCTGCCCTAACTTGGCTGCAGACTGTGTCTCCTGAAGTTCCGGGAGCAGCTAAGACTTCTAGTGAGGCCGATTTTACGGCGCCTTTGAGCTCGTTCGTTACCTGTTGGAAATTTCTCTGTGTTTGGTCTCCACCCAATCTTCGTATCTCTTATTCAGTTCTGTGGTGCACGTGTCTAAGCCACGCTTTATTTTACTTCCAATATTCAACTTAGCCATGTCATCTGACAATTGTCATTTTATCGTCTATTTTCTTGATATTGTCTTCAAATTTGTTGACCTTTCCAGACACTTCTTCGTACTTTTTCAGCGTCTTCGCCGCCCCAGACTGGTACGCGGTTACTTGTAGCTGAAATTGGTCGGCAATTGATTTCATGCCATTTTCCAACTTCACAATTTAGTCTGCTACCGTGGAAATGTTACTATCTATTTGCGCACGTAAGTCGGTTTTAGCCGCATCTACTTCATATTTGAGACCTTCTTTTAGTTCGCCCTTTACCGAATCTATCTTACTTTCCACTGTACCAAATTTGGTTTTCATATTACCCTTTACTTTGTCGATTTCTGAGAGAGATCGATTTGTGAGAGAGATCAATTCTTAGTATGATGGCTATTATCTTTACACTTCCTTTGAAAAAAACTGACCTTTAGTACACAGCTCCATGTCATCCACTAACAGGAGTGGTTTGCGATTTTGGGAATAGCACTCCAGTGGCATCATGTACACCTCACTGAAGTAGTGCTGACTCGATGCCGTATGGGAGTGTATTGCTTGAAACAATATCTGATTCTGTTAATACTTGTCACATAATAGTATAACTGATTATATTACAGTGACTCATAGATACACTTAGAAAAAGTGTATATGCAAAGTAACCGGAATTTGTAACAGAAGCTGAGGAGTTTTAATGTAACTACTTCATATAAGAGTAAGATGACACGACATATGTGTACTTTAATTCCGTTATGACTAAGCATTGTAAGTTATACATCGAATTACGTAATATGGGGGTCGAATAAACTATATAAACGTATGCCATCAAATAAGATTATGCAGCAATACAGGGGGGCATGATATCACCTAAGATAGTGCAAACATGGCTTAGGTAGAGGTATGCTTCTCTAAGATGCCATCGAAATATTTTGCGACTCAGCCTGTGTGAGATCACTATCATCGAAAACACATGTAAATTAAGGTTTCGCCGTAAGGAACGGATACAGAAAGGAAAAGCATATGCCTAGCAGAGAGAAATTTTAAGGGAGTATAATCCATCAGCTAGAAAAGTGGCTTACAGAACATATGTTTCAAAGATTTTTGAAGTATTGCTCGTCAGTCTGGTATCCTTACCAGGTCAGATTAACAGAAGCTGTAAAGAAGTTCTGACGTGGAACGACCCTAATGCAATCATTTAGACAGCAGCTTTAATGGTACACACTGCCAAAGAGGTTTTACGCATGACTGACCAGTTTTACTGTTAAAACTCCAAGTGAATATATTCCAGGCAATATACATATTACATCCTACAACACATATCTCATGAAATAAGCACATGTTATAAAGTGATGTGCTGGTCTTGCACATCTGATTTTCGATATACACAATAGCGTCGTCTCGGAAAAGCTTTATGTAACATGGAATGGAGGAAATATGCCTTAAGTTTAGTGCGTAATGGTTTTATCAGACTTTGGCCGCCTACTACAGAATGTAACCTACAATGGAACTTTGAAGCAGACTTAGTAGGTCACTGTTATTACACACCCATTAAACGAATATCGAACAAGGGCAGTTTGGGCTTTAAAATCATTTTGTTTATAACGAGAAACATGCTTCTGACACCAGGCATAGCATCAAAGATGTCAGGAACAGTATCTGTTTGTGCTGACCACAGCCACAAAATTCAGAAACGAAACTGCAAATATTTGTCAAAACATATGAGAAAATGCACCTAACGACTCTTATGAGGGACATGCTATATCTCCAACCACTAAGATAGTGGTGGTATTGTAGGTAGTTGTCTGGATATTTTTGATAAGATAGTTTATACAGACTGCACGTCGCTGCAAGTGTGACAAATTCGCTCGAATAAGTTTCGTAGTTAGACTACCGATCAATGGAAAGAGGCGTGACGATTCTGCTGCTGCTTTCCAGTGTGGTGGACTTGCTGAGAATTGTCTTACCTGGCTGGGCAGGTTAGCAGGTTGTGTGACCCCGCGTGACACTGTGGTGCAACGCCTGCGGCCTTCAGCGCTGGCTGGTGGTTCCAGTACCCTCTTCCAACATAGCATGGCTGTGGCTCTTGCTGTGATTGATTTGTTAGTAAAGTCATCATAACCGACTCACTCCTTCCATAAGACATCTGGTGGCACAGAGTGACTGGGTAAAAAACGACAGCGGGCTATTAGTGTAATTCTAGATTCTAGCGATGTCTTGTGTGTGATCTGCAATTCAATTCTTAAATGGCGTTTTCTGTGTGTGTGTGTGTGTGTGTGTGAGAGAGAGAGAGAGAGAGAGAGAGAGAGAGAGAGAGAGAGAGGATGGACTTCCAGCTGCAGGTCTATGTCCAGTGTGAGGGATAGATTAATACTTAAGTACATTTATCTTTATATTCTGCCTGGGGTGGTGGCAGCTGGTCCCTGCTGCTGCTGCTGGCACTTCCACTTCCAATAGCATTTCAGGTGTGTGTCTGTAGTACATGGGTGCAGATAAGAAATGTGAATCCTCAAACCCTATCATGTTCGCAATTCCATTACATGTAAATGTGAAGGACGTTATCATGAGGGGGAGAGGGTGGACGGGAGCAAGCAGTGGCTATCAGTGTATTTTTTATGAACCTTCATGTTGTAACTGCTGTGTGTCTAGATTGTACTAAATTAACCCTGCACCCACACAGTGTGATTGTTACGTGTGAGTGTACTTAAAATTCGAGAACCATGTGGGCTATGCCCTTTGATTTGGCAGCCACCTTTTGTTTTATATTTCTCATCGGGAAACAACTATTATGCTGCGAGAAAATCATAGCAGCCATTTTTGGGCAACGAGTTATAATAATAACCTGCAGTAGAATAATTGGATAGTAACAACTAGGACAATACCCCAACTCACTTTTTCTTATTCTGTCTGGTAGTGGTGACTAATCTATGCTGCTGCTGATGATAACATTTCATGATGATCCTTTCTCCATTAATGTCATATGGGATTATTTTTTGGGGTAATTCATCAAGCCAAGCTAAAGTTTTCCGGGCACAAAAACGTGCAGTAAGAATTATATGTGGTGTGAACTCAAGAACATCCTGCAGAAGCCTGTTTAGGGAACTAGGGATACTAACTACAGCTTCCCAGTATATTTATTCCTTAATGAAATTTGTCATTAAAAATATATCACTTTTTCAAACCAACAGCTCAATTCATGGAATCAATACTAGAAATAAGAATAATCTTCACAAGAATTTAAAGTCACTTAGTCTTGTACAAAAAGGTGTGCATTATTCAGGAACACACATTTTCAATAACTTGCCAGCAGCCATAAAAAGCTTAACAACCAATGAAATTCAGTTTAAGAGAAGCCTAAAGGATTTATTGGTGGCCAACTCCTTCTACTCCATTGATGAATTTCTTAGTAAAACCAACTGATTTGTATATAAGTACAACATAACTTCTGCACAATTTCAGTGCAGTAATGTGTTCAATGAAAATTTGTGTGTGTGTGTGTGTGTGTGTGTGTAAGTATAATCTAACTTCTGCACCATTTCAGTGCAGTAATGTGTTCATTGTAAATAAGTATTACAGTAGTTGTATTACATGTTTATTACCTTATAAATAAATAAAAAACGTTTTTTATTTTAAATTCAGTGCAATAGTATTTGTAAAATGACTCTTAGTGTTCATTAAAAATGACGATCATTCCACTTGGGACCTGTGGAATGGTACATTAGTTTATTTGTTTTAGTTGTAAATATTTGTCATGTATTGTTGTTTTTCTGACATGTTCCACATCCAGGAGGACCTCCTCACTACGGATCAATTGGAATGAAAGTAAATCTAATCTAATCTAATCTAATCTAGTATACAGAGTACAAGGGAGGAGTTAGTCTGATGATTAATAAGAGTAAGGGAGTTTTGAGGATCATTATTTTTCTGGACTGGTGGGGCAGAATCCTTATTTTCGCTAATAAATAATAAAGCAAGTGGTCATCTGTCACACTAGATACCTGGGTAAGAAATTATAAGAGTACCGTAATAATAATAATTTCGCATGACTCAATGGCCTGGTGCAAGTCTTTCTATTAGGTGATTCTTCAAGATAGGTCATTAATAAAGGTGATAGGGGATAAGGCGGCTAGTCCATGTAACTGGCTTGTAAAAAACAATAGAACCTATATGTCATGGAAATTGGTGCGAGGGGGGGGGGGTGGAGGGGAGGACATTGCCCTCAGATAGAAGTCACACAACTTCCTCAGAATGAAGGACATTGACCATGAAAGTAAGGATGACATTGACTTTTGTCCTTGATGATAAGGAGAAAAATGGGCCATTGAGGCGAAATCTGCCTCGATTCACTACTGACGTTTGATCTCTGAAATGGTGCACAGAAATGAAAGTAGTTCA
Source organism: Schistocerca serialis cubense (assembly GCF_023864345.2). NCBI lineage: Eukaryota > Metazoa > Arthropoda > Insecta > Orthoptera > Acrididae > Schistocerca > Schistocerca serialis. Next base: position 784,940,033 of record NC_064642.1, read on the forward strand.
TTGTTTATGTACATGACCTACCGTTTTGTTTCGCCTATCTCGACGACTTATTGGTGGTTTCTTCTTCATCACAGCAACGTTGTGAACATCTGATGCAATTTCAATGGCTAATCGATTTTTGGGTTATCATTACTTCCTCCAAAACCGCCTTTGGTGCATCCTGGGTGACAATCCTGGGCCACAAAGATTTATGCAGATGACATCATTTCCTGAACAAACTGAGACTATTCGGGAAATTGAGACCACGAACTTTGTGAAAACTCCACCAGTTCCTCGTAATCTTGAACTTCTATCACCTTCACCGACCCAGCACAGCCTCCACTTAAAAGCCACTGACAAACACTCCTGCTGGTCCTAAAACTAAGGGCAACCGTCCCATTCCTTGAACAGACCAAATGGATGCAGTTTTCACTGCTGCCAAAATCAGCCTTGTTGATGCTGCATGTCCGGCTCACCCAGAACATGATGCTGGCTGGCACTGGTGGTTGATGCCAGCCAGCACACCTTAGGTGGAGCCTTGCAGCAGTACATCAATGATTCCTGGAAATTGTTGATCTTATTTTTACAGACGCTCAAGCCTACACAGCTCAAATGGAGTACCTATAACATGCATCTACTCCCACCTATGAAGCAATCATCTGCTCTCTCCCATAACTGGAGGCCAGGAACTTTGACATTTGCCTGCCATAAACCTATTATCTACATCTTTCAGTGAACCAACAGTCGCTCCTTATCATTCTACTTCTGCCATGCAGAATATGTCTTTCAGTTCAGAAGAAACTTTCGGCCTATCTTGGAAAAGGATACCACTGTTGCCGATTGTATGCACGAATCTCCTTTGACAGCATCCAAAACCCGTGGCACACTCGCATTAAGGCCACTGCCACACTTTTTAACCATGGCTACATGTGGTCTTGAATCTATTCAAGACTGTTGCAGTCAGGCCTGCTACTTTGTGACTTGTCAGCACAGTAGGGTTGGCTGGCACATTCATGCTCCCAATGACGATTTCCCTGATGCTACAGGGATGTTTACCCACGACCATAATGACATGGTTCATCCGCTTCCCATCTCTGATGGCCAGCGCTATCTTTTAACTATCTCTGATCACCTCATATGTTTGTCAGAGGCGACACCAGCTTCTGACATCTCAGCTGAAACTGTGGCATGAGCATTTGTGAGTACATGGATAGCTTATTTCGGTTCCCACTCCGTATCACCACAGCTCGTGGAAAGCACTTTGAATCCCAGCTGTTCAATAAGTTTCCCTTACTCTGAGGTACTGAATGTCACCACACTCCACGTATCACCCAGCCAGCAATGATATTGTCAAGTGATGGCATCACACTCTGAAGGCTACACTACTTTGCCACGACACAACGTGGGCAACTGCATTTCCCGTTATACTCCTTGGCCTCTCCATCTGTTTCAACATGGACTTCAGCAGATCACTGGCCAAGTTGGTCCATGGTGACCCTGTTTGGCTAACTAGAGAATTTGTTGAGCTCTGTGTGACCACTTCTTTCTCCATCATACCAGCCTACCTCAATAGGCTGCACTCCCATACTGCACACATCTATCCTCAACCTGTCTCCCTTAATACCACCCACCTTCTTTTATTTGTACGGATTTGGCTGTGGTCATGCATGTAAAGGTCTAGATTGAGTGAGTCAGGTCTGGTTACCAATCTCTGAGTCCAGTCTTCACAAGATTATTGGGCAATGTGGCCATACATTGTCCTGGGGGACACCTCCCCATCTGAGCTTCACTCTTTGTGCTCCTCTCAAACTTCCCTGACTCCCCATCACCACTAAAACCTCCCAAGTAAGCACACCCAACGATTCAAGACTGCCAATTGGGGGGAGGGGGGGGGGGGGGGAGCGGCGTGGGAGAAAGTGCGTGTGATGACTACCACCTGTCCACCTGTCCACCTGTGACAGCCAAGCACAACCTGCTACAATACAGCCATCTATTGGTTAAGCTGCAAACTTATAGTGCAGGCCGCAACACAGACAGCATGTTTAGCCAAGCTACGAACTTACAGGTTGACCACAGCATGATGCATCAAGATCAAGATCAAGGTGATCAAGAATTTTATACACCGTAGATCATTTTACAATGATATTGGCTTCGTCATGCAAGATGTACTAGTACATACAGAATAACAAAATAAACTTCTGTCAATACATTATAGAATACATTTGAAGCATGGCAGTGTACCAAATTACAAATGATAGCTTTTAAAAGTTAACGCAACAAGCTATCTTATAATCTAATATAATATGATATTTTATTGTTTATAGTATAAACTTTGTAATTACACACGATTAACCACAGCACAAAATAATATGTTTAACTACAGACAACTTTTAAATGCTTATATTCACCTCAGGCATCTCAAAGAATTCTTTAATGTCATAGAATGGATGATCTGACAGCCAGCTGTACCACTTAATTTTAAAAGAATTTGTATCCATAGACTGAACATGAACCGGCAGTTTATTGAACATTTTGAGTGGGTTAACTTTTTGGGAATTTCCTGTTCTCGCTAATCTGTGGCGCGGTATGTCTAAATTACCATTAGCCCTGGTGTTGTGTTCCTGTATTTCCATTCTGGCAATAAATTCTGAAATATTATTTTTAATATAGAGTACAGACACATAGATGTATAGATTTATAGTTGTAAGTATTCTGAGTCTGGAAAAAAGAGGACGACAGCGCTCCCTATGACCTCTTTTACATATTATACATATGACTTTTATTTTGTAATTTCAATACATTTTTGATGTGAGTGGAGTGCCGCCATATAATCAGACCATACGAAATATGTGACTGGAATAGCCCAAAGTATGTCACCCTGAGGTACTCCAAGCTCACTACCTCCCTTAGTTTCAAGAGAAGGTATGCCACCCGAGATATTTTTTCACATACATGATTGACATGTTCCTCCCAATACAGTATTGAGTCAATGTGAATACCTAAGAGTTTTACCGACTTATTGCCTACTTCATTTGATGTTCCCATTAAAAGTTGTTGTGTTTTGTCAGGGTTGCATAGGAGCTTATTGGCTGCAAACCGGTCCAGGGCCTTATCTAGTGTTTCTTTTGATAGGTTATTCAGATCTGAAATGTTCTGATGCGTGGTAAGTAGTGTTGTATCGTCCACATAACACACAACAGGGTGAGCTATATTTGTAGGTAAATCATTAATAGCGACAATGAAGAAGAAGGGTCCAAGGATAGACCCTTGTGGTACACCTGTGCTGATTTCCATGATGGAAGAATTTAAATTTCTGACTGAAACGGATTGTTTTCGGTTACTTATCACAGATAAAGTGCTCCCTCTCACCCCATAAAACTCTAGTTTCCCCAGTAGTATGTCAACAGGAATGCAATCGAAAGCTTTGCTTAGGTCACATAATACCAGTGATACCATGTTATTATTTTCAAAAGCTGTTAAGGTTTGGACAATGATTTCCAAGATGGCACCTGTTGTGTTCTTCCCCTTTCGAAAGCCAAACTGATTGTTACATAGGATATTGTGTTTTTCAAAGATGTTGCTTATTTGCGTGTGTATCAGCGCCTCAAATACCTTTGAGAATATTGGAACAATGGAGACTGGTCTGTAGCTTTGGGGGAGATGTTTGTCTCCTTTATTAAAAACTGGGACAACTTTTGATACCTTGAGTGCATCCAGAAAACCTCCAAATTCTACATATTTATTAAAAATATAAGCTAATGGTTTGGCGATTGAGTGTATTGCCTTTTTAATTATGTTATTTGATAACCAATAATAGTCCATACTTTTAGAACCTGAAAATTTGGATACAGCTTTTATAACATCAGCAGGTGTGACAGTCCTCCATTGAAATGCCAGGTTAACAGGCAGTGGTGTTCCAACAAGGTTCATTGCAGATGAATTTGTTGCTTTGATACTGTTACTTATTTCTTTAACTGAGTTTAAAAAGTACTCATTTAATTCTTCAGGATCAAGCAGAGCTGTTTCTGTGCATTTCAGTGTATTCTCTTGTTTTATTATTTGCCAGGCTGCCTTGCATTTATTGAGAGCTCTTTCTATATAGTTCTCCACTGCTTGCTTTTTTGCCAGAAGAAGTTTAGCTTTATAGTATTTTTTGCGTTTCAGAAATGACCTATGAATGTTCACACTCTGTTCTGCCCCTTGGTCAGAGGCTTGTGTATGCATCTGGTACAGCATATGCAAGTTTCCTCTAATTTCTACTAGCTCTTGTGTGAACCAGTTCAGACTTTTCTTTTTCATTTCATTTGGATATCTATTTTTTTTTTTTTTTTACTGGTGAGCAAGAATACCATAAATCTGTGTACTTTTTAAAGAAGTTACCAAAGCTAATTTCAGCTTCCCTTTTTCCAGATTGACAATTATATATGAAGTCCCAATCTGCATTTCCTAATCTATCAACAAACATATTTATGTACTCTTCCTTCTGTCTTCGTACCATTACTACTTTAGATTCTTCAGTTTTAACTGACTGCCTCTTACAGAGTGTAAGGAGTAGTGGCTCATGATCTGCAAGTCCACTTCCTGCAAGTCTAACTGTAAAATTCTCCCTATGGACATTCACAATAATATTGTCTATACAGGCATTTTTATGTGTGGCACAGTTATTTGTACAATAGAGGTCTAATGATCTTAGCATATTTAAAAAATGTCCTAGCAACTGGTCTCTGTGTGTTTACCATTTCTATGTTGAAATCACCACATACAGCAATTCTCGTTTTACTCTTCAATATTTTTTTAATTATTAATTAACATTTTTCAATAAACAAATTTACATCACCATCTGGCGACCTATATAGACTAACTACCACTATATTTTCATTCATTAGTTTTACACAACTTAACTCCCCATCTAGCTCTGAGGAGTATGTAGATACATTAATTCTGGAAAACATTATTCCTTCTTTGACAAAAATTCCCACTCCACCATTCTTTCTCTGTTGTCTACATATCATGTCTCCCACAACATACCCTTGGGGATTGAACATATTTACTTGTTCTTATGTTAACCAGTGCTCAGATACACATATAACATCTACATGCTCAGTGTTACATAAATGTTCTAATTCCAAAATTTTATTTCTAATGCAACGTATGTTAACTTGTAGAAAAGTAAGTAGTTTGTCTCTGTATTCCTCTGAGAGCAATTTGACTTTATATTTGAAGCTGTAGGTTCCGTTAATGTCTTTCATCTTGATGCACTGTGATCATATGTGTTATGATAGTCACATACCTGTTCATCCACTTGATGACTCACTTTGTCAACTGCTTTCATCTGTGAAACCCCTGCTGATCCCACCAAAAGTCCTGGTCCCTCGGTTGTGGTTTCTTTTTTCGGGTTGACTGCCGTACTCCACGTGTTGGTATTCTCATCCCTTGAGCTTGATTTGCTGTTCTTCTTTTTGCAAGTAGGTCTCTCTTCTTATATGGTGCCTTCTTTCCTTCCACCTCATTTGCTGCTTCTTCAAACTTTTGCACTGTCCTCTTGGGTAAGTTTATTGCTTGAGTAATTGTCCTCTCCACACAAACAGAGTTCACTTTTAAGGATTCTGTTGTTATTTATGCTGGAGTTGTGTCAGTAACAATTCTCACTGATTCTTTATCTGAGACTTCAGTATCCTTCCATTTAAGTTCTATTGCTGTTTTGTACACTTTCCTGTTTGTTTCCACTGATTCGTAAATCCTTGTGGCAATTAGTTCTTTACCAGTTGCATTACGGTGTTGTCCATGTGCTGTATAAAGCTCCTTGTTACTAGAAGTATCAATAAAACAAGTGTTATGGAAGCCTTTCACTATTTTTTTTAGTTTTCTGTTTGCAGATTGAATTTCTTGGTTTACACAAGACCATTCAGGCAGGTCATGTCTATGTGGTGCACCAACTACAATCACCTTTGTATTTGTATTTAGTAATGCTGACACGGCTTTATGTAGGGAACGAATTGCCAACTTGGTTTCATTCTTTGCTACATCATTAGCTCCTGCCCAGATAACTGCAAAATCTCCACTTGTCAACTTATGGAGGTCATTGCATTTTTTTAGTATTACACTAGTGGGGGCACCTGGTATCACCTTCCCTTCAACATCATATTTATTTGAAGGTAAGTTTAAAATGTTTCTTGCACAGTCTCTGCCATGGCTACCTGAGGCAATGAATATTTTGGGTCTCCTATTCACTGACTGACTCTCAGGAACAAAGGTTTGCATTTTCATTGCTGCACCCATAGATTGATTTCCTTTTTGAACTGCGTTCTGTGTTGTGCTATGCACACTGTGTTGTGAATCGTGATTTATGTTGGGTGCATCAAATCTGTAGTTTTTGCACATTTCTATCTTGCCTGATTCTCGCTTCTGTAGTTCGTTTGTTAGCAAACATATAATTGTTTTCGAATACTTAAGTTCCTTTCTTACTATTCCGAGTTCATTCTGTAACTTTTCGCACACTCACGTTTTTAACGGGTCTGTTTTGATTTCGTCCATATCGTCACCGTGAGTACGAAAACAATCACTGCATTTCCAGCTTTTCACTCTATTCGTTGAATTTACACACGAGTAATGGAATTTCCTGTTACACTTTACACAACACACGCCTTTTCTTGCTGTTTTGTTACAGTAACACGGTTTGTTCCACGCTTCCTCACTTATTTCGTAAATAGTATTCAAATTTTCCGAACTGGTCGCGGCCATTGTGCACTAGTACACAGACCTGCCAGACACATAAAAATAGAAACACAGGACCCTAATGATGGAGGCTATAAGTGTAGCACCCAATACCTACCAACTGTAACGTTATCTCATTGGGTAGGATTATGCAGCACAGTAATCTCATATGTTCCCTCCACCAAAAATACTCTGGGCTCAGATACAACTGCACTCTCACAGACGCATTGTAGTTCCAGTAATCGCCTGAGTGATGAATTACGTAGACTCATCAGTGGTCACTTGTCTGATGGGATATGTCAGTGGTTGCAGTGATCATCTGAGTGACAGATTGTGTACAGTGTTTTCGGTGATAGCTCCTGTAACGGGGCATATACAGTGACTAAGAGGTCACGTCTGCTATGGGTAATGGTTCAAATGGCTCTGAGCACTATAGGACTCAACATCTTAGGTCGTAAGTCCCCTAGAACTTAGAACTACTTAAACCTAACTAACCTAAGGACATCACACACACCCATGCCCGAGGCAGGATTCGAACCTGCGACCGTAGTATGGGTAATGTTTCGTGAGATTGTGATCATTTCTGTGACTGACTTCTTGTATTAACAGTGTTATCTGTAAGTGTCAGCTTAGTGAGAAATTCTGCCTTTTATATGTCAGAATATACCTTTTTTACTTTCTGTGTAGATTATCACCAAAAACTATATTTTGATGAAAAAGATTATAGTCATGAGAGAAGGTGCAAGCTGTGAGGAGAGGTGTTAGCTACCTTATGGTTTCTAGTCACACTGGCAGAAATTACGAGGACCTGTAATTCAGTACAGCTGTATCCCCATAGTGATTATCTAAAATGATTCCTCAGATCTGCAGTGTTAATTATAGTTGTCAGAAGAAATACTTCATAGTAAAACAAATCAAATAAAATGAATTATGTTCATCTAAATATTATGAATTTATTTATGTATTAGCTGTTACCCTTCCTGCATTTGATACCAGTACATCACCTGCCCTCATGTGTCTGCCAGTTCGAGTGAGCATAGCTCTTGGTCAAGGTTGCTACGTAGAAGGTTGGGCCAATGTGTTCGGCAGCGATCGGGCGCTTCCGTGTGACGTCACTGTCGAGAAGCGTCAGCAGCGCGAGACGTTCGCATACGGCACTACTGCGATTAAACTAACATTAATTTACGAAAAGTGAAGGGCAATATAATGAATTATGGATTCGATCGAAGCTTACCAATACAGGGAATGAACGTTAATATCTGCTACGACTGTGAAACTCTTATATTGTCTCTCTGGTAATGACAAAAGTAAAACTACAGATTTGTGGCTCCCCCTCAATTTATATTCTATTACTGAATATTTTTTGTTAGATAACAACACTCTGGTATGCTTCAGTCCATTTTTTATATATTTTACAATTTTTAATAGTACTGGAAACGCAACAATTACAAGAGCTTTCAGTTTACTAAACACATTTTGTGTATCACAGTCGGCAATAGTGTGTACCATCTTTTTCATGCAGGTATTAAGCAGCAACCATGCGTCTAGTTAGTTAAGACATTACTACACATAATGATACAGAAGCCCGGTTTAATGAACTCACATTCAAAAATTTTAAGAAGAATTTAAATACCTTAATCAGATCTGGAGGGGACTGCAGAAGCTCTCCACCTATGTGCTGCTTTCTGTTGCTGCTGTTTGGCCCTCTGTGCCTTTGCAGATGTGTTGAGGTGCCTTATCCGGATGAATGTTCTGGTTTGAGCGTGCACTGTAATGACCTCTTGAGGAATAGTTGGAAATTTCCCAATTAAAAGTCTCGTCAGGTTTCTGATCACATTGCCGTCTTTACACGGACTGCTGCCATGAAAATTTAAAAAAAGCACCTCTAACTGCTTAACAACATCAAACCACTCATCTGAAGGGATGATTAAGCCACCACGAGACAGTTTCTCAATCCACCCAGAACTTGCATGGTCTTTCGACACATCGAGTGTCTTACCACTAGGATGACCAAGTGATTTGTGAATGGAGACGCACCTGGAGGCAATATATCCAGCGATGTAGCGGAGACCTTCTAGAGAACACTCTGAATCTTCTATCAAAGGTGGAACAATTAAGTCATGTACTGTAATGTCCCTCATTTGTTGACCACCTTCTATCATTGACAACGCCTCCTCAATGCCCAGTACAAGCCCTGTAAACAGGTTGGAAGTCAAATAATTTGTTTCAGTTTCCGCTGAGACTGGACAAGAACTGCGTAACTGAATGTCAGCAATACTTTTGTTCATAACTAAAATACGCAAACGGCTTTTAAATTCCACTGGTAAGGGATGATCATAGGCTCTGCCAATTGCTCTTATCTGGGAAGATAAGTTTTCAAGGCAGTCTTGGTTGAACCTTGAGGTCAATACACACTTCAAACCGTAGCCATGTTTTAAATCCGAAAAATAAACAAGCAGTGACCGAATCGAGGTGAGTAATCCCTTTTGGAAAGGAAGTAAAGTTTTATGATTTCCCACTCTCATTTTTCCACAGACGGAGTAGAATCTGCGAAGAACTTGCTCCTGCGTCTCCTTACACAACCCAAAAGCACTTGAAATTGGTCGTTTGCCCACAGGTACCCTTGAATTCATAACATCAAAAGTGTCGTTCACCAATATGAAGAATTCTGCCGTGTCTCTTTCTTCAGGCATTACAAAAGAAATTGCTTCTGATACAGCGTTGGAAAAGAATTGGCAAGCAAGATGAACGCGCTGTCGATCTCTTCCGCAAACTGTCAGATGATGAGCAGTAAGCTTAGGGCACAGTTTCAGTTCTTCATTATCTTTCGACAATAGCTGCTCGATTACGCGCTTTATTATCGTTCTTCTGTCACTTAATGAGAAACCATCATCTAAAAGGTGGTTTCTGAGAAGTTTCACCATATGTGGTACATCAGCAAATACCCAAACACGTTTCGTTTCATCATCTGGGTTGGTGAAGCACGTGTTTACCCCCCAAATCAAACACTATACCAACTACGATAACTCCCACTTTCTGCGTCTCTCTGACGATACTGATCAGTGAATCCCGATTCATCGTAGTATCAAAGTTATAATATACGGGCTGCTTCCAGGTTCCACACAAACCACGTGCCACAACAACCTGTACCTGGCTATGTGGTCCGGATATGGTGTCAGTTTCTTGGTCGTAGCATATGCGACTGTCCACATTCATTTCGTCAAAGCTTAACACACACAGCTTCTCTGCTTGACTTTAGCTTGTTGCTTGCTTATTCATTATGTACATACAATACATCAGTCAAAATTCCGGGAACACAACGAAAAGAATTGGATATCCATCGTTTTAACGTAGAAAATCCAGGTAATGGTATTCCCATTATATTTCTTAAATAAATATAAGTTTTTCTGGACAGAGAGGGCAGAAGCAAGGTTTTGCTTATATCACCCTGGGTCCAATGGGTGCTCTTCTTTGATTTCAGAAGACATTCAATTTGTGCGTTCGTAAACACTTTTTTTTTAAACTTGGTGTACTTTAGTTGTCACTTTAGTACTTCGTTGATACTGAAGGCTTTGGCATAGCTTTCTCTGTCTGCTTAATGCATGAGCCAGTAATTTGTTTCTCGTTCTTAGCGTGTTGTTTTCAGCTATCAAACGCTTATTTTTTTTCTGTCTGTAGCGATAATTCCTTATGAAGCCTCTTCATTTCATCCTCGATGCGGCCTTTTTGAGTTTCTGTGCTTTGATCCACTTTTTTTTTCGGTGACAGTGAAGCTAGTCTGTTAAGTGGACGTTTACGTGTTTCACGATCTTTCCTTCTGTCATTTCTTTCTTGGACAGAAGACGAAGCAGCAGCAGTTGCAGATGTGGCTTTAATGAGATGCAATGAAGGAACTGCAGTCGGCTTTAAGATCTTCTTTGGCGGAAGTTTCATTAATTCAGCTTCGAGATCCCGTAAATAATCGTCTTCTTTAAAATGTACGCTACAGATAGTAGCATTTTTAATGTTAATACCATCACTTCTTCTACAGAGCTGAACTCACCGAGCACATGTTTCAGGATCTTTCGGAAACTTATGATAGGAAATACTACTCCGTTTAGTCTTCTGATTACAGTTTTCACACACAGTCACGGCACAATTCGGCATTGTTAAAGTGTCGCAGAAAGAATAAACTCGATTCAACACGATAACAAACAGCAGCAACACAAAACTTACGCGCTTCAACACATGAGAAAGCGCGCGCGCGAACTGAGCGGAGTAGACTTGGCCACTGTTTCTGTGTTTCGATACAGTGTATCGATACGTGGAACTGATTCAATGTTTCGGAACGGCTACGGTTCATTGTTTCGAAACAGTGGTTCTTCATTTCGCCCCTGTCTCGGACAACTGGACCAGATTCGATCTCGAGCCAGACACAGAAACTGTATCGTTGTTTCGAAATAAGACTGTTTCAGTCCACCTGTGATTGGAACGGACTAATTGTATCGAGACAGTGATGTGTCATTCCGCTCTGTGTCGGACGAGATTCGGGCTCGGCACAGGTACTGAAACACAACATACCACTTCATGAAACACTTTCAAGAGTGTCGAAATCTTTTTGACAAGCAATAGCATGAAGCTTAAGATATCCGAAAATAAAACTTCGTTTCTAGGTGACTGTCATATTCCGAAATGGCGTAACATCTGCTTTATAAACAATAACCAAACAATAAAACAACGCATACTATTCACATTCAAAATAATAAATATGTGAAAATCATTCGGTTAAATTACACTTTTTGATAACATACGCTTCTCTGTTCATGTACAGTAATCATATTAAGAAACGTAAGTAAGCCTACAACATTTTGATTAAAAAAAAGGCGTAGAGTGACAGTTATTAGACATATACATAAATTTGATGTAGGTATAATTGCAAGCAATCTGTTTGACATATCACTGATAGTGTAATGGTGAACGGGAAGGACTAGGAAGCATGGTGAATTTATAGTAACTGTTCGAAACATCTTGAAAGACAAACTTTTTTTGTTATATTTTGTTATTTATTCGAATTATTTGGCGTTATTTGTGAGTCTCTAGTCACTGTGCCTGGGCCCAGGAAATGACCTGGGGGGGTCTCTGCAGACATCATGAGACTCTGGCATAAAATGGGGGTGATGCGCGATTACAAGAACTCAGCAAGAGAGTTCTCACAGCCTCTGTCACCTCAATTCTCCAACTTCCTACCTACACGTGGTGCCCCTGTTAAGCCGAGCAACTCAGCGGAAGGTTGGGTAACCAACCCCAGCGGGAAACTGAGTCGGTGAGCAGATAGGAGTTGGAGGACAGTGGAAGGCAACGGGAAACCACCACTGAACTATCCCAAGAAAACCCCATGGCTTCGCTCAGCTCAAAATGTTCCAGAGTTTCAAGTTCCCCGATCGGATCTCCGGGGGGAACCAGGTTGAGAAGAGCTTCACGAAGAGTAAGATGGTGCAAAGAGAAGCACTGCATACGAACATGGAATGTAAGATCCATGTATCAAGGAAAACTAGATATAGTGAAAAGAGAAATGGAGAAAATTAACATCGACATATTGGGAATAAGTGAAATGAGGTGGACTGGCATGGGAGAATTTGCTTCGGATGGCCATATGGTGTATTATTCTGGGCACGATAACAACAGAAGTAATGGAGTAGCCTTCATAGTTAGTGATAAAGTGAGAAAAGCTGTGATGGGATGCAAATATAAAAATGATAGAATGATGTCCATCAGACTTCAAGGTCAGCCCCTCAACATCACAGTAATTCAAGTTTATGCACCAACAACCAATGCTGAAAAGGAAATTATTGACCAGTTCTATGGAGATTTACAAGAATTACTACTGTCAACACCAAAAAAGGATATCGTCTTCATAGTTGGAGATTGGAATGCAAAAGTGGGAAATGAAGCTGTAGAAGGTATAACAGGGAAATATGGTCTTGGTACAACAAATGAAGCTGGACAGAGACTCCTAGAATTCTGCCAAGAAAATTCATTGATAATTACTAATACACTGTTTCAACTACCAAAACGACGCCTATATACCTGGACTTCGCCAGATGGCCAACACCGGAACCAAATTGATTACATACTTTGTAATCAGAGGTGGAAGAGCGTGGTTCAGTCAGCTACAACAAGACCTGGGACTGACTGCGGATCAGATCATGAGCTCCTGATTGCAAAATTTCGGCTGAAACTTCAGAATGTACCAAAAAGTATCCCAACTTGCAGATACGACCTTAACTCCATACCCTCCGACTATGCTGCAGAGGTACAAAACAGATTTAATGTATTACAGCTGGAGGACAAAAGCTCGCAATAGATGTGGACAGAAGTAGCTAATACTGTCAAGGAGGCAGCAGAGAAACACATTCCCAAGAAAAGGAACAGTAAGAAGGCTAGATGGCTATCAGTTGAGGCACTGCAAGTTGCAGAAGAACGAAGGAAAGCAAAAATCAAGGGAGATAGATCAGCTATGTTTGAATTAAATAAAGATTTTCAGAAATTAGCTAGAAGAGATAAAAATATATTCTTTAATGAACAGTGCAAGGAAGTTGAAGATAGTAACGTAATGGGGAAGACAAGAGATCTTTATAAGAAAATTAGAGAAATGAAAGGAAAATTCCAGGCAAAAATTGGAATGATAAAAGATAGAAACGGGAAAGATCTGAGTGAAGCGGAGGATGTTAAGGAAAGATGGGCAGAATATGTAGAAGACCTATACAAGAGAGAACTGCATCATGACAGGGCTCCTACTGCTGATGTTAATGTTAATTTAGAACTAGAGCCAGATATTTTGGAGAGCGAAATCCAGTGGGCCCTTGAAAATATGGCTGATAACAAAACTAGTGGACATGATGAAATACCAGCAGAATTGTTTAAAGTCACTGGAAAGGATGCAGTGAAAGTGCTGCACTCAATATGTCAAAAAATATGGATCACGCAGCAGTGGCCAGAAGACTGGAAAAGATCAGTATTCATCCCCATTCCAAAGAAGAAAAGTTCTAAAGAATGCTCAGATTACCGAACAATCGCACTTATTTCACATGCTAGCAAAGTTATGTTGAAAATCTTACAAAATAGACTTCGCCAATATCTAGATCGAGAGCTGCCAGAAGAACAAGCTGGATTTAGGAAAGGAAGAGGAACTAGAGATCAAATTGCTAACATTCGGTGGATTATGGAAAAAGCGAGAGAATTCCAGAAAGATGTGTACCTCTGCTTTATTGACTACGCCAAAGCCTTTGACTGCGTCGATCACAACAAATTATGGAACGTACTGAAAAACATG